>NW_028261383.1:78507750-79194417 GCF_051295495.1 Thamnophis sirtalis | reverse complement strand
TTGCAAAGACTCTGCAGAGTTCTGCTATTCTTTTAGTTTTGAATTTTGGAGGATATCCACACGGGTTCCATTAGCAAACCTACAAACTCCTAGAGAGATGCCTGGGTTTGCCTTAAACTAGTCTATTGACTTCTGAAGCTGAGGTTATGATCTCTCAGAACTCTAATTCTCATTAAATATCACCGTACTAGGACAGGGCTGGCTTGGCTGGAGGTTGTGTATGTTCATGTCACAATGGCTAAAATCATAGGGACATGGGAAGGACAAAAGAGAAGCAATTCATACATAGGGTAGCAGTGGAGCTGGGAGATGTTCTTCCCAACCTTCCAAAGTGCATTCCCTTCTCACATAGCTATAATTGGGTTCTTGATTGCACAAATATGCAGGGTTTTTTTCCCTCCTTCCTTCAGGCTCTTTATTATCCTTGCACAAAAGTTACATGAGGACATTTGGGTAGAACCACAAAATATGGCTGCTGCTGTCTCATCTTTGAACAGACAAGTCACTTCTATACACAGTTTATTTGCTGATTTCTTATAGCACAAAGGTGTACAGACTGCTTCTATGGGGTCTTCCCTAGTGCAGTTCACACAAAGCCTTAATAAAGGTCTAGAACAAACGTTGCTATGGTCTGAATCAATCTTATCAGTTTTAGCCAGTTTTTAATTTCCCTTGATCTGGCCTTAAAACTCACACAACTTGTTAAACCACAAATATTATGGCTTGGTTTGTTGTAAATTTAGCCAGTTGGGTCTTTCCTCATGAGGTATTTTGTGCCACCAAAATCCAGCTGTATGTCTGCAGCAAAGTCAAATTATTTCTGGCTCAAATTCATTTTGTCCAAAATACTAAAAATTGATTATGATTTCTGTTTTTGAATTGGCAGGAATTCTTGTCTGTATTTGCTCCTAGGCTTCAGCTGGAATAGCCTTATATTCTCAGATCTTTAAATGGGAAAGGTTGCTTGATACTTCATAGTTTCCATAGCAGCTACTTGGATCCCCCCCCAAAAAAAAAAACAATCTGAAAAAATTATACATTTGCTGATTCCATTGGCATGGATATGGATGCTTTTGACTCTTTACAGATTCTTGCAATTGTGCCTACTGTTGTGTTCTGAGCTTGCGCTGACTAGAGGTTTGAGCGGGAAGCGCTCGACAGCTGATTGGCTGATCGTTTGACAGCTCCTATATAAATAGGGAGCTGTCCAAACGAGCAGCGCGCGTTCCTATCTAAGCCGGTTCTGAAGTGTTAGCTTGTACTTTAAGGGAATAAACTTGTTAGCCTTTTATTCCTGTCTCTGCCTCAGTTCTTCTGGCTACCCACAGGTCCTTGGTACACACCACTGGCGACGAAGGTGGGATCGCCAAACTGAGGTACGAGAAGCTGAAGTCACTGATAGCTGAAGTCACTCGCTGAGTCACTAGAACCGCGCTTAATCATACCGCGACGAGACGTCGTTGGTTCTGACAGGAATGGCCACGTTAAACTTCGCGCCATTCAACTATGGAGCTGAGACATGGGAGTCGTACACGGCTCGATTTGAATGCTTCCTGGTCGCACACGACCTTACCGAGCTGACAGATGAGAGGAAATGCGCGTTTTTCTTGTCCGTGTGTGGCTCAGACGTTTTCCACACAGCCAGAGCTCTGACAGCTCCTGACCCTATAAAGGCCGTTCCGTGGCCTGAGCTAATGGCCAAACTGAAGAGCCATTATGCTCCGTCCCCGTCCAAGATAGCCAGCCGGCACGCCTTCCATCAGCGCAGCCAAGCTGAGGGGGAGTCCGTGAGTGCCTACGTTGCTGCCCTACGATCCGCCGCCCTGCACTGCGAGTTCCGGGACTTGGATGAAGCTCTTCTCGACCACCTGGTGTGTGGCCTCCGCGACCTCAAGCTACAGAAGAGGCTTCTAACGAAATCAGACTTGTCGTTCCAGAAAGCCTTCGACGAAGTGCGGGCCTCCGAAATAGCTGCTGCTTCTCTAGCCACCATCGCGAAAGCCCGGGCCGCCAACGCCGCGCAGCCTGCCGGTGCCTTTAACACAGTGACCAGCCAGCCAGACTCGGAAAGCGAAGATTCCGATGCTGAAGAATATAAGGAGGACATCAACCGCCTTGAGAAGGCGAGCAGAAAGAGCTGGCAACGGCAGAAGGGCAGACCTAAATCTGCATGTAGTGGTTGCGGAGGTAACCACGAAAGAGCTGAGTGCAGATTCAGGCAAGCCCTCTGCCAGCGCTGTGGCAGGAAAGGCCACATCGCTCGAGTATGCCGAGCCGCACAGCCCATGTCCTCGTCCGAGTCACAGACTGAGAGATCGCGGCCATATCGTCCCAGAACAGAGGGCCCTAAGAAAGCGAGAGTGGACTGCCATTCCATTCTCCGTAACTCTCACCATAGTCTCTCGTGCAACCAACTTCAGAGGAAAATTCAACTGACAGTCATGGTTGAGGGGAAGCCCTGCGAGATGGAGCTCGACACCGGGTCTGCCACATCTATCGTGTCATGGAGCACCATCAAACGCATTGTGCTGCAGCTTTCGAAACGCCAGCTGAACGATTGCCATCTCACACTGAGAGACTATCAGGGCAACCTGATTCCAATAATTGGCACCCGCAAGGTCAGAGTGCAGTTCAAGGGGTTTGACGGCCGCCTACCCCTCATCGTAGTCGACGGGCGGCTGCCCAGCCTTCTCGGCCTCGACTGGTTCCAGTCCCTGGGTCTCCAGATCAGCAGAATTCACCACCTCAGCTCAAATGCACTCGACTGCCTGGTCAACGAGTTTCCCGAAGTCTTTGATGGAAAATTAGGCAAGTACACGGGCACGCCGGTTTCGTTTAACCTTGACCCGTCCATACAGCCGGTGCGGATGAAGCCTCGCCGGGTGCCCATCGCCCTCAAGCCAAAAGTAGACGCTGAATTGGACAAGCTAGTGGCTCAGGGCATTTTGGAACCAGTGGACCACGCCAGATGGGAAACACCCATTGTGCTACCCATCAAGCCAGATGGCAGCGTGAGGATTTGCGCTGACTACCGCTGCTCAATCAACCGTGCCTTGCCGTCCCACGCATACCCAGTACCGGTGGTTCAACATCTGCTGCACACCTTGGGCGAGGGGACTGTGTTCGCGAAGCTCGACCTCGCCCAAGCCTATCAACAGCTAGTCGTGGACGATGAAGCAGCTGAAGCACAAACAATTGTCACGCACCGAGGTGCGTTCCGTTGCAGCAGACTGCAGTTTGGGGTCAGCATTGCCCCGGGACTGTTCCAGAGCTTAATGGAGCGGCTGCTCCAAGGACTCCAGGGCGTCGTCCCCTATTTTGACGACGTCCTTGTGTCTGCCACCTCCATGGAGGAACTCATGGCACGTTTGCGCATGGTTCTCCAAAGATTCCAAAAAGTGGGCCTGAAGGTTAAGAGAGATAAATGCCAAGTTGCGGTATCCCAGATAGAATTCTTAGGGTTCCTCATCGATGGCAAGGGCATCCACCCCACGGCTGCCAAAACCAAAGCCATCGTTGAGGCCCCTGCTCCAAAGAACAGAGCTGAATTACAGGCCTTTTTAGGCCTACTTAATTTTTACGCTGTCTTCCTTCCCCACAAGGCGACAGTCGCTGAGCCACTACATCGCCTCCTTGACTCGGGTGCCCCGTGGGTGTGGGGCCGCCGGGAAGCCTCCGCGTTCTTAGCAGTCAAGCACCTGCTTGTTTCCAACGATGTGTTAGTGCAGTACAGCGAGCACTTACCCCTTGTGCTCGCTTGTGACGCTTCACCCTATGGGGTGGGCGCCGTCCTTTGCCACCAGTTACCCAGCGGAGCAGAGGTGCCAGTTGCCTATTTTTCACGCACACTCTCTGCCGCTGAACGTAACTATGCCCAAATTGATAAAGAGGCTCTTGCCATTGTGGCTGGAGTGCGCCGGTTCCACCATTACTTGTATGGCCGGCCGTTCCAAATTGTCACCGATCACAAGCCCCTGCTCGGGCTGCTTGCTGGAGATCGCCCTGCCCCACAGGTTCTCTCCCCACGCATGACCCGCTGGTTTGTTTTCCTGGCTTCCTACGATTATCAGCTGAAACACAGACCGGGGAAGCAGATCGCCCACGCCGATGCCCTCAGCCGTTGCCCCCTGCCAGAGGCCGTGGACGACCCTGCTGCTGCCGCACCGGTCTTCCTGATAGACGACCTCAACCTTCCTCTCTCTGCCGCCGACATCGCCCGGGAGTCCGCAAGGGATCAGGTAATTTCCCGGGTGTTAGACTGGGTTAAACGAGGGTGGCCAAGAGACCCCGTAGACAACGTTTACCTTCCCTTTAAATCTCGCCTGGCGGAGCTCTCCGTTCAGCGCGGCTGTTTGCTATGGGGCCATCGGGTTGTCGTACCTGCCTCACTGAGGACTACTGTCCTGCGGCAGCTACATCACGCTCACCCGGGGATTGTCCGGATGAAGGCCTTAGGTAGAAGTTATGTGTGGTGGCCTAAGCTAGACCAAGGCATCGCCGACCATGTCGCCGACTGCCCGCAATGCCAGGGTGCCCAGGCGCTGCCACCAAAAGCTGAGCCGCGAACGTGGGAGACCCCTTCAGCCCCATGGTCCCGCATTCATGTTGATTTTGCCGGCCCTATTCACGGCCACATGCTCTTTGTCGCTGTGGACGCCTTCTCGAAATGGGTCGAGGTCGTCCACATGTCCTCTACTACTGCAGACGCGCTAATAGTGACCCTGCGCCGCTTATTTGCCACCCACGGCCTGCCCGATGTGTTGGTGTCCGACAATGGACCGCAACTGACAGCCACCAAGTTTGAAGCTTTCCTTGCTTCGCAGGGCATCCGACATGCCCTCACCTCCCCGTTCCATCCCGCTAGCAATGGCTTGGCGGAGCGCGCTGTTCGCTCCGTCAAAGAGGCTCTTTCCAAGCTAGACCACCTTCCCTGGCAAGAAAGGATTGACGCCTTCTTGCTAGCCCAACATACTACTCCCTCGCCAGAGACAAACACGAGCCCAGCCGAGCTCCTCATGGGACGACGATTGCGAACCACCTTCGACCGTCTGCACCCCGCTTATTCCGTTGCCACCCCATTAGATTCCCGGGGAGGGTCCCGTTCCTTCAGCCAGGGGGAGGCAGTGTATGCCCGGAATTATGTAGGACATCCCTTGTGGCTACCGGGCATAATAACCGACCAGACCGGGCCCTGCTCCTACAGGGTCAGGCTCCTCGACGGCAGAGTCTGGAAACGCCATTGCGACCAGTTGCGGAGCAGGCACCAACCACCTACAAGCCAGCAACAGTCAACCGATCTGCCAACCCCGACAGGCACGCCGACCGACGCAGAGCAAGGAAACGAGGAGGTCAGCCGAGATCCAGCAGCCTCAGTCCCAAACCGAAGCGGCGACTTACCTGGTGGGCCAGCACCATCCTGCGTTCTCCGGCGGCCCAGGCGATCGCCGTCCTCCGATGCAGAGTCCTCGGTCGAACAGCCAGAGCCTTCAAGCGAAGCAGAAGGGCCTAGGGCATCAGGCCGCATCAGGCGGCGTCCAGCTTACTTACAGGACTACGCCTGCGCGAACTTAAGGGGGGAGGAGTGTTGTGTTCTGAGCTTGCGCTGACTAGAGGTTTGAGCGGGAAGCGCTCGACAGCTGATTGGCTGATCGTTTGACAGCTCCTATATAAATAGGGAGCTGTCCAAACGAGCAGCGCGCGTTCCTATCTAAGCCGGTTCTGAAGTGTTAGCTTGTACTTTAAGGGAATAAACTTGTTAGCCTTTTATTCCTGTCTCTGCCTCAGTTCTTCTGGCTACCCACAGGTCCTTGGTACACACCACCTACCTATGTAGTTTTCCAAGCCGATGGAAAGGGATGACAATAACAAGACTTCTGTTTCTCCCCCCTCCTCTTTTGCAAGAAATCAATTAGAGCACAAAGCAGTAGTGACAGTTTTAACCATTCAGTTGTTTCCGACCCTTGGAGATTTATAGGCAAGTGCTCTCCATGCTACCCTGTCAAGCATAGCTTCTTTCAATTGTTGGATGTTCATGTTGTGGCCTGCGAGTGGAGCTGGTGGCAGACTCAGACATGAGGTGGTTGGGGAGGAACATGGGCCAGTCCTGGGGAGGCTCTGATGAGTGCTCTGCGTCAGAGGCAGAGAAGGGGCCAAGGCTGTCTGACAGTTATCAGCTGCCTTTGGAGTCGAAGATCAGTGGGGCAGAAGAACAGCTGGAGCCTGTTCCCGATGTGCGCATGTGCAGAGCTGCCAGGAGAAGGGAACAGTTAAGGAACAAAGGCCGACTCTAGAGTAAAGGCACAGGTGGGCGGTGAATGGCTCCTCCCAGAGGGAATAAAGAGGAGTGAAAGGGGAGTTTTGCAGAGACAATTAGTTCATTTAATTAGTGTGAAGATTAGTTCGTGACTCTCAGAGACGCCTTGGCAAGTATTTTCTTGTACAGTGTTGCTTTTGGAAGCTATCAGCCGGCAGCTCTCCAAGCCTGATAAGTTCTGTTGTTGTAAATTCACCCTTAAAAGACTGTTTGCTGGGACTTTGCTGGATGTGAATGAGAGGAATTCACATTAGCTTAATAAAAAGGGGTTTTGTCGGGATAAGGAGTCGCTTCGTGATTTTGTGAAGCCTAGGCCAGAACGGTTCATCTTTGTATTAGTTTTGACATTATCAAGCTAGCATCTTCTTTTCTTGACCCTTCTTGTTCCACTAACTATTCCTAGCAACATTCACTTCTCTGATGAACTTGGGCTCATGACATAGCCAAAGTAAATCAGATGTGGTAATTTTGCCAGTGATGCTTCTAGTTTTATACAATTCAGCACCTGTCAGAGCACCAAGTACCAGGCCACTTAATTGCTTTTTCCCAAGTGTCTCTTAATTTATTTTCTTCCTCTTTTGTGGAGCAAAGTGTGGTGCAGCTCCAGATTATAAATAGTATTTTCCCTCTTGACACTTTTTTTTGCCATGGATATATTCTCACAAATTTCCTATCAATTCCTGTCCTTTGATTCCTATCTGTAAATGCAAAATGAATATTCAATACTTCCACTTGTCAACAGATTACCGCATTTTTCAGATTATAAGATGCGCCAGAGTATAAGACGCACCATGATTTTGAAGAGGTAAATTTTAAAAAAAGTTTTTGCACTTTTTGCAACCTTCTGCATGCCTCGTTTTTTGCAAAAAAAAAAAAAAAAAAAAGGAGATGTAGAGCTTTGGGAGGCTCTTAGAGTGCTCCTGTGGGCTGGGGGGGGGGAGATAATGAGCAAAAAACATCCAGTTTTTTTGCAAAAATGGGCCTTTTTTTTTCAAAAACAAAAAGAGCACAGAGAGACTTTGGGAGGCTTGTAGAGTGCTCCTGGGGGCTGGGAGGGAGAAACGGCCCATTTTCTGCTCTTTTTTGCCCTTCCCAGCCCTCAGGAGCACTTTGCAAGCCTTCCAAACCTTTTGCACATCCATTTTGCAAAGTGGGTGGAGTTTTGATAGGCCAAAAATGCTGTATTCAGTGTATAATATACACCTTGATTTTCACCCTCTTTTTTGAGGGAAAAAAGGTGTGTCTTATATTCCAAAAAATACGGTATTTAAAAGGCATAGGATGACCCAAGAACTTCCAAGATACAATCAGTTTCCAGAGTTTTCTTCCCCTGCTCCACATTAAATTGAACAGCAACTTAACATTTAAAGCAGTGATGGGTTTCAAAAATTTTTGCTACTGGTTTGGAGGGTGTGGCTAGGTGGGGGGCATGTGACTGAGTAGGTGTGGCCAACTTGACATCACTCATGCCCATACCCACTCGGTCACATGAGCCCACACCAACCCATGCCCACAGGAAAAGGTAGGAAAACTTTTGGGATTTCTACCTATCTATCCCTGCCCTCCCTTCGCCAGTCGCCCCCATTCCCCTCCTTTAGCAGCCCTGGCCCTAGACCCGCTTCCTCCCCCCCTTTGTTCGGGCTGCTTACCTTCCATGGCTGCTGGTCCAGACTCTGGAAGGCAAGCTGACCAGTGGCTGCTGCTGGGCAGTGGCTGGCTGGCAAAGAAGCCTCTCAGCTGCTGCCTCTTTGAGAGCCGCTTGGAAGGCAATGGGATGCACACATGTGAAGAACATGATGGTGACAGCAGCAGCTTTTTTGCTGACTGGAGGACCTTTCAGCGGCCTGCGGCCACTGGCCACCTCTTTGAGAGTGCTTTGCAAAGCGTCGAGGTGAGCAAGCAGTAACCGGGCAGGCGGTACAAGCAAGCGACGAGAGGGGGACCAGTTCGGGGATGTGGCCAGTAGCCATTGCTACTGGTTCGCTGAACATGGCCAGATTTCCGCCACCTGTTTGGGAAAACCAGTGCAAACCGGCTGAATATCATCTCTGATTTAAAGGCTTTGTTGGGAAGCTTCCCAAAGTCACTATAAATCTGAAATTGTTTGGTGAGGCCTAAAGGGACTCATAGTCCATGGAGATTCTAAGTCATCCAGGTCATAGTTATCCCAAAGGTGTTTTTTTTTCTTCAAAAGGCAACTGGACTGTTTTTTCCCTTGAGGAAGAAGATGAAAACACTTCTTATCCAAGAAGCTTTTGAAGAAAAGAGATCCCAAAGGGACTATTTCTGTTTTTCCCCTGATAAATACATGATGGAAAGAATCAGGAAGATCTTGGGTCAGAATCCTATATTCTCTGTGATCAGGCACTGACCCTCATTAAACATACATTTTTTTTCCTACCCAAATCAACAGTTCAGCAAAACTTCTATTCTCCTAATGAGTTTCCATCCTTGCATTTTGTCTTCTGTTCTTCAATTCCTTTTTTATTTCATGCCTCAAGGCTTGTACTCTGTAGTCAAATGCTAATTGCTTTCCCAAACAATTAAACCCTATTCATACTGATAGAGAAGGGTAGAACAATTTTGTGATGCAGCCAAAAGAAGGAGAGAAAAAAACATGTATCCAATATCTCTGACAGCAAATATGTGAATGTAAACGGTTCACCGACAAATGCACGCTCAACAAAAGCGCGTCCAACGTGGTGAGAAAACCGCAAGTTCTAAACCACACCGACGAATGAGCGCAGAAGCTCGCTGACAACAGCGCGCCGACAGAAGCACACTCTAAACCTAACCCTAAACCTAACCCTAAACCTAACCCTGAACCTAACCCTAAACCTAACTCTAACTCTAACCCTAACCCTAACCCTAACCCTAAACCTAACCCTGAACCTAACCCTGAAGTTAACCCTAACCCTTACCTTAACTTAAATCGCGCTTCTGTCGGCATGCTGTTATTGGCGCGTTGACGATGTCGTGGTTTTTGCGCCGTGGTTTCGTCAGCCCGCTTTTGTCGTGCACGCATTTGTTGGGTCACGAATGTAAACATATGGATATTAATACTTAGAAGCCTAGACTCTTGTAATTTTGAACAACTCTTTCTTGAACTTGTTTGCACTATGGGTTTATTAGTAAATTTTGTACTGAATATATTTACTGAATTTTTTTACATAGAATTATTAATTTTGATTCCATCTTTCATTCAAGAACTCAAGTAGGCTTACATGGCTCTTGTCTTCATTTGATCCACACAAAACAGCACTGCCTGTGACTAGGTTGGGCTGAGAAAGATTAGCTAGCGTAAAATCACCAATTAATTTCCATAGCTAAAGGTAGACTTGAGCCTGGATTTTCTAGTCTTACCCAATCCATTGCTTTAACAACTGCATAAAATTGACTCCATCCTTCCAAGGGTGGGAAAGTAAGGACCCAGATTGTTGGGGGCAATATGCTGACTCTGTAAACCACTTAGAGAGGACTGTAAAAGCACTGTGAAGCGGTATATAAGCCTAAGTGCTATTGCTATTAAGCAGTTTCTTCATGCTCAAAGGCTGGGGAGAAGATGAAGGCAATTTTACAGGGACAAAGAAGATAAAGAATGTTGTTAAACCATTACTGTGCCATTATTAGATGCAAGTCTGGGCACCTCCTTAAGCCTGGTTACCAAACTTAGAAAATAAAACCCTGATGGCTGGAACTTGGTGCTGTTTTTGGAATTGTTTTCCTCCCGTGCCCAGAAAAATGAAAGATTAGTTGTAATGAAACAGACTATTCTGGCGAAGATAATTCAGAGGTTGAAAGATATGCACCATTAACTCATTCAAAATGTGATTCCCATTTTGGGAGACTTGGTTTTATATAAATATGTACAGAATTGAAACCTTAATTAGTTGATTTATCAATTGTCATAAATATGTTTGTCATTTGGACAGTAAATGTGACCTGACCATAAAATTCTTCCCACATAAATTGAAGATGGGTTTGAACACCATTCTAGACTAAAATCTAACTGACTGCTCTGTATTCAATGCACTGTAGTAGTCAGTGTGATTTGTTTGTAGTTCAAAATGTTGTATAAACCCAGACACTTTGAATAATTCAATAAACTATGGTTAAGTAAACCACAGGTTAGTGTATCTGTGCCTCGACCATTCATTTGGAGCTGGCAGATTCTCCCCAAGTTATTTTGTCTGCTAGAGGCCTAGAATATCCTCCGCAGAGGCCCCAAAAATGGTTTTTAGGTTTGCCACTGTCCAATAAAGGAGGGGATAGCTGAGAAAGGACTGCTGGTTGTCTTTCAGTGGACTGATAAGTGTGGATCAATCACTTTCTTTTGCCGACCTTATCACCATGATGTAATCCCTAATGTGGGCTCTTAACATCTTCAGTCGAATCTTTCTCTCCTGGCACATCATCTGCTAAGCCAAACAAAGGTCAGTATATTGTGTAAACATAGTGTTGGTGTACAACTGGACAGTTAGCAGTAGAAGACTTCAATCTCTAAAATATCCTTTTGACTGACTCCAGTATGGTTGCACATATATGACTGTTTTCTCACTCTACAGTGTTTATATTTCTGAGCAATAAAAGGAAGATACTGAATGTGTTTTTAATTTAGCAAAATACAGTGCATTTTAAGTATGTTTCCTTGGAACTCTGAATATTTTCTTCCACTTACAAGAATAATAAACGAATGCAAGATGTTGGAGCAGAGGTGGAGTTTATTTTCTCTGTCTCTTTCTACATATTGTATGTCTGTTTCACCACCACTACCACGGCAAGCTCTTATGCTGAACAGCTCTTGCTGGGCTTCCTCAGAGGCTGGTTGCCTGATCTTCTTGTGGCCCCAAGGCACTGTGGGAGGGTAAAAAAACCGAGGCCCCCAAAGTTAAGGAAATTGGTCGAGACCATCCTTAGACATTTCCATGTAGACTTGTGTCTGCTCTACAATGGGGAGACTGAGAAGGTTTATGCCACAGACAGGCGGAAAGAGAGACCGGCTCTATGTCACCTCCTTCTGGAGACAGGGTTCTAGCATGCTGTAGAGCAGTGTTTCTCAACCTTGGCAACTTGAAGATGTCTGGTCTTCAAGTCCCAGAATTCCCCAGCCAGCTGGCTGGGGAATTCTGGGACTTGAAGTCCAGACATCTTCAAGTTGCCAAGGTTGAGAAACATTGCTGTAGAGTAAGGACAAATGCTTCTGGGAACAATCGGGCAGAGAAAAATAGAAACTGGCAAGATGGGACGGTTCCACCACAAAACCGCGGTAGACTAAAGCGCGTGTGACTAAAGCGTGGTGACAAAACCGCACAGTCAAAACCGCGCGACAACAGCGCGCCGACAACAGCGCGCTGACAGAAGCGCGCTGTAACATAACCCTAAAAATAACCCTAAACCTAACGCTAAACCTAACGCTAAACCTACCCTAAACCTACCCTAAACCTACCCTAAACCTACCCTAAACCTAACCCTAAACCTTACGTTAAGTGAAATCGCGCTTCTGTCGGCGCGCTGTTGTGGGCGCGCTGTTGTGGACGCGCTTTTGACATCGTGGTTTTAGCACCGCGGTGTTGTCCGCGCGCTTTAGTCTACCGCGGTTATGTCGTGCCACGAGATGGGACTGGGTGGGGTGAGGCTTTTCTCAGCATGTTCAGCTTTTCAGTCTAGTTTTCCATATATGGGAGATTTTGTGGGCTTTGTCCCTAGCAGAGCACATTAGATCCAATCTCTTCTCTGTGTTGACTCTTTTTTAAGATTTTTTTTGCAACCTTTAAGTCATCGCATATTTTTATCATCACATTTCTACACTGTCCATCTCACCTAAATGATATGACAAACACCCTTCTTATCCTATCATTTCTCTCTCCCCCCCTTTTATTTTTTCTTCCTGCTGGTTTATGCTCGCCTCCTTCACTAGAGAAACAGAAAATTTAAATCAGATGCAAACGTTATAATAGCCAGTTTCCCCAAAGCAATGCGACTTTTGAATGCAGTTTGATCCGTATTGTATCTGAAGCCTGGCTCTCACATTTGTTTGTGGGAAGTCACTGCAAATGTATTTCCAACCAGAGAGGTTACAAGAGAATTGCAGCACTTTACAAGAGAATTACAGCACAGATATTTTCTTGTTATAATCTCTCGACTCAGGCAATCTCAAAAAGCCCAAGAGTTGACTGAGTCCATTAGAAACGGTGCCAGCCCACTGAACCACTAATTCAGGATAATCTGTTGGTCTGCAAACCTTCAGCTTTTCATATCAGTCTTTTTCAGCATTACTTGAAAATATCAGGCATTGAACTTGGAAACTTCTGTACACATAGCATGTGTTCTAATACCCCTTCTACTGTCGTTATGAGGAGTTTCTTGGTTGTAAACAAGACGTGTAATCCTGGCATTAGTTTTTGGAATGAAGAGGGTTTTGTTTCTGCCAATAGAAATGCAGACAATGATCCATTTCCCCTTAAATTACAACCAGGAGTTTCAGTGGTAGGCAGAGTTGGCACTAATGCAGCTGGGATTGTAGTGATCTTGGAAAAAATGTTGTTTAACTTCAGACTCTACCATCCAAGCAATTTTTTTGAGAGAGAAAGAGCAAAGAGATGGGGAAAACAGGCATAAATCACAAACTTAGGACAAGAAGAAGGCAATTCTCATGCGAAGCTTTTAACTTGTTTTGTTTTGTTTTTAAGAAAAAGTGTTTTGGAGGAATTTTGAGGCTTTCAAAGTTGTAGGCCGTGGATTTCTGTGCAGTTGTCCTGTTCTAGAGACACTACTGGTAAAAGCTTCCAGAATGAATTATTTCAATATTAGGATGATGGCAGTTTTGGATGTGCTGAATCCAAACGTCAATGCATTTCCCTAGATCCTGTATCTCAGGAATGCCAGGAAGTGGAAGTGGCATGTAAGGGGGGAAAAAACCATGATCCTTTCTAGGATTTGTTGTTCTGCTTCTTCAATTTTCCCTTTGCATTGTTGTATCAGAAACCAAAGAGAGCAAATTGTATTCTTTTCTGGCATATATTTTTATTATTTATTTATTTGTATCCCGTCTTTATTATTTTTACAAATAACTCGAGGTGCTACACGTAATCTTGACTATCACTAAATGTTGTAGCTTTTTATTCTTGATGAGTGTATTTTATTCTCCTTAAGTACACTGAGAGCATACACACCAAAGACAAATTGCTTGTGTGTCCAATCATACTTGGCCAATAAAGAATGCTATGCTATGCTATGCTATGCTATGCTATGCTATGCTATGCTATGCTATGCTATCCTATCCTATCCTATCCTATCCTATCCTATCCTATCCTATCCTATTCAATACACTTTCTTATTTTTCCCAGAACAACAACTTTGGGAGGTAGGTTGGGCTGAGAGAGAGTGACTGGAACCAAGGTCACCCCGCCTGCTGGCTTTAGGGACTTGAGCTCGCTGTCCTCTGGTTGAGTAGCCTGGTGCCTCAATCCCTTATAGCAATAGCAATAGCCGTTAGACTTATATACCGCTTCATAGGGCTTTCAGCCCTCTCTAAGCGGTTTTACAGAGTCAGCATATTGCCCCCAACAACAATCCGGGTCCTCATTTTGCCCACCTCGGAAGGATGGAAGGCTGAGTTAACCCTGAGCCGGTGAGATTTGAACAGCTGAACTGCAGAACTGCAGTCAGCTGAAGTAGCCTGCAGTGCTGCATTTAACCACTGCGCCACCTCGGCTCTTGACCATACTGGCTCTACTTCTGATATGGTAAGAAGCTCCTGAATTCATGACACCTGTATTCTTTTTCTATATGCATGTGGTTTTGCTGAATCCAAATATGTTCAGCATTATGGAAGAAACTGTTTTATTTATTAATCAAATTTGTACAGCCACCATTTCACCAAAAGTGATTCTAGGTCGCACACAATTTCTCACCAACCGTTTCTTGTAGCTTTAAGGGTACTTTCCCTTGGGGGCTGCCAGAAGCCTTTCAGGGTTGGCTGTGAGTCTGCATTACAACTAATCGCTTCTGGCATGCCACTGACACCCTCGGTGCGATGATATTTCAGGTGTCAGTTCTCTTGGAAATCTGGGCCCAGCTATGGTTGAAGAGCTTCTGGAAACTCGAGCTCCTTGGGAAGGATGCATGGCTGGCTGTTGCCTTTGTTATTTCTGAAGGAGAAGAATAAGCAGTCTATGGCAGAGGTATCTTTCAGGCCTCAAAGCTTACATCATCCTGTCTTGAGGTAGTGGGGAGGGAAGAATTTAATTGAATCTTGTTGAAAATAAATGTGGGTTTCATTTACCAGAATGGCAGGGGGTAACTTTCTTTTTTAATTATTAAACCCAAAACATCTGGAAAAAGCCTGATGAGAACTTTCAAGTCCTCTTACTGATTCCATTTATCCAACATCTTCCTGGGTCTTTCCAGATGACACTTAAAACATAGATGCTCACTCTCACACAAAGGAAGAGGGCTCATATATTACCTCAAATTTTGATGGAATCCTGATAATACAACATCTGTCTCCATGCAATATTGAAGGCAGGTTCTTTGTAGAATGTGGGAAATAATTGCATTTAAAAAAAGACGGGTGGGTGGGGGAATTACATACCTATTGCAACTGGAAAAAAAGTATGACCAGATATTTAATGTGCTTCCATGCTGAAAAGAAGCCATAGCCATAGCACTTGGGCTTATATAGTGCTTCCCAATGCTTTACAGATTTACATGCTGGTAATAATGCTGCAAAAGTTTGTAATGAACCTACCAAGGATGATTGGTCTAGTTTATTACACTCTTTAATTGATGTAAATCTTATTTCAATGCTTTAGTCTTTGCTGTCATCCAAACGTTTGAGTGTGAAGTTGCATTTAAACTGTAAGGTGTCACAGATATTCTTTGGGATTTTGCTACTGACATGAATTCACAGTATCTTTTTATGATGAAGTATTCATATGCAGTAGTAGTGAAAGTAAATTGTAATAAAGCATAATGGAAAATAAGTAAAAACAGAAAATAACCTCATTCGTATGTGAGTAGAAGATTGCCATGATGTACCAGGTCTGTAGATCTAACCAGGAAATTAAGAAAAGGAAAAACAAATACCCAGATGGTGGCAAACCACTTTTATATGATTTTCGTGACATCACCAGGAGTTAAACTCAACTTGAAAAAGATACTTCTTTTATCTCCCCCAGCATGTTTGTCCATTGCAACCTCAGGGTCCTTCAACCCTTTCAGTTTGTCCTTTAGCAAGTAAAAAAATGTCATTTACCACTGCTGAGCAGAGGTTTTCTTTAACTGTTTCATTTTTACTGTTGCTTATGCTTGTAGACTAATCGCTATGTGACTGAACTCACACAGTCAGGCACCCTATTATTTGGAATTTTCTCTATTTGGATCTATACATGATTGTGATTTCCTCCTTCCTCTCTATTCGAATAAACTCTTTTCTGTTTGGATAAGGACAACCACATAAGTGACATGGAAAGAGGAACTGCAGGAGACTAATTGGGCATTATGGCAAGGCCTATGGATGCTGAACCAATATCATGGATGTGCCAACATTTACTGGGGCAGGATATATCCTTGGAAATATCTCCCCTGCCATCACCCATTTTAATGTTCAGCTGAGAATTCCGTGCTATCACTGTTCTGTAACACTTCCTGTTAACGGGTTGCCAACAGATACAGAAAGTCTACTTGCACTGGATATGAAGCCCCTTTCTCTGTTTTGCATTTTAATACCGCACACTTTTAGACTGCTGCATGTGAGGAGGGGAAAATGTAATTCTGCTTCCTAGCCCCATTTCCCAATATTATTTCTCTTTATCCAACCACATGCTTCTTTTTTAAAAAAAACAGAACAAAACCCTCCACTATCAGCAGTGTTTAACTTTCCAGTTATTGTACACTTTGGAAAATATGCTATTACACATCTGGTTGAGGGAAAAGATTAAGTCTCCCTGCATACTGCAGTCCTAATCACCACGCATTTACTCTGAAATAAAAATGGAAGGTGTGCAATATAAATGTTACATCGTGCAGTTTAGTCCTAAAAAAAAATCATAATTATTGTTGTTGTTACTTGCAAAGTCATGTCCGACCCATCGCGACCCTGTTGGAAGAAATGTCCTTCTGGTTCGGCTCCAAGTGGGGGAAAAGACACTGGAGGCATGGAGGCTGCTTAGAAAGATGGTTTAATGTTTTAATGGTGGACAGGACCGCATGGCTTGAGGTCCTGGGGAAAAAAGGTGATCACATGCTTCCAGGTGTTGGGTGAAGAAGAAGAAGGGCAGAGGGAGAGGCTTGCAGGGCTTTTTATAATCTGTTCGGCCCACCAATCTGCCTTCTGCTCCTGTACAAGAAATGTATTCTGATTGGTTGTCAGACTCACATGGGCCCATGCAGGGGCAACTCTCTAGGCTGAGTCTAGGTTTGATCGAATTCTCAGATGCTTTGTGGTCAGTTGAGTAAAGGGCCAATATTATCATGCCTTAATCCCATCCCCCTGGAGCTGAAGGGGAGAACTCTTTATTATGTAAATGGACTAGCTCAGGCTTTAATGGCTCATGGACAAAGTGGGTGGGAAGCTACAGGGAGAGTTACTTTGTCTTTTTGAAACATGTTTCTTCCTTTTCACATCCAGAGAAACATAATATTCTGCCTTTTTAGTATTTCCTAGGATATTTCATTTTTCTGGGAGAGGGCTGGGTGATAACTTCCTACAACCCTATGGACAACGTTCCTCCAGGCCTTCCTGTCCTCTACAATCCCCTGGAGTCCATTTAAGATCATGCCTACTGCTTCGGTGACTCCATCCAGCCACCGCATTCTCTGTCCTCCCCTTCTTCTTTTGCCCCCATAATTATTAAGTCAATGCAAAAGGGGTTCTGGTCTGCCTTGAGTTGTCCCCATGAGCAAGACCATCCCAGCAGTCTGAAAGAAGAGAATCCTTTAACCCAGAAAAGTCCTGATACCCCAATTGAAGCATCAAACTTGGACAGCTTGATTTGGCCACCATTTCCATCTGATAGAAAGGAATATTTCTGCATAGGCTTCTCTTTTAGTGCAGGGCTCAAGCAACGTAATGGTGCCAACCTGGCATTTTGGAGTGGAATGACATTTTGATTCAGTGCTTTGTCGCAAAGGGGCACCTGGACCAAAGCACTGTGAAATTCAATGGTGAAAAAAGTAAGGTTCTACATTTAGGCAAGAAAAACAAAATGCACAGGTACAGTATCTGTGGTACCTTGCTTAATATTAGTAACTGTGAGAGGGATCTTGGAGTCCTAGTGGACAACCATTTAAATATGAGCCAGCAGTGTGCAGCATCTGCCAAAAAAGCCAACACAGTTCTAGGCTGCATAAACAGAGGGATAGAATCAAGATCACGTGAAGTGTTAATGCCACTTTATAATGCCTTGGTAAGGCCACACTTGGAATACTGCATCCAGTTCTGGTCGCCATGATGTAGAAAAGATGTGGAGACTCTAGAAAAAGTGCAGAGAAGAGCAACAAAGATGATTAGGGGACTGAAGGCTAAAACACATAAAGAACGGTTTCTGGAATTGGGTATGTCTAGTCTGATGAAAAGAAGGACTAGGGGAGACATGATAGCAGTTTTCTAGTATCTCAGGGGTTGCCACAAGGATGGAGTGAAGGTATTCTCCAAAGCACCTGAGGGTGGAAACTAATCAAGGAGAGAAGCAACTTAGAACTAAGGAGAAATTTCATGACAGTTAGAACAATCAATCAGTGGAACAGCTTGCCTCTAGAAATTGTGAATTCTCCAACATTGGAAGTTTTAAAGAAGAGATTGGACAACCATTTGTCTGAAGTGGTATAGGGTTTCCTGCCTGACCAGGGGGTTGGACTAGAAGACCTCCAAGGTCTCTTCCAACTCTGTTATTATATTCAATAGCACAAAGCCCCGTGTCGTATGTGTTTCTTTAAACAAAAAAATAAAATAAAAGAAATTTACCTGTTTAAAATATGCACATACTGATTTATAGGTATTGATGAACAGTTAGAAACTACAGCTCATGGGACTTATGCCACCAAAATGTTTGGGAGCTGCATAGGAGCCCTTTTTATGAATGACTGTGGTCATGCTAAAAGCATGCCATTCATGCCCAAATGCATATTTCTTTCATATTGCTACTTGTTTGGGGACTGAGTGTGTTTAACCAAGTGACCACAGATTAAGAAGCTGCTTCTTTCTTACTGTTTCCTATTTTTTTTCACTTGCAAAAAGACATGTATCACAGTCAAGTCATTTCAATGTTTTGAAATAACATTGAAATAATATTTGAAATAACAAATTGGAAATTTGCATTTTCCAAATAATTAAATGAAAAAAGCACATAACTGAAAACCACAGGGCACTTTCCTCTGCACAAAATATGCTCTGGTAACTCATTTTTTAAAAATGTCCTCTTAACTGTTCCAGTTTTAATGTGGTTTTTTTTCTGTCTTTTTCAGACATTCATACATCAACTCATCTCAGGATTGAGGGAGAAAATAGGGAGTGCTAAAAATGCCATCTTGAGCTCATGAATGAAAGGCAGCATATCAACCAATCATAGTGGTAAATAAACAGTAAAAACTCCCCCATTTTACAACCCTGTAGTTCCTATTCAGGTAGAGTTGGGGGGCAACTGGATGGAGCTGAGCATTTACTGACTGGATGCCTTTTCTGACACCTATGCAGAGTTTGCAGCAGATATTTTTTTCTTTGTGCCTTAGGAGAGAAACATCTGCCAGTACCTAGGATTGAATTCTCAACCTTTTGAATGGGAGGTGAGTGTCTTCAACACTAGGCCATCACACCGCTCTAGAGGTAAATAAACAGTAACTATGAATGGTATCTTGCCTGCTTCATTGATAATTGCTGCTCATGGAGTAGGGTTGGGACCTGACCAGCTCCTTTTGGCCATCACCATTAGGGTCTTCTACAGGTATAGCCCCCTCCTTCTGCAATCACTGGCTTTTGAGCTTGGCTGGTAAGAGAAGCTGAATACTTCACTCTTGCTTTCATAATGCCAGTCTGCTTGCCTATCTCACACATCTTATGAACAGAAATTGATTGATATTTTAAAACAGTTCTGAACCAATGTTCAGAGGTATCCTTAGCTGACAGTTCCCAGGCACCGTAGAATAATACAAGGTGAAGCAAGATGAAGGTCTTTTGATGTCCCTGCTTCATGCAGTCTCTCATCCACTCTTGTGACATGTCAGTGAGGGTACTTTTCTATACACAATAGATACAAAGGACAGCACCCGTCATCAGCCTTGCTATTGTTGCAGAATGAGGATTAGCAATAGGGATAGCACTATTATCCCAGTTCACAGATAACACATAATTGATGGGTAACACAACCATCTGGAAGATCCCAGAGTGGCTGCAACCTAGTGGCTCGCTACCTCAGCATTTTCACCCTGGTGTCACCATGAGATTCCTCCTTGCAAGGGTAGAAGAATTCTCTGCTTTAGACCAAATGCAAGTTACTTGTCAGCAAAAAGAACGATCCATCATTGTCAAATGGTGTCAGCTCAGGACAAAAAGTGTTGCAAATCTTTGCAATTGCTTTCACAACCCACAGTACTCATTTGTGAGCCAGTTCGGTGTGGTGGTTTGAATGTCAGTACCAGTAATCGTGAGACTGTAAGACTTTAGGCACAGAAACTGGTTCAAGGATTTTGGGCAAGTTAATCTTTCAGCTTAACCCAGAGATAGGGAAAAGGAAAGAAATAAGTCTTATGAATAGTCTTAGTAAGTCCACACTTAATCTTGGTAAGGCCACACTTGGAATACTGCATTCAGTTTTGGTCGCCACGATGTACAAAAGATGTGGAGACTCTAGAAAGAGTGCAGAAAAGAGCAACAAAGATGATTAGGGGACTGGAGACTAAAACATATGAAGAACGGTTGCAGGAACTGGGTATGTCTAGTTTAATGAAAAGAAGGACTAGGGGAGACATGATAGCAGTGTTCCAAGATCTCAGGGGTTGCCATAAAGAAGAGGATGTCAAACTATTCTCCAAGGCACCTGAGGGCAGAACAAGAAGCAATGGGTGGAAACTAATCAAGAGAGAAGCAACTTAGAACTGAGGAGAAATTTCCTGACTGTTAGAACAATTAAACAGTGGAACAGCTTGCCTCCAGAAGTTGTGAATGCCCCAACACTGGAAGTCTTTAAGAAGATGTTGAATAGCCATTTGTCTGAAACGATATAAGGTTTCCTGCCTAGGAAGGGGGTTGGACTAGAAGACCTCCAAGGTCCCTTCCAACTCTGCTATTGTATTGTATTGTATTGCATACCACACTGAGTTGTACAAAGCAGAAGTAAGATATCAATCAAACAACAGGACAATGAATTGCAACCTTGTTCAATGTGGTCACCATATCAGGAAAAGTGAACTTAAACTATCTACACTTTGCTGTGACAGCAAAGCCATAACAGTTAATATAAGTAGAAACTCATTAAGGAAAAAATGGTTGGAAACAATAAGCAAAGCAAGTTAGAGCACAAGAAAAACCTGCTGAATTGGACTAAAGGCCCATTTAAACTGGTATTACAATTCCAGTCAGATAACACCAGCCAATTTATTAGTCTCATGTGCAATTAAGAACATTATTAAACCAATAGATCTTCAAGGCTATTTATTATTTCTCTAAGGAGGCATACTGTTAAGTAAGCATCTGATAAAACAGAGTGCTTCAGGCATGGCTTTATTTACCCTTTACATTTTTCGAATCCCAGCTAGGTCTTTTCAGTGTCCCTTGCAAAGTTGGTTCAGGACTGTAGGCAGAGTGAGTGACTCTGCCTTCCAGCTCCCTATAAAAGTCCGCCTCCTGCTGATTACCTCCCATAGACCGATTAGATCACACAGGTTAGGTCTTCTCTGGATCCCATCTGCCAGCCAATGTCGGCTGGCGACTCCCCGGGGGAGAGCCTTCTCTGTCGCAGCTCCAACCCTCTGGAACGATCTCCCCATGGAGATCCGGACCCTCACTACCCTCCCGGCCTTCCTCAAAGCCGTTAAGTCCTGGCTGCTCCAGCAGGCCGGGGGGCTTTTGAAATATCCAGCCCCTCGGAAATTGTGACTGTTGTATATTTTAATATGTTGTTTTGTGTATTACCCCCCTCCCTTGTTTTATTGTAAGCCGCCCGGAGTCCTTCGGGAGTGGGCGGCATACAAGATCAATAAAACTAAACTAAACTAAACTAAACAGTTTCAGCTGATGGAGGACCCACCATGTCCACGTGCTCCTCATTTTACTCTGCCTTTGTCAGAGATTCAATTTGAAGGTCTATGATATCAGGGCCTATTCTTGAAATTCACTGTTGAGGCTATTGATTGTCAAGACTGAATGTTGCTTCTGATTGGCTCCAAAGACTCTCACAAGCACAGGAAGATAGATGCCTTTAGATATACTTATGCACAATCTAGCCTCATTTTCCTTTGCAACCTTAGTCATTCTATTTACTGAGAGTCATGCTACACTTGAACCAAGCAATAGCCCCATAGCTTGTATTTTTCCTATTGTTCACAGGGCTTTTCCAATGATCTTCAGGCGACAGGTAGTCTTATTTTATACATAGCCCAATATTTGTTGTTTTACTCCTTGGTAATGTTTATTTTAAATACCCGTGTCCTTGCAATTGTTTGCGATTGTTCATCTTATGGTGCATTGGTGTATTATGGCATGGTATGAATGATGGTATTTTATTACTTTATGCTATTTCACCTTTTGATCTCTGTAAGTCGAGAAGGGTAGACAAAAAAGCTATTGTTAGCACCTGCAAGGCAGTGACTATCAAGGTGCAGAGCTGCATAAAACCACAGCTACGTGACTACTGTGTCCTACAGATGGAGCTTCGTGCGTGTATTTGCTCTGGTACTTTTATAAAAAAAAAAGCCAAGAGGTATGTAAGGCATAATTGTATAATCCCAGAGTGCTTTAGGCATGGGCTTTACTCTTTACATTTACAGAAAAGAAAACAACTCAATGAAATACATAATTGGCTACAGGTCTATTTATACTATACCAAACAGGAGAGAGCAAATGTCCATACAATGACATTTTTTCCCCCTTCTATGGGAAAAAGGTTTCATTAAACCAGCTGCAGGTATGATCTAAGCCAACTTTGCACACAAAGACTGTAGACTGAATTTCTCAGGATTAATTTACAATTTGATCGTGCACTGATGAATAGACAGGGCTGGTGATTTATGATCACACAAAATAGACAAGGAATAAGATTCCTTCCCCCCCCCCGCCCTCTTTCTCTCACTCCCTGTGTAAGTTAAAACTACATGAATTCCAATTAGAAGAAAAGAAAATGTGTTTTTTTAAAAAAATAAATGGATATTAACTGTTGGATCGTATCCAGATGGGAGTCGTGAATGAATGGCTTATTTTTTTTTTATCATATCAATATGCCATTTTTATTGAGTGACTGAGGCAATTGCTTCTAGTGGATCCTGAATAGAGTGAGTGTTAACCCCCTCTTGCCCTGCGGGACATCTCAGGAGCTTTTGGTATAGCTGAGTACAGTGCTTTTCTGGACCATCTCTGAAGGATGGGAGGTAGGGCTATTCTGTTTTGGTGGTTTCATTCCTACCTGAATGGAGAGATCCAATCAGTTAATGCGGGAGGGGGGGAGGGAGGGGAATTAGGGCACTCAATTGATGGAGTGCCTCAAGGCATGACCTTCTTATCAATACAAATACTGGAATAGCTCATTTATAGTTTCAAGACGGGCACATCCTCATGTTGTTGATGTCTATATGTCTACTGGAGGTTGCAAAATCAACCCCAGCAAAGTGGAATGGCTGTTGATTCCCAGCCTATATTTGGGATGGCGTTCTCCCACAGAGGGCAGGGTAACAACTTGGGGTGTGTGTGTGTTCCTCCTATATTGAAATAGGAGCCACTAAAGATGATCAGCCGTGCTTGCAATTGATTAGTGGTTGCTTCTGAATGCAATGTAAGGTGCTGATAGCTGCTTGTCCAACCTGGACAACCAATAAGTTGAAAGTCCTGCCTTATTATTCCAAACAATTAAATACTAATAATTAACATTCTATGGGAATATTTGTAATTGAACATTTACATTTGAGCCAAAAGATGGAGATTGCATTTTAAAAGAGCTCAGGGTTGCTATAGGCACACCATTTTTTAAACAAATAAAACAGAGAGATAGAATTGGCTTTTGAACACTCATGACGTTTGGAAAATTAAGGACAATCTCCAGTTCATCCAATGTGGCTCTTGGATTAAAAAAGAAAAGCTTCCCAACCATGTTGTAGATTTAACTGAGTTCAGAAAGAGTACAATATTCCAATACGTTGCAAGCGAAAGGAGAAACCAGGATTAAAAACTGCCATTTCATTGTTAAGATTTCGCTTAACTACTCCTGGTTAGAGTCCTGCATTAGGAAAGGCTCAGAAACTCTTTTAGAATGATTGAGAGCAGCTGTATTGAATTAGGAATTAGGTACTTAAATGCACAATGATTACAAAACTGTAAATGACAGTTTCTGAGACGATTATGAGCATATGGGAGTTGCAACAATTGGAACTTCTGGGTAAACGATTGTTCAAATTTAGGAATCTGTCATTTTGTACTGTAGTGAATTATTTTAACTTAAAGAGTCTGTAGGACATAGAAGGGATATCACTGCCTTGCTGAATGTGAGTTTGGAGAAAGCAGCCCCATGCAGAATGCTGGGAGAATCATAACTGGGAAAGGGAGAAGAATCTTAGCGACTCATAATAATGAAGAAAGTTACAATTTGACAGAAGGTCAAACAAAATGTGTGATAAATGTATTCATAGCTAACAAACATAATTTATCCAATTAACCCAATTTTGTGGGTTCACATGACACACCGAACCACTAACAACCCACAGGGGCTGAGTTTGCACAATATGCTAGATTAAAATGTGGCTAGGTAGTTTGTGGTTGAGTGTTTGGCAAACAATTCAACTTCTGACAGTAGATCTGTCACAGTCAGGTTTTTGACAAAGGGTTGTCCATAGACCGAATGCATGAGGGTTAAAGGTAAAAGTTCCCTTCACATATATGTGCTAGTTGTTCCCAACTCCAGGGAGTAGTGCTAATATCCATTTCTAAACTGAACAGCTAGTGCTGTCTGAAGACGTCTCTGTGATCATGTGGCCAGCATGACTAAACGCCAAAGGTGCACAGAATGCTGTGACCTTCCCACCAAATGTGGTTCCTATTTTTGTACTTGCATTTTTTACATGCTTTCGAACTGCTAGGTTGGCAGAAACTGGGATAAGTAACAGGAGCTCACTCCATTACGTGGTGCTAGGGATTCGAACCACCGAACTGCTGGCCTTTCTGATCGACAAGCTCAGCGTCTTCGCTAAACCCGAATGGCAATTGTTGGTAATGTTCACTAAAAAAACAAACAAAGGAAAACTGTCTTACAAAAGATGAAATGAATCCTAACTTACATAGAGGGTCTTCAAAATAATTGTAGAAGACCCAAATCTGTTCCAAACTTAGGAAATCTTGGCTCCTTTGAGGTGTACATTGGAACATATCTGTGAAAAAAAAAGTGGCAAAATAAAACGGCAAACATACTTTTGAAAAAAAAAAGAAGTAAAAGAGTCTTGCTTCTCTTCATCTGGGAGAAATGGCCACACCTATTTGTTCTGCATGTGCAGAACAAGCTCTCAGTGAAATGGTCAGGCTGATAGAGCAACATGGCTCACTGAGGTTGCTTCAAGTCCACAAGGTGAAGCAGTTAGTCGAGGCGGCTTGCAGATGTTCATTTCCTGGATAAAGCCTTATATTCCAGCATTTAACTTTTGATTTTAAAAGTTTCAAGAGCCAAAGGAAAGAAATAAAAAAGAATGGGTTTTTCTTGTACACAATTGTGAACTTGCAACTGGTCTTCGAGAAAGATAGCAGATTGATTTAAATAGAGTTGTATGGATGCCATAAGGCTCTGGGTTATGTCAACATAATCTATAGAAAAGCAACTTTAAATATAAAGGCCTTCCCAAAAGTACAGAGAGGTCAATATGGAAAAATTAACAAAATAAATCCTGGAAAATAATTGTGCAACCATATAGGGGGAAAAGGGAAATAACTGCTGACTTTAGTTGCTGCAAAAATGGATGAAAATAATAAAGTAAACATATTCTAATTTTAGCTGGATGCTGACAATACTAACCTTATACAGTTCCTTAAATATGTTGCTATGCTGATCTCATTGAATCAAGATAATTGAACTCAAGATGATGCTGGAGGTGGTGTAACGAAATCCTTAAAATTTCACTCACTCTCAGTCAAGGGGCATCTTGTGTAACTTTGGGAACATCGTAACAGCAACAGCAATATATTGTGTTCTTCTGGGCCAAGAGGACCAATGTGGTTCAAATGATTGGGTGAAGGAGCAGAAGAATGACTCAGAACTATTCTCAGAAGCTAAAATCCCCAAGCCAATGCAATTTTTGACAGATACATATATTCTTGAATAAAACAATATTGTATATGCCTAGAAAAAGATCAGTATAGCTCAGATACATTTATATAATTTCTGTGAGAACCAGGCTTCTATAATGTGTTTATTTATAACATTTGAATAGCCACCATTTTAAAACCAGACTCTGGCAGCTTATAAACTCTTTGAGCTGGGTTGAAAATTAACTCTCTGCCTAATTGAATCTAATCTCATTGAACTGAATCTAAATTAATACACCAATCCCACAGAAGAAAAGCATGAACCCTGCATAATTGACACTTAAAAAAAACTGCTCACAGATAGATTCAATCTAGCTAGTCCTCCAGCTATTGGATAAAAGTATCATTTTGTGGCACAAAACTATTTATTCAGGTAGATTGTCTCCCTGGATATTTTGAGGTAGATGACAATACTTTCTTCAACAACAAAGGAAGACATTGGGACACAGCCAATCTTTTCTCCCTCTCCTAATCACATACAAACCATTGTTGAAATATGTTCTAGCTTTGTGACTTCCCTGCACAGTCAAAAGTTTCCCCTAAATATAAGACTGAGGGCAAAACACTACCACCACCCCATTTTCGCATGCTTGAATCTCCAGGAATCAAAAACCTAACCATCAAATCCATAAGTCTTCTTGCCATGCTTACAAAACCTTCAACAATGCTTGTAAAAAGCTCTACAATTTCATTATTGTGAGGAATTTCCTGAAGCAAAACCAGCAAAACAAGTTTGGAACTCAAAGAGGGGGGGAAAAAAACCCCTTCTCACACAAACAACAAAAAAAGAGAGTTTTGATTAAAGACTTCTGAATACTAAACAAAAATATTGGAAAGCTGTCCAATTGAAACCACACACAGAAGAGTGTAGTAATGCAAACCTGAACGCAGCTCACCGTGACACATGGCGTGACTAGAAATCAAAGCAACCAAACCCTGGGAAAGTGTCATGAAACCAAGACTCTATTCTCTAAAAACAATAAACTTTTAAAATCTGACCTTATTTTATATTCACACGAATAAAATCTTTAAAAACTTTTGTAGCTCCACGGGAGGATGGAAGGGAAAGTGGGTTGCAGTGTTATGTTCTTTTCTCGAGATAGTCTAACCCTCAGTTTTTCAGAGTAAGTAAGTAGTAAGAGCATACCTAGAATACTGCATCCAGTTTTGGTCATCACACCATAAAAAAGACATTGAGACTAGAAGGAGTGCAGAGAAGAGCAACCAAGATGATGGACTGGAGGCTAAAACATACAATGAAAGGTTGTAGGAACTGGGCATGGCTAGTCTGTTGAAGTGAAGGACCAGGTAGACATGATAGCAGTGCTAGAATATTTGAAGGCCTGCCACAGAGACGAGGGGGTCAACCTATTTTTCAAAGCACCTGAAGGCCAGACAAGGAATAATGGACTGCCATCTATCAGAAATAGTGTAGGGTCTCCTGCTTGGGTGGGGGGTTGGACAACATGACCTACAAGGTCCCTTCCAACTTTGTTAATCTGTTAAGAGCGCTCTTACCAGATTATAGAAAGCTGACTTTGGGGTGGTCAACTCTTGACCATTGTTATGATTAGAGGTGAATCAGTTCTTCAGTAAAGCTTATTCTCAAGCAACGTTGCATAGGACTACAGTACAAACTCCTAATGTAATATCCCATAGTTGGCATGCACATTCATGAAAAACATTCTTTTTTTAATTTTATTAATTTTCTATTAAATACATTTCTTAGTGCTTAGTTCTTAAGGACATATTGAAGAAGAGCCTAATGCTGGGAAAGATTGAGGGCAAAAGAAGAAGGGGACAACAGAGAATGGTGACTGGATGGAGGTGACTGGATGGAGTCACCGAAGCAGTAGGCGTGAGCTTAAATGGACTCCAGAGGATGGTGGAAGACAGGAAGGCCTGGAGGAACGTTGTCCATGGGATCACGATGGGTCGGACATGACTTTGCAACTAACAACTACAAAGTGCTTAATAAACATTGTGTTGTCTCGGTATTTAATTTGTTTAATAATACAGATCACATTCGTAATCTCCACCCCTTTTTTGCAGCCATTGGTAAAATAAATTCCATGTTTGATTATATTGTCCATCCTCTTTCTGTTTAATTTTCAATGTCAATCTATCCATTTCTGCACAATCTAGTATCTTCTTGACTATTTCTTCATCTTGCAGTATATCTTCATTTTTCCAGTACTGTAAATAATCCTCGCTGCTGTTAAAACATGTAATATTAAATACAAACATTCTTAATAGAGAAGAAGAAATCCTTCCTTCCTCCCTCCCTCCCTTACTCCCTCCCTCCTTCCCTCCCTCCTTTTCCTATAATAAATATATATTATCTCAACTTGGAAGAATCAGCACTAAAATTGTCTTTTTATCTCCTTCTCCTTAGCACAGATCATACATAACCACAAATGTATACGCTTTAACAATAATGACTGCCCCAAGTTATTCCTCTGTCTCTGACTAGGGATGAGGTGACTCCAGAGGCAGAGTTGGCTCCCTTTCAGAATTGTCTCCAGGGTCTAAAGCTAGGCTTGGTTTCCCACATGTGACTCATTTCAGGTTTGGCCAAAACTGCCATTGGAGGGGGCAAAATGTCAAAGGCATATTCCTCTCTTCCCCTTCCCCACTTATGGCTTATCCTACCCGTTGTGGGCTGACTAGGAACAATGGAGTTAACAGCAACATTTTGAGCAACAGTGGATAAAAGTTGAGGTTACAGGATTTCTTCTGAGTTGTTGTCTTTTCTTAAATACTCAAGTTCCATCAAACAGTTTAATAAGAAAAAATATGGCTTAGAGCCCAAATACTTACTATTATTAGAATTAACAATAAAGAGCCTTATGACACGTTAAAGACTAACAAATGTACTATTGTGCAAGTTTTGACGCCAGTAAGACATTTAGTTGTTTTTTCTCAAATAAACTAACATGGTTACTCCCTTTTGGAAACTTTGAGGCTTTCCAGATCAGTAGTCCATCTGTTTCTCAAGCTTTTGCAACACCCATTTAAATGTATTTGGAATAGATTTGTGCTGTTTATATTTCCACATCTAAGCTAATATTCATAGTGTTATAATCATGAGCATAATTCAATTTTGGGGAGACTTAACTAAGTTGAGAATTGACAAAAATACCTTCATATCTACCCTTATAAAAAGAAAAAAATGCTAATGTTATCCATTTGTCTGTATTGTTTTATGTTGTGTGTTTGTGTGTGTGTGTGTGTGTGTGTGTGTATTTTCAGTCAGAAAGGCTGAGGATCTGTACAAGGCAAATCCCTGATCATAAAGCAGCAATAGCTATGATCATGGTGGCAAGGGGACAAACCAGCATACAAAAGTCTTTGCTAGTAGCTGTGACAGTGGCAGCAAGATATTAATCCATGTTTTAAAAAAATCTCCCAGTGAATTAGTGGATATTTGGCAGGGTAAGGAAGATCAGTAGTGCATATACAATTGCTAAGATATTGAAAGCCAAATCAATATTGCCTCTAGAAATGTAGCAGAGGTCCTCTGAACTTGAATTTCCAAAGGAAAACAGAATTTTCATTATTGGAGGAAATGCTAAGGTAGACATATATCTGGTTATGTCCAAAAAAAGCTTCTCTGTCAAACTAATATCTGGGACATTTTATTTGGAAAAAGGCAGCTTAAAAATGTCTTAGACCAGAGGTGGTATTCAGCAGGTTCTGATCAGTTCCGGAAAACCGGTAGCGGAAATTTTGAGTAGTTCGGAGAATCGGTAAATACCTTCTCTGACTGGCCCTGTTCACATCTATTCTCTGCCTCCCGAATCCCAGCTGATCGGGAGGAAATGGGGATTTTGCAGTAACCTTCCCCTGGAATGGGGAGGGAATGGAGATTTTACAGTATCCTTCTCCAGCCATATCCACCAAGCCACACCCACCAAGCCATGACACAAAACCAGTAGTAAAACATTTTGAATCCCACCACTGTCTTAGGCTTAAGTAAATGTTGCGCTGAGGAGTTATGCTCTTCTTTTCTACTTTCCCCAATTGGCCAGTTTTCAATCTTTCTGCTGGCAATTGGACTCTTGTGTAGAATTCCCATTTACTTATGCCAGCCACTAGGTTACAATAAAAAGACGAATTCCTTTCAGGCAGAAAGAGGGGGTTGGGAAAGGGCCATCTGATGATCTCTTCAGTTTTTGTCTTCTGAAAATATGAACGAGACTTTCTCCCAGCATAGATAATGCACAGCATACATACTGCATTAAACTGTTTTCCACAACCCAGCACGTTCCACCTGTGTTGACCAAACTTCCATCAGCTAATCCCAGCTGTCATTGCCTGTGATTGCTGGGAGGAGAGGGAGTCGTAATTCAATATATCTAAAAGGTTAATAGTTGGTGAAATCTGGCAGAGAGGACACTGAGGTTTTTTTTTATATATATACATACAGAGACCTACCTGCTGGCCAGAGCTAGAAAAGCAAAGCCACAGGCAAATACAGTTTCATGTCAAAATCACTCAATTATTATGTCACAATCATTTTATTACTATGTCCTTTTAGAACAGACAGGAAGAAGAAAGCGAGTTTCAGAAATGAGCTACTGAGAAAACCTTGGCAAGCAGGCACCTCCTGTTTTGCCTATTGCAAATTTCTTGCAAAGATCTGAAATCTGGTTTTGCACCATTATTACCCTCTTTTGCAGAAGACTCCAACACCTGAAAAGCCAAGTACAATTTACAGGAGGCAAATTGCTTCGTTTCTTGGAATATAAAACGGCCGGCGCATTTTACACTACTACAGATGCTCATTAACAAACATGGGCAAAACAAGTGGAAAATATTTTCTTCCTTTGCTGGCTTCAGGAATGGGAAAAAAAAAGATGCAAAAAAAAGTCTGACTTCCTCTAGAGTCCTCTGTTCAGCTATGAATCCATTCCAAAGAGAAATAGAAGAAAGCTATGACCTCATCTCATCACTATGCTATGGAACACATATGAATAATCAGTGGACAGGAAGAAAAAGTAAAATTTAGAATGTAGGTGCAGCCCAGCCCCTTTTGTCCAAGACATTAATGATTTACTCAGCCTTTGTAAGAGTCCCATTATTTCCCAGGAGTAGTCAATGACTCAGCAATTCAGCGTATTTTTTTTCTGATGACTTCATCACATAATTATCCCCAGAACCAGCTACCCTCTCCCTTCTCAAGCTTTAGAAATGGATGACTGGGTTGGATAAACTTCTGGCTGTTCTCCCCTCATACCTTCCAGTGATAATGTGCCATACCACTTGTTCACAGTTAGCGTGAACTTGAATAAGCACTCACACAGTGGAAAGGATACATATTAAACATACAATACATGCTACTTTATAATATCTACTCCACATCTGACATTATGACTTTAGTGCAGCAATCATCTAGCTCAGGAAAGTTTATATTCAAAGAACCTTTGAAGGCTATGTTGATTTAGAAATCTTAGAGTTCTTATATGTATAATATAGTTTATACTGTATTTAACCAAAGAAGTGATGGTGCTTGCCTCATAATTCCTTTTAAAAAAAACCCTCAAATGCTTTAAATTATGTAGAAGATATTGTATTGTAACAATAAATGTTCTGTAGAGGCTTTGAAGAACACTGACAGTCTATATTTACTAAGGAGGGCTGCCAAGGATTTTTGGGTTATAGGAATGTGTTCAAGATACTAAAGAAGACAAAGAGACCAGGTGCATGATGAATACATACTATAGTGATCATAGATAACATCTGATATATGTGCATGTCACCCCACCCCACCCCCAGTATGCTGTCAACTAGCTGGTCCCCATAAATTTATTGTAAAACAATATTTGGTAAGTTGCCAGATTATGATTATTATATTATTTATGTTAATACTTTTTTTGTTTGTTATCTTAGGGTCTTTTAAAGATAGGTTTTGAGTTAAACCAGCAATGCTTTTGTATGCTTTTGATGTTCACATAATGGGCCAACATCCATCTTTATGATTGCCGCTATCACAGCAACGTCTCTTGAAAGGAAACCATGCATGTCCCCTTCAGCTGGAGCAGACTATGCTCCCATCACCCCAGCCAGTCTGACTGAGAAGTGGGAATTATTGCCCAATTCATGTGGAAGAAGTTTGATTATACACATTTACAAGGATGTAAGCATTAATTGAGTTATATCAGAATCATTCTAAGTGAAATTGGGTTACAATCATCATGGCCTTGGTATTTCAAAACTGCTAGGTATGCAGTGTCTGGACTAGTATTTTTTCTTCTTCTTTTATTTTAGAAATGCTTAACTTTGCTGTGTTTGCAAAATTTGAAAAGGAGCGGAGAACAAAAAGAAGAAACTTGAAAAGGCTACGAATAGGTTAGGAGATTCAAAATAAGCAAAGGGAGAAACAAGTTGAAAGGAAGTTTCGCGGAGTTGAAATTGATGAATAGAATAAAGAAGGAAGGATGACAGGTGGTGTGAAAGGGCTTCTGCAAAAAAAAATGCTACTAGTATAGGTGGATGCTGTAGCAAAGCTAGAGACTCTTTGAAGGGAAAATAAGATGCTTCCTGATGGGAAAAATGTGCACATCTGGACAATGCAATTACCTGCTTACAACTGCTTGTTCAGATAGACATGGTCAAATACATGACTGGCAACAGAATGATGGCAAGATGCTCACAGTAGCAGTAGAACTAACCACGAGCACTTCTATTTGGCTACCTTAGGGATTTTCTAAGTAGTGCTGCTATTCCTGAGGAAGGTGTCTGCGGTCTTCAAGCCTGTAGAGTGCTGTCCAGGCAGGATGTAATGTTAGATCAGTTGGACGTAGTAGTGCAAATTATTTTCACTCACTGTAAGAAAGAATAGTTGGGAGTTATATCTCTGTGGTAGCTCCCTATACTTTCTGATCTTGTTGGACCCAGCCAGTCAGAGAACTGCTGCTACTGTCTACTACCAGATAAGCCTGTCAAGAACCACTAATGGAAAAGGGAATGCCCCAGAGATTTCTCTGCTTAGCCATCTCCACTGCAATGCAGTCCTTTAAGTAGCTATTGCGGATAGACTTACAAACAGAACGTCAGCAATGAAAGTCTAGCAGTGTGCTTTTAATGGTGCTCTCACGGTGAAGTCTCCCAAGTATTCTACATGCTTATAAGTTCTTCTTACCAAGGGAGTCTGAGAGCTCAGATATCCCAGAATTAAATAAATAAACACCACCCCCCTCAAGCTTCTGCATTCCATATTTCAGAAAGGATACATTTTAATTGGTAGCTCCCCAGCAACCATGGACTTCAATAAAGAGCCATTCTTTCTTGCACCACCATTGATGCTATTATGTGGAGCTTTGCAGACTTAAGATAATTAATACAGGTTGACCTAATGGAGTGGCCTCGAATTGTTACTAATGCAAAGTGTTTGCCATGGTGAATGAGAGGCACATTCAATTATGAAAACAGCAAGGGTTGTTGTGAATAACAGCTGGGAACGGGAATGATCTAATAGACACTTTGGCTAAAAAAAGTTAGACTGAGTAATATTATGATTATCCTCTGAGCTTTGGATCGTTCCCATTTCATCCAGGGTGTTCTGTTTTTGGATGCAGTCCACTATGACGATTGTGTGTTTTACTTTACAGAGGACAGTCCTCTGATTGAAGGCATCCTATATCTGGAAGGTCACCCAATCCAGTCCATTGAAATTAACTAGGAGACAGAACTTGAAATTGACCAATTGGGTCAATTTCTGTGTCGATTTCTGAGACAGCGCCTGTCTTGTGGAACACCATCCCCAGAAATCCAGATGACCCAGACCTTGCTACCATTTCATGAAGACCTGGCTGTTTCTCTGGGCCCTTGGGTCAGATTGGGCAAGTTCTTTAGTAGATGAGATTTTAGGGTTGGACCATATTATTGCCTCAGTCATGGGTTATTCTTTTTAATTGGTACAGTTTTTTAAAATCCATTTCTGTGAGATGGGTAGCCATATAAATAATTAATCAGGATGGACAGCAGGAGTCAGCAGAATCTCAGAGCATCATTGTCTCCCACCCCACAGCTAAATGTTTGTATTACTATTTAAATTATACGTTGTTTTAAAATTGGATCTATAGATTCATGTTTGTTTAGTTAATACAAATCATTATCCTTTTAAATCCTGTCTTCCTTTTGGACAAGTGCATTGATTTTATCACTTACTTTTTCTTAGCACCATCAAGTAGTCATCGTAAGCCAAGCAGATAGGAGGAGATCATTTTTTTTTGTTATTTTCTCATTCTAGTCCTGTGCCACTGACGATATCCTAAACTTCAGCCTTTTCTTTTCCCATCTGTCTCTATGATCTCTCCCAATTTTAGTCCATTTCTTTGGTTCCTTCTTTGTATTTAAAAGTTAACCCCTTTATGGAAGATTGGTTGAAGTGGATGAAGCATTACAAATGGAATGTTAGTTTGTGTTTCAAATGTTGAGTTTTTATAGATAAAATTTACAGAGTAATTGGTGATAAGATTATGGAAATGAGAAGAAAATGCAATTAGAAGCTCATGCATATTTAAATTGAATTTGTTGCAAGTGACCCATTGGAACCTCTAAGCACTTACTTCTTACTACCAGATGCTACTGGGTTTCTATAATGCTAACGTGCCATTAAAAGCATTTGCCTCTTGATTTTTCTAGGGTTTTTTTTTGTAATATTTTTGTAATGAGCTATAAACTGAGTCTTAGGGATGTAGACAAGAATTCTAGGTAAAGTAAACAAATAAAAACAAAGCATAGTGTTGGTTTTATGAATTGTATAAAGAAGTCATCCAGTGATATGCCAGTGTGAGAAAGTAATTGCCCTGTAGAGTCAGACACAGATAGCAAAATTTTCACATCAGTTAACTATCCTGAGACTTGATAAACTGACTTTCACACTGCTGAGTGGGAATTTTGACCCACTTCTTTATGGCAGGTATCATTCTGCCCTAAAAGTGTTCATTTCAGGTCCTATCAAAACTTCTCTAGAGGGTATAGATTTAGACCTTGACTCTGAACCTCTGAGCATCTTCTTCCATTCTCTGGTGACTTGTTTATATTCTTGGGATCATGATCTTGCTCCATTGCCTGCTTCAGCTTCAGATGGCTTAATATTGTGTACAATTCCTTGATATAAACCAGAATTCAAGCTTTCTTTACTTTAGTGACAACAAGTTCTCCAGTTCTTGAAGCAGCACAGCATCTCCAAACCATGACACTACTATCTCCACATCTGAAAACTGGTATGAGGTTCTTATTGAGGAACACAATGTTTGATTTCTGCTACGTATAAACTCTGCATATAAGAACAATTTTTTAAAAACCTTCTGTCCATAGAACGGTAGTCACCCAAGGTGCTTTTTAACAAGCTACAAAGAGGCATCGGTATTTTTCTTAGTAAACAATGATTTAGAGGTTGCTGTTTTCCCGTGAATCCCATTTTTACCTAGTGCCTTTCTGATGGTAACATTACGAACATTGATTTTAGTTTACAGGTCCCTGAATGTTCTGCGTTTCTTTGTGACTTTCTGGACCATTTTATGCTCTGTTGTTGGAATGATTTTGACAGGGCAGCCACTCTGGGTAAGATTCACTGTTGTCTCAAATCTTCAAGAGTATGCCCTGATGCGCATGACTAGCTTGCCACAACACAAGTATGGTTTTTTTTTTTTTTTGACAAGGTCTCAAAAGCTGGAATGCACAACAGTTGTTTTCTATCCACCCCCAGTACACCAGGAAGGCAATTGTGCCTGTCCTTTTCTGCTGTTTGTCAAAAGCAGTGGGTTTATGTGTATGTGTCTGCGCATATGGTTTTAAATCTGTGACTGCTCAAGCAGTGCTTTCTGGTTCACCTGCAGCACTTAATTTAATTGTAAGCAAGCAGCATCATTTCTCCAATTGGCTACTAGGCACTTTCAGTCACTTGCCCTCCAAAGCCACTTTTCCATTGAAATTCCCCAGTGAAAAGCAGAGCTTTTTATTTATGTATTTTTTTAAAAAAACAAGTTCACTGATGAAAGAGTGAAAGAATAGAACTGCCTTTTTTTAATTTCTTTTATTTTATTAAATTTGTACGCAGCCCATCTCACTCTGCAAAATGACACTAGGCAGCTTATACATCCATTTTCAGCTCAAGTGGTGGTGATGGTGGGGGAAGAGTAAAATGATTATATATTTTACTAGTTCAAGATGGGTGCAGGAATGCAGGAAGAGGTTGAAAATCCAGATAGGAATTTCTTAAACCAGCTTCATGTGCCATCGGATTATATGTGGAAAACAAGCAGTTTAAGACTGCAGGAAAAGTTAAATATTCTGTGGCCAGTGCAGCTCCAGAGCTTTAGGAATCATTTTGTAAATTTTCCAGACCAAGAAATACCAATTATGTTTTTAAAAAGGCCTTCAAAATGATCTTTTGAGTCCCTAGAATCTCTGTAGTGAGCTTTAATATAGGACAGAGCTGGACCAAACATGACTTTATTATCCTTAAATTGGATAATGAATGGATTGCATTAGAGGGTAGATTATTTTGACAAGCGACATACTGTATTGTATGCAGAACTATTTGTTTTAGAATATAACTGAAGAAGCTAACATTGTTATTGGTTCCTTTCGTGTACCAGTAGCACGTATATAAAGCTTTGATAACATTCATTAGAAAAGATTTGCAAAAATTCATAAAATCTGAAAGGGGCCAAATATTTTTTTGCTCAATTTCATTTCCCCCCCCCCCACTGCCTATATTCCCCTGTTCTTATGACAGATTGGCCCCCAAGCCATTCTCAGGAGGGATTAACCAAACATCATTATATTTTGACAAAGCAGCCGTTCATTCTTACTGCCAGAAGTTCTATTTACTGTTCTGCAAATATATACTTACTTCTTGAAAAACTCCATTTTGCTCTCAACTGTGCTGCAAAGGTAGAAGCTTCAGGTTTATTTCAGACCCCACTAGATCTATGCAGGTCCCCCCCCACTTCAGATTTCAGGCTTGTAGAATCTAATTTGCTTATGTATTTGTTTTAGCAAACTTCAAGAACCTATCAACCTCTGCAAAAATATACAAAACACCATAAATCTGGGTCCAGGATGTTTGTTCTGTATACCAGAGCAGAATGGAGTTCCCTGTCATTTTACACAAGAATCAGCTCCTGGTGATTCTCAAACTGTCTTCCATTTCAAGAGCGTCATTTGACAGAGGGGAAGTAATTTTGTTGCTCTAGTCAAACAAGGAATCAAATTTCCATGCCAATCAGCTGCACAGCACTCAGAACATTCCAATTCATAAATCCAGATCTCTGTTTTGCAATTCTGTCCTAGAGTATTCTTCATATCAATGGGAACATCTGATGCGTTATATATATGGTGGCCTTATAATACTGATCTTGGTCCCACATCCTGAAATGTTGCTGCGGAATGTTCCTTTGGCTAATAAAGACAATGCATTTCTTCTTGAAGCTGTTAATATATCACACAATAATGTAGCTGAACATTTCAATCCACCCTTATTCTTTGTGTCAATATTACAACTTAGGGAGAGGGAAGGTAATCCCTGAAAATTTGTAATAAACACTTGATATAGATGGATAAAACTAGTAGAACAGTACGGTGGGTCCATTTACAGGGAACAACCTAGCTATCTGTTCCTTTTCTGTATTCAATAAATAATTTTACAAATAGTTGGTCTCAAAACAGGTGATTTAATGTGCCCAGAAGAATTCACCAAGTACATTTGGAGTCTATACAAGACAACTCAAGTTTTAGAATACATTGGCCTGAAATATTACAGGTTGCAATGTAGATAGAATAGTCCAACTTTGAGAAGACTTTCATTAAAACAAGATGAGGAAAAAATGTTACTGTATTTTCCCATAATGTAGCACAGAAGAAAAATCACAAACAGCTGCATTTTCATTTGTATGAGATGCAATATGAAGATAGGTAGAATTATGCAGGGCTGAAGCTCCCTAAATTTCAAAGAAGTTAATGCAGAGTTTCTTTGAGTTACATTTTCTTCATAAATAAAAGTACAAGTAACCTTATTCTTTCGTGAGAAAAGTTTAATTTTGCAGCCACAGTAGTTTCTATGGTGGGAAACATTCATTGCACTGTAGAGGATCAGAATGAGGAAGAAAAGCAGCAACAAAAAGGAAAGCTCTTGCTGTTTCCAGAAGGTGGCAATGATTATTGAAAAGACCTGAGGTGGAACTCCAGGGGATTTTGCCTCCCGCCCCCACAAATACTGTTATTAGATATCAGTACTGTCTAATGCCATTGGTATGATCATTGGTAATGGCCTGATTTGAGGGACACCTACCACTGTGTCCCAAAGTTGCTTTTTCAAGAGGCAACTGGACTTTCCAGTTTTTCTTTGAAGACATTTTGCTTTTCATCCAAGAAGCTTCTTCAGTTGAAAAAGCTTCTCAAGAGCTGGAGAAGCTTCTTGGAGAAGCAAAACATCTTCAAAGTAAAACTAGAAAGTTACCTCTTGAAAAAGCACCTTTGGGACAACCATAATCTGGATGACTGAGAATCTCCATAGACATCTACCCTACCCTATCTCCAGGGGTGGGTTCCGGCAGTCACTATTGCTGGTTCGCTCATGGGTGCTTTGCACACTTGATGCACACTGTGCGCACATGGACAATACAATAAAAATTGTTCTGCACATGCAGAAGCAAAAAACAAGAGGACAGCACCTATGGTGCTGCCCAGAGAACCCCTTTCAGGGGCATGGCAGGCCTGGGTCGCTGCCGGTTCCAAACTACTACCAGTTCTGCCGAAGTGGTCTGAACTGGTAGGAACCCACCACTGCCTATCTCTACCCTACCTCTGTTCTCTACTGTGATGAATTAGATAAATGCCTTGCAGTATTTCTTTTGAGGAAGAATTGCCTTTTGGGTGACTGTGGGTTGCGTTTTTCCATATCAAAAGTCATGATGGTTCAACACATGTTAAAAAAAAAAAAGGGTGTGTGTGTGGAACTTCAGTTGCACAGGCCTGTCTATCATTACTGCTTTTTGAGTTTTGTACAGTTTGCTAAGCTTCAAAGAAACAGATGAAAACTTATTTCTTTATAAGCTGCACACACTATTACTCTATAGAGTTGTGTGCAAGCCAAAATCAATACAGAGTGGGCTTAGACTTACTCTTTCCCCTTTTAAAAAACTCCATATGTAACATTTTTTTCATTGAATTAATCCTAGAAATGCCCAAATTTAAACTCTTTTCCATTTTTAAAATATATGCATTAGTTCAGAAATTATAAGCATTCACTTCATGAGATTTACATTATCACTTTTTTCTTTTTAAAAAATAAGTATATATTACAATATGAAACTTTCTGAAAAATTAAATGTCGGGCACAATGTATTCTTAATATTACTTTTCTCAGAAATATTCAGATCAGGGAATTTAATTAAAGTGCTACAAAATGATTTTGTGACATGCATGCATTCCACACACACACAAAACCTCACAATTATCGAAAAATATATATTTGAAGATCAAATGTAGCATTAGTAGTGATAGATTATTTTCACTAAGCATGGGAACTTATATTTCTCAGACCCTTAGTCCACACTATGCTTTATTTTGCAATGTATTTCTTCATGAATGCTCTGGAGTTTTTGTATTCTGCTTTGTCATCTTTGTGAAGCCGCACTGAAGTCTCATCAGTGGTATGTGTTATGGCATCAAGAGATGGGAGACCTGGCTCACTTTGCATCATTTGGAAAAGCTCTTCTAGTTTTCTAATATTCCATTCATCTTATTGTGGATTACACAACAGAGGTTGTATAGCTTCATTCTAGTTTCTATAAGTAGAAATTACCTATGGCACTTTTTCCTGCTAGTATAGTATTTCCATCTGACCAGGGGTGGGTTTCAACCGGTTCGCGGCGGTCCCCGCGAACCGGTTGATCGGCGAACCCGGAAGTAAGTAACTTCCGGGAACAGCGAAGGGCCCGCCTGCCCGCCCGCGCTCCTTACCTGGTTTTGACGAGTTCTGCACTTCCACACATGCGCAGGGCGCATACAGCGCCTGCACGATCCTCCAGGAGCAGCTGGAGCATCGCACAGATGCTAGTACGCATGCGTGCACTGCGCGCGTGCACGAGGACGCCGCCGGCCCCGTTCCAACTGAACTGGTTGGAACAGGGCGAGAAACCCACCCCTGCATCTGACCCTCTGATCTTATTCAGAGGAGAGTCTGCTTTTGATTTCTATATATCTACATAATTTCTGCAAACTTGCTTCATTTCTAGGTTTCAAGTTTTAAATGAGTACATCTGACAAATAAACATTACAGTCAGGGGTGGGATTCAGCCGGTTCGGAGTGGTTCGTGTGAACCGGATGCTAATTTTACATCTGGTTCGCTGAACCGGTAGTTGCAAGGATTGGCTGGCCCCACCCACCTGCCCAAGCCCTCCCAGCAGTCTCCACACAGCCTGTTTTGGATGCCAGGTCCTGCACGAAGGCTCTGGGAGGGCGAAAAATGGGCCTCCTGGAAGTTCCTGAAGTCTGGAAATGTGCCCGTTTTCAGCCTCTGGAGGGCCTCCGGAGCCTAGGGGACGGCTGTTTTCATCCTCCCAGAAAGGAAAGCCTTCGGAGCCTGGAGAGGGTGAAAAATGGGCCTCGTGGAAGTTCCAGAAGTCAGGAAAGAGGCCTGTTCCTGGCATCAGGAGGGCCTCCAAAAAGCCCCCGGAGCCTGGGGAAAGAGTGAAAAAAACCCCACCCCCACCATGGTGCAGGAGGCCAAGTAGGCCATGCCCACCATGGCCATGTCTGCCCAGCAACTATCCAGAGAACTTTTTGAATTTTTTGAATCCCACCCCTGATTATGGTGCTCTATATGGTTCCATTTTTTTAGCTTTAAATTGTTGTAAGATAAAAATGCAATATTCTGCTTCCCCCCTCCCCACTGCCCCAGAATTTTGAGAAGCCAGTTTTTCCTTTTGTTGTTGCTACAGAGGGTCATCTAATGAAAAATTTCAGATAAAGATTTGCATAGTGAGAATCCCATGATATTTAGCATTGTCACATGAGTATACTTCAAACTATTACTTGACTGCAACAGGGCTGCAACCATCCAAATATTTACTGCTCTCTGATAGTATGAAAGATTTCCCAAAAGACTGATTGCCTAGATCTGTATCATTCATATTCATGGTAACTGCAGTATGCTGTACACTATAAAATAGTGAATGATTCAAGAATCTGCCTTTCATGAGATTATATGAAACAGCTGTTTCCTTCACTGCATTTTCATTCACAATACAAAAAAATGAAACACTCTTAATTTATTTAGGGGTTCAAAATAATGCACTAAAATATATCCACCAGAAAAATAGAACCCTCTTAGATATTTTTGCTCCAGAACTCTGGTGGAAGATTCACTTAGAGAGCTTAGAGAGCTGCTAAGATGGCCTCCTTGGGTCTTCTCATCTGAAAACATGCTTGCTTCCAGGGACGCAAATAAGCCAACACAGTGGTTAGGAGCTGTGGCAATATTTTCATATCATGGTAGGTTAACTCATTATAGCAATTTCCTCCGTTTGCCTGCACCAATTTTAACAACTTCCTTTTTTCTTCTGAAAGTTGCTCCTTCATTAAATGTATTATTTGTGATTTATAATTTTGTGAAAAAATATCCATGCCCTTTAGGACTTTGTGAATTTCTGTAAATTTTGTCTACTGAATGTTAGTAAATAGCAGGGACATGCAGTTGGGGAGGCAGAGGAGGTAGAGCCTCACCACTGTCATCATGAAAAGAAAAAAAAATGTAAAAGGAAAAAGGTTGAGCTAGTTGCTGCCAGAGTCACAGCAGATGACTCTGCTTAGTGCTTAACTTTTTAAAAAAGCCTCTAAAAAGTGCCCTCTACAGGAGGAGGCGGGAGAATGACGTGCCTCATCTAGTCTGACTTTATGATCACTCGAGCAGAGCTAAGCAAGGGTTAAAAGCCGAAAAATTCCTGACGTAGATGAGGCACGTCATTCTCCTGCCTCCTGTAGAGGGCATTTTTTAAGAGGCTTTTTAGAGGTTCTGGCAGCAACTAGCTCAGCCTGACCTCAGCTCATGCCTTTTTCCTTTTACATTTTTTTTCTTTTCATGATGGCAGGCAAGAGCAGAGTTGAAATCCTCTCTGAAACAGCTGGAAAAAGTACACGTGTGGGTCGGAGGGAGGGGGAGGAATTCAAAAAGTTTGATTGCATGCAGAGCCACGTTGCCTTTTCAAACACACACACACACAAACACACATACACACACACACAGCTAGATAAAAGTATATAAGCCCAGCTTCACTGATTACAAGTTTGAAAAGGCAACGTGGCTCCACCTGCAATCAAAGGCTTGTATTGGAAGGCAGCAGGGGAATGGGGGCGGGATATGGCAGAGGAGCTGCTTTCAAGTCATTGGAAAATATATCCAATCCAACTTCTGTGTTTGTGTTTGTTTGAGAGTTAGTGAGTGAGAGAGGGATCCAACTTCTCTGAGTGCAGTGTCTGTTTGAGAGAGGGAGGAAGGATGGGGAGCGAGAAGAAAAAGAATGAAGGAAAACTTTTTCGCAAAGGAGAAAAACAAATGCTGTCACTTTAAATCGGAACTGAGCATGCCTGGCTGTGGAATTCTGGGAGTTGAAGTCCACAAGTCTAAAAAAATTTGAAACCCCTGTGTCAGTGCCTCACCAGCCATAAACCTCACAGCACATCACTGGTAAATAGCTAGTTCCATCATTTCTATTACAAATATATTGTACAATCATGTGTACAAGTCCCAAGTTTAATCAGCTCAATTAGGGCTTGTTCTGGGAGTATAAGCAATCAGGGCTGATTTGGACCAGTTCTCCCTATGTGAATTTCATAAAAATCTCATTGCATACCAGTTCTAGAACCGTGATAATGTTTATGTCAGAGATCATAACACATTTAGAAAAATCTGAATGAGGCTAAATATTTTCAGAAAACAGTATGCTGTCTTTCAAATTTTTCTTCTTAGTTTTTGCTAAAGACTCAAAGGGAGAAAAAGATGAATGAAGGAACAGGCAGTTGAAATAATATTTTTGTGGGTCAAAGCTGGCTTTGGAGCCTTTTCTCATGGAGTTCAGAGACAATTACAATCATGCAATTATTACAATTATAATTTCATCCATCTGAAGCTATGCTTTTAAACTCAGAATCCAGAAAGTGGCAGGCACACCAATCAGAACTACCTTTATTCCAGGCACCAAGATTTAAGCAGTGCAGATTACATGAGAAATACATTCAGAAATATTACAGTGGGGGAAAAAATTGGTCTTTGATAGAAACATTCCTCTATGGTAGATCATATTCCTCGACTTAGCAAGTTGTAATCTTCTTGAGTTCATTGTTAACAGATGCAGGGTAGTCTGTTAACATAGAAGGGCAACACCTACTCCATTTACAGGATGTTAGTCAGTGAAGGCTGCTTTGAGGAGGATGCCAGAAAATTAGAAAATCATAATCTTGGGAGAAAGGTTTCCAGGGATCCAAAGTCTTGCTTTTCCTTCTCAGAACGACCAGCTCAGAGCAAAAGAGCAGAGTTGGTATCCTCTTGCATCAGGGCCCCATCTCTCACTCAATTCAGAGGCCCCAAGTTATTTCCCCATCCTTCTTCCTTTTCAAAGGGGAAGACCTGACGGAATCTGGTCCCCTTCCCTCCCAGGATCTGCCAATTGCCTGTCAAGAAGAGGCTATTTGGGCTCCCTCTTGGTGGGAAAGGCATGCTTAATTCTCTCAGACTTGCAGGCTGCAAGACAACGAGTTAAGAAGTTCATAGGAGGAAGTTTGGGTAGTGAGAGCAGATCTGCAGATTGATTCTGGGCAAACTAATTATGGATTTAACTGAAGAGATTGTGGTGATGAGGAAAGCAACATCTGGGTCAGTTCTATATAGCTGTTGTTGAACAACATTAGTAAAATAACTATTGAGACATATTTCATTGTTGGGGACAAGTAAGATGACCAAAGGTTTCTTTGTTTTAGACAAAGGCAGAGATATCACAAACTTTCAATACAAGCATTGAAATGTCAAGTATTCATGTATTCTGAATCCTATGCATTTTACATACATATTAAGGTAAGGGTTCTCCTCGCACATATGTGCTAGTCATTCCTGACTCTAGGGGGCAGCACTCTACTCCGTTTCAAAGCCGAAGAGCCAGCGCTGTCTGAAGATGTCTCCGTGGTCATATGGCTGGCATGACTAAACGCTAAAGGCACATGGAATGCCATTACTTTCCCACCAAAGGTGGTTCCTATTTTTCTACTTGCATTTTTACATGCTTTCGAACTGTTAGGTTGGCAGAAGCTGGGACAAGGAACTCACTCCGTTATGCGGTGCTAGGCATTCAAACCGCCAAACTGCCGACCCTTCTGATCAACAAGCTCATCGTCTTAGCCATCCCTATAATAATAATATATAACAATAATATAATATATTATTATATAATAAGAAAGTCCCATAATAACATCAATATTATGTAAATATTAATATGCAATATTAATATAATATTTACATACTTAGAAAATGTCTTTTTTTACTTGTTTAATATGTATATATTAAACATTACAAGTAAAAAAGACATTTCCTAAGTATGTAAAAACAATAACATTTATGAAATCATGGAAGAAAAGGAAAACAATCTTAGTAACTGAACTTTTGAAAAATTAGCTTAACAGCTTGTATTATGACCTCCTAGCAGTGGTGGGTTCCGGATTCTGTTCTAACTGGTAGGGTTAGAATGGCCCTGGCGTCACCCACATGCACGCATGCAGCGTGTGCACATGCACATGGTGCGTGCATGCGTTGTAGATTCAAATGATGCTTCTGCAAGCCTCCGCGACACTCCAGCTGCTCAGAGGAGTGTCGCGCAGGCGCTGTACATGCCCTGAGCGTGTGCGGAAGCGCCGACAGCTTTAAAACATGGTAAGGAGCTCGGGCAGGCGGGTGAGCCCGCCGGAGCATCGTACCGGAACAGTACCCAGTGCTCTGGGCAGGCTCTGGCACACCCGTACTGGGGCGTACTGCCTGCAATCCACCACTGCCTCCTAGGTATAAATGCCTCCTAGGCATTTAAAACTGAATGAATCTGGGGCAAGGATCTTGAACAGAACAGCTTAAAAATTGAAACTTAGCAAAGTACATAACTTATAAAACTTAACAAAATTCAGCATCTTGCATGTCCTAAAATAATCATGTGAGTAGCCCACAAGACTGTACTAACAAATAATACAGAGAAACATTTGAGGACTTGATTTTCTAGAAAGAAGCTACAAGCTAATAAAGTACTATCTATGAATTCATGCATACAGGACAGTAATATAAATAATAAAGTATTTATTACTCATTAGTGTTGTTTTGCTTTTTGTAATAGTAATCCTCTTGAGAAATGTAGATGGCCAAACATGATTGTGGTTAGCCTGAAGAAAGCAAGTGCTATAGTGGTTAAGAAGGATTATTTTCCTTTATAATCAGCTTCTCTATGACCACTTACCACAGTGGTAAGAGAAAATACCACAAGTGGTAAACATTTCCACAGCCATCGTGAATCTCCAATTAACCACTTAGGATACAGCATTAGAGGTCAGCATCACAGGAAGTATTCAGTCAATATTCTGTGTTTATGTGATCAACCAGGGGAAAAGGCTAGCATTAGAGTTTTTGCAGCATGTCAGCTTTTGATTGTAGATTTGTTTGATTTCATTGCAATATTCGATAGAAATATGTGTTGCTATACTATTAAATTGGGGTTATATCAAATCCTCCCTCTTTTGGACTTTTTGGATTAAACATTTTATTAAATGGGAGGTAAATTGAAACATTTTTAAACAAAAGAACAATTATAAAATATTAAACTTTGTAAAGTAGCATTTACTGCAATTGTTTCTTCTATATTCTGTTGCTTTTGTTCACTTTTTAACGTATAAATTATTCTTTCATTTTTTTTTCTTCCTCAAATAAACTTACCAAACAATTCCAGCCACTCATGCATCAGATAATAAATGGATAATGTCATTAAGCTGGGAAAACAGTCAGAGTTCATCTGTGACCATATTATTCTGATTAAATCAATCCAGCTGCAATGGAAAATATCTTATCAATAATTCATATTGGCTATCCCACCCAAAAGAAGAAACAATTTTTATTTCTATCAAACTTGCTGTACAATTTCTCTTGTTCTTTATTTGTCCTTTATTTGTACTCTTATTGACTACATTTGCAACCATCTTTTTCTTGTACACATTACACAATATTTTTCATCCTCATTTTTTTTTGCAGCACAAAAACCAGCTTCTTACATGCATTTCTGCACCACACAGAATTCTTTCTCGTATTTCTGATCCACAGAGCTCCATACATTTGATTGTGTTCCAATCTGCTTTCACCTCTTGTTTCTTTACATTCACCTCCTGCTCACTCAGTTGGGAAACTAATGATTTTTTTAAAAAAAAGATCCATACTTTCTCTTCCTGAGGCCATTCTATTTTCACTCACCCTCTGTCACTGTCTTCTTTTTCAATTAACCAGTGGAATGGCTTGCCTTCAGAAATTGTGGGTGCTTCATTACTGGATAATTAAGAAGAAACTGGACAGTCACTTGTCTCAAACTGTATAGGTTTCGCTTGAGCGAAGGGTTGGAATAGAAGACCTCCAAAGTCCTTTCCAGCTCTATACTTATTGATTCTTCATGTCCATATTATCCTACAATCCTATGCTATTCTGACATTCTGGACCACTTATTACCCTTTTCTAAAAGAAGAGGGGATCTTTCAAGTCAATGTTTGACTCCTGGCAAGTATCTGGACTAGTCCCTGTGTCAGGGTTCCAAGTAATAAATCCATATCAAGCAAAATTCCAAGGCCAGCATATTCCTGAAAGAATATCTTTATTGGAAATATCGTATTGGCATAGATCTGGTGAAAACTGACTCTGAAGACTGCCACGGTTTTCACCTAATTAAAAGTTTTTCTACTTTCTCAAAACAATCAGTCACATGGTCCAATCACAGTGTGGTCTGGCAACTGCGTAGCATCACTCTGCCTTTTTCCGACCAGGTGTGAGAATGTCCTTGGTTCCCAAGAGAAAATATTTTGTTTTGGCTATAGAATCCCCTCTACCTCAAACCTCGCCCCCCCATATCCCTCAGTTCCAGTGTGGCAACACTGAAGCGGTCAAAATGGTTTCGGTCAGGTCAACTTCAGGGTTGACACCCTGCAGTTTCCCAGACAAAATTTGATTTGCTTTCTCCATGGGCTAAAAGAGAGAGGGACTGCATATTTCCAGCACACTTTGGTCATGCCAAAAATGGAACTAAAGCTCAGTTGGGCTCATACTATTTTATGTAAGCTATGCAAGTTAGGATCACTAATCTAATCTTGCAAGCCAGTATCCCACCAACTAGGAAGCATATGCAGTATACTGACATATAAGGAGTAAGCGTAACAATTCACATTCATAGTACCTGCTCTTTGTGTGAAGTAACTAGCTTTATTGTAACTTCAGATTTCTGAAAAACTGTATTTTTGTATTTAGATTGAGCTTAATGTTTAAACAGAAACATACCACCAGCAATGCTGGTAAGGTACATTTGAAATAGATTACATTTCAGTAACTCTGTTAAACAGACAATAGAACATTATACAGCCATTTCAAATAATGCTCCTAGTGAGAAATGCTCTTTTGCTGTTGGTTTTTATCATGGTTGCTCAAACATTTTGCTAACAACCTATTTGACATATTTTTAAGATAAATGTTGAAGCAAAAGGACTGTACTTTTATTTTTCACTGAAAAGCATCAGTGACAGAAATATATGTGGCCTCATTATGTAAAAAAGTGTGAAGATGTGCTTGAGTTTAATGTGACAGGCATTGGCATAATTATTCTACTGAGCTCTAATCCCATTCCCTCATCATCTTCATTATTATCACCTGCAAATTCCCAACAGACTACCAGTTAATTTATAAAAATCTGACAATTCTGGCGCAAAGCAGACTAGACAGATGCTGTAGCATTCTAGCCTTGGACTAGATAGGGATGCAAAAGGAATACGCGAGGGATTTCTTTTCAAGTGCAGTGGCAGGATCTCCTGAAACACAACCTGTCACAGCATGGACAGGCACATAATTCAAAGAGTCTGTCAACAGACATCTTGAAATATTTATTGGCTCCAAGTTGCACACAAAAATATGAATATTTGAGAAAGTTGGATTCAAAAACCTCACACACGAAGAAAACTAGCAATGTGTTTTGTGTAATCGTGTGTGATAATTATATACCAATGGCATATAATATATGCGCATGAAGGTAAAAGTTTGTACATTAGAAAAACATGTGTACAAAAGGAAAAGTGATATGAGGCAATGGCTGCATTGTGCTGTTTATTAAAATCTCTGAAGAAATTTGAAAGAGTAAAGTTTGAATAAATGTTGTGTTGATGCCTGAGGGTTTTTTTTGCCCAAATCATTCATGTCCTGCAAAATGAATCTGCTGTCATATGGCAGGTAGACAGGTTTTCATAATTGAAGTATTTGAGCAGCTCCTTTGCTATTCTGTAAATACCCAATTGTTTTTAATGGGCCTATTTAAAGAGAATTAATTTTTGGTCTGGTCTAATTATATCCAATTAAATTCGTTCAATATAAACAATTAAATAATGCAATTACATTACATTCAATTCCAAAACAAACAAACAAACAATGGTGGACAAGAACTGCTTTAGGGAATGTGGAAACCACTGAGTAGAGAACAGTAGATAAAAGAGCATCATGGAAGGACAGTCACTTGAGAAATTGTATGTGTTATTGTTTGTATATCCCTTCCCCTCATTTTATGTAAGCCGCCCTGAGTCCCCTCAGGGAAAAGGGCGGCCTATAAGTATTAATAAATACTGAAATACTGAAATTGCGAACTGAAGCACTCTTGCCAATAAATTGTTTCTTCAAACTACGATCCTAAAAATTCTCCATTTCTGTTTGCTTCTCCCAGGATACCTTTAATGGTAGAAGGGTGAAGGTTGGCTTTGATGGAAATGGCTACCTCAGAAAGGTAAGTTGCTACCAGAAAGACTTGCCTAGCACTTCCTCAGAGAACATTTTGGAAGGAGGCAGATATTTCTCTTCTCTCAGACATTGTTGTTGGATTTCTGCTGTTACCTTCATTTGTACTGAATAGCGAAAAATTCTTGTACTTTTAGTTTACCATGCTGATGGTAGAGAATTTATTGTAGGCATTCTTTCAAAGAGAAAGGACATTGACAGGATATATTTCTGGATGGGAGGGCATTGCACTGAATTAATTACAAAGTAGATAAAGGATGTTTATGAATGTGCTGTGCTACACTGTGGAATAATCTCTCCAGTAATCTGTACCTTCCCTGGCTTCCCATGCTTCAATGAAGGACATTGCCGTTGGACAATTTGATCTAGATGGACTCAAAGTTAGAGGAGACTTCCTGAATTAAAAATTAACTAAAATACAATCAATAGATGTGCTCTAAGTTAGATTAAAACTAGAACCAAGCTAAAGTTTGAGTATTTGTTTGTTTTATAAACATTGGTTTTACACAGTTGGCATCCAGATTTGTTTTTAAAATCGAGTAAAGGCTTTTGAAATAAAGATAAGATGTGTGAGGTATTCACAATGCTGTTTTTTTTTTTAAAAAAAAACAGAGGTGGATGAATATTTCTTAATGTAAAAGAACACACAGCTGCAGGACAGTATTTTCAAAAGGGTTGCATCAGGTTTCAAAGGTTTATGAGATTGCAGTTGGGAAAGAACTGGGTATATATCACTAGAAATGTTCTAAGCTCTATCCAACTGTTGCTTGTGACATTATGAAGTCTATTGATGAGTTAACTGGAGAAAAAGGGTATGTCTCCTATGATCAAATATTCTGGTTTTGAGTGTGGAAAAATGTGATTGTTCCACAACAGAAGCACAGAGAGAAAGACATCTGGAATCTGTGCAAGAAATTATTAACAACTGTGCATTTATTGTGCTATAAACCGAACATCCCAAAAGCTGCTCCGAGGCTCTTGGGAATAGCTGCAGAGCAATCCAATCAGTCAGCCAGTCAATCAATCAATCAAAAATCTGGCTTGTCGATGACAGATCCTTAGATATACACTGAGTTTTCCTTGTTCTGCCCATCTGGTGTTTGAATGCCAACAATTGTGACATGAAGTAGACAGATGTGTCCAAGTAAAGAAGTGATGGGACATGCCTAAATAAACAGGACTGCTACGATTTGTCACACCCCATCAATATTGCCTACCCTGCCCTTGTCCACCCACATGGTCCCCTTTCCATAGATCTGGAGGGTGGGCTGTGTGCATTTAGAAGGCCCAGTGACACCTACAGCTCACAATGGGAGAGAAAGCTGAAGAAAAATTTACATCCTGGATAGTGATCCTCAAGAGGCTTTGACTGATGGGATATTAACTGTAGTGGCTACACAGCCCTATGCAGAACTTGTCTTTGCAGCTGAGGGAAAGAGGGTAAGTGGGTGGAAAGGCAAAAGAAGCAGGATCTTCCAGACAAATGATCAAAGGCCGGGCAATTCCTGAGAGAAGTGGAGAACGTGAGCTGGACTCCATGTATGCATAGCCAATTGCAGGGCAAGAGGGAGGAGGATAGAGAAGAGGAGCTCCAGCAAGACAAGAGAGAAAGGCCACATGTGGTCTGTTTGTCTCCATGATTAAGTCATATTCTTTAGGAGAAAAAAACCCGGGCAGTAATTCATTGGCGCTGAGACTTACATTCATAATTTTGGGGTGAGTCCAGCAAGAGGTTTGGCTGCTACAGTGACAGGAGCACATAATATGCAGTCCTCGGGGAAACATACCAATTCCCAGCTGCTAGTCCGAAGAAATGAGCAGGACTAACATGGTGGGTGGCAAAGCAACCAAGTCACAAATCCAACAACTCCAAGAGCAGACCTCACTTGGGACCCCTCCCTTAGCATATTTCTCCCTTTTCCCTTCTGCTATTTTCCATACATCATAAGGGGAAGCACAATTCTCAAAGCATTTCCCTGATTCAGTCTGAGAAAAAATATTTTAAAAGCCACATATTGCTGTTGGGATCCAGACGGGAAGAATTTCCCAAGAAAGAAGTTCTGGAGCTCCTGAGGAGGCACACATGCCTTGCCAAGTCTTGCCATCCCAACACCAAGAATGTTCCCTTCTCACCCAGTTCAGAAACTGAGGCCCAGGAGGTGAGAAAGACAAAGTTTGTGTTAGTAGTAGTGGGAGAAAGGTGCTCTGCAAACTCCTTGCTCCATCAAGAGCCAATCAAGGGTGGGTGGCCTGAAGGAGTTTGTGAGTGTAGAGGAGAGGAACACTCTGCAACATTTTGGAAGACTCTTTGCTTATACCAAGGATATGGATTTTTTGCATAAACCTGGGAAGATGGTCTGTGCCTAGATCAGACCCTGCAATCGGCATTCTATTGTTTTTGACCCCCTGTGAACATCATAATGCAAGATTTTTTTAAAAAAAAAATTGATATGTAAAGACAATATTTACATTTTCTGAGAAAGATTTCTCAGGACATGGTTCTCTGTTGACTCTGGCTAGGAAGGAGTTCTCCCATTTGTCTCAAAATCTAGCCTGTGAATTTGGAGCGGGAGGGAATGTTCACCCTTGGCTGAGATCTTCGCTTCTTACCCACAAGATATTAATACTGCATTTTCTCTGCCATGAGGCAATTGTGTGCAAAGGCAACTGCACTTTAGCTCCTCGTTTTCTTCATATATTCTCCTGGCTAGATGACTGAGTTGGTCAGGAAGAAGAAAAAAAATTATGTTGCCCTTATTGCGCATAAAGTGTATTCTTTATTTCTTAGATTAATACCCTGTCATTCTTTTGGTAACTTAAGGCAGCATAAATAGTGCTTCTTCTTTCCGCTATGACTTAGGGAGGCGGGTTGCCCTGAGAGAGTGAAGTCATCCAGTGAGCTTCTGAGGCTGAGAGTAGTTTTGAGTTTGGGACTCTCTGATTTAAGTCAGAGGTGAAATTCAGCAGGTTCTGATAGGTTCTGGAGAACCGGTAGTGGAAATTTTGAGTAGTTCGGAGAACTGGCAAATACCACCTCTGGCTGGCCCCAGAGTCAGGCGGGAATGGAGATTTTACAATAACTTTCCCCCAGGAGTGGGGAGGGAATGGGGAATTTGCAATATCTTTCCCCTGCCACACCCACCAAGCCACGCCCATAGAACCAGTAGTAAAATTGAATTTCATCACTGGTTTAAGTCCAATCATCACTATACCACACTGGCTCTTTGAAACATTTATGCTGAGGTTAGAATCAGAAACCTTCTATTTACAAGTCAATTTTATAAACATTCTCTGCGCTCATGGAATTCACCGCTATTTCCCAATATAGCTCTGACCCTTGACTCTGCTATCACCACTAGGAGGCCCCTCAACAAGTTGTGTTGTAGGGCAGGACTGTGTACTTCTGTCACCTTGGCAACGGAGACTTGCGTGACTTGCTAATGGCCACATTTTAAAAGTGGATGTAACTCCCCCAAACATTAAAGCAGAAGTCAAAAGAATCTGAAGTTCCACAAATGGAAATTCATAGAAAAACTGAGAGAAACCAAAACAGATGTATACATCCATGCCTAGTGAGGAATAATGTTTGTGTGGAGTTTAATAGGCCATTCTGTTTTTCCTTTTTTTACTCTCCCTGGGGATTTCTTTCTGCCATTTTGCTTTGTAAATCAAATCAAAAGAAGTGGGAGCTTCCATGCTTGCAAACTTAATAAGGGGAAGTATAATTTTTCTAGTCTAATTATTGATACCATTCATTTGTAAAACCAGTTGTAGATCACGTAGCTTTGACTTCCTGGCTTGAATTTTTCTTTATTCCAATTGAATGTGCTCTGAGTAGGAATTTGTATGTGATGGTATTTCTCTTGGTAGACCATCCTAAACTGTTCAGTTATTAATTGAGCAGATGTCAATACTATTCACACTGCCCTGGACTGCACTGGATGGCTGGAGGTGAAAGGGCAGCCTCAATTTACATCTGATGAAGGACACCATAGCCTGGTAAGCACTTCGTCTTGAATGAATGTGGACCGAGGAGGTTGAGTTTATTCAGCAATGAGCAATTAACACAGGAGACTTCCCTGCCAACTCCAGCACTTCTGCCTTTCATCAGCCAAACAAGGCTTAACTTGAATGGATGTTTTTATGCACTGAGTCAGAGCATAGAGAGGCCTTTGAGCCTTGAGGGCTTCTCTCTCCACTTCACAAACAGATGTGGAGAATGAATGACAAATATGCATCAGCAGGAATTTATTCATTTCTGACTTGATGAATAATTCCAAATGTCATTGGCATGATAATGTTATTCATCTGTGGCCAAAGTGTAGAGGATGATAGACAGGTGCTTAAAATATCTGCCAGGTTTGGAAAAGGATACAGGATACACTCTCTGTATTCACAGCCACCCCTTTTTTCCTTATCTAATGGCATTTGACTCCACCTTTTGGGTAGGGGGCCACTGGCATATGGTCTGGTTTGATGGAGGGACTGATTCAATAGACTGGTTCAATGGAAATGGATTTTCTCAGAGGGGTCATGGTTTCATGTGCTGCCTGCATCCCATGGGTGGAGCTTTCGCTTGTTTGTGTGGTCTGGTTTCTGGCATGCTGCAGCCCGGTGCCATATGCAACTTGAATTCAGATCTTCTCAATACAGAATGCCCGAATTGATAGGTATGGCCATTTCAGCCAAACACTATGGAGGACATTTGTTTGTTTATTTCTTTATTTATTATTTCCACTCATTCTTGACTCAGGCTAAGGTAGATTTGTCCAGATTTGTCCAGAAACTGCTTATTTTGCTATAAACTAAACTACAAAAAAACCCCAAACATTTTCCAAGTTGTTGGGAAGAGTGCCAGAATGCTGTGCTGGGGATGTAGAATTGTCAAAACAGATTCCCACATTAATAATTATAGATGAACAATATTGGCTGCAATGCCAGACAAGGAAGAAGTATACTGGCCACTCTGCTTAAGAGTCATAACTTTTTCTTTCTTACTGGCTTGGTGGAATCCTTATTATCCCTCTGGTTGTGAGGAATTTGGTTTTGAGTTTACACTATTGTGGATAAGGACCGCAGTCCTAGGTTTTTTGTGGCTCCACTTGTCACTTTGCAGCACCTTGTATTTTTTTTAAAAAGAAGTTTGACTTTTTTAACCCATTCTTTTCTTGTACTAACCAAGATAACTATATGTTATCCATATGACCTAGTAGATCTCTTTGTTTGAAGGTTCCTTTGATCTAAGATACAGTCCAGTCAAGGTCAGGTAGAAGGATTACTAACTGCAAAAAAGAGATCACATGGGCCTAGGATAGTAGATCAAGTAGGTATGCCAGCCACTGAGCATAATATTCCCCACCTATATTGTATCACAATGCTAAATTTGCATCTATACATACAATAATTTAGGACAAGCAAATTGTTATATAACAATATATAATACCTCCCACCCCCCCCAAAAAAGATCAATGTGGTTCACATGGAAAATTCTTTTCATTTTATTCCTGCAACAACAACAAACCACCATGTGAAATCGATAAGACTAAGGGAATGAATGGCAACAGGTTTTCATAACTGAGAGCAGATTGGATCAACATTTTAGCTAACAGACTACACTGGCTATAATGAAATACATATATCTTTTTATCCCCTCTCTTATAATGCCTTTTATTCTTTTTGTAGCATATATATACTCTACAAAAAGAGCCAATTTGGTGTAGACACAAAGAGCTTTAGACACAAGGTCAGGTGTATTTGTATTTATTTAGTTTGTCAAACATATACAAGATAGCAGGTATAAATATAAACATGGACATGAACGAAAGAAATGAATCCAAATAAATGTGGACAGTAGAGCAGGGACAGTAGGCATGCTGGCGGACTTAGGCACACCCTCTTTACGGACCTCTTAGGAATGGGTTGAGGTCCACGGTAACAGTTTAAAGTTGAAGCTGTGGGGGTTTGAGGATGTAACAATGGAGTCAGGTAGAGCATTTGAGGTGTTGACCACTCTGTTGCTGAAGTTGTAATTTCTGAAATCTAGTTTGGAGCAGTTTACCTTGAGTTTGTATCGATTGTTTGCCCATGTATTATTGAGGTTGAAGCTGAAGTAGTTGTTGACAGGTAGGACATTGTAGCAGACAATTTTGTGTATTATGCTTAGATCTGACCACAGGCAGCGCAGTTCCAGATTGTCCAAGCCCAAAATTTTGAGCCTGGTGGCATAAGGGATTCTATTGTGAGCAGAGGAGTGGAGTACTCTTCTCGTGAAGTACCTCTGGACCCGCTTAATCATATTAATGTTGTATATAGAGTGTGGATTCCAGGCAGATGAGCTGTATTCAAGAATTGGTCTGGCAAAGGTTTTGTATGCCCTAGTTTGCAGTACAATGTTACTGGAGAAAAAGCTTCGCAAAATTAGGTTAACAACTCTTAATGCATTTTTGACAATGCTGTTACAGTGAGCTCTGGGGCTTACTCCTAGATCCTTGACAGAGTGAGAGTCATCTACGAGGTCATATCTGCCAAACTTGTATTTGGTGTTATGATTTGTATTGCCAATGTGTAGGACAGACCTAGTGGATGACCATGAGCCAATCTCTCTATCTCCCGGCTCTAGAAAGGAGGCAATGGCAAATCACTTCTGAAATCTTGCCAAGAACACAGCAGGGACTTGTCCAGGAAGTCACCAGCTACAACACTGACTTGAAGATGCATTGGATACAGAGATTCACTCCTTCCTTTCTAGTCGGATGTACATATTGTTGGCTTCACCATCTACAAAGGTTTTGGTACAGTGCTTGAATCCTATTGCTCATTGTTCACAATTTTGTCATTGTGGTTTGCTGTCAACTTTCAAGAGCAAATTTCAGAGAATCAGTATCTATTGCCTGAAAGAAGGAGGCTTAAAAACAGGGAGAAAAACTAAGGTTAAAATATCCATGATGCTATATTCTTAAGATGCTATATTTTTATATAAGGTTAATTTTTTAATATTTTGACATTATTTGTAAATATTTTTATATACTGTTTCTTCTTTTCAAATGTCCTACTTATATGTACACATATGTGTGTTCTTATTATGTAAAGTCAGTTTAGAGCAATTTCTCTCCCATTTCAAGGCAGAAAAATTTAATGGTAAATATATTCTGTGATGCCATCCAAAATATTTTGCTTCTAAACTTCCTGGAAGCATTTGGCTAGCCAGTGTAGAATATTTATTTCATTTAGTCATGTTTTAAACTTAACACGTATTCATGTATTATTTTGTTCCAGTCATGCCTACACTTTTGGGGCATTTTTGCCCATTTAGCTCTTGGCATAACATACAAGATTGAAGACTGCCTTTAGCTCAACATATGTGCTTACCTTGCTCTTTTCAACACAGTTGATGGATAAAATATAGATGTATAGCAGGGGTAGGTTCCTGTCAGTTCTAACCTCTTCTATAGAAGATGTTCCACAAATCTACAGTGCCGTTTAGAACCGATTCCAGCTCCCCTCCCCCGCCCATCTGCACATCATCAAGATGAAGAGCGAGAGAAGGCATTCTGGGAGTTGAAGTCCACAAGTCTTAAAGCTGTCAAGTTTGAACTCCCCTTGGTTTTTTTCTAAAGGGTTAGGGGTGCAAGGGTCTTGTAACTTGACAGCTGTAAGACTTGCACACTTCAATGCCAGAGTTCCTGAGCCAACATTTTGGTTCCTAAGCAAGAGCGTTGTTAAGTGAGTTTCACCACATTTTACAAGTTGGCCACACTCACCCAGTCACATGGCCGGCAAGCCACTCCCACAAAGCAGGCCACACCTACAGAAGAGGTTCTAAAATTTTTTGAAACCCACCACTGATGTACAGGGATGAATTCCTCCTGCTCTTCTCATGCTGGATGAAGGGACGAAAGGATGGAAAGTGAATAAGGTATATTGACACAGATTGCAAATAAATAAGAGCTAGATCGATAAAAGTTTATTAGTTGTGTTAGCTACATGTAGACATCATGTCTCAAAGAGCACTTCTCTGCTAACCAGGTACAGGAAACTGCTTATCTTGATCATTATAAAATTCCTGAATTCCTAGATGGCCACAGTTTAAATCAGAGGACTCACCTCATGATCTCTATCTCTTATCTTTTTCCAGTACAGGTAGTTCTTGCTTAGCAACTGCCTTCTTTGCAGTTACAACGGTTATGGAAAATGTAACTTTCTGACATCTTCACATTTATGATATTTGCAGGTCTGTTAAGCAAAGGAAAGCTGAAGCGTGATGACCCAGGGCTGGGCACGGAAGCAACACAGCTGAAATGAAGGCTTAACTCCCCTTTATTGCTCCAACTTTTTCCTCAAAGCCCCATCATTCAGTGCAAGTCCATAAGCCAAGCTCTAAATCTCACCTCCAATAATTCCTGGCTGCTATTAGTGCAGAGGAGCAGCACAGTTCTGAGAGCAACCACAGTTCAGGGAATTTGTTTCCAAGGACTCCTCATCTCAGGAAGAGTTCACTGGGACTGCAGCACAACCCGGAGCAGAACTGTGTTGCTGCAAACTTGCACATAGCCAGGCCAGGCAAGCAAGGCAAGCAGGGCAAGGCAAGGTAAGCAAAGTATCCAGACATCATTAACAGCATGTGAGACTGGAAAAAGGCAACACTTGTTCCTGACAAGTGTTGCTCCCAATGGTCTCTCTTTAAATTTTGTTTCCAAGGTGAGCCTTGTGAAGAGGGGTGGGGTGCCCACCTCCTGAGTCATTGGGCTGCCCTGTGCTGATCCTGCCTCCTCTCCATTCTCTGTACTCGGGGATCAGGGGAAGGTAATTGCTTGTCTCTGGAATGCCGTTGCTCCGCTGCTCCGTTGCTCCGCTGTTCCATTGCTCCATTGCTCTGCTGCTCTGTCGCTCCGCTGTTCTGTTGCTCCATTGCGCTACTGCTCCGTTGCTCCACTGTTCCATTGCTCCATTGTTCTGCTGCTCTGTCGCTCCGCTGTTCTGTTGCTCCATTGCGCAGCTGTTCCATTGCGCAGCTGTTCCGTTGCTCCGCTGTTCTGTTGCTCCATTGCTCTGCTGCTCTGCTGCTCCATTGCTCCACTGCTCTGCTGCTCTGTCGCTCAGCTGCTCCGCTGCTCAGCTGTTCCGCTGCCTGCCCTCTCCTCCCCCCCCCTTGCTTGGTCATCCTGCACTTTCTCTCATTCACTGGTGACCCTTCCCAGGCCTGAAGGGCTTGGGACTGCTTCATCCTGCTCATCCTGCTCCTCCGGTCATTCCTGCATCAGTCCTAACTCCGTCCTCCTCCTCGGATGCAAGCTCCAAAGGGGCCATGACATGAAGTAAGATAATAAGCACAATTGTGATTTCACATGGTGACTGCTTCACTTGATGAGTTGCTGCTTCCCACTGTGGTTGCTAAACAAGGATTATCACATATTTTATTCCCTCTTTGTGGGTCCTTTTTCTATGATTGTATACCAAAAAGACAGGCAGGCAGACAGACAGACAGACAGACAGACACACACACACACAAACAAGACTATATGAGGCTAGTAATTTCATTCCAGTAAAGTTGCAAAACTCACAAAATCCACTAGATGATAGCAAAGAGATGCAGAAAATGTAGCTCTTGCTGCTATCTAATGGTTGTCTGGCTTTTTAAAGCTCATTTGGGGGGTGGGGGTGGGGTAAGGGGCTACAGATTTTGGCCATGGTTCACTTAGATTTGATTTGCAGCCAAACTCAGTCATACTCATATTGCAGGTTCCCTCATTTCGAAACTGATTGCTGGAAGGGTAGACAGACTTGTTCATTCAAATGTTAATCACAGACATCTGTGCAACTAAAGGAAATACCTGTTGGTCAGTTCATGTCGGTACTCATTTTTAAAACCAGCATCACTCTCCAGTAATATGTTTCTCTATGTTGTGACAAGCACTACAAAGTGAGGGAGATTTGATACCTGAACTAGATCCATGCCGGGCAACAATCAGCAGGACCTTCTGATTGGATTAGGCAGCACAATGCAGTTCCATCCCCAGTTACAGCCATTGTCAAAGGATTCACTTGTGAGGGCCTCCCAGTACAGGATTGGGAATCTCCATTTGCGACCCTGGAATGGCTGAATTCGGAGTTGCTGGAGCTGCCAAGCTACATAGAGAGATGTCCTTGCTGCTGAGATGAAACACAGAGTAGCCAGTTCCCTTTCATGTGCCAGAGAACCGGACTTCATCGAATGAAGATAAAAGTAGGCACAGTTAGCATTTTTCACATGTAACACGAGCTTTTAAAAAGCTGAGTGACAGTGGGCCAGTATGAGAGGGTAGAGGCTGATAGTTAGTAGAGTGCAATGGACAATGATGGGAACTTGAGCCTCTTAGCAGTCCTGGGGGGTCGGGGGGGGGGAATCAGCGCTTTCAAACCAAAGAGGCACTCCAGAAAGGCAAATCTGACACGGAATGGATTAAACTCTTTTCCATGCTTGCTGCCTCATTCTCCTGCCAGGGAGTGGTTCTTTGAATTTCAAAAGGTTCATATTAAATAAAAGGCTCATTTGGTGTCAATGGTCTTGTGCCTATAACATGGAAATTATGTGTAAAATTGTAGCATGTGATTGTACTTTTCTCTTCCTTACAGGGGAGGTGCTGTAGCCAATCTGGGTTTGTTTTCATTTTCTAGCACTACATCATACGTCAACAGTCAAAGAAGAGTGAAGGCAAAACCTCAGATCGTGAGCCATGTCTCTTCCTGAGCCTCACTAAATCAGATTCCCACAGTTTCTTGCTCCAAGCCATGCCAGTCTCAAGCATGAAGAGGGCCTGGAGAGAGAACAGTTTGAAGGAATGCTCTGTACATTGAGGTAAATGAAAAGACCTGACTTGGCTATAGGAGGAGAACGAAGCAACCAAAATCCTGTGGCTTGAGTGGCTGCTCCAGAGAAACCCCATTATTTTTAATTCAAACTGTTTTAAAGAAAAGGATAAAAAAGGATAAAAGGAGAAGGAGAAGGAGACAGCCCCAAAAGAAAAACACCTAGTGAGGAAACACTCACTCAACTCACTCACTCACTCACATACATACATAACATACATACACACATAACATATACAACATTTTGCCATCCCCTGGCAAATATTGCGCATGGGCGAGGAAAATGGCTGCCGGGTTTTTCGCTCGGCTTCTACACTAAATTTAAAAACCAAAAAAGAGTTTGTATTCGCATTGGGGAGTCTACCCAAAGGAGGAACGGGTGGCTGAACATCTAGCGACCCAGGACTGGCAGCGAGAACGGAAAATTCGATCAATCCGGGCTGCCAGTCCGAAAAAAAAAACGCTGAGCTCTGGAGAAACACCGATCCTCGAAGAAAACGCCGAGCTCCGGAACGCCGAGCTCCGGAACACCGAGCTCCGAAAGGCACGGAGACGCGGAGATACTGTTGGGCGTGGGCGTGGAGCATTTTACCGGAGGCTGCTTGTGGCTGTCCCCCTGAGTGGTGAGCTGTGGCGGCTTGGTTCGGCGGTTGTGGCGCGGGAGAGAGGATGGCGACGTCGCGCTGATAACCTCAGCGTTTGCAACTCCTCGGCTCTCCCCCCCCCCTGCTGGTCGTGACAGGCTTGGAATGGTGTGGAGAGCTGGAGGGGCTCAATTAATTGGTTTCTACCATCCTCTTGCCATCTTCCTAACATCGTGAAGGTGCAACTTCTTGGCACTCCCTCCCCCTCCCTGCTGGTCGGGACAGACTTGGCTTGGTACGGAGAGCTTGGGGGGTTCAATTAGCTATTTTACCATCTTACCATCTTGAAGACGAAGATTAACTTGCTAAAGACCACTGGGAGTTGTGGTTGGGGTGGTTGGGGTGATTGCCTGCGTTTACCATCTCGTAGCCCCCCCCCCCTCGGACATCTCCCTCCCGTTTATCTGGCTGATTTTGTTGCCAGCTGCCTGTCCACTCCTAGGGTCCCTGGGCCGTTTGTTTGTTTGGCTAGGGGACTGAACGGAGGACGGAAGACGGAGCCCTGAATAGGACATTTCGATCTGAGGAGGAAGAAAGCCCGGACGCCCCTCCCTCCCCCAAGCCTTGTCCCATTTACCACCGTAACTGCCTTAATATTATTCCTTTGCCACTGTTGATTAGGAATATTGGGAACAACAGATGATGGCAGCAGTAGGGACAAGGCTTGGATATCAAGAAAACCATCGCTTTCCCCCCCTTTGCCTTTGCCTTTGCCTTGAGCAGCTGGGGCCAGCTTTAGATCCTGGCCCACCAGACTATGGACATTATACAACCCTAGGAAAGAGACTTTCTCCTATGTGGTCCGCTGATTCTCTCTGGGACTTTAAGGGGAATAAGACTGAACAATTCTGGCTTATAAACATCAGGCATTTTTGCCTCCCCTTTATTACATATGACTGCCTTGTACATTATCGAACTTTGACCTTCCGGTTGTGGACTTTTCTTTGGGGCAGAGCAGAAGGAGAAGAGTGGAGCCCCCCATTAGGGTGTGACCCCCCCCCCTCAGGAGAGGGCGGTCGATTACGTTGGACTATTACGAACTCAATACTATCTTGAACCTGCGCAACTCTATCTTTTTCTAATTTTTAACTGGTATGTTGAGTGCATGGGATTGTCTGGTTGTATGAATGATCTCACTTTTATTTTTATTAGCTGTATCTGTGTTTTAATTCTATCAGTGAGGACTGTTTGTGTGAGAGCTTGAGTATGAATGATTCGGAGGACCTGGCGGGGCAAGCGGGGGCCATTGGGGTGGTTGGGGGAATTATGCCCACGGGAGAGAGTCGGAGCATTGCGGTCATAACAGGGAGAGGCAGATATGGCGGGGACTTTAGGGCTGGCCATTATAGGGGAAGGAGGGTTCGCTATATTGCAGAGATCCCTCCTTCCGGCCCTATGAGTCCCACTCCAAGGTCAGATGGCGTGAGCGATCAGGACCCTGGTCTCAGGCTGTTGTCGCTAAATGCCAGGTCTGTTATCCATAAGGCTCCCCTCGTCCGGGACTTGATTGTAGACGAGGGGGCAGACCTGGCATGTATTACTGAAACATGGCTGGGCACAGAGGGAGGAGTCCCCCTCGTAGAGCTGTGCCCAGACGGGTTTCAGGTGCTTCATCAGCCGAGAGCCCAGGGAAGGGGTGGCGGTGTGGCTATTGTAGTCCGGGAGTCTTTAGCTCCTCGTAGGATCCCTGCTCCGGAGCTTGTCGGGTGTGAGTCCCTGCTAGTGAAGTTGGACCTCAAGGGTCAAGCGGGTTTGCTGCTAACGTACCTGCCTCCCAACTGCGTTGCAGCGGCCCTCCCTGCGCTCCTCGAGTCAATAGCCGAGCTAGCAATTGAGTTCCCTAGACTAATGGTTCTGGGGGACTTCAATTTGCCTTCGCTCGGTGAACACTCTGATGGAGCGCAGGAGTTCATGGCCTCCATGACAGCCATGGGCCTGACCCAAGTAATTCGAGGCCCTACCCACTTGGCGGGACATACACTCGACCTCGTATTCCTCTCGGAGCAGTGGAGTTATGATCTTGGTCTGAGGGGAAAAGAGATCATTCCCCTGTCGTGGTCAGACCACTACCTGCTGAGGCTAGACTTCCGGAGGCCAAACCCCCACCGTAGGGAGGAGGAACCGACCAGGTGGTTCCACCCCAGGCGACTGATGGACCCTGTTAGGTTCCAGACGGAGCTTGGGGTTATTCCAGATGCTCTCGCCCACAGTTCGGCGGAGACTATTGCTGCGGCCTGGCACTCGGCGGCATCGGAGTCTCTAGACCGAATTGCGCCACTACGGCCCCTCCGGGTCAGCGGCTCGCGGAGACCCCCTTGGTTCACCGAGGAGCTCCGCGAGATAAAGCGCCGGAGGAGACGCCTAGAGCACCGGTGGAGATCCGATAGGTCCGCATCGAACCGAGCACTGTTGACAGCTTGCACCAAGGAGTATATTTGGGCATTGAGAACCGCCAAAAGATCACATATTGCCTCCTTGGTAGCGTCCGCCGAGTCTCGCCCAGCCGCCCTGTTCAGGATAACCCGCTCCCTCCTAAATAGGAGGGAGACGGGGAACCCCCTGCAGGGTAAGGCTGAGGAATATAGTCAGTTCTTGGCGGACAAAATTGCTCGGTTTCGATCGGAACTGGACTCCACCCCTGCAGATCCAGCCGGGACACAGGGGAATAACTTGGTAGACCATCTCTGGGTTGAGTTTCAGGATGTTGCCTCCGGGGATGTGGACAAGGCTATGCGAGCTGTGAGTTCCTCCACCTGTATACTGGACCCGTGTCCCTCTTGGCTGACTGCCAACAGCAGAGAGGTGACACGAGGCTGGATCCAGGCGGTTGTTACCGCTTCTCTTCGGGAGGGACACCTCCCCACCGCGCTTAAGGCGGCGGTGGTGAGGCCCCTCCTGAAGAAACCGTCTTTGGATCCAGCAGTTCTTAACAACTATCGTCCAGTCTCCAACCTCCCCTTTCTGGGGAAGGTTGTTGAGAAGGTGGTGGCCTTACAGCTTCAGCGTACCTTGGAGGAAGCTAACTATCTTGACCCCTTCCAGTCTGGCTTCAGGCCCGGTTACAGCACTGAAACCGCTTTGGTCGCATTGACCGATGATCTCTGGAGAGCCAGAGATGGAGGCTATACGTCCATCCTGGTTCTCCTTGACCTCTCAGCGGCTTTCGATACCATCGACCATGGTATCCTTCTGCGACGACTGCGGGAGGTGGGGGTGGGCGGCACTGTTTTACAGTGGTTCTCCTCCTACCTCTCGGACAGGTCGCAGTCGGTGTTGGTGGGGAGGGAGAGATCGTCCCCGAGGCCCCTAACCTATGGGGTGCCGCAGGGTTCGGTTCTGTCCCCCCTGCTATTTAACATATACATGAAACCGCTGGGTGAGATCATTCGAAGGCACGGGATAAAATACCACCAGTATGCGGACGATACTCAGTTGTATCTGTCCGCCCCGTGCCAACTCAATGAAGCGGTGGACATGATGAACCGGGGCCTTGAGGCTGTTAAAGACTGGATGAGAGCTAACAAACTGGTACTCAACCCGGAAAAGACCGAGTGGCTGTTGTGTTTCCCTCCCAAAAATTTGGTTAATGTTCCACCAATCAGGCTGGGGGGGCAAAATTTATTCCCCTCAGACAGGGTCCGCAACTTGGGAATCCTCCTGGATCCACAGCTGAGTTTTGACCACCATTTGTCGGCTGTGACCAGGGGGGCATTTGCCCAGGTTCGCCTGGTGCGCCAGTTGCGGCCCTACCTGAACCGGGAGGCTCTCACAACAGTCACTCGAGCCCTTGTGATCTCTAGGCTGGAATACTGCAATGTGCTCTACATGGGGCTGCCCTTGAAGAACATCCGGCGACTTCAGCTAGTCCAGAACGCGGCCGCGCGAGTGATCATGGGCGCACCTCGGTTCGCCCATATAACACCAATCCTCCGTGAGCTGCGCTGGCTACCTGTTGATCGTCGGGTGCACTTCAAGGTCTTACTTACCACCTATAAAGCGCTCCATGGTAGTGGATCTGACTATTTGAGAGACCGCCTCCTGCCAATCACCTCCCTGCGTCCCATCAGATCGCACAGAGTAGGCCTCCTCCGAATTCCATCCGCCAGTCAGTGCCGACTGGCGACTACGCGGAGGAGAGCCTTCTCAGTTGCCGCTCCGACATTATGGAACAACCTCCCCGTGGAGATCCGTACCCTCACCACAGTCCAGGCCTTCCGCATAGCACTTAAGAACTGGCTATCCCGTCAGGCCTGGGGATAGGATTACTCTCACCCCGCCCGAATGTTGAGTGAATGTTGTGTTTTATGACTAATTTTTCTTTAAACCACGATTCTTTTCTTTTAAGTCTTGTCTTGCACTCCCTTCCCTTCATTGTTGTAAGCCGCCCTGAGTCCCCTCAGGGAAAAGGGCGGCATATAAATTTTCAATAAAATCACAAAAATCACAAATCACAACACACATACATAATATACATACATGCATGCATACATACAGTAAGGTTGAACTAGTTCCCACAGTTTGTAAGATATAGTTTAGAAGCCAAATATAAAAGGGACATGGTGGCTCAGTGGCTAAGACGCTGAGTTTGTCGATCAGAAAGGTCGGCAGTTTGGTGGTTCGAATCCCTAGCGCCATGTAATGGAGTGAGCTCCCAATACTTGTCCCAGCTTCTCTAGCAGTTCAAAGCATGTAAAAATGCAAGTAGAAAACTAGGAACTACCTTTGGTGGGAAGGTAACAGCGTTCCGTGCACCTTCGGCATTTAGTCATCCTAGCCACATGACCATGGAGATGTTTTCGGACAGTGCAGGCTCTTCAGCTTTGAAACAGAGATAAGCACCAACCCCTAGAGTCAGGAACAACTAGCACATATGTGCGAAGGGAACCTTTACCTTTATCTTATAGAAGGCAAGTCTGCTATTAAAGATGATAGTGGAGACTTTTTATATATAGAAAAAGGAAGAAATGGCAACTTTTATCTCTGGAAAGAGGAGGTTAAGTTCCATAGCCAAAGACTAGATGGATCTTGGGTTTGGAGAATCCTTTGCTTTTTCATTGGCACTTGTCCTGTATTTACAGCAAGCCCACTAGGCAAACCCTGAATTGCACAAAACCACACTCACACCAGGAATTGCCTTACATGGCCAAAACTGGAGCTCTTATACACACAAATCTGTTTCTGTTTTCCCTACAGTGTTCTTGAATTTAGTAGTTTCATTTAGTAAAGAGGAAAGCCCCTTGGTTTTGTATAATTGTTAAAATGCTCAGGGTTGAAAAACATGGTTCATTTGTCTCAGCTCATTGGGAGCTCTTCCAAGGATTTATCTTCTGCTGCTCCTGCCTTAGTCTCTGTAAACACCCAAGAGCTATTGTTAAGGAACATTTACTCTGTGTAGCATTAATTGTTCCGGGGCTTCTTTGAGCATTACTTGATTCTGTTTGTTGCCAAACACTGATTCCAGGTTGGAGGTTGAAGCTGTTTCCTATCATTGATTTCTTTAATCTCCTGGTTTTTAAGCAACTAGCCTATAGGCAGGATGGCAGGTTCTCTGCGGAGCAATTTACATGATCTTTTTCGATTTCCAATTTGTAGGATTAGCTGGTGTAGTAAGGCAGATGTTTCTTTGCCAGGCTAATTCAAGGGCAACAAGAATGCACATCAATTCCAGATGGCAATGGAGCCAAACATATAGTCCTGCTGTTCACATTACTCATCTCTTTAAATATTGGCTTTCTTTATTGCAGCTAAGAAGTCAGAGAAAGTATCTCTTTTTCTGTGTGTTTACGTGTATGCCTGTGCAGTCATGCACATACATACATACATACATACATACATACATACATACATACATACATACTGCATGTTTTTTTTAAGTACTCCTAACATAATTTCCCTCTTAATTTCCCCTCTTATTTCATTCTAGAAAACAGATAGGCAACGGATATGCAAGCCACACACCCCTGAGTTTGTTAAAGTGCTCGGAGTTGTGGGTACGCTATCAATGGAGGTTTTCAAGAAAATATTGGACATTAATTTGTCTGGGATGGTATAAGGACTCTGTCTTGGACAGGGATTAGACCAGAAGACCTCCAAGGTCCCTTCCAGCCCTAGGATTATATGATTATAACAGTACTTTTTCAAAAAAAAATTATAAAGTTGTGGAATTGTGGTCCTTTAGGCCATTTGATGTCCTCAACATTCTAGTCTGAAATCCAACTCTCTATAGAATGCATTTTATTTTGTTGCCTTATAATTAGCATTTTTTTAAAAAAAGTAAAACTCAAAGAAGATGTAAAATGATCCCTAACACCGCTCCCCCTTAAAAAGCCTTTTCTATATACTACTACACTGGAAGTATATGTGTAAGGATGAAAGTATATGTTTAAGGATCATTTTGTGTTCTTGATCTCCATTCATTTATTTGGTATCTAAGTACACTTCTTTGAAGGGAATCCAAAGAACCATTTCACTGAAATAACGATTATGGAGAACTTATTGGTAGGATTTCTTGCCATCAATGAAAAATTCTGTGTTGTGCCCTTAACATGTACAGCCTATCTGTATGAAAAATGTATATACTGTATGTGCTAGCACATATACTGTATGTAGCTATTCCAGGCAAGAGTCTACATATATTGGGCTATGAAATGTGCTTCCTAGATGTAGCAAAGACACACACACACACACACACACACACACACACACACACACACACCCCACACACTGGTTTACAAGGGTACTGTGGAAAAGCATTATTAGTAGCAACTCCTGATGGCTATGAAATATTGTAAAATGAAAAGCAATATGCCTTGTGTATCAACTGTAAGAGGTCCATAAATGAAATATATCCTACCTATAAGCTTCCTAAATGCAACTAGTTAGCCCCTATGTGATATACAATGCTGGTCTATATAGATTTTTTTTAAAATTTGAAATCGCAGAACTCTCCTTGTAATAAGGATCTTGAATGACTCAAAAATTCTACCAAAAAAGTAACTTTTCCTGTGCTGAAAGAATCAAGGAGTGATTAGGCCTATCTTTTCCAAATAGTTTTTAACCTGTCCCATTAGAAGTGTAATCGTCCCCAGGTTCCTTTGATGAAGCAGGGGATGCCTGGTGAGATCAAGGAAGCATGTTGTGGTGATTCCCCTACAGAACACCCTACCCCTGGAGATGCGGGTGGCCCTAATGCTGTTGGCTTTCCATAAGGCTTTGAAGAACCTGGGTCCAGAATCTTAACAGTGTGTTGGAGATATCTGGAAAAGATGTTTCTCATATTGGCTTGACATGGTTTTTAAAATTAATATTTTGAATTACATTTTTACTCTTTGCTCTGCCAGAGTTCCATTAGGTAGAGGGGAAGCCATATAGATTTGCTAAATAAATAAATGAATCTGTTTTTTTTTAAACTATCCTGAATTCCCATTCATTACTATCATTCAAAGCCACTGGGATAATAGATTAAAATAAATTCCCAAGTTTACTAAAGGCAGCCTATTTCAAATCATGATATAAGAAGATGTCTTACTTCAGGAAAGACTATTTAACATTAATTATACGTTATGGTTTGAACATAATAAGTAGCAATTACTGACTTCTCTCTTATTTTATTGGAAATATATAACAAAACCCCTTTTAATAAATGCTCACGTAGAGAGCAGAGGGAATGGCCCTGAGGGACAGGAGGAAGAACAACTACCAAGGCAATGGTCAGGTAAAAAGAGAATGAGTCCAGGGCAAGAGTGTAAATTAGTGAAAGTCTCAGACAACCCCTCCCTCACACAATTCTCACCGACAAAAGGAGAAGGAAGGAAAGCTTATTCAGACTTGCAAGATTCTGTTACTATGGTTTTACAATAAGACTAGTACTGACCTACATGGCACTGGTTTCCTAGACTAACCTATCTTGATGGGCTGACAACTTATCCATTCATTATAATGAGGCTTATATTATGCTCTGTCCAAGCCAGGCAAACATCTTATTGAATATTTCAATTATAAATCTATTGTCTTGATAAATATAGATGGTAAATTTTGTAACCGTTGTCTTATCCCATAGATTATTCTTATACTTCTGCCATAGTGCATTAAATTGGACCAGGCTTATCAAAATTTTAATAAGATATTTCTAAATGGTGCAATATAGTAACTGAAATTGCAGAATGCAATTACTTCTTGGCTGATACTGAAATATGATTCCTTTGTCATTTAAGTAGTAGGTTTTAATGTTTTTTTTAAAAAACTGATAATGTCTTATTCAACCCCAAGATCACATGTTTTTACAAGTGCTGTGTTTTCTCTTTATTGAAAGTTATAAAAATGTATGTATGTATGTATGTATGTATGTATGTATGTATGTATGTATGTATGTTGGTCTTATTGTATTTGGGTCTTTTCACGTGTAAGATTGACATTGTCTTGGCAACATTTTGGCAAGGTCTCATTCGCCATCTTCAGACTGGGTTTTTGCCTTAAAGCGTGGCTGGAGCTGCCGACTTTCTATAAATCTTGGTGGGGGTGTGTGTGGAGTGCTGGCTTTGTTTCAGTAAGTGGATTGATTGGATGTGTGGCTGTATCATGATTGGTAGATTGGTGCTGATTGGTGCTGGCTGTGGGTCCATTGTTGTTTCGTGTTGTAATGGCCTGGGTGGTGGGTGGGGCTTGTTTGTTTACCAGAGCTGGTTTCCAGATGTCTGGAAGGCGGGAGGTATCATCACATTTATTCATGTTGTGGGGGTGTTTCTCTATTTCAATAGCTTCCATAATTATTCTCTTGTTGAAGTGTTCAGTTTTGGAGAACTTCAAAATTAATTTCATGTCCTGTAGCTTTAAGGGTGCTGGAAAAGGGAGGAAGTTTTTTTCTTTTTTTCTTACTGCGTTCTTGTGTTCTATGATGCGTGCATTTATTCTCCTGTTCCCATCTTTCTCCTTCTCTTTTAGCTGCTTTTGAAACATTTTAGAACTTTTTGAACTTTTTGCTAATGCCACTAGAAATTCAGAAAAGATTGAAGCTATTGGAATAGGCAAGGAAAAGTTTAACATTCTGCTACATGCTGGTTATATTTATTTTTCATCTATGCCCCAGAAACTTCTATTCCTGATTTTATTTCTTTAATACAAGAGTTTGATACCTTGTCTCGATTGCTCTGTAAATTGGAGCAAATAAGACTTTGATTTAGGTCTCAGTATTACAGTAAATTGGATATATTTAAGACTGCCATTTTAGTACTGACTCCTATGTTTATTTGGGGCATTAGGATTCCTAGAAAGCCCTGTTAAGCTGGCAATAATGAATTTATTCCTAGTTTTGGCACAACTGAAATCAATTTTAGACAGATGGCCTCATTCCTTTGAGTACTTGGGATAAGATAAAGGTGATTAGGATACACTAATTCCAACATTGATTTATGCTTCAAGAGGCCCCCCTATTTTTCCCATTCTTTTACATAAATGTATATGCTATTTAATAACTTTCTTTGACAGTGTGCTATGAGATTTTATTGTAAAAATTGAAATTGCTAGTTGGAAAGGTGGATTGAATTTTGTACACTCTCAGTCCTACACTTATTAAAGCTTTGAGGTTGGAATAAAGAAAGTTAAAATTTAGTTCCTCTTTGGACTTAACTAGATAGTTATCATTTGGCACCACTTAACGTTTTTATAACTATGAGGATCTTGTTATGTTCATCTCAGTTACACTACCTGCATTATCTATTGGGAATGAGATGAGGCTCTTACCATGTGACTGAAGGAGAATGTTAAGACATTATTATACTATCATCATTACCAAATGGCAAAAGGTGAGAGATTTGATCTTTGGAAGGCATAATCTGTTTAATCCCCCTCCTTTGCAGCATCCTGGTTTCCATAACAAAAAAAAAAATGATGAAACTGGCATAGAAATACTGTATTCAAGACTCACCCATAGCAAAACCAATAATTTCCTGGAGTAAGTTAAAATAGATCTTTTTTCCCCCTCAGTGGCTCAGCAGGATGAATTCTCTGTCTTGATCATTTGCAAATGGCCTGTTGCCAGTCAAGATCTAAAGTTGTAAAAGACTCACCCTTAGAGGAGCCATTAATCACCGATGACCCAACTTTCAGGAAGAAAATATCTAGAATTCCTAGAAGTGAGATTCATGGAAGGTAATGGGAGAATGAATGTATTTGGAGACTGATAAAGGAGGCTTCTGGGAAACACTTTTTACCGTGACTGTACTCTATTCCCATCCAGAGAGTTATGATTCCCTTCTTTTCCCCTCTTATCTAGGTAATCATGGCAGCTATCCAAATGATATATAAAACATAATATGGAACAGGCATAAACCAAGCACATTGTGTTAAAAAATATTATGCAAGAGGTTAAAATGAAATGTTATCTTCCATTTTATCATCATTGTTTTCCTCTTGCTTTAGCCATTATTTTTAATTAGGAAAAAGAAATTTAAGAATGGAAAGAAGGAATTGATGTCTTTTGGTTGATCATATGAAGACACATCCATTTGGAGGCATCTATGGTACATGCAGCTTATTCACTCAAAGAGCTGAAATTTGATTGTTCCCGTTTGGCTAGTTGAAGAACTATTTCCTTTCTATTTCCCTTTGTGAATAGAAGAAAACATGGGCTATCCTAGGTCGGGTCCTCCCCCCACTCCTTTCCAAAAAACAAGGATGACTGGGGAGTTGGTTGAATGGCACATTCCACAGTAACAATTAGCAGACTCTTCTGCTGTCAACAACTGATAGATTCTTAGGGAGGCCATTCATTTTGTTTAATTGTGTATAAATTTTTAACCTGTTGTTCATTAAACACAACAACAGCACTGTTAGAAGCCATTTACAGCTTTAAAAATATACAATCCAGATGAATCCTCTAAAGTAACAAGGTTTAAACCATAAGTCGTTTAAAGGCTAAAATACAGGACAATAACAAATATTTTCAGAAGATTTAACTAACTAGCTGGGTGAGGGAATAGCTCTTCAGATGCTAAGAAAGTTGTTCAGCCTCAACCATATGTGAAAGGTGAGGGAATTACATCACCAGGGCATTTGTATGATGAATATCCTGTTGGGTGACAGCTTAGTGAATCACTACCCATCACCAGATCTTGGTTGATGAGGAATAGGAATGTGTAAAACTCACAGTTTAAGGGAAAACAAAACAATACATTTTTTTCTTCAGTTGATCCTAATCCAACCATTTTGAGAGTGTTCTGAAATTAAATTTATTGAAATTTCAAATTTATAAGACCACATAACAGCTTTTCTTAAAAAGAAAAAATCGGGCAAAACACTAGACAAAAATTATCCAGGACTTTGAACTCAGGGAGAGTTTAATGAGTAAGGTCTCTTCCACATCATGATTTGTTGCCCTGAAACACTTAGGAATTAATTTCAGCTCCAGCTTTCATCAGATCCTAGAGATGGAAATGCTCGCATCAAATTAAGTCCAGCAAAAAGTTGCTTTGTCTCCTTCAAAAAACTTTCCCAAGGTTCAGACTTTTAAAAAAAATAAACTTGCTTTCAAATAGCAGTGCTTTCTAAAAAACATAATTTATGTTGAGGGATTTGCATTTTAAAAATGTTATTCGGGAAAATTTTAACATGTCAGCGAGAAAAAACAGCATTGTGCATTTTTTTCTAAAAAAATATTCTTTGTTGGTTTATGTTAACAGTTATATAAATTAGGGGCAGATGCAGACAAATTGTCTTTCTGTTATGAGACGTGAATGTAAAGAATTATGGAATGTTCTACATTTTAAAGGAATACCACTAGATTGGAATAACATTGATTTGGTTCTCTTTGCAAATTCCTGTAAAGTGAACAGGATTTTTTTTTTAGCAAGTTGCACATTTGTGCTTAAAACCGATCGAGCATGTTTACTCTGCTGATAAAACAGACTAAGTCCAATGTCATTCTACATTTGTGTTGTATAATTTCCATGATTTTGCTGACACAAATGCATTGCAGGCATGTGGCTTCTTACTAGGAAATGTTTTCCATATAACAAAATCGTCTTGTGTAAACCAATTCAAAGTGAAGAGTGTCTGGTAATTTTGAACTGATTTGGGACACAAAAGGAATTTGATAGTGTAAAGGTGAGGATTTTTATTCTGCTCTCGACGTTAACATTTCCCTAGTGAAATAATGTTGACAATAGAATGTTAACTATCTTCTCCTCCTCCTCCCCTTCTTCTTTCTTCAATACCAGTTTATTTGGGATGGACTATTTTTTCCCCCAGAGTTGGTGGAAGAACATCAAAGTGGCACTCCGAAAACTATCTCAGGTTATAAATAGCTCTGCTGGGAGATTCCGGCTTCTGCTTGGCAGAGTCAGACAGAGGCTGCTAGAAAAGATGGGTTATAAAAAAGAATTATTCATTTTCCTCTTCTAATTAATGAGGTATTGGTAAAAAGTCCTGGGAGAGTTGGGTTGAGCAAAGTACAGCCCTTTCCTCGTGCCCCTTGTGGTATGCATCAAAGGAAATGCCATTCTCCGTCAAACTTCTCCCTCCCCCTTTCACGCGTATGGAATGGCAAAGTATTTCTGCCGTGACACAGTCTCGACTGAGATTAATGGGAGAGAAATGGAATTTGCAGAGCGCTGATCTAACACAGAAGATTGTACTTGGCGCAGGCACTGCAACTCCTTGAGTCAAACTTGTTACTAGGGAGCCAATACCTATGGAGAGCTGGTATCTCTGGAAAACACCTGATTTGACTTGAGCCCTGAGGGAGCCTTTGCACTAGCTTCTTCCAGCCGTAGCTGATTGCTCAGAGATACTTGAATAAGCTAAATGATTTGGAGCACTGGGGAGAAATAGTGCTGCGCTTCAGCAACCTGTTCCGTGCGACTCGGAAGGGAATGCTTTGGGGGCTGGTGTAGCTGAACTTTACCTAATTTACTTAAGCACAGGGTTCTCTTCAATTATAGATGCTGAGCAAGATTAATTACAGAGCTTGGAAAAACTAACTGGAGTGGGGAGGGAGGTTAGGAAAAGGTACCTTATCCATTAAATGAGTGGATTTCATGCTGCTGAAATCTTTTGCAGACTGACAGGATGATGCCTGGAGACCAATGTCCTCATTTCCATATCTGCAGAACAGAGAAGTGGGCAGATTTATATTTACCATTACTATTAATTATTAATTAATTTATGTATTTATTTAAAAGATTTGTATGGCTGCACCTTAAGCAACTCTGGACAGCTCACAACAATACAGTAAAACCAAAGGCTAGAAAATCATCATAAAAACAGCAAGACAATAAAATAATAAAAGAAAAACTTTACAACTGAGTCATCCACTTAGGATGTCCCACAATAAGCTCCAGTTGCTCTCCTTCCATACTTTTTATCTATGTGATCCTATTCCAGCACGTTGGTAAAACACCAGGTCTTAGTGGCCTTCCAAAAGATAAAAGGGTGGGGGCCTGCCAAGTTGCCAGGAAGGAGGGTGTTCCACAAGATAAGGTAGTGTAGTGGAATATAGTCTGGAGTCCCAGGAGGAGAGGCTTCTTCCCAGAGGGTGAAGAGCAGAGGTTGTATTCAGCCAGTTATAACAGGTTCTGGAGAAAGGTAGTGGAAATTTTGACTAGTTCAGAGAACCGGCAAATAGGCTGGCCCTGCCCATGCTGCCTCCCAGCTGATCTTCTTTTGTTGCCCTGAACAGGAGAATAGAGCTGGAAAGCAGGTTAGTGGGGTGGGGAGGGAATGGGGATTTTGCAGTAACCTTCCCCTGCCACGCCCACAAAGCCACACCCACAAAGTCAGGGCCACAGAACCAATAGTAAAATTTTTTTTGAATCCCACCACTTGTGAAGAGGCAATGGGGCTTGAAAATTCTGATATGCAGGAAGTGGGTTAAGATAGCCCCTCCTTAGCAGTTCAGAGAGTATATCTATAGTTATGGAGATAGTTGTTTTCATCTGGCAAGATTTCTGCCTGTAGGTGAACAACAATTAAAAAAAAAACTACTCAGAGAATAGATTTCAGCCCTCCCAAGCAAATCTGGCAGGAAACACAAGATGGAATAATTCCACAGTAATGTAAGGTTATCTTGCAAGTCTGAAGGCACAAACTTTCCACCTACACTTTTAATTACTTGATCCATTAGGGTGAGACTTTCCTAAGTCTCTTTCTCTTGACTGTTAAGTGACTTTAAGCTCTCTTGTCTGATTGTGTCCTAGGTAGCTCTCCTCCTCCCTTTCCCCAAGGTTATTCATACATTCCATTACACATAAGGAGAAATGTATGTGCCCATTTGCAGTTCCCCCTAAGTTTGTGATCATCTACTCAGTATTGCCTGTAGTAACTAGCAGTGGTTCTGCATGGTTTCAAATAGGAATTCTCTTGAGCCCTATCTTTCGCATGCAAAACATATGAGTTGTAGATATCATGATGAATGATAGATACACCTACTTTGAAATGGGTACTTCTGTATTCACTTTGGGCTGCAAAAAGGCTATATGATGTGTTCAGTCTAAGGACTGTAAGATATCCACTTAATGATATATGGGAATTTGCAGACTGGATAAAATTTGTAATCCAGGAACCCAAACAAATGGCTAAAATTATATACTACCTGGATCTATACTTGTATTGGAAATATATTGTAAGTAAAGTTACATTATCTGAGACTCAGATAGTAACAGTGATGATGACCCGGGTGCAGAAGAAATTTTTATGATTGTTATTACTAGATGAAGTTAGACTGTGAGGACTTAGAGCATCTGTAGGAATGGGAAATGAATAAAAGTCTGCTCAAAGAGGCAGGTTGATCCAAATAGTTTCCTTATGATTTAGAGGCAAATGAAATTATTAATAAGAGAGCGACTTGAAGGGAAGGTTTTAGCCTGATGCAAAGAAATAATTGAAGGATGTTAAATTCTGCATGTTATGGAAAATGTGAATAACAATATGTTTTTCTTCTTCCTTCATAATGTTAGAACTTGGTAATCTTTTACAATAAACTGTGAGGAGATTCAGCACTGGGTCTCTGAAGTCAGAGCCAGTTTTGAATCTGAAGGTGCCTAAATGGAATAAATTGAAATTGAGAAAACGTAATGATTTACACATTGCATAGCTAAACTGTGGCATTTGCTGCCATGTGATGTAATGATGAGTCCACTATGGAACATTATCAAACAGGACTGGACAATCTTATGCCGACTCTGGTGATCAATTCTTAGTATCTCTGGCACTACAGGCAGCCTGCATTGAAGCTACTCAGGAGAAGGGATATTGATTCTGTCCTTCTTTAATGAAATGGTTGAAAATAGTAAGTTCAACAACCGAAGCCCAAGTCTTGACTGATTTCCCGCAGCAAATCAATGAAACTGAGGGTGAGATTTACCAGAATCTGTTGCAGAAGTGAAGTTGTACTTTCCTCAAGTTTAGAAAACCTCATATTACCTGAAAACCTGCTAACAAACTAACCGGAAGCAACATTTCGAAAGCTAATTTTACGAATGACCAGTATATTTTGCAACGTTTTCCATAAAATGTCTGTTATTAATTGGGGGGGGGGGAACTCTTTGTTATGAGAATGTTATTTCTGATGCTGCCAATTTATAAACCTTATTCCAGGTCAAAATAACTCCCAGGCGATTAATATACAGTGTATTTCTGCATACCATTATGCAGCAGTTGTTCAGCTGTTACAGGATTGCCATCATGCCTTCATACTTATGAGTTTTGCAGACATTGGGATGTCCCTCTGCTATCTCCAAAACTCTTTTCATTTTCTTGGGCTCTTGTGCAATGGATAAGGCACAGCTGAAGCTTTGAATACTCAGGGGCCTTTTCAAGCAATAGGCACCTAATTGTCATTGAGGCGGAAGCTTCTTTCAAAATCAGATCTTGAATTTCAAGGGCAATTCCGTTTAACCCTAGACAACATTAGTATTTATTTAATTGGAAAAAACCTACCGGCAATTACTTTAGCATATTCAATAAAGGGAACGATTAAAAATAAATAAATCTGCCTATTATTATAATATCACTGATGGATTACCATGAAGAACTTTACTCTACAGTTATGATGGCTCTGGATAATGACCTAAATGTATCTAATAGCAATAGCAGTTAGATTTATATACCACCTCATAGTGCTTTACGTTACTCTCTAAGCATAGTGCTTCCAAACATCTGTGTCCTCATTTTACTGATCTCGGAAGGATAGAAGTTTGAGTTAACCTTGAGCTGGTCAGAATCAAACTGCTGGCAGTCAGCAGAATTAGCCTGCAATACTATATTCTAACCACAGTGCCACCATGGCTCTTAAAAGTGAAGTGGACCTGTACAAATCAGGTGAAGGAAGATAAAAGAATTCTATTTGAGTTTTATGAGAACTGAACTGAACCAAAAACTCTTAAGAGTCTTTGCAACATTATCCACATGAGCATCAACAGTCATCTTCCACCGACCAAAAGTCCACAGGTTTCCATCTGACAATAAGGTATGCTTTGCAAATGGCATGTAAATAGTGGAACTTTGATCTAAAATGCAGCATGTCAGAGAAATCACGTTTTAACTCTAGGTGTCAAAGGACAAACAAATGCAGAATGATTTGAATTTTAAAAAGTTCTTGGCCCAATTTCACTAGTCCAAATGAAAATGTTTGCAAAGTTGCTGCACATACCATACTGTTCTTGCTATAACATTTTCTACATTTAAAAAAAAATCCAGTGGAAAATATATTATAGGAATGGAATCTTCAATGATTTGTGTCTCTCTCCTATACTAGAGGTCTTCGGAACAGCAAAAAATATTTTAGTTCCTTAGACATTTTTCTGCTTTTAAAAGTGAGGACAATGACATTACTCTAAAATGGATCATTACACATTATTTTTTCCTTCCTCTCTTGTTTTTAAAGCACAAGCTTTTTTTTTTTTCATAGTGTAAATTATACTTTCTAACATGCATGACTATGTTCACAACTTCAGAATGTCAGGAAGTACTATACTACAAGTGTTGAAAAAAATGGTTGAGCTGATTATTCTAGACATCACAGAGAAATTGACCTTTCCCTCTGTCATGCAGAGACTGTTAGAGGGTTCGTCAGCTGATCTGAAAAAGTATTGTATAGCTACAAAACACAAAGGTTTCAAAAAGCTTATTTATATAATTTGTTGCTTTGGTTAATCGTGCTAAAAGTAGTATCTTAGTAAATAAAGCAGGGGATGATTGCCCACAGATCCTTCCTTCCTTCCTTCCTTCCTTCCTTCCTTCCTTCCTTCCTTCCTTCCTTCCTTCCTTCCTTCCTTCTCCATCCCTTCCACCCCTTTGTTTCATAGATGGCCACCAACCACTGGCAAATATTGAAGCAATTTACAATAGGAACACTACCAATACTTTATTTTTAGTTAGTTTCTGATCCTAGCCAAATTCTTCCTCTTGCACTTTCTAATCAATTTGACATAGGCGGGCAACTTAGTCTGTTCCAGATGTTCCTAGAGGAGACGGCTTCCTTTTATCATTTACTACCATAAATACTAGCAGCCAATGGGAGATGTAGTTAAAAACATCTGGCAGGCAGCAGGTGGTTTTCATGATGAAACAAGGTGAGAAGGTGGGGTGGTGGATGGTGGCCCAACCGGATATGTGGATGATTGTAGTTTCCAGCAAACGTCCTTTGAGATGAAGAAAAGAAACCCCTGAATGGTTTCTGCCCATCCCACCTCACTTTCTCCCCATGACTCCTCCTCCGATTGTCTGTATAGTGGCAAGGCTAGGCAAACGAGGATGTTTCCCCAGTTGTCATGGTAACATGATGCATCTTTCAGTTGCCACAGTAACCTGGGGTGCTTTTTTAAATTCAGGACAGGTAATTCCCCCTGCCCTCCTCTCCTCTTGCTTTAATTTCTTTTTTATCGCTTTCCTTCCAGGAACATGCCACCTCCTCCTTGTGCCACAAGCAAAGTGGGATAGCAGAGATAAAGCAGCCTGTGCACTGTCAGAACTGAGCCTCTGCAATCAGCTGAGAGAGGCCAACTCTGCAATGAGGCGCAGGGAGAGAAGGCTTGCTCCCTGCTAAAGGAGCAGGCCTGTTGAAACAGCCCTGTTCTCTGTGAAGGCAACTTGGGAAAGCACTCCTATTAAATCAGTACCCAAGGCACTGTTGGAAGAACTTTCCAACAGCATTGCAGTTAAGACCATGCCCATAACACCAGAAGGCCTTTACATGAAGCTGCTTGCCCCTCACTTTCCTTCTGCCTCTGCCTCTCCTTCCTTTTTGGCTGCTTGGAAGGAGATGGGGAGGAATGCGGAGGCTCCATCTCCTTACTTGTTCAGCTGAAAGCAGCAAGGAGCATTGAGGTTGTAGTTTGAAAAAATAAGCTCATAACCTTGGTTCAAATTATCCATTGCTCTTTGGAGTGACAGCATGGCTCCCTAGGAATGTCCTTACAATATTGCAATAGTCACCTCCCTTTCAAAGGTATGAGGTTTACAAATAGGTATCAGGCTATTGTAGCTTATTCGACAGCTTGTTCTCTAAGGCAACCTCCTCAGTTTCTGAAGCAACCATTTCTCTTGGTTGAATTGGAAAATATTATTATGGTAATAGACACACATAAACATTTATACACACATACACATGATGGTGTTGAAAAATCCAATAATTATGGCATTTCATTACTGGATATCAAAATGGTTTTTTAAGCCTCATGCTAATAAGGCAGATGAGTTGGGAAGAAATTTTATGCCATCAGAGTTTGGCATAGACTTGAAATCTGGATCAAAATCCATGAAACAACAGTCAATGTATTAGCACAAGAGAGCTGATGTTGACAGAATAAAGGAATCCAGAAACTGGCCCAGGTCAAAAGGTGAAAGCAAAGCTTGTGTTAAGATTTGAAGAGCTGAGTTCCTGTTGGGGTTAGGAAAACAGCCTTATCCACAGGGTTAAAAGTCCAGGACTTTTGGAAGCATGAAAGAGCTAGTGTTGGAAACACAAAGCCTTTTGTTCAGTGAAGTGATCCACTGTGATTTCTGGAGCAGATTCCCTAGGCAATCCCCAGGAGTCATTAGTTAAGACTACAGTGTACAGTTTATGGGGATGAAAAGTGAGTGAGAAGGTTAAAGGCCAAGGGTAGACTAGACATGAAGACAGACATTAGAGTTAGAAGCAAAGCCAATGCGAAGGCGGTGATGAAGGAGGAAAGGAGCGCATCTCTTGCATGTGTGCAAACAAGACAGGCAAAATACAGATGTGCAAGCAATGCTGACAGTCGCAGTCACTCAGGATTAGGATAATCAGCCACAACTCACCCTGTAGGCAATACACAGAAACAGCCTGTTAATAGGAGCTGGGGATGAATGGATTAGCGTAAATCCAATCTGTTTCTGTTTTGCATGTTCTCAGTCATAAGCCTATTTTGCCAAATGTCCACGATAGCAAATTAAATGTAAAAATAATTAAAAATGCATACACAAGAACATCCCATTGATTTCATGTACACATTTATGTACGGACGTTCCATTGGGATACTTGTGGAACATTTCCTGATGTAGGCATACACTGATTTTTTGTACACCCATATGCATATTTTATATGAATGCCTGTAGCTGAAAATTACTGCAAAATGACAGAACATCCCACAAGGCTGTGTAATGGCACTTCCATATAGACCAGATATGCCGGTGACAAGGGAATGCAAACTTGGATTTGCTGATGATTTGGCCATAGCAGTACAAGTAAAACACATGGAGGTGGCTGACAGCCTCCTTCGTATTGTCTGATTGTTTTTGTCTTACTCACACGGTGTCTGCCAGGCCTGTCTGTATATATGGGGCATAGTACCTTCCCCTCAGTGGGACTGCGAGATCCCACATCAAACTGTAGATCACATCATGACCAGCTGTAAACTGAGGGCATATATTGATCCCGTATCTGATTTTTTAAAAATATAAACGAGACTGCACTTCAATGTTTAGATGGCCGAGACATTGATCTTCGAACAAAGATCTTTTTAACATTTATATTCCATTGGGTTCTACTAATCTAGTTGAAATGTTAATATATATTGCTAGCCCATGTATGGTATGCCATATGCTAAATAAATAAATAACTGCAAAATTTGGAGAAGAGCAGAATTCATGTAACAATTAGTAATAATAACAGTAAAGCTATGAAGATGTATTGATACTATAAAATACAGTATCTATATAGTAGTATACTATACTATACTATACTATACTATACTATACTATACTATACTATACTACACTACACTACACTACACTACACTACACTACACTACACTACACTACACTACACTACACTACACTACACTACACTACACTACATAATCTATGATTCAAAAGTCAAGAGTATAAAAGTACCAAGATCTGAAAATTGAAATTGAAAGATTGTGGCATAAACCAGCTGAAGTGATTCCAGTGATTATTGGCACACTGGGTACCATAAAGTAGCAAAATATCTTGGATACACTTGGAAAATCTGTGCATTGAAAAATGTCTATTTGTCGATTACAAAAAGCGACAAAACTTGGATTCCCATATATACTATACTGACACATTATAACATCCTAAGTTCTTATGCAGAACTTGATGCATATGAAGGCCAAAACCAGCTAAAGAACTGATAGCTGTGATTTCACATTGTTTGTGTGGATACTAATAATAACAAGAACCAGTTTGGTCTTGCAATTAAGGCACCAGACTGTGAGTTCTACTCCTGCTTTTTGCTTGAATGTATGTATGTATGTATGTATGTATGTATGTATGTATGTATGTATGTAAAGTTGATTATTGCACATCTGTTTGAAACTGTCTTGATGACTTCAAAAAACCAAAACAAGAAAGAAAGGAGAGAGAGAGAGAGAGAGAGAGAGAGAGAGGAGAGAGAGAAGATAAAAATAAAGAGAAAGGAAGGAAGGAAGGACGGAAAGAAGGAAGGAAGGAAGGAAGGAAGGAAGGAAGGAAGGAAGGAAGAAAGAAAGAAAGAAAGAAAGAAAGAAAGAAAGAAAGAAAGAAAGAAAGAAAGAACCTCTTTCTCCTTCTGGGATTGCAATGCAGCATGATAATTCATATATTTTCTAGGAATTAAAGGGTATTAATTAATTTAATATGTGTATTATATATGTTTGTGTTTATTTATAAAGGCTGGCATCAGGCCACAGATTATACCTGAGAAAGACTGGAATGTGATAAGAATTTTAGTGCTGAAAATTGAACTCATCTAAATCTTAGAACATGAATTAAACAAAGTGGCTCTAATTTCTTTCTTCTATTAATAGACTAGAATGCAATTCACAAGAACATGAGAACATTATAATTGTGTGCCAAAGTTCAGAGAAATACTAGAGCTTCTGATCTTAGACATAATATAATCTATTTTTTAAAAGTCCTTCTGAAATATTTCATTTTCAACCGAATGGGCAGATTTTCAGGAATCATTCTTTTGAGTTCCAATAAAAGAAGAAGCATAATGGAGTGCCATGTAACAGAGCACTGCGTAATGGAGTGAGCTTCTGTTACTTGTCCCAGCTTCTGCCAACCTAGCAGTTCGAAAGCATGTAAAAATGCAACTAGGAAAATAGGCACCACCTTTGGTGGGAAGGTAACAGCGTTCTGTGCGCCTTCGGCATTTAGTTATGTCGGCCACATGACCACGGAAACGTCTTCAGACAGCGCTGGCTCTTCAGCTTTGAAACAGAGATGAGCACTGCCACCTAGAGTCGGGAACGACTAGCACATGTGTGTGAGGGGAACCTTTACTTTTACCTTAAAAGAAGCAGCATACAAAATTTTATACAAAATTAGAACAATATTTTTAAGCTGTTCCTTTAAATGTTAAGTTTTAACAAAGGAGTAATGAAATTTGTCTTTGGGATCTAAGGTAATGAAATATGCATTGAAAATGGGCCCTATGGAGAAGAATTTCTGTGCCAAATTTCAAGCAGACAGACTGAGAAGTTGCAGGGTACAGCGAAGGAATAAGTGGCAAGGCTCATTCTTAAATCCAGTGGAATTGATGGTTGGTTAGGGAATGGTACAAAAGATTAACTCTCTTTTTTCCTTAAATAAAAACATGGTTCTCAAGTCGGTTAAATAGAAATGATGAGAAATTTAAGTAGAAGCATTAAACAAAGGATTCTCTATTAAGTTCCCTTCCAGATGCTCTAATTGGACAAAATATGATAGTCTGATCACATGTATCATTTTGATTTGAGAGCAGTTCCAGCAGTCACTTAACCCAACACTCGCTTTTTCCTTCCCCTTTTCATGAAGGCATTTCATGAATACAAGTACCAAAAGTCTGCAAATATCCCTTTTTTTCTCTTTAAACACTTATTTTTGTTATATAGCCCAGTTCCCAAAATAGATATTGGAAGCAGAGCCTTAATGAAGGGTTTTGAACCTTCATAAGGCAAATGAGCTGTTGCTTTGCCTTGAGTGAATTAAACATCAACCAACGGGCTCAGAGCTTTGGGATTTGCAGAGTTAATTCAGAGTCCTAAAAGAAAGCATCAATGTGCTTTCCACAAGGCGAGCGTGATTTTCCTGAATTTTAATGTTTCATAGGATACAAATTTAACCAGATTCAGATTTGCTCTTCTCTTTTCTTGTTCCAGTACCAATAAAGAGTGTGTTTCTGTGTAAGTGGGTGGGTGGAGATAGTATCAAATCAGCCAGCCACCCAGCTGTAAGCCAGGACCACCCATGGCAATCAAAATAAATTTCTTCTGACTTCCATCCAATAAGACTATTTTAAAAAAGAAGATGGCTAAGGTCCAGTCGAAGGATGCTTCTGGTTTAACAACCGGTTCGGTCAGTGCCTAAAGCGCTTGTGTGCAGCGCTGAAAATGGAGCATTTAGAAGCTCAACTGCTTACTTTCCAAGTTAGCAATGATAAGTTGAACAGCTGGGGGGGGGGAAATCATCTGTGCTTTAGGTATAGGTATAAGGTATAGGTATAAGTTTATTTATAGGCCGCCCTTTTCCCTGAGGGGACTCAGGGCGGCTTACAACTTATATAGGAGGGGATACATACAATGACGTATAGAACAATACATAATTAAAAAAATAGAGCAACATTCATCATTCGGACGGGGACAGATTATAATCTTTAACCCCAGGCCTGACGGGATAGCCAGATCTTGAGGGCTGTGCGGAAGGTCTGGAGGGTGGTGAGGGTACGAATCTCCATGGGGAGATCGTTCCAAAGGGTCGGAGCTACTACTGAAAAGGCTCTCCTCCGCGTAGTTGCCAGTCGACACTGACTGGCAGATGGAACTCGGAGGAGGCCCAATCTGTGAGATCTGATAGGTCGCGAGGAAGTAATTGGCAGGAGGCGGTCTCTCAAGTATTGCAATTGCCTTGCAATTGTGATGAGCTAGAAAGCAGGAAATAAAGGACAGGATAGGGCAGGGGCGGGTGGATGGGGCCAACTGATCATCGGCGCTACGAGTTCGCCTAAACCAGTCTGAACCAGCTGAATGCCACCTCTGCTGGGGTCACAAAACATGCTGAATCCTAAACATAATGTTCCTATCATGAACCATGTTCAAACAGGTAAACCATCTTATAGTTGATTGTGATTCCCAGAACATGCTCAACTTAATAACTGCTCGTTTAATGATTGCTCAGAGTTATGATGAAACTGAAAAAGTGACTTATGATCCTCATACCCACAATTGTTGCAGTATCCCCGAGGTCATGTGTTCAAAATTCAAGTGCTTTGATCAAGTGGGCATGACCCACTTGATGATGCATTACTTAGCAATGCAAGCTGCACTCCCAATTGTTGTTGTAAGTCAAGGACTATCTGTAATGACTGATTTCCCATACTATGCTGGACCCCAAAATATTCAACTATCTTTTAGTTTAATTTAGTATGTTGTACAAGCCTATCCAATATTTTTCTGTAATGGAAGAATCATTTATCAGTCCAGGTTTTGGGGACAATCCAATGAATGTAGAGCTGCTGATATCTCACCTTCCTAGGAGATGTCCTAGTTCAGGGGTGTCAAACTCAAGGCCTGAGGGCTGGATCTGGCCTGCGGGGGTGCTTAGATCTGGCCTGAAGGGCTGCCCTGGAAACAGCAAAGGACCAGCCCACAGTGCCTCTGCCAGTGAAAATGGGGCTCATGAGGGCCATGGGCAGCTCTCCCAAGCTCTGTTTTCTGTGGCAGAGGATTGCAGGAGGCTGTTGCAGCTGAAAACGGAGCTCTTGAGGACCATGGGTGGCACTCCTGAGCTCCTTTTTCTCTGGCAGAGGGTTACAGGAGGCAGTTGCAGCTAAAAATGGAGCTTGGGAGCCCATTTTCATTGGCAGAGCGCTCAGGCCACCACAGGCACACGAGTGACGTTGAGTTGGCCATGCCCACCTTGGCCACTCCCCCCCCAAGACCAAACACAATGTGTCAAGTCGCAAAAGCTAATGTGGCCCTCAATGACGTCGAGTTTGACACTTCTGTCCTAGTTTACAGGTATTGGAGGGCTAGCAGCTATTGTCTTGATTGTCGCGTGTCCCCATTGTGGTCCCACCTTCAGAATCCTGAGAATTAAGACATTATATATGTCCATGTAAAAATTCAGACTTGGTGGCACCATGTTTGCATAGCACAACAGCTGTCACTGAACCCTGTGCACAAGGAGAAGACATGTTGTGGATCATGCCCCTAAGCAGATGCAATGAAGTCATCAAAGAGCATATTTCTTTATAAAGCTCCTCATTTGGAACCTATCCTTTGCTGAAGCAATGTCTCTTTCACCATGTTCCAGGCTGGGCAGCTGCCATACTCAAATTATCCCTAATCAAGGGGGTGCTTGTTTTGGCAGAGCACAGCATTACCATTGCTTATACTGTACACTAAGAGTGTCATGCTCAGTTTAGGCATTTAACCCTCAGAATCACAAATCAGTTTGAAGCAAGTAGCCTTTACGCCCTGTTGACAAGGGTTGGGGCATCGTAGAAAGGAGATAGGACGGAGCTGCAATCCAGCAAGGGCAGAGTTGCTCTGTGCTTGGGAGTTATTTCCCATTCCTCCATCATTATGCCATGATGTGACAAGGATCAATGCAAGACACATCTCAAGATGTTTCTTGATCCTGAGTAAGTTCTAGCCTATTCCTAGCAAGGCAAATTGGTGATTTTTGTGGTGGCAGGCAATTGATGCCATGGTTTGTCTCAGATGCTGAATTCCATTCCAGTAAATTTTCCAATAACTAACTCAAGTTGCAGTGTAATGGCTGTATTATGATTCATGGCCCTTTGGCCTTGAATCATTAATTGAACCTGTAAGGACCATGATAAACACGGATGAGCCGAACCAGAAATGGCAACATATAATTGCACTGCAAAGTTCAGAGGGAAGGCCAGAGCAGCTTAGCTTCCCAGAGCCCCAGTTTCTGTACTAATGAGCCAGCCTGGCCCCTGCTGCTGAGGGGCTCTGCAATTGCAGAAGGGGAAAGAAGGGGTTGTGGCAAGAGTCCATGTCTGGCCGCATTAGTAAGCTAGCATCCAGAGCTTAATTGGTTCATTGTCAGTGTAAAGGGGGAACTTAGAGGGGGTAGGTTGAATACAGAGGCCATGGATTGAGGCCATCAGGACTCCCATAAATATAATGGACCACATTAATGCCAAAGATAAGCAAGTAGCTGTATTATTAATGTCAGGGGTGATAGGAAGCAGCTACGTGTCAAAGTTGTCTGGACAGATTATCCAGTACATTAAGAAATATTTATTAAAAGGACGCTGAAGTTATACATTGTGTTTGCCAATCTTTCTAGTTGTTTTTATACTCTCCAAGCTGGGTCCCTGGAGCTTGCTGTTAACTTTTTTTTTGCACTGAAATATGACACATACTGTCACCCAAGTCTATCATTTATCATGACAATAACTCCAGAAAAGATTTATAAGAAGGAACAGGCATATCTGGAAATGCTGGAAAGATATTATAGCTAGAGAATCTAAGTAGTGGCCTAACAAGTTCTTGGCCCATATCCAATTTTGTTAGGTGGCCCTAGGCAAATCTTAGGCTGTAAGGGTAGCCTTATTTGTAGGCCTATTTTAAGGATGACCAAGATAATGCATATGAAATGCCTTGACTATTTGAAATGCCCCAGGGATGAGATAGGGAAGAGGCTATTCTATGTTAACCACCATAGCTATGCTATGCTAGCCACATTTTATTACATTTGTTAGTAATGCTTTTGTGCCATTTTATTCATCTAAATAGTTTAGAGCAAAACACAAAGATATTTTTTTAAATATCGATTTTTCAAATATATCAAATCATCAGCAGCAGCAGAATAATACCATCAGAATTGACAAAATCATTATTTATTTTGGAAATTTTATATGGCCACCTATTTGCTGATGGTGACTCAAGGCAACTTGCAGGAAGTAAAAACACAACATAAAAGAAATTAAACAAATAAATAAAATAAAATAATAACACCCCATCCCACCCCGGCAACAACACACACCATCATACAATCCATTTAGTGGACTCCATCCTGCTCTGGGTTTCCCAGGCCTGCTGACAGAATCACATCTTCAGGGCCTTCCAAAAGAGTGTCAGAGTGGGGGGTTCAGTCTATGTGAAGGCCCTCCTTTTGCGTCCCGCCAGTTGTACTTTCTTATGGGACAAGACCACAACATTCCTTGCCTCACTGCTCTAGTGGTTCAGGTGGATGTGACTGGCAAGAGACGGTCCCTCAGACAACCTGATTCCAAGTCATGAAGGGCTTTAAAGGTGACAACCAGCATCTTGAATTGCACCCAGAAGCAAATTGGCAACCAATGCAGCTCCTGCAGGAGAGCAGACTGAGGTCTGCACAAAACCATGTGGGCTGCTGCATTTTGCAATAATTATTGCATGTTGCAATAGTTAAGACAGGAGATGACTATCAGTCAATTGCAAAAGGCGCATTTACTGGAACAGCTTACATCCTGTGACAATACTATAACATCCTCAAACAAGAACATCTGCCTATCCCAGATCCTTGGGAAGGACTCGATAGGTGTACAGAAATACTAAACCCAGTCTGAACATCTGGCTGACTATGTGATGAACAACAATAGTAATACTAGTAGTAATAGGCGCCTTGGGTGCAATCCCAAAACAACTGGAACATCACTTAAACACCATCAGCACTGACAAATTTACTCATTCATTCATTCATTCATTCATCAGTCAACTGAAAACGGCACAGCTTCCAAAACAGCTTCCATCCTGGGACAATATCTGTAACACCATCAAATATCCAGATCTGCCTATCCCAGGTCCTTGGAAAGGGACTTGATAGGTAGCCAAATTTGGTCTAAACATCTAGCTGACATTGTGGAGAACCATAACAACAACAACAACAACAACAACAACAACAACAACAAACATGACAGAGTAGCAACAACGGTGCATTGGAAGACTTGCAAGAATATTATTTCCCTGCAAGCAAGAACTGGTGGGGCCATAAAATAGAGAAAGTTATAGAAAATGAAGAAGCTAAATTGCTCTGGGACTTTAGAATTCAAACAGACAGGTACCTGCCACATAACACCTGTAATACCATCAAACATCCACATCCGCCTACCCCAGGTCCCTGGAAAAAACTCACTAGGTAGATAAAAATGCGAAGTCTGAACATCTGGTTGAGTGTGAGACTAATCATCATCATCATCATCACAAGCATGAATATGGATCCAACATAGATCATAATATCATAAAATCTATAAGGGATGATTCACACCCTGGACAGCACTTCTTTACCCTCCTACCATCGGGAAGGCGATATAGAAGCATAGCCAGCCAGCCGCACAAACAGGCTGAAGAACAGTTTCTATCCATTGGCTGTCAGACTCCTGAATGCAAAATAATATCATAACTACGTAGTATGATGGACTTGCAGGGCCGGTGCAACATATAATATGTTCACACTGGTGCAATAGGACTGAGTGTTTTGTAATATAATTTATTGGGTGAGGGATTTTCTGTCTTCACTATGAGTTGTATTGTGTTGAGAGTGTGTGCACTGAGGGTGCTCAACCAATCTCCTTTACATGTGTATTAACAAATAAATAATTCTATAAGGCCTTATAACACTGAAGGTTTGGATTTTTCCCAGATCATTTCTAGTTAAGAATCAAGAGGAATAATGGTCATCTTCACTATTATAACAAGTTAAGATAAGTTAACATAGCGCTAGGTAGAATTAATTTGTGTGATTTTATTGTGAGCATCAAGAATCTCAGAAGAAAGAAATATAATTTATTGTACTAAAGTAAGAAAAATAAATGATCATTGAGTAAGCTATAACTAAAGGAACACAATAATTCTTAACAATTCTACAATTGGCATCATTAAGTCTGGATTAGCTGGCATTATCTGAACATGGATGTGATAGCAACAAGACCTAGAAGAAACTTTAAACCAAGGTAGTTCATTGATCCATCTAGCTTTTCCATTGTTGTTGACAGAGGGCAGCTTTCCAAGATTTCAAGCAATGTTATTCTACACATCAATTTACATGGGCTCAATGGCTATCCCAGGATTAAATGACTGTATGAGACATCCTCTCTTAAGCCTGTGCAAGTACTGCTTGACAAAGTGGAGATGCAGCCTGTCAATTGAACACTAAGTGCATTTCAAGGAAGGCAAGAAAAAGACAGTTGGAGAACCTCATTCTTTCTTCTGTTTTGCCCCAGTCATCAACCACAAAGGATGGCATAATTCTATGTATGCTCTTTAAAAGTGCTTACGCAAAGTTTTTTTTAATCTCTGCACATTCTAAGTTAATGAGAAATTCTGATTCTGATTTCTTAGAACTCTGACCTCTTAACACTGCCAAGTCAAGGGTTCATCTGAATTTGGAAATGCGTGGTTATCCTGATCTTGGAGCTTATGCGGACATTCTCTGCTAATTAGCTACTGTCTGAAATGATAATGCCAGACGAAAGTCTAGCAGTCATATTTCATAATATACCGAGATGTCATAACTTTGCAGAGCGCTATCGAATTCCAGCAATTAGAGAGCAAGTATTAGCCTTGTGTATATATGTGCGAGGGAGGGAGTGTTAAGAATGCCAGGAAATATGAAATATAATTTTGCAGCAAAACAAAATAGTAACTTGCAGAATAGACTTGTTCAGTTGTTCAGTGTATACAACTACTATAAAAAACTTAAAAAAAGTTGGTGGAATCTTTCCAACAAGTGCCATTAATTAAATATGTGTCACTAACTCTGTATTGACTATTAGTGACCACATTTTCTCCAGGACGATAATATGGGAACTTACTAAATACATACATGCATGGCTGTGAGATTCAGATTGAAAAAAATTGCTAGCTTTTATTTCATGCAAAGTCATTTAATTCTCAGATGTACTCAGTGTCTCATATAAACACTATGTCAATGATGTTAAAGGCCTCAGATGCCTTCAAGTACAGGGTTTGTTTATTAATATTTTGACCACTTTGACACACAGGGCAGGCAGGTTGGCAAAAGGAACTTAACTTCCAGACTTAAACAGTTGAAACTGTTAATTGGCTTTGCCAGAAACATTTCTTTGATAGCCATAGTTTTCACACATGTAACAAGTTCCACCAGGCTGTGGAGAGGCCAGTCTGCATGAATTTAAGAATTGTTGGAGAAGTCATTGGAAATGGAGGAGGGGACTTTTATTGTCTTGGCAGAGAAAGTACCTTTTGAAAGCATAATTTCCAAACGTGCTGCAATATATAGTAGTAATAATATATTAGCAGATAATAGTAGCCTGAAAGTTTCCTTTCCTATAATTACGTTACCACAGACTAGAAGTGAAACAACCGTCCTCTATTTTTTCTGCATATTTTCTGCATATTTTGTGACAGAAAGAAACTTTGCAAATATTTCATCTTCAAGCCTAGCTTTTTCAACAAATAGAGCCATTTAATTTCATTGTTTAATCTCTTATGCATGGCTTAATATCTCACAACAAGAAGGAAGAGTCAACAATGCTCATTCATTAAAATCTCCTAAGAAGCATTTCCTTCAATAGGTGAACTTTGAGGTGACTCTAACTTGTAAAGTAGGCTGCTCTGAGCCTGATCTTTACTGCTGGGGTTATGAAAGGTGCTATCCAGATCATATGACAGCTCTGAGAGATGGTACCCCAGGGTGTCTGATGATGTTTATGAGATAAGTGAAAGTGCTACCCTGATATTCCCCATGCCTCACTTGGGGTTTTGAGTCTGGGCCCCCTGTCAGCTCAGGTTCTGTGCTCCATTCTCCTGCGGCCAGAAAGAAAGACACACTCATTCCTCTAAGAAAAAGTCCAAACAGATTAACATAGCCCACCTTTTACCTTTGGCAATAAGAAGCTTAAATAAAAATCCATACTCTACTGCTGACCTCTGACCATCAAGAGAGCTTTGCAGAAACTTTATTGCCTCCTTAAGAAATGAACACAAACCTGTCTTTAATTCCTTCCTGGAGCCCCCGTGAACTGTGTGGCTCAAGCAAAGGTAGCCTGGGACTTGTTAGGAAAGAATTTATGTGACATCACCCAGTGCTAAAGGGGGAGGGAGGCTTAATCATTTTTAATTACATCCCATTGGAGCTTTGTTGGAACTTTTGAACATGATCACTTTGTTGGCCTCCCCTGACTCACTGTCACTCATCCTTTTGGCATGATGGCTTAGCTGATGGCTCAGCTTCAGCTGGTCCTGTGGTGATGTCCATCAAGAAATTCATTACCGCTTCCTCTGTGCTAACGAGCTGTAATACAGGGCCTTTGAGGGAAAGCCAGACAGATTTCTCCTTTATAGGCCTACAGAAAGCTTGGGGTCATTTAGCGAGAGATTGAGGAAGCTGACCTGTTTTTTTTTTATGTTGACTGTAAATTTAATTCTTTCTATGTCTAGAATGGCAGTACAGGAAATAGTATTTCTAAGAGGAAGCCAGTGCTACCACTGTGGAGTTCATCTGCAAAGGATGCACCCTCTGGATGAGGGCCAGCAGATCGGAAAGAAAAAATCCCTCTGGAATAGAGAAGCATCTCACCATTCACTAAATTTATGACTGCGTAGTTTAACACATGAATGGCCATCTATTTTGACCTCATAGGCATGGGGACTCATCGCGAGAGGACCAGGCTCAAATTTAAATGTTTGGTTTAATTTAGATCTAAATTAAAGTTTAATCTAAACCCATTAAGCATTTTGATTAAGTATTTAGCATGTTTTACTTCTGTTTCATTAAAATTATAATTAGATGGCAATTAGGGCTGTTCAACAATAGAAGAGATTGCCTCAGGAGATAGTAGATTCTCTCTCACTGGAGGTGTTTAGGCAGAAGCTGGATGGCCACCTGTTAGAATGCTCTAGGAGTGGATTCCTACACTTTCAGGAGATTGGATTACATGGCATCTTCCAACATTTACATTTTATGATTATACAATTTCCCTAATCCATAGTTAATACTAATTACAGTTCTAATTAGTTGTAATACTAATACCAATAACAGTTCTAATTAGATTCAAATGTAATGGCTTACTGCGTGCACTTGAAAATTGAAGTGAGTTTTCCAATTTCTTAAAGGGGATGACCTGCTAATCCAAGTTTCACCCAGACTCATTTCAGAGTGTAATTGTATTTAATGTCTAAAATCAGCATACATTTCCACTGCAATGTTTCTTCATATTATGAACACTTACAGTTTCTTTCATTTTTGTAAATATGTTAAATCTGGGTCATCAACTTTGATTCTGTGTTTAAAAAATGTTTACATAAACTATATCTGAATTTTATATACATCTCGTCATATACACAGAGTTCTTCACTAATAGCAGATAATGCCTGTTTTTCTCAATACCTCGTCAAATATTTGTTTGTTTGTTTATATTTTCCACCTTTATTATTTTTTATAAATAACTCAAAGTGACAAACGCATCTAATACTCTTTCCTTCTTGATAGTTCATTCTCTAGACCCGTGATGGTGAACCTATGGCAGGCGTGCCAGAGGTGGCACGCGGAGCCATTTGTTAGGGCACACGAGGCATTGCCCTGTCAGCTCCAGTGTACATGCGCGCGCTGGCCATCTGACTTCTTTTAAGGCCGTTTTACGCCCTCCGGAGGCTTCCTTGAAGCCTCTGGAGCATGAAAAACTGGCCGTATGAGTATACTGGAAGTGACTTCCAGTTTGTCCATAGGGCTGTTTTTCGCCCTCTGGAGCCTCCAATGAAGCCTCTTGAAGGCTCCGGAGGACGAAAAATGGCCCTACAGACAAACCAGAAGTCACTATTCCTGAAGTTCTGGGTTTCACCCTCTGGAGGCTTCAGGAAAGTTCCTGAACCCTCTGGAGGGCCTCCGGGGGGGGGCAGGGGAGGCTGTTTTTGCCCTCCCCAGGCTCATAGAAAGCCTCTGGAGCCTGGGGAGGGTGAAAAAAAGTATGCCAAAAGCAAGGGGAGTGGTGGTCATGCGTGCATGCTTGCTGGGATCATGTGCATAGCCTTATGGGTGTGGGCACGCCTGCACATGACTCCCCTGTGCTTCCCCTGCTTTTGGCCCTGTGGCGGCGAGGGAATCAGTTCAGGGGTGTGCCAGGCCTGGGTCGCTGCTGGTTCTGCAACCCAGGCCTGAATTCCACTAACTGTTCGGTAGTGGAATTCAGATAAATCTGATAAATAGCAAAATAGCACTTAGACTTATATACCAACTCATAGTGTTTTACAGCACTCTCTCGGTGGTTTACAATGTCAGCATATTGCCCCCAACAATCTGGGCCCTCATTTTACCAACCTCAGAAGGATGGAAGTCAGTCTTGAGCCCCATCAAGATCAAACAGTTGACTATGGGAAGAGTTTGCTTGGAATACTGCATTCTAACTACTACACCACCAGGGCTCTCAAACCATGGGTATATGCACTTGATTCCAACGTCAATAAAAGCATTAATGAACTTTTATTAATTATTGTTGATAATGATATTGCAAAATTTGGAGAAAATGGTTTTCCTGTGATAACCGCATTTTTATTTATATACTAATCTGAAAATATGAGATAAATTTAGATTCAAACTCAAACTAAACAAATGTCTCTCCTACCATTATTGTTCAGACCCCCCCCCCCCAGCCTGGATGTGACTCCATTTCCCCCATTCTCCAAGGTAGTCATGGTGCCAGTTTCAGCTATAAGTATTGAAAGAGCTAAATCTTCCTATCAATAATAATCTGTACACAGACTATGTGATCCCCGGATGACTTTAAATAAGTCGTTCAATATTGTATCTCAGTTTGTGCCTGCAAAGAGAGACTAATATTAGTGCAACATAATGAGGCTGGGCATTATTGAGTGGCAGGTGCCACTTTAACGTAAAAAGATGAAATCAGTGAAATGTTAAGAAAAGTATGGGGGTGAGGTTTTATTGCAGTTGTTAATTTCCTTCCTAATGCAGTAATTTTTTTTTAAGAAAAGGAGCCTAGTTAAAAATAAAACATGGAAAGTATACTTGCTGAGTTTAATGTGGTGCTTATCTAGATCTCTTCAAAAAAAATCAGCAAAGTGATTCATTTTCCTTTAATGCTAAGATTTAAAGTGTGTTTATTGTAGTTTTTCCATAAAAGTCCCATAAAATCATTTATTGTACAGAAAATATTTCATTTACTCATAAACATTAGGTTTCTGTTTTCTGGCAATGAGGGAATACCCGTTATCTTCTCAAAAATCTCTGTACTTCAACATTTCTTTTTATATAATACCCAGAAGAACTAATGGCATTGTTATTAATTGCAGTCTCTGATATCTTGAAAGAGAACTGTGTGTTACTGTCCATTGTACTTACTTAAAACATGCTGATTAAAAAACAGAAAGAAAAGAGGAAGAATAAATAGACAATTTTCTTAATGGAAGGAAGTAAAAAGTGGAATCCCAGAAGGATATATGTTGGAACTAATGCTTTCCCATCTATTCATAAAAAATCTTGATTTAGGGGTGAGGAAAATGGTTTCTGGAAAATTATTCAGGGTAATAGAAACCAAATTTCTATTTCTTTAAACTGAGTGAATGATCAACCAAGTAATAAATACAATTAAATTGAAACTTCTAGTGATTCACTTTTGTGACAGAAAATCTTTTACTATAATCTGATGGTCTCTAAGCTGTCTGTAACTAATCAGGAAAAGAACTTGGGGTTATAGCGGATTTCCCAATAAAAACGTTGACTCAGTATCTAGTTACTGTGAAAAAGTCAAATTCCATGCTACAAATAATTATCAAAGAGACTGAAAATTAAAAAGTCAACATTGTAATGCCCTTACACAATTCTATGATATACTGTGTACAATTCAGGTTACTATACTAGAAAACAAGAATAAAACATAATATGAGCTGGAAAAAGTGCAGGAAAAAAAACACACCAAAATCAGCACATCCAAACAACTTTCCCATTTGTTGCTGTTAGTTGCAAAGTCTGTGTCCAACCCATTGTGACCCCATGGACAACATTCCTCCAGGCCTTCCTGTCCTCTACCATTCCCCGGAGTCCATTTAAGCTCACACCTACTGCTGCGGTGACTCCATCTGGCGATCTCACTCTCTGTCGTCCCCTTCTTCTTTTGCCCTCAATCTTTCCCAGCATTAGGCTCTTCTCCAGTGAGTCCTTCCTTCTCATTAGGTGGCCAAAGTATTTGAGTTTCATTTTCAGGATCTGGCCTTCTAAAAAGCAGTCAGGGTTGATCTCCTCTAGGACTCACCGGTTTGATCGCCTTGCAGTCCAAGGGACTCGCAGGAATCTTCTCCAGAACCATAGTTCAAAGGCCTCAATTCTTTGGTGCTCAACCTTTCTTATGGTCCAACCTTCGCAGCCATACATTGCAACTGGGAAAACCATAGCCTTGACTACACGTACTTTTGTTGGCAGGGTGATGTCTCTGCTTTTTAGTATGCTGTCTAGATTTGCCCTAGCTTTCCATAGCTTTCCCATTAGAAAAGGCTAAAGCATACTTGGTTCACTTAGCTTGAAAAAAAAGGGGACATACTGAAGTAAAAGGAAAGATAACTGGGGTGTATAAAAATATGACACTAGGAACAGAAACATGCAGTGTAGTAGAAGGAAGTTTAAAATACAAGAAAGATAAAATAGAATAAAAATAGAAGTAATAATGCATTTATTGCTATTCAACATGTTGATGGCCAGTTAAATAGATAGTTTTAAAATGGAATTAAAGTGGATAGCTCATGAAGGAGAAGTCTATCAAAGGTTATGTTTTGATCACTTAATACTTGCTCTGGGATTGAAGGCAGCATGTTTCAAATAACATTTTCAGGGAACGCTTGTGGGAGAGTGATATGTTCTTTTTCTTCTGGTTCTGAGCACTTCTGAAACATGTTGTTGGCCATTATGAAAGAAACTTTTACAGGATTGTTTGGCAACTGGGAATTGGGATTGTGTTAATAATCAAGTTCTACTGTGATTAGTGCTGAATTCAGCATCGTCTCTGAATGTCTGAGGCCTCTCGCGTGTGGTACCCTTAACAACTTTAGACTCACTCCCATCCAGAGGGCTGCTGAATTTTCAGGACTTCCCGTACTCGATTCCCTTGTGAGGCAAATGTAGATATTGTCACTATGCTGACTACTAGGCTCCAGACCCTCAAATGATGTCAATCTGTAGTAGCATATTTGTCAAAGATCCAATCTATAATTAAGGAGACATTTCCTGACACTGAGAACAATTAATCAGTGGAACGGCTTGCCTCCAGAAGTTGCAGGTGTTCCAACACTGCAGGTTTTTAAGGGATTGGACAGTCATTTGTCTGGAATGATACAAAGTCTCCTGTTTCAGTGGGGAGTTGGACTAGAAGACCTCCAAGGTCTCTTTCTATCTTTCTATCTTTGTTTCTCAAGAACACTCTCTGGAACCTCCTAGCTACATTGCCCTCTTTTTACTTTTTTAGATTTCCCATTTGTGGTGCAAGTAATGATCAGATAAGGATGTACATTTTCCTTCAGTTATTATACAGAAAAGATAAGAGCACAGAGGGGGTAAAGTTCCCAGGCAGTATAATCAGTTGTGGGAGTTTCAACCCCATCCTAAATAGTATCAAGCTGAGGAAAGTACAATATTATCATTGAGCGCAAGATTTTTTTAAAAAAAACCTTTACTGACTGCCTCCCTTCTATTGTCATCCCCTAATATTCCAAAACAATTTTAATCTGTAAATCCCTTATATTTCTTTCTTATTGCTTACATTCCTTTCTTACTACATTTAATATAACCCAGGCACATTAATAATGTTGAAAAAATAATGAAAATATTAGATAACCATCCATGTCCTAGTCCTTGTTCCTTGTCTGGTACGAGTTATCAATTGGGGCGACTGGATTCTTTTCTTTCGTGAACTCTGGCTAAGAGTCACATGTGGAAGCTCAGCAGGCGAATCTTCCACCTAATCATCGTGTGTTTTATAGATCTCTTTCCCACAAACCAAACAGCTTTCTAATACATGCATTTGGGAGTAGCCAGAGACTGTGTGAGTGCACAGTCAGGCTCAAAAAGAGAAGAGCTGAGTTTTGATGCACTTAGTCTTCTTGATCCAACTTTAATCAGATAATCCAACCAAATAAATAAGCAGGGGAGAATGTCTCCAGTGGTTTGTTCCACATAACATCATGCCAGATTTTGATACATATGCTTTACACTAATACAACTCTTCCAGAACTATCTTGTTTTAGCAGATAGAGGATTACATGTTCGACTGCTCCCCATGTCAGAGTTTTGCCTGCTTATCTGTCTGCCCTACATGGTCAGCCCTTCAGTTGAAGGCTAGGTCTGAAAAATGTTCCTGCGGGGTATTTTTTTTCTATAAGAAAGGGAATTTTTTTTCCCTTCCCAAAGTTATGGCCAGACTCTACCCCACTCCCCACCCCTGCAGTTTGCACTGTTTAAAAATGTGATATTATTCCATTCAATTCTTTTTATCTTTACTTTTTATCATCAAGTAAACAGTGGGTCTGTCTTTTGCATTAAAATAACAAAGCAACTAACAACTATATTATCAAGTGAAACATTAATGGATCCTATCCCAGTTCATCAGATGCATGGCCTACAGCAACAGTTGACGGGTGAGGAGACTTAATTCTGCCCCTAACTTTCTGAAGTGTTAGAGAAGACTTTGGAAACATTATAGGAAAGTTTTTACAGCCTGTTTTTCATGGTGGGTGGAGGAATAAATAGAAGCAAGAGGCATATGAGAGGAAAACTACTTTCATTTTTCTCCTCCAAGTGGCATATAATCATGCTGTCAAATGTTGGCTCCTAAATGGGTGATTTTGATGATGTGATTTCAGTCTAATTTTCTATGCAGAGGTTTTTACCCTTTATTTTGCACATGGATGTTTATATATACACCCACAGGTGTACACACACAAGAGAACTCAGTAACAATCTTAGGGTAGGCGCTTGGGCGAGCTCTTGTTCAGGTCTTTGGTTTGCAAGGAAGATATATTCTGCAGAAATATTTATTCAAACTTGTACAGGTGAATGTCTGTTCACAATATTTGTTGTCGAGAGCAGAGTAGCTGCACTGAGAGGGAACTACCAGATTGGACAAGCATAATGCAGGAAAAAGCCTTCCCAACCTGGAATTTCGATTAGTATATGTTCAATTAAAATATGTCCTCTGATAGATTAGATCTTCTTCCTTTAAAGAATAGTATTTGAAAATAAGCAAAGTAGGTGATTTGAAGTCCAATATTTTCACATGCTTCTGTTGCTTTACTCAGATGTAAAAAAAAAAAAAGAGCTGTCCCAACTTAACTTATCTCACTTTACTTCTGTACATAGTTAACAAGAAGTGGATTATAGCTGAACATGTATGTAGGTTTCCAGGAAGATGCACCAACTTCATGAGATATGCTGGACTATAAACTAAGCAATTTGTATGGATTTATAGGACATGTTAAGCTTCCAAACAACAACAAGAAGTTAAAATTACAGTAACCAAGCTTCAGAAGTTATGACAACAAGGTTACAGTTATAGCCTAACTTGTTCTCTGAACTCATCTTCCTTCAATTATGATCAGCGAACTATGCAAATCTACTAACCTCAACAGTAATATACTTTAATCAACTGGCTAAAAACATAATATCACATAGATAACCTCAACTCAAACATAGATGAATAAGAAAGTGCACGTAGAAATTGGCTAAACAGGAACGCATATAATTCCCTAACCTCTAATTTCTTGCTGAAAAAATCAGTGGTCTGGTTTTTCAGTTGTCAGAAGGACAGAATAAAGTCTTTGTTTTATCCTTGCAGTGGACTAAAACACTAAAACAAGTTGAAAACAAAAATACTATTTGTAGTTTTTTTTAAAACAGAAGGGAAATCCCAGCTCCTGCCTCATTTCTGATATTTCCACCTATTCCACCCTATTCTCTCTTCAAGCTTAGGCTTTTTAATGTAAAGGTGAAACAACGTAATTAACAGAATTAACAAAACAGCAGAGTTATAACAGCAAATAACAGAGTTGAAAGACACCTTGGAGGTCTTCTAGTCCACCCCTGCTCAGACAGTATAGGGGACCCTATACTATTCTGGAAATTGGCTGTCTAATCTCTTCTTGAAAACCTGCAGTGATGCAGCAACCATAACTTCTGAAGGCAAGCCCTTCAACTGGTTAATTGTTCACACTGTCAGGAAATTTCTCCTTAGTTCTAGGTTGCTTGTCTCCTTGATTAATTTCCATCCATTGCTTCTTGTCCTGCCTTCAGGTGCTTTGGCAAATAGCATGACTCCCCCTTCTTTATGGTAACTCCTGAGTTATCAGAATACTGCTATCATGTCTCCCCTAGTCCTTCTTTTCATTAAACTAGACATACCCAATTCCAGCAACCATTCTTTATATGTTTTAGCCTCCAGTCCCCTTATCATCTTATTTGCTCTTCTCTGCACTCTTTCTAGAGTCCCAACATCTATTTTATGTCAGGGTGACCAAACATGGATGCAGTATTCCAAGTGTGTCAACAAATACATTTAAGACTATGTGAAGACTGCAAATGTGTTTTGGGCCACATCTGGGCCAAAAGAATCCCGTCTGACTAGCAGATACCTTAAATGACATTCTGGATGCTTCCCTTAAGCTCCCTCTTGCTTTTTGTTCCTCACCTTCTCTATCTCGTGCTGCCAACCACAGTCTCCTGGATCTGAACAAACATGCCTGCTCTAATGAGCACCCTGTAGAATGGATCCAACAGCTCTGTCGCCCTTCTTCCTTCACAAAGCAAGGACACAGTAGGCTTACTATTTGAAGTCTCTTCTCGGGGGTCTTTTGTTCTGCTAGTCTGTTACATTTCCCTGGTCTTCGGCCCATTCATGATGAATGCTGATGCCACTGTCAGAGAGCCCCAAGTCTGTGCTTTTATTGTTTGGATGACTGGGGTAATGAGGTCCAGATTTGCTGTGAAAGAAGATGAATGGCGTTTTGTTAAGTGGACACATATACAGAACGCTCAGACTGCAGACTTTGCAGGAAAATTACTCTCCTACTCAAAGCAAAAGACTGACAAGTATTTGCTCTTCTACTCTTTAGATATTCCTGGGAAAGAAGCCAAAGATTCCATTGTCCCATAGGACTTTTGCAGTGGAAATAAGTAACCGGGTTGAACTTTGTGGCACATAAAACTTCTCTAAGTTGTCAAAAGGTAAGATTTTTCATCACACCTTATCAATCTACCCAGGATACTGTAGCTAAAAGAGGCCATTTCTTTAAGTCCCTTTCACATTATTAATTCTCCACGCCAGTATAGGAAACTACAACTTTACATTAAGGTATAACTTAGATCCAGGATGGCGGACCTATGGCATGCGTGCCAGAGGTGGCATGCAGAGCCCTCTCTGTGGCCATTTGCGCTGTCATCAGCTGCTCTTTCAGTTTCTGTCACACACATGCCAACATGCAAGGGCGCAACTTAACCTGGAAGAGAGCTTATGTCTTTGACATATGTCAAGCAGTCCCAGTAGACTTAATTGCATGAAAGATTGGAGATGCATCAGTTAGGTAGCGGTGGCATTTAGCTCAATATTTGCCTGTCTGCTGACAGGCCATAATTTTCCTAAACTTCTTCCTTAGCTTTCCTAAAGAAATTGGGGGCCTCCTGAGTCCTGCCTATTTGGGTGACAATCTATTTGCTCATTGTGTGAGGAGGGCTTAAGGTAAATATTTGCTTGGCCCATTGCCAATAAGGACATCACCATACTTAAGTGCAGGTAAAAGATGCAGGAACAAGATGAAGATGAACAGCCTGCAGGATACAGGATCCTCCTCCTCTACTTCCAACATCTCTGCAAATGCAGCTCTGCAAAAGACTAGTGTTTTCTGACTGTCATTATATTAAGCCCTTCACAGAATTTGATTCTGATCACTTTATTTCATTCCAACAGCAGCCTTAGTTTGGATTGGCTACAGAGCCACCAGCTGCCAATTGTTGCCTAATAAGCCATTTTTGACTTGTGCCTTCAAGCTACTATGTTTGATTCATTCATTCATTCATTCATTCATTCATTCATTCATTCATTCATTCATTCATTCATTCATTCATTGACTACATTTATACAGCCATGTATTTCATTCTTGTGATTCTGGGCGGCTCACAATACAAAACATAAAAGCAAGAAAGAACCAAGCATTACAATAATGTCTCTAAAATCTATACATTTTGGGTTCTTCTATCTCCTCTCAGTGCCTGAAGAAAAAGCCAGGTATTCAAAGATTTTTGGAAATCTACCAAGATTGGACCTCACATAGAGCACATAACAAGATTTCAGTTAGAATGTGTTTAAGGCATGAGTTACTAAGAGAAGCACCTTTTCTTCCAGGAATAGCTGCAAGTGGTAAACAAGATGAAATGGCATGAAGGCCTTACTGGGCACAGCTGCTACCTGCTTATTGAACAGAAACTGTGAGCCCAGAAGGACTCCCAAATTGTACCAACTCTGTCAGAGAGAAGGGGATACAATCCCATCCATAGTTAAAAAACAGGGGGGGGAGACATCCCCAGATCAGTGGTGTGATTCCATTTTTTTTACTACCGGTCCTGTGGGCGTGGCGTGGCTTGGTGGGCGTGATTGGTGGCCATGGCAGGGGAAGGATAGTGTAAAATCTCAATTCCCTCCTCATTCCAGGGGAAGGATACTGCAAAATCCCCATTCCCTCCCGATCAGCTGGGACTCGGGAAGCAGAGAATAGATGGGGGTGGGGTCAGTCATAGGTGGTATTTACCAGTTCTCCAAACTACTCAAAATTTCTGCTACTGGTTCTCCAGAACTGGTCAGGACCTGCTGAATACCCACCTCTGCCCAAGATCCAGGAGAGTTCTAAAATCTAGAATCACTCTGTCTGACTGGGATTGTGTTGAAACCTGTCCTTTCCCACCCAGACCCTCACAGCCTCCAAGACCTGGAAAAGAATCTTAATGACATTGCTTCGATGGCATAGACAGAGACAAGTAAATGAGCATTATTTGCATACCTAGTGGTTTTATATAGATGTTAAATGGGAGAGGGCAGAGAACTGAGTCTTGTGGCCAAGATCACGTCTTGAGGGTTGCTGGGTTTTATGCCCCCATGTGTCAGCATTCCAAATATCATCCAAAATTAAATCAGAGTTTAAGGCAGAGCTTTCCCCAAAGTTCCAATTTATTAAAAGAGACATGTTGGCACATCTGTGGACCGGTGAGGGGGAAGATAGTTGCCATCTTCCTCACTGAACACCCCCGCCAAGTCCCAGTAGTCTTTTGGTACTTGTTGGATCCCTGGGGGTTTGGTGTCTGCTGCAGGTGCTGCAGGTTCCAGACGGTCTGGGCTGTTGGGTTCAATTGTTCCTGGGTGGACTTTTGGCTTCACCAGTGGTAACAGCCCAAAGCCGATAATCAATTTTCTAATGCCGTCCTCCCACTTTATTGTAGGCGCCACTTGTCCAGCCATGCAAGCCCCAAGATAATTGATTCCTGAATTCTTGAATCCACGATGAATCTGAGGAATTCATAGTGGCAGCCTATTATTAACTTTACCAACTAGGTAATTTTTGTGGCTGTCCCCCGCCAATCAGTGTTCCATCCACTTGCTCAAACCGAATGGGTGGTTTAGGGGTCTTGTGTGTATGCCTAGCTGCTCCACAATCGACATGCTGATTAAGCATTGGGTGCAGCCGGCGTCCACAATTCCCCCAACTTCCCCCTCCACTCCCGTTTCTGGCACTTGGAGGTTGCATTTTATAGTAAAGGGGCGGATGGGTGCACTCACCATTGGGTCATCTTCGGCATTTCCATCCTCCGAGGTCTCCCCATTGGTTGGACTTTTCATCACCTTAGGTTGGGGATCCACTTTCTGAGGTTGTTGGCCCAGATGACGCTTTTGTGGTGGCTTCTGGGGCCTTCTCTTTACTGCGCTGACGGTTGGTGCACATGTTTGTGGCATTGGGGCTGGAGCCAAGCACCCTGATGCTTTGTGGCCAGGTTGACATCAATGGTGGCATTTTATTGGGTCCCACGAGGGAAGGAACCCAGTTACATCTCTAAACTTAGGAACCATTTCATCACATTGTTCCGCTATCCATCCACTTTAGGGGTCACTGGCATCTGTCTGGATTATGAATGGTCACTCTGGGTCAGGGTGTTGCAGTATGGGCTCTTGGGCAACTGAGAACTGAGTCTTATGGCCAAGATCACTTCTTGAGGGTTGCTGGGTTTTATGCCCACATGTGTAGTTAGACTAAAGGAATAAGATAGGAGTTTCTCTGCAATATGACTATCCTATTACTCATTAGGATTCCTCCCTGAACTATTGGACCTGGTTGCCAGACCAGTTTCAGTACAGCTCAGGAATTCATGGACTCCATGGCAACCATCAGCTTGTCTCAAGCCATCTTGTTTCTAATGATGTGGATGTCACATGTTTTTTTTTAAAAACTTTGAGCAGATGTTGCATGATCTGGATGTGAAGGACATTACTGTTTGTCATATGTCAGTGATTTATTGATGCTCCCTCTCTCCATAGAACTAAATTCATTCAAATGGTATGCCTTGGCCATAGGGTTTCCAAGAGATACTGGATGAACCCCCAACAATCTGGCAGATGAAATGGCCTGGTTCACCATTGGCAAGAAACATTATCTCAGGCTTTTGACCTGATTACCACAGAGTGGTCTTTTGGTTTTCTGAGAGCCTTTAGCAGATGAAGTTACAGAAGCAATGTCTGAGTAATGGATAGGTTTTGATTGAGTATGATTTATCCTCTGCTCCTCCCCCCACCCCCCGGGTTCATTCAACTACCTGTCTTGTTCAAAAGTCCTATAGACATTTACAATTGACAAAAGACTGTATCATAAAAGAGAATAAGTTAAACAGAACAGGAAGCAGATAATTAGCACATTCTCCTCTTCCATTTTTGTGGAAGTAAAGGAATTACGGATTGACTTGAATATATGATTATAACTTATGACTACTCAAGGACAGATGCAACCTAGAACTCAAGGAGAGAAGCAATGTAGAAGTAAGAATAAATTTCCTGTCAGTTAGAACAATTAATCAATGGAACAACTTGACTCCAGAGGTTGTGAATGCTCCAACACTGAATTTTGTCCAGTTGTCCAATGCCCAGATTGTGATCATGTGGCTGCTGGGATATAAGTGCAAGGACAAGTTATAAATTATTTTTTCAGCACAGTGCTGTCTTTGAATATATTGTATTGTATTGTATTTGATTTATTTGTATGCCGCCCTTCTCCAGGAGGGACTCAGGGCGGCGAACAACTCAGGGGGGAAAGGGAACATAAACAACAGTACACATAATTAAAATACATGAAAATCACACAGCCATACCAGTCGAGAGGGAAGGGGAACTCATCAACCCCAGGCCTGCCGGCACAGCCAGGTTTTGACGGCTTTCCGGAAGGCCTGGAGAGAGGTGAGGGTCCGGATCTCCGCGGGGAGTTCATTCCAAAGGGCCGGAGCTGCTACAGAGAAGGCCCTCCCCTGGGTAGTAGCCAGATGGCATTGGCTGGTGGACGGAACCCGGAGGAGGCCGACCCTGTGAGATCTGACAGGTCTTTGGGAGGTAATTAGCACTAAATAAATGGTCTTAACTCAAGGACAACTGTAGTCTGCTCATACTTACTCAACTGCAACGGGGGAAGTACCTGTGGACTGTCAGTAAGTACAGTAGTTGATTGGTCAGCTCGGATGTGTCTACCTGAGGTTATAAAACTGATTCAGTTCAAAAAGCAATAACAGTGGATCAATTAGAATACCTATGGAGAAAAAAAATCAATAAAATTTGCACGAAGCCACAATTTGAAGGAAAATTGCTACAAAATGTTCTTCAGATGATAAATAACTCTGTCAACAATTGCCAAAATGGATAAATCATGCAGCAATAAATGTTGAAGATGCTACAACGAAAAAGGAACAAGCTTTATCATATGTAATGGTTATGTAAACAACAACAACAACAACAACAACAACAACAACAACAACAAGAAAAGCCCCAAAGTACTGGAAAGAAATATATTAAAACAGCCAAAACATTCTAAGAATAAAATTTGAATTATAGCCACAAATATTTTTATTAAGTATGATCCCAGAGAACAAATGAAAAGCAACAAAATTTATTAAGATATATTGTGACAGCAGCAAGAATCAAGCTGGCACAATATTGGAAAACCTTGCTGTCAATACAGGACTGGGAGACAAAAATTGAAAAATATGCAGCAATGGAAAATTTGACAGTATATATTCATAGCAGAAGTCTAACCAAATTCAAGCAGGAATGTTTCCCTTATATCCAAAATATATAGGAAAAGAAAGCATTTGGTTTTTAAGAAAAAGAGAAACTGTTTTAAAGTAGTAAGGATAGTAATATAAATTTAATTCATAAATAAAATAAATATATTTCAAACTAAATTGAATAACAATGTTCAAAGTAATGTATAACCACATTCAAGAAGCAATTAGTGCCTGCATAGGGGAAGATGGATGGGAATGAAAGAAAGGGAGTTACTAAAATGCTCTTTTTACAATTTTTAATATTTTGTTTTGTTCAAAATTCATATATGTACTTTTGTGTCTATAAAATATTTTTATTCATTTTTCATATTTAGTCATTGAAAAATAAATTGATTCAAAATATGTGTTTATTATTAATTTTGAAATGTCTTATACTCTATGAAGAAGAAGATGCAATAAATTTCATGTTAATTTTACATTGTTACTATGTGAATTTTTTTATTAGTTTCTTTCTCTTCTTCATGTTTAGATTATTTAAATCACCATAATGTATGCAGATTATTTTTAACCACACCATCACTGGTGTATTTTGTAATAGTAATAAAAGTAGTGGTTGTTATTTTTCACCAATTAAAAACTTAAAGCTAACAAGTGAAGTAATCCTTTGATCAGCTTGATTAACAAAAATCTAGCCATTCCCCAGCTACTGAACTGGATACAGCATTATGAATGTTAGGCTTCATACAAGATGATATGTTATGCTAAAATGTGAATAGCTAATCTATGACTCAGCGTGCTATATAAATATTGTTTGTTACTTTAGGATTGTTTGAGTTTAGCCAATTGGCTAGTTCAGTAAGCCATGGCTTAGTGTGTGCGTGGACCTAGCCATTATAGTAAGACACGGATATCCCAAGACTACAGTAAAGCAATTCATTTAAGCTCTTGTTTGCAAAATTTGATTATTAGTATGAGCTGGTCATCTGGAAACACTCTCAGCTATGGGATTCCCTTGCTACCACACAGCTTTTCTTTAAATCAAGAAGTCTTTTGAGTTTTCATGACTGACAAGGCCTTCAAGACTCTGCTCAAAAATAAAGATCTGAAGCTGACCTCGGCTGAAAAATAACTGACATAAAAATGTCAGTATGAGTTTGCATACAAGCTAAAGGCAGCGCTCATGGCATTCTTTTTACTACAATAAACCGTCTAAAGTAACTATGGCTTGGAATTGATGCAATACTGTACCAATCCCAGCTAAACTCGATTTGCTAAAGCTTCATGCTAAGCAGGCAAAACATAGTTAACTTTTGTTCTGCTTTCTGCAGCTGTATTTGCTCCAGCCCAAAATGGAACCTGGGAAAAAGGGGGCTGTGGGAACAGGTAGGGGAAGAAAGAAGCAGTGCAGTTGTCTGCATTGTGATGCAGATGAATCTTTCAAGGGCTGCTGCTACTCCAGAGAGGGAGGAAGCTGGAATGAAAGGGAGTCTGCCTGCCTCTTGATAAAAGGGAATGTCTGATTTTGAGAAATCACCACTACCTGTTGTAGGAAGAATCATAAGAGAACTGCCACCCCCTCTTTATTTTCATGCCCACAGAGAAGGCAAAGAAAAACCACCCATAGAAGCTAAAGCAATCCCTGTCTCCCAGCCAAAATGGCCTCAGGTAACCCCGGTTAGAAGACTGAGACTGGCTGAATTGACAACATTAAGGATTAAGTCAGAAAAAACCAAAGTGACACAAAATTTACATTCTCTATCTTTCCCCAAGGCTAGCCTTGACCTGGCCACCACCCAGGAAACCAAATAGGGACAATTAGAATACAGAACCTAATTTTTGCATCTTTGAGCAAAGGGAAAGGGCGCGACAAACGGGTATGCAGCAGCAACCTTTATTAAAAACAGAGTGACTACGATTCAACGTGGCGTGGTTCGCGCCAAACATTTATACCTCCGGGTTTGAACGAGGAGCCAATGGGGCGTCGAGTAGCTCGACCAATCAGGGCGAGGATTGAACCGGCTCCGCCCGGGAACCAATCAGAAGGGAGTCCTTTATTCCCGCGCTTGTATTTCCCGCGCTAGTATTCAACACCCCTCCCCCCCCTAGTCAAAGAGTTCCCTTAGGAAGGGCAAACATAGTCTTGTAAGTAGGTGGGACGGTGACGTTCTCGTCCCGACCTTCGTGGCTCCCCGGCGGTTGTCGTCGGGGGGGGAACCGCCGGCGGAGGTGTGTCCGTGGCGGGGCGGTGAATCTGCGACGTGGCCCCGTGAGATGGCGCTGGCCCCGGGCCCCGTGCCCGATGTCCATTTGTCCGGGGTGGTGTCTCCGTGGCAACAGGAGTGTCCGACAGTGGCCCCGTGCAGTCCGGTTGGGGTGTAGGTTCAGAGTCTCGATAAGGGCTTCGAGGAAGGGAGTAGCCGGGTGAGGCGCGTTTGTCCGAAAAGTTCGCATCGGCTTGTCCCCCGTTCCCCGGGTGGAGGCGGTCCGTTGGGGGGAAGGTCATCGAGGGTGGCTCATGCTGAGAGCGGGTGTCTGAGAGGCTCGGGCCGTCTGTTTCCGCGGGGAGGCGCCGCCTTAACTGGTCCACGTGGCGCCTCCATTGTGTTCCGTCGGCCAGGCCGACCCTGAAGGAACAGGGGCCCGTCAGAGCTATGATGGTTGCGGGAACCCACCGTGGATCCCCAGAAAAGGAGCGGGCCCATACAGGATCCCCTAACTTAAACGCATGGGAAGGAAGTGCCCCCAGGTTGCTCGGCAGATCCCCTGCGTAAAGTGGATGGAGCCTGTCTAGGGGGGTTCGCAATCTCCTACCCATCAAGAGCTCCGCGGGGCTTTTATTAGTCGTTGGGCAGGGTATGGAGTGCTGGCTCAAGAGGTAAGCCGCCACTCTTTCTTGCCAGTCGCCCTGGTCCATGCGGCCCAAAGCTTCTTTGGCTGAGCGAACTGCGCGCTCCGCCCGGCCGTTACTAGCTGGGTGATAAGGGGCTGTGGCTGCGTGTCTGATTCCTTGTTCGGCCAGGAATTCTTGGAATGTGGTGGAGGTAAACTGGGGCCCATTATCTGAGACTATCACATCCGGTAACCCATGGGTGGCGAACATCTTACGAAGGGCCCTCACTGTACTCTCTGCTGTGGTGGAGGTCATGATTACCAGCTCCACCCACTTGGAGTAAGCATCGACTACTATCATGAAGTTTCGGCCGTGGAAGGGGCCGGCAAAGTCAATGTGTAAACGGGACCATGGGCCTCTAGGGATTTCCCACTCACGGGGGGCGGCTGTGGGGGGATTCGGTCTAGAGTTTTGGCAGATCCTGCATCGGCCTACGTAGTCTGCAATTTCCGAATCTAGCAAGGGCCACCACACGTAGCTACGGGCTAAGGCTTTCATTCGCGCTATGCCTGGGTGGTTTTTGTGGAGTGCGGGCAGGATTCGTGCCCGCAGGGCTGTGGGGATCACTACCCTATCCCCCCAGACAAGACAACCCCCGTGAAGGGCGAGTTCGGCTTGTCGTGCTTTAAATGGTCGGAATCCTTCCGCTACCTTTTCCGCGGGCCAACCCCTCAAAACCCATGAAGCTACTTGGGATAGGACGGGGTCAGCCTTTGTACACGCTGCGACGTCCGCGGCAGAGACGGGGAGGTCGGATTCGGCGATGGACAAAATGGAGAGAGCGGGCACGTGGGCTGTGTCCGTCTCTGGCAAAGGGCAACGGCTCAGGGCGTCTGCGTGCCCTAGCTGCTTACCCGGACGGTATAACAGCGTATACGAATACGCCGTTAGGAACTCCGTCCAGCGTGTCATGCGGGGAGACAAAATGGGGGGGGGTTGGCTTGTCGCCTGCCAGTAGCCCCAGGAGCGGCTTGTGATCCGTGACAAGGGTGAAATTCCTACCATAGAGGTAGTCATGGAACCGCTTAATGCCGGACACTGCAGCCAGGGCTTCTTTATCGATTTGGCTATAGTTCCGCTCCGTGGAGGAGAGTGTCCGGGAATAGAAAGCTATGGGGGCCTCTGAGCCGTTCGGGAGGGCATGGCTCAGGACCGCCCCTATGCCGTAAGGAGAGGCGTCGCAAGTCAGAACTAGGGGCATCCTATCGCTATATTGAATTAGGACTGCCGACGAGGTCAAAATGTCTTTTATAGCCGCGAACGCGTGCGCTTCATGGCTACCCCATTGCCAGGCCGCTGACCGGTCAAGCAGTCGGTGTAGCGGCTCAGCTAGCGACGCTTTGTGGGGAATAAAAGGGGCGTAGAAGTTTAAAAGCCCCAGGAACGCCTGCAATTCCGTCCTAGAGGTGGGTGCAGGTGCGTTTTTGATGGCGGCAACTTTGGAAGGAGTGGGGTGGATGCCTTGGGCATCGATGAGGAACCCCAAGAATTCTACTTTGGGAACAGCAATTTCGCATTTGCTGCGCTTTAGTTTCAGTCCTGCCTCCCTAAAACGTGTGAGAACCTCCCGCAGTATTTTCAGGAGTTCCGAATGGCTGGGGGCTGCGACCAGGACGTCGTCGAAGTAGGGAACGACGCCTGGGAGTCCGTGGAGCAACCGCTCCATAAGGCTCTGAAAAATCCCCGGGGCAACCGAAACGCCGAATTGGAGGCGGCGGCAACGGAAGGCCCCGCGGTGGGTGACGATGGTCTGGGCTGTAGCCGCATCGTCGTCTACGGGAAGCTGCTGGTAGGCCTGTGCCATATCTAGCTTGGCGAAAATGCGGCCTTGCCCTAAGGAGTGGAGTAGGTGTTGCACTACGGGAACCGGATATGGGTTTGCCTGCAGGGCCAAATTGATGGTCGACTTATAGTCGGCACATATTCTCACCGATCCGTCGGGTTTGACCGGGAGGACTATGGGGGTTTCCCAACGGGCGTGATCTACGGGCTCGATTACCCCCTGCTCTATAAGCTTATCAAGTTCAGCGTCTACCTTTGCTCTCAATGCGAAGGGGACCCTGCGTGCCTTCAGCCTAATGGGGGCGACCTGGGGATCGAGGCAGAGGGAAATGGGGGTGCCCTTATAACAGCCCAATTTCCCATCGAACACATCTGCGAACTCATCTAGAACGCTATCTACGGTGAGGGGGACTACCCTGTGCACCCCCTCTATGGTGAGGCCCAAGGCGGGAAACCAATCCAACCCAAGGAGAGCGGGCAGATCGTTCCTGACGATTAGAACTGGGAGTTTCCCCTTAAAGTCTCCGTATTCCACCTGGATGTGGAATATTCCTGCCGTGGGAATCCCATTTCCCTGATAGTCTAGGAGGGAGACCCCGACGGGGCGCAAATGGCTCTGGGGAACCCTGGGACAAAGGCGGGAAAACAGGGCCCAAGATAGGAGAGAACGGGAAGACCCGGAATCCACCTCCATTCGACAAAGCTGACCTTCGAGTCGGACGGCGGTGCTGATTTTGCGATCGCCGGCGGGAACGTGGGAAGCCTGGTAGACCACGCAGTCGGCGCTGGAGGGCTGGTAGGTTGAGTGGCAGTCCTCAGTTCGCCTCGCAGGACGTGGCTGTTGGCGGCGTTGCGGTGTCTGGCGCTGGTCACTGGGCTGCATGAACGATGGGGCTGGCACGAGAGCCCGGCAGACCCTGGCGAGGTGTCCTTCTCCTCGGCAGCGGCGGCAGACGGCGGAACGGAACGGGCAGGATGCGCGGCTGTGGCGGCCGCCGCATCCGCGGCAAGGTGCGTTTGAGACTGGCTGAGCGGGCGTCGGTGGTTGCTGGTGTGGCCTCCGCTTCGGCTGCGTCCTCATTTGTCCGACTGTTTCCTCCTCCTCGTCTTCAGCAGGAGAGAGGTCGTCGACGAGGTTCGTCTGGGTGGAAGGCCCCGCGGCGGTTTGCGCGGGGGTTTTCAGCTGGAGGCGTTCGATGTCGGCCGTGGATTGTTCGGAGAGCTCCGCTGCTCGCGCGGTCTCCACGGCTTGCACCAAGGTGATTTTGTGGTTCCGGAGCATGCGGCTGCGCAAATGCACGTCGCGGACCCCGCATACAAACTGCTCCACGAGGTTCTCCTCCAGGTCTGCAAAATCGCACTGGGCGGCCACTGTGCGCAAAACCTCTAAAAACTGGCTGATGGATTCGTTGGGCTTCTGCACTCGGCGGCGGAAGGTGAAGCGGCGTGCGATCAAAGAGGGTGAGGGAGCGTAGTGGTCCCTCAGCCTGGACATCAGCTCGTCCCACCCAAGTTTGTAGGCTGGCCTCGGGGCGGCCAGGGCTCTCGCAGAGGCGAACATGGAAGGCTCACAGCAGGACAAGAAGAAGCTGCATTTCTCCTCGTCGGTCTGTGCCTGGTTCTTCGATGCGATTAAGTAGCACTCGAAGCGCTCCATGAAGCCGTCCCATGATTCTCCGGCGGATCCGAATGGCGCGAAAGGAGGAAGCGCTGATGCCATCGTGGTGTGGAGCCAGAGAGGGGGAGAAAGAGGGCGGAGAAAATTTTGCGTTCGCTGCCGGAGTTCTCAGCCTGAGGATAGCGTTCGTGCTAGTTCAGACGCGGTGGCAGCTGGCTTGTTCTTCTCCGTGGTCGCGGGAATCGGAATCCCATCCTCGTCGCCAGTTTTGCATCTTTGAGCGAAGGGAAAGGGCGCGACAAACGGGTATGCAGCAGCAACCTTTATTAAAAACAGAGTGACTACGATTCAACGTGGCGTGGTTCGCGCCAAACATTTATACCTCCGGGTTTGAACGAGGAGCCAATGGGGCGTCGAGTAGCTCGACCAATCAGGGCGAGGATTGAACCGGCTCCGCCCGGGAACCAATCAGAAGGGAGTCCTTTATTCCCGCGCTTGTATTTCCCGCGCTAGTATTCAACACTAATCAAATCAAATAACCCCACCATGCATCTCAAAGATCCCAAAAGATATAAAAATCATCCACTCCTCATGCCAGGCTGTCAGCTGCCCCAGAACCGATGCTGAGTCACTTCACTTCTGATTCCTAAATAAACAGAGACCTCCTTTCCTGCAGCTTGCTTCTAAATTCATGGCTCCTGAATCTTTCTCCTGGCTTGGAAATGGACAGGATTTTTCTTCCAACACTATTCTGACCTGTAAATTGCTAGGTCAGAGGATATATGGAGCTGAAAGTAAGAAACCTCCAGCTGCTTTTGAATGATCATATAATAGCCCCATTTTATAATAAACTGATTCTGAGCAATTATTTAAAGTCTAAAATGGCTTGAGCCCAGATGACTGAGAGGAGAAGCAGATTATTTAATGTTCCTCCAAAGGAATGCCCAGTAGCAAAGAATGCTCATTGTTCTGAGGGTCAGAGATATCCCATTGTTCTCTTGTACACAATTTGAGATCGAGTGGAAAGGTTCTCCATGTTCCAGGAATGATGGAAGATGGCTTAAGAGTAGTAAGACAAAGACTCTCAATGGGAGCCACCATCTTGTTGGCAGTGAGAGAAGCTGCGAGGTAGGTGAAAGACGAAGGTCAGAAGCAGGCAGGATCCTGCAGCCAGGCACCCCGCAATGTCGCCTGACCCATCACAAGACTCACTGATGACTCACAGTTGACCCATCATATCACAAGATCTGTCACAACACCTTCATGTGACACACCCATACCTGGTAATGAAATGTTCGGAAACTAACCCTCAAGCTCAGAGAACAAACCTTTACCCTCCCTCTGAATGGTGTTCTCTAAATATATAGAATCTGTCTGTTTATTAAAGCAGAAGTGAATAATGGTGGCTTTTAGATGTTTTGGATTTTAAATCCCATCAATTTCGGTCAGTGGGACCAGTGAAAAATGATTTGGTACAACCTCCCCATCCAAAATACCTTTGAGTTCCCTATTTCTATGCCAGAATAAATGAAGCAAATGATTTATATCAGGAATGTCAAACTCAAGATTGGTGGATCCGGCCCACAGGTTGTTTAGAACTGGCTCCCCGGGCTGCCCTGAAAACAGCAAAGGACAGGCCCACGGTGCCTCTGCCAGTGAAAACAGAGCTTGGGAGCCCATTTTTGCTGACAGAGCACTCAGGCCACCATAGGCATCTCCAACACGAGTGACGTGAAGCTAGCCACGCCCACCCTGGCCACGCCCCCTGGCCCTCCAAGGTCAAATACAACCCTGATGCAGCCCTGAATGAAATTAAGTTTGACGCCCCTGATTTATATTAGTTTTACATTCAGCCAAATTACAATTTTCATTTTTCATATGCTTCTTTAGCATAACAGATAATTTCCCATTGGGCATGCTTGTTTATTTGCTAAACGTGCCTTCTTTAAACACTCTAGGCTTATCTCTACGGAAGACGAAGGTATTTTATACTTGCCTATTAGTTATTTGAATTTCTTTAGAGAGGTGGGAAAGCATTAGAAAGATAGAATACAAATCATTTTCTGGAAGTAGACATCCTACTGATTATCAGGTACCATGTATGTCTTACCAAAAGACAAAGCAATAAAGAGCCATCCCACAAGTCATCTGTTATGAGGGAACAGTTAAGTTTCTCCAGACTATTCCTTGCTTAGGGGGAAAAAGTGATTATACTGCTTTTCCTAGTTCACAGCAGTGTTTCAGAGCAGCATTGAATCACCTCTCAGAGCTTGAGCTCTAATGAAGTGGGTAAAATGGACACCAGTTAGGAAGGAGTTAATCAAGACACAGTTAAATAAAAAAAAGAATACATATTAGATTTGTGAACAGTTATTTAGGGCTATGTAGGGCATCCAATGAATTCCCTTGTGGATAATTAGGCCTGGGCATTGTACAGCATTTGTCCCATTTAATGAGTATTTTTCTTTTAAGGTTTTTTTAAAAACCATACAGAAAGGAAAGTTTTTGAATTCATGTTCTGAAAGTGGCAGACCATTTGCAAACTTTTAAAAACAGTACAATGAAAAAAAAAATTGGCCACTACCTCCTATACTGGAGAAACAGGAATTATATCCCTAATTGTGATCCTGTGATTCTGAAACCATAAGCAATAAAATAAAATAAAATAAAATAACCACCAGGAGAAGTATCTGCTTTAGTGGTTGTTTTTAATTAATTGGCAAACTGTGTGGTTTTGCAGAACATATTTGTCTAAAATGGGGCTGCCTAAAGCACGCTTCAGTTCACCACAGATCAGTGTGTTGCGTAAAGAGAGCAGTTGATTTTTCAATTTCAACTTTCGCCTTAGGAGGGAAAAAAGGCTTGATGAAATGTAAGGGCATCTGCAGGGGAAAGGCAAAAAAGTCAAGATGGCAGTTCTGACCATGCAGCCAAAGTCTCATCCCTTTTATGTGTGTTGTAGTGCTTCAATTGATTGGTTGTGGCTACCATTTTGACTTTCTTGACACCCATCCCATTGGATGCCCTTGGTGAAATGGCTTATATCGGTTGGGAAGCTGCTTTCATGAATCCAGGGGTTTGCCTTTCCCCAAACTTCAGAACAATATACAAAACAACGGAAGCTCTTTTGAAATGCTGTTTACAAGGTGCAATTTTAACTGGGTGGTGGGTTAGGTTGCATTCCTCAAAGAATGAATGCAAGTCTTCAGAAATAACTGACTGTATTCACAGTTAGTGACAATGTGGCTTGCTTTTATCTGAAGCTGTCGTGGTTAAACCCAGGTTTATGACTTACTGTTATGCAAACTGCAACCAATTATGGCTTATTCAACAATATGGTTAAGTAAACTATGATTTAGTGCAAAGTTCAATCCAAGCTTTCAGGGAGTGGCTATGTCTAGGGTTGCCAATTGACCAAAAAAATCCATCAGTCACCCCTTCGTTGGATTTTTTTGGAGATATGAGGCATTTAAAAGTAGAGAGATAAGCATTGTCCTGGAATTAGGAGGAGTCCTTTAGACAAACCTCAGTACAGAATCTGAATCAGAGCATCACTGACAGATGGCAGTCCAGCTCTGTTTGGAAGGTAAACCAATCACTTCTTCTACAGGTAATTGACTCTGTAGTCAGACCATTATTTATATATTATGATGCTATAAAAATATAGGAAAATGGGATGAGAAAAATCTGGCAACAGTTATGAAGCTGTCACAGATGCAACTGCTTGGCAATATATAGAACTGAAATGCATATTGACAAAATAATATGGTCCAGATACTTCAGCAGTTTCAGGGGGCCCGGGAATTCTAGGATCCTTAAGAAAAGCTGTCCTTGAAGCAAAGGCAAACATTTGGTTTTAGGTGGAATTAAAAAGTAGGATGGTTAGAATTAGCAATACATATGAAATGTGGAATGAGGAAATAAAATATCCACTCTTAGAAAATTAATGGTTCCAAGTTTCAAGGAATGTAAAATACATTTCTTATGATTTAAGAATGATGTTATTGATCAGAAAATATTGCTTCATGTTAATCAGCTTTCTTAAATGTTTGTTTTAAAACAGTTGGATATTAGATTGTGTGTTTGTGTATTGTACGTGCATTGATGTTGCAGGTAATTTAAGGGATCTTTAATGCACATAATTTAGTCTTGCTCAGTCTTCTATTTTAGTTTCAAGTTATTGAACACAGTTATAGGAAAAATTAGTAACTAAGAATATAAATGTGTCTATACTGCTTAAATATGGAAAGTGGCATTTTCTGAAGAGTTTTGGTATTATTTGGCAGAGAGAATAATTTTATGTAATGTCTTCTGTTGTTGTTAACCAGTGGATTAGGATTTGTATTTGTTACCAGTTTTGAAATCTTCTTTTTCCTAGTTTCTTTCCCTCCTTTGTTAAGTTTACTTTCATCAAAATAATGTATGTATGTAGATTTTTATAAATAGTGTAATCATGGATAAATAGTTTTTGTTATAGTAGTAAACATTTAAAATATATAACAGCTCCTCGTGAAGTAAATACAGCTTTCCATGATATATTCATATAAGAGTTATGTGGATTCATATAAATAAATGTACTAAACTCAGGTAATTCTTCATTAGCCAGAGGTGCAAATGCTGGTGTATGTGGGAGATGGAAGACCCAATCTGCCTATTGGTTTATGAGGAATGATGCATAACAAGGCTCACAGAGTTGACTTTCCATTGTTTTACCTTGACATGCAGTAAAAGGGTGTTAATATGGCATTCTGCTTCTCCAAGTTTACACAACTCACCGGAGTTTTCATTAATAGCCTGACAAGATTTTCCATAGCCCTAAATATAAACAACTGACACAAACTCCTGAATGTTGCTGGAAACTGGATTTTGGCAACCAATCAAACATCATCCTTCATGCCTCAGGATTAGCTGAGGGAAAGGACCTTGTCTTGTAAAGCTGTCACTTAGAAGGTTACCATTGATGGAGGGCCACAAAGTCTTGAACCCTTGACCTTGTCTAAACCCATCCGTTACAGCTTCCCTGCACCCTTCTGACAGAGAAAGGGGGATGCAAACAGGCCAATCTGGACTGCAGAAAAACACGTACGTGTGGTGACAAGTCAAGCGAATTCACGCTCTATTCTGGGCTCTGAAGCTCACTGTGTGACCTTGGCACTTTTTTGCAAATCATTTTGAATGAGTCACATCTAACCTGCAGGCATTTGTAAAATGGATTTAATAAAAACTGGGGGAGGGAAAGTTATTGCTGCTAGAATAGCTGAGGGAACAAGAAATGATTAGACAGGTTAAAGTTTTGCAAAGTAAAAAAAAAAAGATTTTCCCCAGACGAAAACAAAATCCTCAGCAATGTGGCTGACTTACACATTACACTGAGCCACTGATGTGAGTTGCTTGGCATGAACAACATATAGGAAACTAGCCAACTCCGTTTCATTTAACTGCAGGTAGTCTTCGACTTACAACCATTCATTTAGTGACCAAAGTTACAAATGCACTGAAAAAGTGACATGATTATTTCTCACACGACTGTTGCACCATCTCCTTGGTCACATGATCAAAATTTGAATTCTTCTCAACTGACTCATATTTATCATGGCTGCAAAGTCCCAAGGTCATGTGATCACCTTTTCCAACCATGTGACAAAGCAAAGTCAATGGGGAAGCCCGATTCACTTAAGAACCGTGTTACTAACTTAACAACTGCAGTGATTCATTTAATAACTGTGGCAAGAAAGGTTGTCAAATAAGGAATAACTAACTCGCTCATCAACAGAAATTTTGGGCTTTAATTGTCCTTCTAAGTTGAAGACTATCTGTATTTATTTATTAAAAAACCTTTTTATACTGTTCCCCGTTTAAAAAAAAAAGTTCAAGTACTTTACATTTAAATTCAAACAAACTGGTAGATTAAAACAATTGATAAAAGCACATAAAGCACTGCATAAAATGCAGAAAATAAAGTAAGATTTTTTTTAAAAAAAATATAATACCGTACCAGAAAGTAAAAAAATGGCAATTAAAAAATTTGAAATCGTGATTTTTATTCATCCTACACTTATACACATAGGTATTGGCCAACTCAAGGCAGTGAGTTGTAATTCTCCTGAGAGAGTAATTCTCCTGCCTCTTATTTTCCCCCAACAGCAAAGAGAATGACTGGCCCAAAGTCACCCAGCTGCTTTCATGTGCAAGGGAGAACTAGACTCTCCATCTCCTGGTTTCTAGGCCGGCATCTTCGCCAGTACATCAAACTGGCTGTCTCAAATTTCATAGCTGCATTAAGTCATTATTAAAAGGGCTTGGAGAATCTAAAACAAATGAAATGAATGCCAGGTACACTTTTCTCAGTAAGTATAAACATCTACAACCAACTTTGATGATGCCAGAGAGACAAAATGAGCATTGCAACATCAATTGGCTAGCAATGTTCAATCATATGTGCATGATGGCTTTATAGATGGGGGGGGTGGAGTTTGCATTATAGCATCACAACACACATTCCATTCCTTGCCCCTCCCTGCCCCATTCTTCAGGGGTTCATAGAAAGCTACTACCGAAGAGATTTCCTTTCAGGTAGGTAATTGCTCCAGGGCAGATATTCTCCAAAGCACCTCAATTCTCCAAACCACCTGAGGGTAGAACAAGAAGCAATGGGTGGAAACTAATCAAGGAGCAAAGCAACTTAGAACTGAGGAGAAATTTCCTGACAATTAGAACAATTAATCAGTGGAACAACCTGCCTCCAGAATGTAATGTTGTAATGTTTGTAATGTTTATTGCATTTGTATGCCGCCCTATCCCGAGAGACTCAGGGCGGCTAACAAGCAAGGGGGAAGTGAAATACAAACAAAAGACAGAACAGGCAAGTTAAAACAGAGCAACAGTCACAACAGTTTAAATGGGGCCAGGAACTCATCAGCCCCAGGCCTGCCAGAACAGCCAGGTCTTAGTGGCTTTGTGGAAAGCCGGAAGGGTGGTGAGGGTCCGGATCTCCACGGGGAGCTCGTTCCAGAGGGCTGGAGCAGCCACAGAGAAGGCCCTCCCCCGAGGGGTCGACAGTTGACATTGGCTAGCTGATGGTATTCAGAGGAGGCCTAATCTGTGGGATCTAATTGGTCTCAGGGAGGCGGTCTCTCAAGTACCCCCAGAAGTTGTAAATGCTCCAACACTGGAAGCTTTTAAAAAGATGTTGGCTAACCATTTGCCTGAAGTGGTGTAGGTCTTCCTGCCTAGGCAGGGGGTTGGACTAGAAGACCTCCAAGGTCCCTCCCAACTCTGTTATTCTATTCTATTCAATAAAACTAATAATAACATGATATAAATAGAAGAAGTTATTTTTCTTCAGATTCTGTAGTATCAATTTGAGGGTAAAAAAAAATCAAAAATAGTAAATAAATTAGCAATAAAAAGCATAAATAGCTAGCAGGACATGTGACTGCAGCAACTATTAAAAAGCAATATTGAATTTTAACAATGTATCATCTATTAATGAAAGTTGTTGTCTAAAGTTGTTCTTCACTATTCTTTACACAGCCGTGTTTCTCAACCGTGGCGAATTTAAGACGTGTGGATTTCAATTTGCAGACTTCTGGGTTGAGGAGGTCCACATGTCTTAAAGTTGCCAACATGGAGAAAACCTGCTTTATAGGCCAGTAGCTTCAAATGCATTAAACGGAAGCTCCCAGGTTTCCAGTTGGAAACAAAGAGAATTATAGTCCAATACTTCTGGAGAGCGTTACTGTAAGTACCTAGCCAGATCCATTTGTAAAATATATATTGTGGCTTAACAAATGGGAAACTAGCCACCACAGTTAAAGTTTCAACTTATACCTGCACTGCACCTTAAGCTGCTTCTGTTCTGTGCTCATACTGGCTTGACTCTAAGCCAGTTTTAGAAGATCCTGTTTAGACTGAGAGGCTTTGGCAATAGTTTGCAAGATATTCAATCCAGATTGCACACTGAAGGACTGAATGTCTTGCAAGATCATGTCCTCCCACTGAACAATTCCTCCCATTAGACATTTCCCCTACTGCTCAGATGCCTCACCTTCTCATTACAAGAAAACAATGGCCATTTGTCTTCATTCTTGTGGGCAGGTCTTCCTAGAAATACATACCTCTCTCACTCACACTCACACACTCACTCACACACACTCTCTCTCACAAACACAATTATTTACATAGATACATAAAAATATAAATATTTAAAATTATGTTAAATGCATATAGGCAAAGCATTTTTGATGCAGTTTAATCTCTTGGAAAATAAAAATTTCCCCATTGCCACCGTGTTGGCACCTGATATCTTCTGCAGTTTGATGGATCACCTATTAAAAAGCAATACACCCCCACCCTAGGAAAGAACAAAAATGTAAAAGAATGCAACTGTGCAACGTGTCAGTCAGAGATGAAGGAAATATAACAACATGTACTTAGAAATAAATAGGAACTTACAAGATTTGGCAACAACAAGAAGACAAGCAATAGAAGCTGCAAGTAGGGACAAAGGACACGGAAAGCTTAAGGAAGATATAGTATAACTCTATAGGGGCAAAAGGACACGTCAGCTCAGGTAAGGTGCAACTCCATATGCAAATGGACACGTAGGTGAAAATAGACACGTAGTCTAAAAGCAAGGTAGAACTCCAAAAAGGAGAATTGCTTTGTGAAATGTTACTTCCCTATTTCTGGAAATCCACTGTATAAAAGATCATGCTTTGCTGTTGTTCAGGGTCTCAGCTCCCAAACTGGACTGGGACCCTTTTGCTGAAGTGCTTCAATAAAAGTTTTGCAAAAGTCATGTCTCGTGTATGGCTCTGATTGGCTTCTGTGCCAGGCTGAACCAATTTTTGGACAACAAGCTTGCGGTAATAGTTCCACTGAAAGAATTCAGGAACCATGACTTTTGCTTAACATTTTAAACCAACAAACTTTGATATACCAGGCAAAGGTCACAGCCACTCTGCCATTTCAGCATTGCTGCAAAAGGGAAGCCACAAAAGATAGGACAGCTATTGGCAGAGTTCAGAAGCTGTTCATTCATCTGTGAGTAGAAGAAAGAATTGGAGAGAAGGAGTTATTCTGTGAAGAAGTAAAGTGGACAGGAACACTCAAGGGTTTTATAATTACACAAGAAAAATGTTTTGGGGGGACAGTTTTATGAATTGGGGATGGTAAAGACAGTGTAAGGTTGTCCATTTTTGGCTTCAAACTAAATTGCTGGCTGGCAACAGGACAATGAATAGGCCTTTTGTATATGGATAAGGTGACCAGACGTCCCGCTTTTGGTGGGGCAGTCACGATTTTTCAAAATTTGTCCCGTGTCCCGCGGCGTGTTCAAAAAGTCCGGATTTTCCAAAAGAAAGAAAAGACGCCGAATCATCAATTTTAAAAAGGACGCCATTAAAAAAAAGTTTTTATTTCTCTAAAGTGTCATTCCCGATGTGGCCTTTAGAGGGCAGTGGTTTCCCTCCCTCCGCTCGGCTTGCTCGCAGCGCCTTATGAAGGGCAAGGCTCCCTCCCCTCCTGCATGTGTGCGTGCTGACGCGTGACATTTTTGTGACAGCCGTCCGGCGGCCTCAGGTGGAGGGGCTTTCCAGCGGTGGCAGCGCGGCGAGGAGGCGGCTCGGTCGTTGGAAGCTCCTCAAAAGCACGGCCAAGGAGGAGGAGGTGGCGGCAGGGGTAACACTTCATGGTTTTACAGCCCTCTTTATTTTTTTTTGCAGCTCAGGTGCTCCGAGCCCCTCCCCCCATCAATGGTGTCCCGCTTTACCCATCTTAAAATCTGGTCACTTTATATATGGAGCATCCCAAATCCAATCATCATGATTTGTAGCAGGTTTAGGAAATACACCATGAGACCCAGGAAAGTTAATACTATTATTAATTAGTACTACAAAAAACAAACAAAGGCCTTGCTAAGTCCTTATTTAGCAACCACAGTTGGGATCAGAAACTCAGCCATTAAATGAAGTGGTCCCTAAGTGAAACCAGAACTGTGATTACCATCTTACATCAGCTTTCCTTTGCTTTACAGACCTGTGAAGATTGTAAATGCAAGAGTTGGTCCAAAAGTTGCTTTTTCATCACTCCCAGGACTGCGAGGTGGTAGTGTGCAAATCAGCTACTATATAGCAGGGGTGTCAAACTCAAGGCCCGGGGGGGTAGATTGGGTCTGCATGGTGCTTAGATCTGGTTCACGGGGCTGCCCTAAAAACAGTGAAGGTCCGGCCCGCGGTGCTTCTGCCAGTGAAAATGGAGCTCAGGAAGGTCCCGTGTGGCCCTCCCAACCTCAGTTTTCACTGGTAGAGTGTTGCATGTGGTGTGAAAATGGAGCTTGGGAGCCTGTTTTCACTGACAGAACATTCAGGCCATCCTCTGCGCCTTCGGCATGAGTGATGTTGAGCTGACCATGCCCACCATGGCCATGCCCACCCCCTGAGGTCAAAAATAACCCTGATGTGGCCTCTCAATGAAATCAATGACACCCCTTCTATACAGGAATAAAGACAGGTACAAAACAGTGAGGTAAATATGTACCGGGTGTGTGTGTGTGTATGTACACTTATGCACAAACCTGCATTGCAGGGTATGTTCCAAATGATAATGTGAGAACAAGACCCTTAATCTGAAAGAAGGGTTTACGAATTCTGCAAGTGAAGATTCCATATCCCCACCGTAGGTAAGAGCAGGGCAGGCTCCTGGTGGAACAAAAGAGTGCCATTCATCATCAGCTTCTAGTAACTGGGCTGCCTTCAATTGAATTTTATTAGCTACTTCTTAGTGGCAGCTAGCAGCTAGGAGCTAAACCTAAGCTCTCTTTTCCACCGAGGGAACTGGGAAGCAAAGAACCTTTATTACAGTTTGAGTCCCAGACTGTGTATATAAAAAGGGGTTCTGAACATTACGTATGTATAAAACTGACAATGATTATTAGGGAGGTGAAAACCTGGAGCTGCAGGTGTTCTCTCTGTGTCCCCGGACTGGGGTAATCAATCAGAGTCTGGCCCAGGCTCCTCCACCTGTTTCCTTTCTGCAAGAAAACCGATTTTTAGCAGAGGGGCTCTCCTGAAGTCAGAGCTGATCCAGGGGACAACTGCCTGTGTGGGGGTGGGGAGCGAGAAACCACAGAATTAGGCCCAGCATTTGTTTGCCTCTTTTTCTGGCCTTAGCATAGTTTCTGCAACCCACCACAATCCTGTAACCTGTTCTGCAGCTGCTCTGACTGGAGACTAAATTTATAGCCAGCAGAATATCACAGGACTTTGGAGGGCATTTCTGACGGTTTTCCTCCCAGCCCTAATGGAAAAATGAAATCTTAACATTCTCTAGGAAAAGAAGCGTCCATTTAGTACTGAGTCTCTGCTTTCTCCTCTGAAGTTTCAGGTTACCTGTGGCAGAGAACACTGTACATGCTCAGTGAACAGGGCACTGGAGATGTGACCGGCCTCTGGATCCTGGGCTTATATAACCAGATATGAAAGGGTGGTCATGTTAAACCTCTTTCTTGAAATCTCTAACTGGCATACGGTTGCTCTATTTATTCCTAGAATGGAATAATAACTATTAAAAATGTTCTAAAACTGTTTTGTTGTTCAGAATCAGAAGTAAAGTGATGCTGATACCATTCATCTCCACAGCTTACATGGATTCAAAAAAGAAGCAGCAACTCAGTGACAATGCATCTCTGTAATGTTGTCTGGATCCTGGCGGTCATGGAAATATTGAATGTTTGAAAGAAAAATTCACAATAAAGCTTAGATTGCAAATAGAGTCAACCTGTCCCACAAATAAATGAAAATAAAAATAGAAGGGGGTTGGACTAGATGACTTACAATGTCCCATCCAACTTTGTTATTCTATTCTATTCTATTCTATTCCATTCCATTCCATTCCATTCCAGACATCAAATGCATTATAAAATGCAATTTGAGCTGAAGTTAGATGATCAAAAGTACAACAGCTCTAATGACGTTTTCCGTACAAATCCAACACACATTGCCACGAGAGGAGGCATCCTCTCCAAGGGTATCTTTGGCATCTCTTTCACATGAGAACACCAAAATCCTGCTGACAAAACCATATGGAACCAAAGTGAGTCGGACAGTAGAAAGCATTCTGTATGGGAATTATTTTCTACTTTCCCTTCTCAGGATAATAACTTTACTTCTTTGGATGGCAGTTGTCTCAGCAGTGACTGGAGGGTGATGGGGCACTGCAGTCCCTGTCTGGGTTACTGACACATTTCACCTGTCTAACAGTATACCCTGAAAGCATTCTGGCCATTATTATCCATAGCATTATTGTAAGTGACTTATCTGAATATCATGGAGATGTCTCAATAATTCCCTGCTCTGGGATAAAGAGAAGAAATTATCATGGGGCTTCTGTTAAGTCTTACTACAGCCTTTCCCATCCGGATGCCCTTAAGATATTGGACTCTGACTTTATCATCCTCTTCCAGCACTTAATGTTTTTCCAGTTAGTTTTCTTCCCTCCAAACACATAGATACAGATTCCAGATTGGTTTTTGCAAGGGGCAAAATTTTCTTTGGAAGTCTTGACAAGGAGCTGGCAGGTTGAGAGTTTGTTTAAGTGTTTACTCCATAGCAGATTTCTCTTGCTGAAATAGTGTTTTGCAATGAAGAAGCCAGCTGTAAGATTTTCTCACATGTATTATTATGTATAGTCACTGAAATGTTAATTGTTCCTTAGTTCTCATGCTCTTTAGATAATGTTCCCTGTTTCTAAGATACCTAAAAAAGGTACAAAAGATATTTAAAAAACACCCAGAGTCATTTCATCATGAGATGAGTGGCAAATAAATTTAATAAATAAATATTCAGGGAATTGCCATGGTTACAGCAAGCACTTTTTGTCAATCTCGACCCAATAATTTATTGGATTTTTCTTTCAAGACCTATTTCAGCTATACAATTTTTGTCCCAATGCATTCCTTTACTAGTGAAAGCTCCAGCATACTTTGTCTGAAATGGTTCGGGGTTTCCTGCTTGTGCAGAGGGTTGGACTAGAAGACCTCCAAGGTCCCTTCCAACGCTGCTATTCTTTTATTGCTATTCTATTATACTTCTCTCATTTGACAGGAATTTTAATGAGTTCCTTTTTTGTTTCTATCTCACACACTTATTTTAAAGCCATAAATATGAAGGCACATTGCCTTGTATCATTCACAGCATCACCCTGTGTGATTAGATCCCATTTCTATTCGGTCTAATCTTGATCTGACTGCCCATTTATTCATTCATTGATAATCCAACCTATCTAGGCATGAAAATATTCAAATGTTTTACTGGTATTTTTGCAATACAAGTATTAGAGATGTATTTATTTTTGTCCTTGTGAAAATTCTGAAAATGCAACCCCCACACATACCAAGATAAAACACAATTTGAAAAGGACAACAAGATCTTGCAGATAAGATGGAAAAAGAACTAAAATTAATACTATGGTAACTATAACATGTGTACCTCGCACGCAATTGAAGAAAAATTTCAGAAGTAACGACGTTTATCCAGGGATTAATTTCTATAGAAGCAATTTATTGGAGATAGGTGGCATATTTGTAGAGTATAAGATTTATTTACAAAACTATTTAGGCAGAGGTGAATAATTCATAACACTCACATCCCAAAATTCCTGTTCCTCATTCCACTTCAAGAGAACTGACAGTCTTCCGTAGAGAGGAAAACCACTTTGTCCTTTATTCCTCAGTTCCAACCCAGATTGATTTAAAATGAACAAACTCCCTCCTTTTTGGCCTAGAATCAAAACAAGACAGAGGTCTCCCTCGACATGAAGCAGGCTCTCTGCCAAACTTTAGTTTTGTTTTATATTTCTTTTTCACTTGAAAAGCAAACAAAAAAGGATCTGGCATGATACTCATGGCAGCTTCGAATATCACCTTGATTTCTATCTCAGGCTGAATTCAGAGGTGTTTTTAGAAAATAAAACTTGAAGGTGATTGCAGCTCAGTTTTTGGAAAGTTGTATGCATTAACCATCCCAAAAAGAAAAAAGTAAGAACCAGTTTGGTGAAATGGTTAAGATATCAAGTTAGAACCTGGAAGACTGTGAGTTCTAGTTCCACCTTTAGCCATTCATACCCTCCCAGCCCTAAGAAGGAAGCCGTGGCAAATCACTATGTCAATCTTGCCTAGAAAACTGCAGTTATGGTCATAGGCTGAGGACTGTAATTTAAAATTCCAAATATGCTGACTAGCACAAAATAACTAAGGAGCTTGATATAGGGCCTCTCCTCCGGTAATTCTTGACATATATCTGGATAAGATTGAGCTAGTATGGTTCTCATCCCTTTTTCATGTTTTAAGTGTCTCAGGGTGGTTTATAGTTAGATCTATGAGAACAGGTCTCTACTGGCGCAATAGTTGGATAAGGACCAGAGACACTTGATTCAAATCCAAACAATTTCGTTCAACCACACAACCTCATTTGATGACTTTGAGCAGATCACTGTCTCTTAGCCCAACCTACTTTGTGGGGTTATTGGGGGGGGGCAGATTTGAAGAAAGGAGTATTGTATGCATTGCCTTGAACTCTTGAAAACTACGAGATAAAAAATGGATCTGTTTTGCTATCTCACATTTCTAGACAAGACAAGGCAAGGCAAGATACTTTATTAGAGGCACAGCCAAACTCAAAAGCAGAATATACAAGTACAAATTGCAAATTTTGAAGGAATCCGGGGATAGTCATTCAGACTAATGCCTCAAATTATAACACTCAACATACAGAACATACTTTTATGGATAATAGCACTATAATAATATATTATTGGAAGAAATGTTCCGCTATATTTCCATATCCTAATACAATTCCTTTTCAGTTTTGTCTTTTTGGAATTTCTTTTTAAATTAATTTCACAAAGCAACCCTGAATTCTCTCAGTTGGGAGAGTCAGCACTTGCTCCCATCTACATGATATTCTCTACTCTTTTCCTGGATCTCCACCCCACCCACCCCCTTCTGAAATGCTGGTATGTTGTGTCCATCAACACAGGTCCAAGTGGGTTTTTTTCTCTATCTTTCAAACAATTTTTATCCTGATTCCTAAAACTAGACTTCTAATCCTTGCATAATAAATCATTTGCTAACACTCATGTTCACTTAGGCAGGCAATGCTAGTCCACGTGGGAAAAAAATTCTGGACATTCCTATAAGCCAGCTTCAAGAAAAGGGGGAGGGTTGTAATGTTATGAACTAAAAAGGAAGCCTCCCTTTGCATCCCCCCTCCATAAAATTCTCAGTAAATCCCAGTATAATCCTACAACTCTTGGAGGACTTGGAAATGTCCCTGCCCCCAAATCTCTAGGATCCCTAGCATTTTTTCCATATGGCCCAGCCTTGTTTTTATCATTAGTGGAACCCTTCCATTTACCCACATATTATTAATAAGAGCAAATAACAAAGAGATACAAGGAGGTGGTGTATTATTTCAAGGATCTGTGGCTTAGCATTGGGAAGGGAAATGACACAGTTTCCAGAAAAAGATTTCCCATTTGAACATCATTATTACTTGAAAAATATTGTATTCTTTTCCATACAAAATTCATAATATAATTTAAGACTGCAGTCTTATAATGGGATTAAGAGATATTAAGCCCCAAGTAATTAAGCTTTGAAGAGAGAGATATAAAAGATTGTATTGCCCAATATGTCAAAGTGGAAATCCTCTTAAAGGTTATCTGGTATAATCCTCTGCTGATATAATCATGAATTTCCTGCAACACCCCTCTAGGATGGATGAGTTGAACAAGACCTCAGAAATTACTACGTCTAAATGAAAAGCCTTTAGAAATAGTGCTATGTGACACAATTGTACAATAGAAACCGTTATTGTAAATACTTCACTGACAGAGAGGTTTTTTTTTAATAGAACACAACAATATAGTATATCAATATTATAATTGTAAATATGTTTTCAGATGAGTTCAAAAACAAAGGAATGCAACTGTTTCTCTCAAGCCATTTGCTCCTCCAGTTGTTCAGGATTTTTATATATTCATTCTACATTCTTTATTTCACCTGGCAGATCCTCAAGGGATACTTCATTCCTCTCCTTTAAAGCAAAACCTCCATCTATAGCAGAGGTGGTATTCAGCAGGTTCTGACCAGTTCTGGAGAACCAGTAGCAGAAATTTTGAGTAGTTTGGAGAACCAGTAAATGCCACCTGTCTGGCCCTGCCCCCATCTATTCTCTGCCTCCCGAGTCCCAGCTGATCGGGAGGAAATGGGGATTTTGCAGTAACCTTCCCCTGCCATGCCCACTAAGCCACGCCCACAGCACCGGTAGTTAAAAAAAAATGAATCCCACCATTGATCTATAGAGATAGAAAAAAGAGAGTACAAATATTTGAGTGCATACAGTATTTTGCTTGAAATTTGGGAGGCTTCCTTCTCTTAGAAAAGGCAATTAGGCTTGCAGATTTCATTCATCCTCCCTGGCAAAAGATAAAACACTGAATGTTCATTATCCTGTATAAACCTATATGGAGTATGCTAAGTTTTAGAATTTTCAAGTTAGCTGTAGTATCAAATCCCAGTCAAAACAAGACTTGCTTGAATAGTCTGGGTTGATTGCCCCTTCCCCCGCTTTTATTTGAAGTGCTGAAATCATTTCCCTCCGTGCATAAATGCTTAGTATTTGGCCCTATTTCCATCCTTTCCTGGGTCCTCTCATCCTCCCCTCTTAATCAGTGGGGCTGACTGGATTTCTATATGGCATCCTGCATTTATGTCATTCTTACAGTACTGACTCATATCCTGTGGCCACTTTGAAATCTTTTAAAAGTATAATTGATCCACAATTGGACCAGTGAAGCACTTGTCTTAAATACAAATGCCCAGAAGGAATAAATATCTTTTTTCAGATCCAAAGTGGATTGCAAGGAAAAGACAAGTGTGCTGTATATTCTGCCACTAATTTCTATGCTGTAAAATGATCTTGTCTGTGTCCAGTGATACAGAGCATCTCATTGCATAGCAATTGCCACACAGGTGAGGATCTTGTCATATATGCATTCAGAAACATTCTTTTACATCTTCTTATCTCAGCAGTATTTCTCTCTCAGCCCCTTTTGCTAACAGGTCCTTTCTGAACTTCAAAGCCAGTTGAAGGGCATCTAAAGTGTCCTTTTTATTCCAATCTTTGAAGGTCCCTTTCCTTCTCTCTTTTTTGCAGCCTGATTTACATTACAAAACACAGGAAAAGGAAGATTTTTTCTCTTTCTTTTTCCATGTGTCACCTAAAGATGTATAATTGGGAGCAACGGGGTAGAGATCAGACTAGGTGCAAAGATATGAAGAAATTGGATGCGCTAGAGCAATTACTATGTATACAGCTGAAGCTTGAAAAGGAGATAAAATTGGTCTGTAAGCCAGGAATTAAAATAGTGTTGAAAAACTCAAGAACTCAGTAAAGAAAACTGAGGAAATCGGTTTATATCAGGAAATCAGGTGGTATAATCAAAGGTCGAAAATTCGGAGGATAAAGTATATATGGCTGGATGCACCAGTTGCTCTCTGTACAGCAGATATGGTCCTGAGCTTTATCATACAGCTGCAGGAAGAACTGGCCCATGTGGAAGGAGAAGAGTCAATACACAAAATGAGGATTTGTTCTTTTCCTAAAACCCATGGATGCATTCCACCTCCAAGGTTATCTTTAAAAAGAGTGTGTTTTTATGGAAACTTAAGACTGGGATTGTAAAGATATTTCTCTGTTTGGAGAAATACAAGTGAATTAAAATAAATCAAATAATATATTTTTGATTATAGCTCAATTTCACATAGGGAAACAACTGGTTTCCCCAGTTTAGGATCTATACATTGCTCTATGGATGACCAATACATTCATTGTCAGCACATGTACAACTTTGCATTAACACAGTGAAAGGCAGCAGAAGGGAACTGGCTGCACTGTAAGTTTTTTTTCCTTACCTATTGAACATATTCATGAATTCTTTTTAATGTAAAGTTTCATTCATTATGAGATGCTTGAAAATATGGCTTTCTAAACATACTGCCACATACTACTGTCTCTAAATCAAAGTTATCAATCTGAGGAAAAACAATTTATGAAAAGTCCTTGGTGCTCTCTGAGCTTGCTTGTTTTCTTGCAGACATTTCATTACCATAATTATGTAATATCATCAGTGCTAGTAAGGAGTGCTGTTTCCTATCAGTTTATAGTCTGGGGTCTTGCCTGTCTGTGTGGGTGTGGGTGGGCTTAAAGATTCTTTGGTTGGGCTATTTACTGTTGACTCTTTGGCAGTTTCTTGACTGGGGTAAAACAATGTATGTTAAAATAAAAGTGGACTCCCAACAGATTTTCACTTTTCACAGACAGATGTGGGCTACAAAAATCCAGATGGCCATTTAATAATGTCCTTTCTCTATTTCTTTACTGCCATGTATTCCCCTAGTAAAGCTGTCTCTAATGTCAAGCATACCCAAGTACATATCACTGATGGGGGACACTTCCTCTCATTCATTGATGGGGTTGATTTTTTTTTACCACCGGCTCTGTGGGCGTGGTGGGCATAGCTTGGTGGGCATAGCAGGGGAAGGTTACTCCAACATCCCCATTCCCTCCCTATCAGCTGGGACTCAGGAGGCAGAGAATAAACGGGGGTGAGGCCAATCAGAGGTGGTATTTACCGATTCTCTGAACTACTCAAGCTTTCCTCTACCAATTCTCCAGAACTGGTCAGAACCTGCTGAATACCACCTCTGCTTTCGTTTTGTTAAAAATAAGAATTACACTCCATCAGCAAGTGTTTGTCTGCAAATTTGAATAGAAAGAAATGATGGAATAGGTAGTGCATGTCTCTCCATGAATGAAGCTGTTTTAGAGACCTCTACACATTTATTTCAAAGTTCTGGAAGTGAGCTTTAAACATGCTCAACCTAATGGGTTCTTGTGTTTAGCCACATCTATAATACAAGAGTCTGAAAGTGCCTTTGTCTCCAAGCAGAATCTCTTCAGCTCCAATAGAACGTATTCTCACCCTACCTTCTAAAACCCCAATAGGGATCCTAAGGGATGACTCCCCCCACCTTCTTGGGGCATTCAATAAGTACAAGGTTATCACACATACACATACCAGTAGTTAGCTTTTTAGAGATTGTACTTGTGTCATTAGTACAATACAGGTAGTTCTTGGCTTACCACCACAGTTGACCCCAAAATTTCCATTGCTAAGTAAGACAGTTTTTAAGTGAATTTTTGCCCCATTTTACGACATTTCTTGCCACAATTGTTACTTGAATCACTGTACTTAACATTGCACTAACATAACACTTGTTAAGTTAACATAGTAACATGATTGTAAAGTGAATCTGGCTTCCCCATTGGCTTTGCTTGTCAGAAGTTTACAAAATGTGATCACATGACCCTGGAACCCAACCCAGCAACCATCAACATATGAAGCAGTTGCCAAGCATTCAAATTTTGATCACATGTCCCAGGGCATGCTGCAATAATCATAAGTGTGAAAAATGGGCTTAAATCACTTTTTTTCAGTGCCATTGTAACTTCAAATCATCACTAAATGGAAGGTAAGTTGAGAACTACTTGTATACAGATACATGAACAATTTACACTTTAGCAAAATATGGATGTTATAATACAGTATTGACTGAACAGTCCTGTAACACTAAAACAGTAAAACTTGGTTCCTTTACTTTTCCGATATGTTTTGCTCTGATTGTTTCTGAAATACCTTTCCAGCTGATTGTTTGTTATTGCTTCCATTAGTTCAGACTTTATTTCTCTATGCTTCCTCTCATCCTATATATGTATGTTTCTAAGAGACTCTTTTCCTATACTCTCACAAATTAACTTAATTTTCTCAATTCTGTCCTCTTTTATGGTTGCCCAATTGTGAGGGCTGAGTCTATTTTAACTATAACTGAAGTCAACAGATATGAGATGTGCTCATTTTCTTTTTCCAAAATCTATATCTCCATTATCTGTCATCCTGGAATCTAGTTATTTAATTCAACCCTTTTAACTTTTCTTGCCCTGCACTGCATTTGCTACAGACTCTTGCTGAGCTTGTCAGCTGGAAAGCTGATAACCTGGGTTCAAAAACTGTGTGGCATGTGATGAGTGACCTCTTTTTGAACCTAGCAGTTCAAACGCATGCAAATGTGAGCAGATAAATAGGTACCACTTCAGTGGGAAAGTGAGAGCATTCTGTGTGCCTCTGGGTATAGTCATGTTGGCCACATGACCACAGAATGTCTTTGGACAACACTGGCTCTCTCAGCTAATAAATGGAGATGAGCATCGCCCTCTAGAATCTGACATGATTGGACAGGGGAAAAATTTACCTTTAACTTGAATTCTAATCAAATTCCCAAAGCATAAGTAGGTCTGAGCTGACCTCAGGTTTGGTGGAAGTTGTGTCCCAAGGATTAAATTCAGATTCAGTACAATTGATTTCTACAAATGAAACAGCTAGTAGTTTATCTTGGTCAGCAAAATGAGGTTTTGCTATGTTGACCCTCGCTAATGTTGTTATTTTCAACCCATACCATTTTTTCTTTCCCTCGTGAGTAACAAGGACTTTCCATTTTTATCCTTTGAAGAAAACCACTGCAATGGGAACAACTGTTGAGAGAAATCATGAAATAAACTCTGAAACATCTATCTTAGCTTCTTTGCATAAAAAGAGGATCTCCCCCCACCAAAAAAAACTATGAATAAAGTATGGCTTGGTTCTTGGAGACTACTTGAAAATGGAAAATATATCTATTGCATATCTCCTAAAAAGTACAAATTAATCCAGATGATATTCAACGTCTGCTAGAGGAATCCTTAGCAACTCACAGCAGACATGATTCCATGATTCCATGATTCTATGAAATAAAAAAAATAAAAAATCTTAATCCTAGTAAGTACTTTTAAAAAACAATTCAAACAAAAAAGCAAAAAACAACCCCTCTTGTCATTTATGAATGACTAAAAGCCAAATAGCTTAAATGCTTTGACACACACACACACACACACACACACGAGAGAGAGAGAGAGAGAGAGAGAGAGAGAGAGAGAGAGACAGAGACAGAGAGACAGAGAGAGAGAGAAAGAGAGAGAGAGAATTTGTTGTCTGAAAATTAGTAGTTTTTCTGTACTAAAATTTCTTTACTAAAGAATTCTTTACTAAAAATTTGTAATCCTTGAATGATTTAATAACATGCAGTAAATCCATGTGTGCTTTTTTCGTTGCTGTGGAGATTACAGATGGGGGAAAGTGATCTGGATCTATTGAACTTTTGTTGTCCAGTTAATAAAAAGCAACAGACTTCTCTCAATGATGTAGGCAACAACTCAACCAGGAATTGAACACTTTCTATTTCTTTGGTCTAATCTCATGTGTGATGGCACAGCTGAATTTTGATGACTTTACAGCAAAGGTTTTTCCTATTGAATACATTTCCATCCATGACAGCTGGCCAGTTTGGGAAGAGACAAGCATAGGTGAACATTGGCTTGCAAAGAAATGGTTGATTAATTTACAGTATATTCGTTTCCAAAAAGAAATGAATGCGAAAATATCTACTCTGGGACTACTCAGGGAATAAATAAAGCACTGGTGGATGAACGTGAGAAATTAAACTCCCATCCATCATCCGGAAAGGACAGTGTACAGCTGAGAGCAGTGACTATGGAAGCTGACAAACGTGTCATAGGTTTCAGTGTTGGATATGTGACTGAGAAACTTTAAGGAGGAAAGGCTGGGATTTCCAATTTGTTTTTAGAATAAGCTTTAGGTGATCCTAAAGTGAAACCTGAATAAAATACTGCATTTTGAAGTGTCTCTTAAGCATTCCAGCTAATTAGGATATTTGGTTAGTGAGAGACATGTAAAGTTAATAAAAATAAATAATCACCTTTCTCAATGTTTCCATTCTGTTTCTCCATATCCCATCCCCCCCATTATCCGTCTACATTCTGGTCCTCTTGAATAACTTTAAGCTCCGTTGAGTTATTTAGCAGAGATCTTCTAAAAGGTTTCTGAACTATAACAAAATTTCAAGATTTCTACTTTACAAATAGAAATAAGCTGTTTTGCTAAGAAGGATAGTGCTCTGAGAATCAGGTCACTATATAACCAGGATAAGAGCATCTTGCAACTAAATCTTACAATGTGTCTTTGGTTTGCCTATTTTACTCACAGATGTTGCTTAAAGGTAAAGGTTTCCTCGCACATGCTAGCCATTGCTGACTCTAGGGATCGGTGCTCATCTCCGTTTCAAAGCTGAAGAGCCAGCACTGTCCGAAGAGGTCTCCTTGGTCGTGTGGCCAGCATGACTAAACACCAAAGGCACACAGAGCGCTGTTACCTTCCCACCAAAGTGGTCCCTATTTTTCTACTTGCATTTTTTATGTGCTTTCAAACTGCTAGGTTGGCAGAAGCTGGGACCAGTAACAGGTGCTCATTCCATTATATGGCATGGCACTAGGGATTCGAACCGCTGAACTGCCAACCTTCTGATTGACAAGCTCAGTGTCTTAGCTCCTGGGCTACCGTGTCCCTAGATTTTGCTTAGGGGAATATGTATGTATGTATGTATGTATGTATGTATGTATGTATGTATGTATGTAGAGAGAGAGAGAGAGAGAGAGAGACTCTTGAATGTTGATCTACTTCTATGTGTGTTTACAAAGAATTACTTTTTTCTATTGAAAAATACAAATACTTAGCATTAAAGTTGATGGGGTAGTAAAAGGTTTCTGAATGAAATTCAGTGTATGCTTGGTTTGGTCTGGAAGGAGGCATAAGTAGACAATTTGAATAAATTGTTTTCTGCTGCTACATGAACTGTAAGAGAGGTTAACTGTGAATTGCACTGCAAAGCTATTGAAAGCTTTTTCAACTCAGCTTTCCTACAGCTTTTAGAGCTATTAATAATGAAATACACTGTCAGGTTATGTTGTATACTTCTCTATCAATTAAATCTGCACTATGGGGCTAAAAGCAATGGTTAGTATCACAAAACTGAGCTGATCTTCTGCACAATACAATTCAAATATTGGTAAGCAACACAATGGTTTCTGAAAAATACACTAGGGGTTTGATAAGCAATTATTTTCATTTCAACTCTATTGCAAGTCTGGCATAAGCCGCTTTCCCCTAACCTCATCTCCTTCCAGTTGCTTTGTAATTCAGCAAAATGTTTTTCAGAAGTTTCACGCACTAAGCAAGAACTAAGTATGAAAGAATAGGAAACTCTCTTCACTGCTATTTCTGTAGGAAAGATGAATAAACTGGTGCACAGTCACAGCTGTGCATGTCTAGACTCCCATCTTTGAGGAAAGTTTGAAATAGTTTCTCAGTGCGAGATCCACAAAATTATCAGTCCAGATGGTGAGAGATTTCTTTTCTGACCCTTTTTATCTCTTTCTTCACCTTCCCCCTCAGTTGCTTCATTCCATTCCTCCTCCCACATAGTTGTCTCTTTTCTCCTCAGCCTCACCACCTGAACTTTTGCATAATCAAATCCTTACTGCTGACACAATTCCCACAGCAAAGCACTACAAAAAAGTTAGGTTTGAATTATCTCTGGTCTTATTTTTCTTCCACCTTGTCTTCTAATATTTTTTTATCTCCCTTCATCTCAGGCCTCAGCAGTCTTTAGAAGTAAAGAACCAACACTGCATTTTTGCAAAGTAAAAATGGATGAAGTAAGCACAGAGTTATTGTACTTGCTATTCAAAAACTACCTTTCAGGCAGGAGAACACCCATCCAACCATTTTAAAAATAGAAAACACGGTATCTAAGAGCAGTTACAATGAATGGAGCTGGTTCTCTGTGACTTAAGGGTGACCTAAAGAGATAAATCAGCAGTGGTTTCTCTCACCTTTTCCCTGAGTTTATCTAATAAAGGGTGAGCTCTCTGGAAAAGCCATGAAATCCAGTGCAACAATGTGACCCAGATATGGCAAGTTTCTAGTGCTACTTAAGGAGAACAGTCAGCAGGGAAAAAGTGGAGAACACAGATTCCTCTGGAAATAGCACTAAGATTTTACTCTGCTAGTCGTTACTTACTATGGGGGGGGGGCAGTGCTCATCTTAGTTTCTTCACTGTCTGAAGATATTTCCACAGTCAAATAGCCAGCATGATGTCACAGAGCACTGTTAACTTTCCCACCGAAGTGGTACCTATTTTTCTACTCACATTTGCATGCTTCGAAACTGCTATGTTGGCAGGAATTGAGGCAAGGACAGAAGCTCACAGCATTGCATGATGTTCGGGTCTCGAACCTGGGCTGCCAGCTTTCCAGCCAACAAACCCAGCGTCTTAACCACCAAGACAACGTGCCACCCACTAAAAAATAAGACATCAGACTAAATCAATTATTATGCTTAATCAATTTAATGAGCTGCCTTGGGAAGTAGATTTGATTAAAACACCAAGTAGAAGAAGCCAGGGATCCCAACAGGAAACTTAACTAAAAGTGGAGAATGTTTGACAAAAGCAGTCACCCTAGTTCCTTGCTTTTCTTTTCCGACAGTGTAATCTCGTTGGGGGTAAAAGGCAGGGAGCTGGCTAGAAATAAATGAGTCTAGTGACTCTTTGACACCATGGAGAGTGGCATATATGGCATGGGAGAGCTCCTGTTACTCTTACTGCCCCACTCTAATTTGTCCACAAGGCAGACAGGCTTGGGTTACCAACCACTAATGGATTTGTGACTGTATTGACAATTGTCCCTTTGCTATAAGACTTTATCTCTTATTGCTGTTGCTGGCTAGGACTGATAATGGACAATGGTGCCTTTGCTATAAGGATTGCCCTGCCTTTGCTGACTACAGTAACCCAACTCTGTTAGGAATGTAATTTGTACTCAATTCATTTCAGCTGGTGAGAAGGGGGGGGGGGAAGGTGGCCAATCCAGATCTTTGGGGCAGGGGCTCTTTCCAGAGAGTAGGTTCTATTACAGAGAAGGCACACTTTACATATCTGCTGTCGTTTAGAAAAGCCATGAATTATAGAAAATATATCATGATTCTAGAGATCAGTATACATTAGTATATGTAAAACTTTCTGTATGCAAATATTACTTTTAACAGTTATACCCATGCTTTGTAAAATAATATTTAACAATAAAATCCAATACAATAAAACATTATAAATAAGGAAAATTGTACAAATTTTGGTAATTTTGGAAAGTCATATGAGTTATGGGTTGACCTTCCTATTTAAAAAGAACTGTGAGAACCACTTTCTGATAATTTTTGCTCTAAAACTTTGCAAACCAGCTATTTTTTAGTAAATCCACATGTGGTTAATCATTGAAATGAAGGTAAAATATAATTATTTATCATGGGACTTGGTTGGTTCTGAAATCCAGTGTGAATTGTGTGATTCATGCAAACTTCCCTAAAGTTTTAGGAATCACTGAAGTTTTTAAAAATATTTATGACTTCTGTAAACAATATAGAATTATCAGTTCTCTAGGGGTCACATAATAAAGAAGCTTATAAAACCTATAAAATAAACATGTGAAATGGAAAGCGCACGCTATCTTTTCTGTTCTTATGAGTACAACGTGGGAAGGTCCGAGGAAATATCCCCCCCCGAAACTATAATGCATTTATTGATTTTAAAGAGTTATATATTTACCCATATTGTAATCACAAATCTGGACAGCTCTCACCAAACAATAAAAGCAGCAAACACCTCCAAACCATCAGAATAAAATTCAATAAAAGCTGAATAAAAACTTAGTGAGTTTCCTTTCTTTTTGCAGTTCATGTACACATAGTCAAATCTAGTCCAGGAAACTGGAGCAGGGGGGAAGAAAGGTTTTCTGTTCATATGATGTTGTATTCCACTATATTATGGTAGCATTCCTACAGGAATATCCTTGAAACAGTCTCTGTAATTGCATTTAATCGTTTTTAAAAAGCTTAATAAATGTTCTCCTTATATAGTGATGCAGCTGGACTGAGACTGCTGGGAGTTCTTGTTCAACATACTCAGAAAATATTTTGTGTTGGAATAAAACTTGGTTTTTTTTTTATGAAGACTTGCAGTAAGTATCGTAGAAGCTATATTGTCCTCTATATGAAGGACAGCCATTCTTTATGCTAAGATAGTTTTTGCTTTCCTTGATGTCAAGTTTTCTCAGGCTAAGGCTATAATATTAAGTTGACTGATTATTCCTGTGAGAGCTTGTCCAGATCCCTGAACTGAAGAATTCAAAGATACCTGGACTATGTTCCATGCACATCTATAAGTCAATTGAGAAACTCCCAACTCAAAAGTATTTCACTGACAAATATAGGCCGATGTGGGAAACAGAATGTTCTAAGCCAACACAAGAGAGTCCAAGGCAATTTTTCTCTCTATGGAGCCATCACAGCCTTCCCACACTCCTAAACTATTGTTTGCAGAATGGATCAGAATTAATTGAAGGTTGTGTGTTCAACCTTGTAGTAATGAAAGATTCTTAATGAAATCTACAAGCCATACTTACTGAGCCAGGAGTACCAAACTCATATTGTTGTGGCAGCAATAGCAATAGCAGTTAGACTTATATACTGCTTCATAGGGCTTTCAGCCCTCTCTAAGCGGTTTACAGAGTCAGCATATTGCCCCCAACAACAATCCGGGTCCTCATTTTACCCACCTCGGAAGGATGGAAGGCTGAGTCAACCTTGAGCCGGTGAGATTTGAACAGCCGAACTGCAGTCAGCTGAAGTAGCCTGCAGTGCTGCACTCTAACCACTGCGCCACCTCGGCTCATGTGACTTAACAGGACTTCCCCCCCTTCACTAAACCAGCTGTGGGTGTGGCGAGTATGTGACACATCCGACCTGCAGGCTGGGCATTTGACAACCCTGGACTAAGCTATTTGAACTAAAGCCCCCCCCCCCCCCGGAGTTGCCTGATAATGAGATGGGTGGCATATAAATTTAATCAATCAATAAAATAAAGCTTAGCTGTCACATTATATTCTTTCAGATTCTGGAAGTAAGGACTTCTGCCTGGCTTTTTTTTTAGTTTTACCATTAGTAAGTTTTCTGGAAACAGAAGTTAATAATGCCTGTATATATAGCATAAGCTGAAATAAAATGATGGGCACTTAAAATATATTTTTTGGGATAAGTTGTTTGTGTAGACTTTATTTTTATATCACTTATTTTCCATTCAAAATTGGATTCTATTACAGTATGTGCGAGATGGATACACAAATGTAGATTCAGTCTTTGGAGATAATAAAATCAATAGATAGATTACTGAACACTGTGTAGGCCATGATTTGCCATAAGTCAAGGGACAATACTACACTCATCACTGTCTTTTCATCAAGGTCATATCATTATGTGTTAAAAGTTTTATCATAAATTCAAAATAAAGGGAAGTATATTTCAAACTGCCTATAAGCAGAAATAACCAGCCAACTCTGGACTGGACTGCATGAACTAGCAGATGGATTCTGCAGTTGTAACTGTGTTTGCACACTTGTACCACCCAGGCACACCCACATGGTAGAGGCATTGGAAGGGAGGGAAAAGCTTCAGTCACTGAGAAGCATGAAGATGATTCATCCTTTAAAAGAGTTTGCTCAATATTTATTTTCCCATAACTAATGGCAGTGGGAAATCAGAGAACTCCACCTACGTCAAGAGAGAGGGAAAACCATTGATTTTGAAAGAGGTACGGTGGAGGAAGGGGAAGAAAATCCATGGTCTCTCCTTTCAGTGTGATTTCCCCCCCCTCCTCACTCACTTTCTTCTTTAGAGATTTACTAGTTTTTCACAGGGCTAGTCTGGTGCCATGATTAAGGCATCCGTATAGAATCCAAGAGACAATGAGTTCTACTCTTGCCTTAGGCAAAAAGTCAATTAAGTGATGGTGGATCAGTCATACCCTTATACCTTTAGGAAAGAGGCAATGGCAAACTTTTTCTGAAAAACTTTATGAAGAAGACTGCAGGGACTGCCCACACAGTTGCTAGGAGTTAACAATGATTTGAAGGTATACACATACAGTCACAAAGTTTCCCACTACTATTCAGGGTTGGAAACCAGTGATGTACTATATTCCATCCAGGAATGGAATGGAATGGAATAGAATAGAATAGAATAGAATAGCAGAGTTGGGAGGGACCTTGGAGGTCTTCTAGTCCAACCTCCTGCTCAGGCAGGAGATGTCCAATCTCTTTCTAACAGCTTCCAGTGTTTCAGGATTCACAACTTCTGCAGGCAATTTGTTCTACTGATTAATTGGAAGATCAACAGTCCATGAGAAAAAATTGGGAGAGGCAGAATTCCAGTGGTTCTGGGGACCAGATATGCACTAAAAACAGAGGATTATCAGTCATATTTACTTGGTCCTTAAAGAGCAGTGCTAATATTGGAGGGATAGATTTGACTTGGTGTACAGAGAATACAGAAGTTCATTCATTTATGTCACCTGAGAATCTACGGTAATTCAGATTCCCAGATCTAATTCATTTGACCACTTCTTTTGTGAAGATAAAGAAATCTGGATCCTGCTTCCAATCAAGGGTGGGGCTTTGCAGTCTTTTCAAAATGCTTCCTGCTACAGAACTATTTATTCCTGAAGCAGACGCTATTTAATTCTTACCGCTTCCTGGTATCTTTGGGAAAAGACAATAGCCAACGACTGAAGTAGAACTAAAGTTTTGTCAAGAAGCTAATGTTAGGCTCCATCCTTTAATATGTGATATATAGGCTGGTCTTAAAGTGGAATCCTAGACTCACCATTGCAAAGGAAGTCCACTAACACCATTTAATTGTAAATAATTAAGAATAGATTTGGGCTATACATGTTACAATTATACAAAATACCAATAATTTTCTGAAATCATAATTGTATTCTTTACAGTATGTTTGCTTGGGTTCATCATTTATACATGAAAATTCAGTTGAGGATTGAAAGCACTGGATATGTGGCTAATTTTGGCACCGAACCAATGACAATAAAGGAAAAAAGGAAGCTATTTCATAAGGTTATGAAAATTGGATTTCCCAGCAAGCCCAGGAAAACCCAACTAACATAATATAAGGTCAAAACTAATCAAATTTTGTGTGTGCAATTTATATAATTTATAATATTTCTGTAATTCTGGGGTAATAATATTTTGAAAGAAAATTTCAAATAGAGAAAATATACTAAAAAGAGTTCATATACAGTTCTACCTAAAATGTGGAATTGACTATCCAGAAGAAAGCATTTTCTGCATCTTCTACTAAATCCTTGACTTGTATCCAGCTTCATTTGAACTATGAAACTACCATTCACTTTATTTGTTCTATAGTAACAGACATAGATAATCAATGTACTATTAGCCAGACTAGGTTTTATTGACTCTCTTCCTATTGCTCTGTTGGCTTGTTATAGATAGAACTGATTCTTTTGAACTATAGAATTTAGAACTATACAAAGATTAAATATATGTCTGTATTTTTTATATGCTCATCTAAGTATATTTAATAAAGAAAATTTATATATTCAATTCATGCTTTCATATCAACTTAGAAAAACTAGGATAAATCTGGAATGGTGACTTCCCTTTCACTAAATCTATACCTACTGCTGAATTTTGCAAAACATAGTTATAAAATGTTTATATTTAGTTCTCGTATGATTATAAATGAAAATACCACACAGGATACATCACACAGCATTAACCAGAGTAATTTTCCCTCTCCAGAAGAAAGGCTGGAAATCACATAAAACCTCAAAGTTGGGAATAAGATATAATCTCTCAAAGAGACATTAAGATAAAAGAGTTGTGTATGCTATTCTAAACATAATAATGAGTAAACATCATGACTGTTCTTCAATTAAACTGATCTAATCACCAAATCTGTACTGGAATAAAACTGTTTTAGGTTATTTATGAAATTCCAGAAGAGTCAGGGCCATCTGGATCTCTGGATTTGCGAGGACCACATTGAGAAGGTCTGTTGCTCAGTCCACACTTCATATGTCTTTCTTGATTGCTGGACCAGACTAGTTCAATTCTAAGGAAACCTGGCTTGGTATATGTTAGTTATGTGCCACAAAGGGTTTTAAAGATAATCTAATATTTTATAGTCTAGTACAAAATATCTAGTATTTTGAATTGGACCTAGAAGACTACTAGAAATAAATATTATGACTTCCTAATAGGTGCTATTTTGTTATATCAGCATTGCCCTGTCGATAATCTAGCCTCAACAGTAGGTATCGTATATTGCTGCCAACAAACCGGATTGTTGGGGGCAATAGGCTGACTCTGTAAACTGCTTAGAGAGGGCTGTAAAGCACTATGAAGTGGTATATAAGCCTAAGTGCTATTGCTATTGCTAAGTGCTATTAATGGTAGTATTGAAATCATTTTCAAATATCATTTTCATTCCCACATGGAATATGTTACAGTGATCCCACTGGGTAGTGATGAGGAGTTACTATTCTCAGGACCTCCTAGGACAACTATGATTACAACTTGTGCACCAAAAGCTGAATAGCGGCTTCCTGGCCATGACCTTCATTGGCTGTTTAAAAAGAAGTCAAGAGTTCAGAAGGAACTTGAAGTCATGAACAATTCTTTTAGTGGGAGGCTAGCCCTGCCAAGAGCAAATACAGAATGGGTGCTACTAAGTAGACCAGATATATATTAATGTCCAGTAAATCCAATAACGTTGGATTTAATTCATTTCATTTCGGCTTGTTTTGTCCCTTTCCTCATAGGTCCCATCATCAGTTGAAATCTTTGACAATATTTCTGGTTCAGCACAGAGTAACACTGTATAACTGGATATCATCAATGGCATCTCAAAGTGTTGAACAACCTCTACCAGCAGCTTCATGTAAATGTGAAATATTGTGGAGGAAAATACTGAGTCTTGAGGCATACCCAATGAAATTCCCCAGGAACTTTAAAGCTGGTTGCCCATGATCACTGATTGGAACTGCTCACTGAGATAGGAATAATATGACATACAACTATGGTCTTAATCCCTGCAGATGGTCCAGAAAGACACCATGACTAATGCTACTAAATGCCTCCAGGAGGTTTAATAGAATCAAGAGGGGCAAAGTCCTCTCCATATAGGCTCAACAACCAAAGCAAACAATGCCATTTCAGACCTGTAACAATGTAGGATCCTCTGTTGCTGGGGGTCTGCATGTTCTTAGTATAGCTTAAATCTCAGGATATTCTATATTGTAAGGCTCCAGAAAAATATATTGTTTTGTATGTGAAAAGTAGCCTTAGAACAGAGAGCTCCTCAACATTTGACCTTTTAAAAAAAAGATATAGGCAATTACCAGCCATTAGGGAAGTCCCAATCAAATCCAGATTTCCAAATTAAGTCAGCCGTGAACCTGCCTGTTTCTTTTTTGTAAGTAGACACAAGCCATTTTTAAAATTAACTTTTTAAACAGTTTCTATCTAGTTGAGAACATGTCATTGATTTTTTCTCTCTCAATTATAAGGGTAATATACACAAATTAGGTATTACGATGATTCCTATGGAGAGGAAAGGATGATTTGTTTTGACTAACTGCATGATAATTAGTTTCATGAATGTTTTAAATAGAGAGATAACTTTTGGAGGTGAAAAAGCCATATTAATCTCTTGTGACCAAACCTGCATGGTGCTATATTTCTGTTCATAAGGGACTTTTCCCTAAGATTTTGATTTGAGATAGATTTTCAATTATTTAGACTAATATTTGTAAAGGAACTCTTAGCATGCTTTCCATGCCAATAAAGGGTCTTGATTCTTAATGTGGCTTGGTGCCTAACACAGTAAACGTATTGTACTTTAAACTGATATTCCTTTTTAACTTCTAACCCAACCAGATTACCTAATAGCACAAAGAGTGTGCAGCAAGGAAATATACTCAGTGTATTCTTAAAAGATTGCTCAAGCCATTCCTTCAATTAATTAACTAGTAGACTAGCAGACATTGCTTCCAATCAGGAAACATTTTAGCAAATATTTTATCATCCTCCAAGATCCTGAAGAATAACCAAATGTTGTGCAGGTGGAAGAATCCTCTGATCCTCAGACTCACCCTTGCTCTGTTTTCAGACAGTAAAAAGATCCCTATTCAGAACTGGGCAGATCCGAAGACACCAGCTTGGATCAACTTTCATGCAGCAAGAAGTGACAGAATAAGAACCTTTGGGGACCAGACCCAAAGCAAGCATAGCTTGTAAACAGATCTGACCAGGTTAATCATTTTCAGCCCTTCAGAATTTGAAGTTATAACTACTTTAGGATAAGGGAAGCTCCATCTTGTCTGTCAGCTTGTCTCTGATGGGACTGAGAGAGCAGTAATCCTAGGTCTGGTTTTTGTTATCACTACTACTGCATAGTTACTATAGCAACGCACTAGGGCGCAGAGCAGATTTTCACTTCATTATGGTATATGTCTGAGGATTAGAGGCACAATTCCATACTGAAAGTACTGTAGGACTATGGGGTCCATTTCCTGCCCCCTGTTTTTCTTTCTTGATTAGTTTCCATATGTACAGACATCAAAACACTACCTTAACATCATACACACCACTATTTTTGCTTAGGAATTCAGAGGAAAGAGGTATGCTTATTCCTTAAAATAATAAAATCCATAATCTGTAGATGATCTCAAGACAGCAATTAGTACTGGATATCTGCAGTTCAAGCCCATATAGGAGATCCTGAGAGATTCCTGTAGTCTATTATGGCCACAAACTCTTCATATTAAGAATAAAATATGCCATCTGATCATGTTATCTATTTATACACTTAAATGTAATTAAAGAAATCATTTCAATTAACTTGATGAAACTTAAGTTTTAAGAAAACATTGGCATATTTGTGCTGCAAAAGAGCTCCTAAATTTGGAAGGATTTTTGCTACATTCATTTGAGTCAAACAAGAAAGAAAATAACTCAGTATTGTGGTAAGTGGCAGCTTTGAAAGCATGTTAAACATGAGGAAAAATAGCATTTTGTAAGGAAATAATTGTCACAGAATTTGTTACCATACATCAAGAAATGGAACTAGTTTCTTAATGTGGTACAAAATAAAAAAAGGAACTTCCCATTGTTCTGATTACTAACCTCAATCTCTTCTTTATTAAGAAATGTTTCAAGGATGCTGGCTTAAATGGAAGTAAAATTGATAATTAATAAGAGACATTCTATAAATGTATGATAAGCCATATTAGTGTTAATTTTATCATTTTTCTGTGAAACATTTTCTAAATTATAGAGTAGAAATGTTATTTCTTTTCTTTTAAAAGAAATTAAAGAGGTATTAGCAACAAAAATATAAATTTACCTTATATAATTTAGAATGGATAATGTTTTTATCTATATACTATTAAACTCTCAATGTTATGACTCCTACCTTGGCATAATGTGCATCATACTGCAACAACGTCTGAATCAAGGTGCTTCCATGTGCTAACAGAGAATGTCTCCAAAATTTGGAACCCACGGCTCCCAAGGGAATAAAAAATTGTGACTGTTTCAGTGCCACTGGCTGCTCTTGTGCTGCTGTGGAAATTTCAGAGGCTATCTGAGGGCCTGCTCCATTCTCACCTGTTTTCCAGCTGCTACACAGGAGCATGTCTCATTCTTGTGTGGTTTCCACAGGTACAGGAAGCTGTGTGAGAACATGCTCTGAAATCACTTGAGGAAAAGCCTCATGTGCCCCAGAGTTGCCTTGAATACCCTGTAGGGAATACCCTCAAGTGAAGGTGAAAACCACCTTAAGTGGCACTTGGGTGTGCCAGGCCAGGGAGGAAAACATGCTGTTTCCAAGGCTTCTTTGAGGCAGCATTTTTGAGCAGTGGTGGCAATACTAGGCCTGAAGCAGAAGTCTGGAGAAGTGTCAGCTGGCTGAGGCCATTGAAGGCACTGGTCCTCTCTTTCAGGCACATCCTGAGTGCTGTTGCCAATTGCTGCTGGGACAGCCTAGATGTGGAGGAGATAGGCAGGAGTGAGAGTTGCAATGTCCACATGATCATAAGGAAGATGTATTGCCAAGCAACCAAATATTCATCACATGCTCACAAGGGCGCTGCAAAGTTTATAATTTCAGGTAAGGCTCATAATTCCCTATGTTCAGCACCATCCTAATTTTGAATGGTTGTTGAATGAATGATCCAAGGACAAGAACTACCTGTAAGTGATTGCAAAACAATCTTTCTTGAATAATTTTCATTGATGCACTAGAAGGACAGGGAAAGACATTTGTTACCATCTTGATCCCCAATAAAATTAGGGAAGGTGTAGCTATTGCTACAGATTTCATCCAGTAGTACCAGCAACATTGATGCCTGCTGGTAGAACAGCACATTCAGGATTCGAGATAGCTCTCAGTGAATGAAAATGTGCATTGCAACATTGAAAAAACCCTCCGGACTGTAAATTTGTGTCAACATGCAAGGCTTATTGTCAGGGATGTGAGTCCCATGATTAGTAGATTTGAAACTGTAGGTTGGTCTCTGCAATATATGTGGTAAGAATGAGGTCATTGGGGGAATTTTAACCATTCGCTGTGGCTTCCATCAACTTCTACTAGTTGTGAAAGGAGGAAATGATGCCGATGTGAAGAATTTAGGCTTTAAAAAAGCCTAGTTTGAAGTTGAAGAAACTTTGTCAAGTTTCAATTGCAGAGAAACAGACGATTGTGAAAGAACTTCAGAAAAATCTCACTGTAGCAAAGATAAACATTGGTGCATTCAAAAATGGCAGTGTAATGATTCCAAAGATTACACTCAATTTATCAAAAAGTCATGCTTTGCTCTCACTGTACATAAAATATAAGGACAGACCATAGAGAATATGCTGATTTATCTGGGAGTATATATATTATCTAGTATATATTTATCTAACTAGTATTCGAGCATGATTGGCTATATGCCATCTTAAGCCAAGGAAAAAGAAGTGAAAACATTAAAGCAGTGTTTTTCAACCTTGGCAACTTGAAGATGTCCGGACTTCAACTCCCAGAATCTTCAAGTTGCCAAGGTTGAAAAACACTGCATTAGAGCAGTGGGTCTCAGCCTTCCTAATGCCGCAACCCTTTAATACTATTCCTCATATTGTGGTGACCCTCAACCATAAAATTATTTTATGTTTTCGTATTTTTTCAAAAATATGTGTTTTCAGATGGTCTTAGGCGATCCCTGTGAAAGGGTCGTTTGACCCCCCCCCCAAAGGGGTCCCGACCCACAGGTTGAGAACCGCTGCATTAGAATGCCAGATCAACCACAAATGTTGTTATCAAAAGTGTCCTTTGTTAAATGAAAAGCATCTTATATTTGTCTAACTATGCATCTTTCTTCTTTAATAAAACTTCTTTAATTTTCAAGCCAAAACAATAACAACCCATTCATGCTAATGTCTGCTTCTCTATCTAGGTAAGGAAATACTTCTACAGGTATGACCCAACAGGTCACAGGTTGTTTACTCAGCCCTAAAATTGTTGCTGACTACTCTCCCATAAACCTCTTCTTCTCTGTATTGCCTCTTCTCGGTTCTTCTCAAACTTTTCACATGGCCCAGCTGAGTTTTGACAAGGAAAGAAAGGAAGCAGCTGAGACCTGCCTGCATGCCTGACATAAGAAAAATTTCTTTAGATGTGGTGGGAAGGAACAACCAGCATTAAATCCCAACAACACCCCAGAATTCTAGGAGCAGAGCAGCCCTTTGAATAGGACTTGTATTGTATCTCCTGAGGGGTGGGATGGGCTTTGCAAAAGGTGAGATTTGACCATCAAAAGTTCCTGAAAAGCTAGAGATGTGTCATCCATGTCAGACAAAACTTCACACCTGTCAACAGGGTCAGTAGTGAAAATTCATTATGACATTTTAGCAGAATATAAATATGTCCAGACCCATTTCTAGGGATATTGACACAAGAGATTGTGTCTTCAGAAATCATAGGTGCTCCATCACTGGATGTTTTTAAGAAGAGACTAGACAGTCACTTATCTAAAATATTATAGGTCCGTGATGGCGAACCTTTGGTAGGTGTGCCCTCTCTGTGGGCATGCGTGCCATCGCCCAGCTCAGCTTCACTGTTCATGTCCATGTGCCTCCCACCAGCAAGCTGATTTTCAGGTCTCTGCTGCGCATGCAGGAGTCACACACACATGTGCGGGGCAGGGGGGGTCACACATGCATATGAAGGAGTGTGGTGGGTGCGGTGTTCCTGCCCTTGCACCCCATTGTTGGTTCCAGGAAGCTTCAGGGAGGCCTGCTAGGCCCAAAATGGGTGTGGGTGCAGGGTCATGCACGTGTACAGGGGGTTGTGTGCAGGTGGGAGGCAGGAAGAGCATGGGGGGGTTCATGCGCACATGCGCAGGGGGTGGGTGCATTGCATTGTGGGTGTGAGTGTGGGTATGGGCACACACATGATTTTGGCATGCAAGGACAAAAAGGTTAACCATCACTGGTATAGGTTTTCCTGCCACACTTTTTAAGAAACTGGTCAGAGGAGCTGTTGCAGGGCTAAATCAACTAGATACTTTCAAGTGCTGACTAATGCTTGGTTCTGCATTATGAACCTTAGGTACAAGTGCACTAGTATTAAAGGGTTGCGGCATTAGGAAGGCTGAGACCCACTGCTCTAATGCAGTGTTTTTCAACCTTGGCAACTTGAAGATGTCCGGACTTCAACTCCCAGAATTAATTTCCACACAGAAAATGAAACTAGAATTCCTAAGGTGAAATGTGTCTTATTAGTGTTTCCCCTTGGATGAACTTCTGTTTGGTTGAAATGACTGAGTGTTTTTTCCTGATTGTCCTTCCCGTTCTTTATTTTGTTTCCCCTCATTTGTCTCCAGGGCTCCCTGATCATCCCAGTTTCCTCTGGTCAAGCCCCAGGCTGATGATGTCCAAGCTGACTTTGTGCCTGCTTATTTATCTTACAGTGAATGTCACTAGTTTTCATTGGAAGAGTATTCATAGGTTCCGGGATTTCTGGAGATTGTAGAAAGAGATTGTAGCTGTAATGGTGCATATACCTTGTTTGTTTCTCATTTGGATTATTACAATAGTCTCCTTGACTTCTTCCTTTTTCTTCTCTCCACATCCTGATTGTAGTTTGGAATAGTACCATGCAGGCTGTACTGGACTTTCTACACGATTATTATGACTTGCTTTATTGCTTCATTGGTTTCCTATCTGAGCTACAGTGCAGTTTAAGCTATTCCTGCTTATCTTTACAGTCCTTTATTCGTGTACTGTTGAGTTGCTATTTACTCCTACATTCTTTCTTTCTATGTCAGGAGAAAGGGACCCTTTCCCAAAGGGCAGAGTCAGGAGAGCTTAGAATGTCTGGAAGGCAGGAAGAGGGTGAAGGCAGATCCTCCCTAGAAGTTTGCAGTGTATATCTAATAGTTATGCAGATACCCTATTTTTCAGACTATAAGATGCACCAGAGTATAAGACATACCATGATTTTGAAGAGGTAAATTAAAAAAAAGGTTTTTGCACTGTGCATGCTTCCCAAACCCTCTGCATTCCTAGTTTTGTTGCAAAAAAGTGGGGGCATGCAGAGCTTTGGGAGGTTGGGTGCTGGTGGGGGGAGATGACAAAATGAGGAAAAAGGCCCTGTTTTTTGCAAAAATAGGCTGTTTTTTGCCCAAAAAAAGGTCCTACAGAGGCTTTGGGAGACTTGAAGAATGCTCCTGGAGGCTTGGGGGGGGGGGCAAAAATGAACAAAAATAGTCTGTTTTGTTCTCATTTTTGCCCTTCCCAGCCCCCAGGAGCACTTTTCAAGCCTCCCAAACCCTCTGCACATCCATTTTTGCAAAGGGGGTGGGGTTTCAGTAGGCTGAATATGCTGTATTCAGTGTATAAGATGCACCCAGATTTTCACCCTATTTTGGGGGGGAGGAAGGTGCATCTTATACTCTGAAAAATACGGTAGTTGCTTTAGTCTGGCAAGATTCTATTAATAGGTAAACAACAATAAAGAACTGCTCAGAAGTAACTCCACATGTTATTCTTGGTGCCTTAGGCCTTATTTTTATACTTTAAGTATAGCTGCTTTAAGTATACTTTCATGTTTGTTTTTTTTACTGGTGATTTAATAATGCTATTCTTCTATTCAGTATATATTCCATTTTGGTAAATTCATATTATATATGCCATTATTCTCTGGATATATTTAAGTAGGATTGGCAACTTAGGTTAGCAATTTATCTCTTATTCCTGAATAACAACAGCAATATCTGCAACACCACTTGAATACCACCAGCATTGGCAAAATCACTGTCAATCAATTGCAAAAGGCAACTTTACTTGGAAGGGTTTACATCCTCCAACAATATCTTTAATCTTTATCTTTGCAAATAGCAGCTGCCTATTCCAGGTCCTTGTGAAGTACCCGACATGTGGATAAAAATGTCAAATCCAGCCTGAACATCTGGCTGACTGTGCAACCAACCAACCATAATAAAAATAAGATTTAAGAAAGTCTGGATAGTGAACATGCAAGTTCCTGGAGACAACAGAAGAGAAAGAACTGGAGAAAAATCACAAAATACAAAGACCTGCAAATCTCACAGTAGAATGACTGTGGGGGGGGAAAGACAGCAAAAATAGTACCAATTGTAATAGCCACCTGGGGTGCAGTCCAAAGCAACAGGGACGCCATCAGCATTTACAAAAATCACCATCAATCAATTGTAAAAGACAGCTTTATTTGGAACAGCCACATCCTGCGATAATACCTTTAATACCATCAAACAGCATCTGCCTAGCCCAGGTCCTCAGGAAGGGCTCAATAGGAGAATAAAAGTACCAAATCCAGCCTAAACATCTGGCTGTGTGGTAAACCATAATAATATCTGATTGGGGTTGCATATCTAGTTTTACATTGCTGTATAAGTGAGTGTAGCCTCCTTCCGCTCAACGATTTTGAGTTGGAAGTTTAAAAGCTGGAGTTATTGCCTTCCTCCTTGGCATGCAGGCTACAGGTTTGGTTTGCAAAAATGTATCTATAATTGTGTTAACTTCTATTCCTTTGAAAGAGTATGAGATTGGGTGGGTGGGAGTATCTTCACTGGAGGAGTTGAAAGAAAGGATCTGAGTCATTAAAGGCTAATTAGACCTTTTCACAACCATTGTGCTGTTTGCCCTCCATCAGGATGAGGCTAGTGGACGTGGAGAAGCAAGTTAAGAAAAGGTGATGGAGTGATGAGGTCCTTCCAGGAAGCAACACCAGCATCTGCAGTATTTGTAGTAGATCTGGGGGAAAGGAATATAGGTCAAGAGAGATGTCATAACTCTATAAAGAGCCTTTGCAAAAAAGAGACTGGATTTTAGAGGAGATAAGAAACCAGAAGAAATCAAGATACCCCATGTCTTATTAGGAGTGAGCCAGAAAGCATCTTGAACAGGAGGTGATGATAAGAAATACTCTCTTGAGAACCAGAGTAAGAACATAATCAGATGGGTTCAGGAGATGGACAATGTGAGCTTTAGATTGCAGGGCATTCACAAGACACATCACTACCAGTTTGCTCTTTTGCATATGCCTGAGTGGCCACAGGAGGGATTTTCTTTTGTAGAAATCTTCTTTGACACAGATCGATTAGTGATGTCTCATCACCTCTGCCGTAGATCATGAGGTGCTGTTCCATCATTTAGAGACAAGCAGAGTTATGGTGTTGGGCAGGGAGGGTCTTGCAAATGCTAATTTAGAGAAGGCAGAGAAGTGTTAATGAGCAAGTGTTAAATGAATACTTTGATCCTCCACTCCCATGGAATTCAAGGAAATATTTCCTTATGAATAAATTGTGTATGATTCCTGGCTTGTCTTATTTTTATAAAATGCAGCTACAAAGAATGTAACAGCATATATGGAATCTGCGTTTAAGAATTTTTTCCCCCTTGAGGATTCTTATCCTTCCTTTGCTAATAATTTCCCCCAGAAATTGCTTGTCCCTCAAAAAAACCAAACACAAAATATATGAATGCAGGGCGAGCAGGCAGTACTGGAAAAACAAAAGTTAGCTTCATTTGAGGAGAGTGATTTTTTTTAATGGAGAATAATAACAAGAAATTTCTCCCTCTAAATGTATTTTTCCTTTTAGATTTAAAATACTATTCAACTGTATTTTGAAGAAGAAATGCATCGATTAAGGACAAGCTACTTGTAGCGAGGGTTAGTGAAGTTTGTTCCACAACAGACGGGAAATAATTTTTCTAGATGATGGCAAAGTTTTTTAAAAAAATGTATACAACTCATTTGGGTTTGATATGGTAGTAAAGTCTCTACAAAATGCCAGATTCTAATAAAAAGCAATATTTTTATGTAATACCCTGTTTCCCTGAAAATAAGACCTCCCCATAAAATAAGCCCAATCAGGCTTTTGAGCGCATGTACTAAAATGAGCCCTCCCCTGAAAATAAGCCTTCCCTGAAAATATTGCAACACAGCAGCAGCAACACACTCACCGTCTCCTGCATCTCAAAAAAAAAACCCTCCCCCAAAATAAGGCCAAGGCTTATTTCGAAAATAAGACCCTGTCTTATTTTTGGGTAAACATGGTATTTACAGTTGTTCAAATGACTCCTGTATATTAGTGTTTTTCAAACTTGGCAACTGTTTAAGATATGTGGATTTCAACTCCACTATCCAGCATTGATAGTGTTGGAACAGCCTGCCAATTGTTGGCCACTGTAAAAAGACCTCAGAAGGGATGTGTATAGTCACTGTGAATTAACTATGCAGAAATTATACCAGACACTAAAAATTATTCAGTGCTCACAGAATCACTTTCTATAAAAGATCCATAATTGATAAAGTAGTTGGTGAGAAAAAGAGTATTTTCCCAGTAACAAATTATTAGAATTTCACTACTGGGAGATGTGATGTAATAGATCATGTCAAGCGGGAAAAAGACATCTGATATTCCAGGTCTTCCAATTAGGTAAGATTGAAACTGATCTAGGAAGGATTAAGATCACATTCTATGATAAGGCTGACTTTTCCAGAGAATTGCGACTCATCAAGGGAAGACTGTACTTTCCCCAGGAGACTAATGATTAAGAGAAACTTCCAACCTTCCTTCTTTCCAAACAACCACAATCAATGTACAATATCAGCAAATTTTTACAGGCAGAATTCTGGATTTCAAAACTAAGAAAAACATGTGATAATAACTGGAACCTGCAGGGGCAATGCTATTGGTAGCAAAATAAAGAAATCATCACAGGGAATTTCTAATCTATTTCTTCCATAGTTGTGAAGTGTCTGCCTTGTACTCCTGTCATAAATACAGTTGATATTATAGATACTGTTTTCTATGTAACACAGAGCAGAAACTGCCCTTTGAAAACCTGTAACCATTGAAATGTTCAACCAGCCTTACATTTAGAATAGAATAGAATAGAATAGAATAGAATTCTTTATTGGCCCAGTGTGATTGGACACACAAGGAATTTGTCTTTGGTGCACATGCTCTCAGTGTACATAAAGAAAAATAAAATAGAATACATTCATCAAGAATCATAAGGTACAACACTTAGTGTTAGTCATGGGTTACTAATAAGCAATCAAATTATACTAGGAAACAAATAAAACAATATAAATTGTAAAGATATAAGCAACATGGTTATAGTCATAAGTGGGAAGAGATAGGTACTAGGAAGGAAGAGAAGAATAATAGTAATACAATCTTAGTAAATAATTTGACAGTGTTGAGGGAATTATTTGTTTAGCAGAGTGATGGCATTCGGGGGAAAACTGTCCTTGTGTCTAGTTGTTCTGGTGTGCAGTATGCAGCATCATTTTGAGGGTAGAAGTTGAAACAATTTATGTCCAGGATGTGAGGGGTCTGTAGATATTTTCACAGTCCTCTTTTTGACTTGTGCTGTGTACAGGTCCTCAATGGAAGGCAGTTTGGTAGCAATTGTTTTTTTTCTGCAGTTCTAATTATCAGTTGAAGTCTATGTCTGTCTTGTTCGGTTGCAAAGCCAAACCAGACAGTTATAGAGGTGTATATGACAGATTCAATAATTCCTCTTACATATTGCATAGCAGAACAAGTTTGCATATAAACTGAGTTTCTGTAGCTATCTCTATCCACGGGTTCTTTCCTGCTGCTCAGGAACATCCAATCTTAGAAAGTGACAAGTCTCCATAGATTTCTTGGCAAAGTTTTTCAGAAGTGGTTTGCCATCATCTCCTTCTGAGGGCTAAGAGAAAGTGACTGGCCCACGATCACCCAGATGGCTTCATGACTGAGATGGGATCAGGGCTCAGAGTCTCTCTCTTTCCTCCCACCCCCTCATAGCCTGATGGCTTAACCACTACGCCAAACTGGTCCTTACTGCATTCATTAGGAAATTGCTTTTTCTTCACTGTATCGTGTTTAAAGGGATAAAGATCAGGAAATACAGCACAATTATTCTTTCCCAAGATGTGGTCTATTTGCATCTTTCACCCTTACTGCAAGCCTCAGAAAATGTCAACAGCTCTTAGATATCCTTGCAAAACTCAAAGTCAAACAACACTATCTTGGCCAAACCATCTTCTCTCCAGTTTGTTTTGCAGCTTCCTTTGTCTAATCTCTAGGTTTTAGGTTGGAAGATTAATTGTTGATATTGGAGGAGGCTGAATGTAGGACCTGGAAAAAGTTTTTTTACACCCACATATACTCATTATGCTATTTCCTCCTCAAGAAAACACTGTGCAAAACCCAGAAAAGAAGTAAGAAATAGTAAGCCAAAAAAGGAAGTTAAAGATATTAAATAAGCAAAAAAAACAAAACCACTAAATCTCATTTACACCAAAATTCCTTTTTACAGAAACCCTAAAGGAAGATCTGCCAATTGCTGGATGGAAATGGACAAATTAGGTGAGCAAGAAGACATAAAGTTGCCAAAGAAGAGTCAGTGCCACTAGGAAAAAATATTTTAAATATATAAATGTTTTTTCCCCCTCTGCCTCTCTCTCCCCCCCCCCCCATCCAATGTTCCAATAGCTGCACTACTAGCAGTGTATTACAGCTACAGTTCAAAGTAATGGTTGTTACCTTTAAATCTCTTAATTCAGAATCTGAATATCTACAGGACCAAGGGATAGCTTCTGCCTATATATACAGAAATAGATAAGATGGCTTTTTCTGGATCTCAGGCTTCAGAAATTGTCATCTACAAGGATTTCAGAGTTAATCTCCATCACTGTCCCTCTTCTCAGGAATAGCACTCCTCTGACAACAGACAGACTCTGGCCTGCTTGGTTATTTATTTATTTATTTTGTAAAACTTATTATGTGGTTAATCTTTGGTGAGATTCACAGCCTTTGGGGCCGGTTGGTAGCTCAACAGCTCGAGTCCTAACCAAGAACCTAGGAACTTTTAAGGTAATGTTGGAGGATATAAGCTGTTCCAAGTGGCGTGGGTTTTTGTAGAATCAGAATGTTCAAGTCTGATAAATTTAAAATTTCCAAATAGCGAGGTAGCCCTTTAGATATTGCTCCAAGGGCTCCAATTACAATCGGGACAACACACAATTTTTCCCCCCACAGTCGCTCAACTTCAATTTGCAAGTCCCGGTACTTTGTGATTTTTTTCTTGCTGTTTATCTTCAATTCGTGCATCACCAGCTATTGCAATGTCAATGAACCATACTTTTTTCTTTTCAATTATTGTTATGTCAGGTGTGTTGTGAGGCAAGTGCTTGTCAGTCTGGATTCTGAAGTCCCACAAGATCTTGACTTTCTCATTCTCTAAAACCTTCTGAACCTGATGTTCCCAGTGGTTTTTGCTGTACTCAGATCCAAACTTTTGGCACTATTTCCAGTGAATGATCTTAGCAACGTGGTCATGGCATTGTAGGCAGTCAGTTTGTGCAATTTTTCTGCAACCACTGATCAAGTGGTCAACTGTCTCATCTTTCTCATTACAGAGGTGACATTTGCTGTTGGTGGTAACATGTTGAATTTTTGCCTTCATGCAGTTTGTGGCTAAGGCTTGCTCTTGAGCTGCCAAAATAAAGCCTTCAGTTTATTTTTTCAGATTATTATTATTATTATACAATTGTATCACAGCGGCCAGTTGTTTCGCTGGATTTGGCATTGGTTACTAGTCGGGCCCCACCCAGGGGCCTAGGACGTCGTAACGTATTATTATTATTATTATTGTACAATTGTATCACAGCGGCCAGTTGTTTCGCCGGATTTGGCATTGGTTACTAGTCGGGCCCCACCCAGGGGCCTAGGACGTCGTAACGTATTTTCGTAATATGCGTGCAGATCCAAGCAGTGCGGCTTTTTGCATTTGACTGATGGTGATTTTGTCAATTTTTAACTGTTTTAAATGTAATTCCAGTGCTTTTGGAATAGCACCCAGTGTGCCAATTACCACTGGAATTACCACTGCTGGTTTGTGCCATAGTCGTTGAATTTCGATTTTTAAGTCCTGGTATCTTGCGATTTTTTCATGTTCCTTCTCGGCGACCCTGCTATCACCTGGTATTGCGATGTCTATGATTGTGACCTTATTTTTCTCAACCAGTGTGATGTCTGGTGTATTATGCGCCAGTATTTTGTCGGTTTGTATGCGGAAATCCCACAAGATCTTGACCATCTGATTTTCTGTGACTTTTTCAGGCTGATGTTCCCACCAGTTTTTTGCTGTTTTGATATTATAATTTTTGCACAAATTCCAATGGATCATTTGTGCTACTGAATTGTGCCGCAATTTATAATCAGTCTGCGCGATTTTTTTACAGCAGCTGAGTATGTGATCAACAGTTTCATCAGCTTCTTTGCAAAGTCTGCATTTGGCATCATCAGAGGATTTTTCGATTTTGGCCTTAATAGCATTTGTGCGGATAGCTTGTTCTTGCGCAGCCAGGATTAGTGACTCTGTTTCTTTCTTTAATGTACCTGTTTTTAACCATAACCAAGTTTGTTCACTGTCCACTTTATCTTTTATTTTTTCCAGAAATTGACCATGCAGTGCTTTGTTCTGCCAACTCTCCATTCTTGATTTTATCACATCTTTTCTGTATTCTTGTTTTGTCTGTTGGGCCTTCAGTAGATTTTTGTTCTTTACTTCGATTAATAGATGTTCTTGAGTATCTTTTAAATAATCAGCCAGTGCATGCTTTTCTTCTTCAACTGTTTGCTTCACTTGTAATAATCCTCTGCCACCTGATTTTCGGGGCAGATATAGTCTATCAGTATCACCACGTGGATGTAAACTGTAGTGCATTGTCATTAGTTTCCTGGTTTTTCGGTCCAAAAGGTCCAAATCAGCTTGTGTCCAGTTAACTATGCCAGCTGTGTATCTTATAACTGGTATTGCCCAGGTATTTATGGCCTTGATTGTATTTCCACCATTCAATTTAGATTTCAAAATTTTCCTAACTCTGTTGGTGTACTCTCGCCTGACAATAGTTTTTACTTCTCCATGCTTGATGTTATCCAACTGCAGAATGCCTAAGTATTTGTAGGCTTCATTTTCTTTGCATTTAATTAATTGGCCATTGGGCATTTCAATTCCCTCAGATGCAGTGATTTTGCCCCTTTTTATGGATACAGTGGCGCATTTTTCCATGCCAAACTGCATTGAAATATCGGTGCTGAATACTCGGACTGTATTTGTCAATGATTGGATTTCTATTTCTGACTTTCCATAGAGTTTCAAATCATCCATATATAGTAAATGCGAAATTTTTTCAGCTTTTTTGGCTGTTTGGTAGCCTAATTTCATTTTTTTTAAGATTACTGATAGTGGGATCATTGCGATGAAGAGAAGAGGTGAAAGTGAATCACCCTGGAAAATCCCTCGCTTGATATTAACCATTCCGTAGCTCTCATTTCCTACTGCCAACTCAGTTCTCCATTGTTTCATTGCCTTTTCAGTAAAGGATGTAATATTTTTGCTAATGCCAGTTGTTTCTAAGCATTTTATGATCCAACTATGTGGCAGTGAGTCAAATGCCTTTTTGTAATCAATCCAGACCATATTCAAGTTCGTTTTTCTGTTCTTACAATTTTCTAATATCATTTTATCAATTAGAAGCTGATCTTTTGTGCCCCTGCTCCTTCTTTTGTTGCCTTTTTGCTCTACTGGCAAGATGTTGTTTGTTTCCAAATAATCCATTATGTTATCTGCAATAATGCCTGTAAGTAATTTGAAGGTTGTTGGCAAGCATGTTATTGGTCTGTAGTTTTCAGGTGTTGTTCCTTTAGTTGGATCTTTCTGAATCAAGTATGTTTTTCCAGTTGTTAACCATTCATCAATTTGGCCCTTTTGTAAAATTTCATTCAGTTGCCTGGCCAATATTGCATGTAAACTGGTCAGATATTTGAGCCAGAAACCATGTAATTGGTCCTTTCCAGGTGATGTCCAATTCTTTACCTTTTTAACTCGATTTTTGACCATCTCAGTTGTTATTTCTAATACTTGCATTTGTTTGTTGCCAATGCTTTTCTCAAAGTCATGTATCCACTTTGCTTCCTTGTTGTAGTCCTTTGCATTTTCCCACAATTCTTTCCAGAATTTAACTGTGGCCTGTTTTTCTGGTTTTTCACTTTTGGTGTCACCATTTACATTAAGACTTTGATAAAAACGCCGTTGGTCTGATCGAAATTGCTGATTTTGTTTATATTGGATGATTCGTGCCTCATATCTTTCAATTTTTCTAGCTGTTGCTGTTATCTGCTGTTTTACAATCTCTACAGCTTCATTGATGTTTCTTGTATCCAATCTATATCTCCTGATTAGCCGATCTATGATTTTGTTGTTTTTAAGCCGTTGCTCATGCATGTTCTTTAAGTTACTAGCATCTGCCCTTAATTTTTTATTTTTTGTTCTAAACGGATTTTCCACTTTGGCTTTGATGCTTTTTCTGTTGTGTGACTAGGTACTTTAATTTTAATGCCTAGTTCATTAGTGACTATTACAGCTGCGCTGTACATTAACTGGTTTGTTTCCAAGATGGATCCCGGTTCAATTGTTGAAAACACTGCATTAACCATTTTCATGATAGGGGCCAAAATTTTCTTCGGCACAGTTTTTAGTGATGGTAAACGTTGCCTTTCCTCATTAAGCAGAAAATGCTCCATGATCTTATCCTTCAATTCTTTTTGTTTTTGAGTTAGTACATCAGTTGGTTCAGTGATAACTGGTTCTAGTGGTGGTGATGTTATTTCCTCCCCAAGAGCTTCTTCTGGGAGTTCTACTATAATGTCTTTAGTTGTGTCTTGAATATCAGTTATTTCCGCTTGTGATATTGTTTTTTGGGTTTTGCAATTTGCCTGAATTTCCTCATGTTCAACTTCACTAAACACTTTATTCCGTATAATAAATCGCCTTTGATCTGCTAGTCGTTGTTCACTAACATTTGAATCTGGATATTGTTGTTTCCATAATTCATACATTCGCTTTAAATAGCCTCTTTTTTCTGGCTCTGAGTTGTAGTAACAGGCCATTATGGCACGGTTTTCATCTGCACTATATTTTTGTCGTTTTGTTGGCTGGTCCACTTGTAGCCCACTTGTCGACGGATGTCCAGGGACCCCAACATCCGCCGCGGCCCTTGTTAACCCGCGCGACGACCGATGCGGTATGGAATTCTTATTTGTTTTTTTCACCATATTGTATGGGTTGGCGGGGGGTTTTTTACGGGACCAGATGCCAACCTGATCCCAACCTTCCTCCTTTCTCATCCGGGCTTGGGACCGGCAATGGCGGAGTTGTTGTTATTATTATTATTATTATTATTATTATTATTATTATTATTGATCATATGCGGAATCAGAGGAATGACATCTAACTTTTTCCCTCCTTGGGGTGAATGTTCATGTATGTGTGCCAGCCCTGAAGGTAGAAAATGTTGTTATGGAAATTCTTGTATGTTGTTTTATTCTTGTAATTGGTATAGCAGTGAATTGCTCAGTCAATTAGGATTGGAGCTGCATATACAGTAAGCCCAGTAGATAAATAAATGCATACACGGAAATGGAAATATGGATTGTAATTCACAGGCTTCAGTTATAGCTTTATTCACTTTACAGTTTTCATACCTTGCTTCCCCCAACCAAAACATTCTGTGTATATCACAACAAAGCAAAAATATGAAAATAGCAATAATTACCCCAAACCCACCCAACCAAATGAATGCCAGGAATTTTCAATTAGAGTTGAAGGTTCTATGGGATGAAGCTATTTCAGTAATATTCTGAAATGCTACGAGGAGTGGAGCTTTATGAACTTCTGAGGGTAGGGAGCTTCAAAACATCCTGGTTGACACAGGGAGGGCCTGTGTACCCATCCATGTGTCCTACTTTCAGTCAGAGGTCTTTCCTGCAACATTCTCACCAGAGAGGGTGATAGGGTTTGGATGTGGAAAGTAGTAGTAGAAAGTAGAAAGATCTGATACCCGTAGTGGGAAAAATTATGACCAGGTAACAATTTCTTTACTCTGGGGTTACTATCTACAGCTCTTCAAGGAGAGATTGGCCCTTCTTAGGTGGAGCAAAACTTTGACGTCTCAAAGCTGTAAAAGATTTGCATGTAGTACTACGGTACATAAGTCTGAAAAGTATTCTGAAGACTCTGAGCTTATATGTCAGAATAAATCCTAACTCTATTGTTTAGAAATGTCTGTAGTTTTAAGGGAAAGAATATGTCTCATCTGAGAGCAAACTCATATAATCAATATGTCTGTGGTAATTTACCTACAGTTGGATCAGATATGTGTCAATTTTTAAATATGCTTTCTGTCCAAATGCAAATATGTGAATAATGCCTGATCATATGGACAATATATTTCTTTTCCAGTAAAAGCAGGTTGTCATAAATGAAGATTTTTCCATCCCATCACAATACATTTAACAATTAGCTTGGATATTATGTATTAATAAAACATGTCATTTCTGAAAAAGAAAAGGAATTGAAAAATAATGGCATTGCTGAACAAAGTAAAGATATTAAATAAAACACAAAAAAAGGAATTAAATGGGCCCAAAGCTGGACAGATTATAGTGTGGGTATTTGCTTATATTTCTTGCAAATTTAGTGGGGGAAATCTATATTTTGGTTAGCCCATCTTTAGGTCAAAACAAGAAGCACAGACAATTCATGGAAATAATCATTTGGTTTAATGTTGATGTTCTTGTTGGAAAGAAAGCAATACCTCATTAACCAATACACGGCTCTGGTAGAGAGGCATCACATTACGATCACCCTATATGTCTTGAAATGCCAAGAGTAATTAGAACATTTAGTTGTGGCAGAAAGATTGGAAGGAGAAAGTATAGTTGCAGGGGAAAACCTCAAGAGTATGATTTCACCACAAACATAGTCTTCCAATGTAGACTGAGTGTTTTAAAGTAGTAATACAGTAGCTGCCTTGGGTCTTTCCCTCCACTGGATCAGTGGGATTTAGAAATGGATATCATGTACAGATATAGTAGACCTTCCATCAGACTGGTTAAGTGGCATTTGGATTATTGCAATAATGTTTTTGTAAATAGGTCTGATTCTGACCAAATTTCAACCAGTGACAAATATGGCAATGAGACTTCGATTTAGGACCAAGTAGTGTGAACATAGTATGCAAATCTTCTTTCACCTGCACTGACATTTGAGAAGAGACAGGACAGCCACTTTTCTGGAATGGAGTAGGGTCTCCATGCTTCAGCAGGGGGTTGGACTAGAAGATCTCTAAGGTTCCTTCCATCTCCTTTATTTTGCTATGTTGAGTTATGTTACATAGTTTGTTCTTCAGCCAATTCAAACTGCTGGCTTCACCTTGCAAAACACTGCAAGAACAGGAAGCTAATACCATGTGACTTCCATGGAAACCTTGATCTAGGCCAGGGGTGTCAAACTTGTGGCCCATGGGCTGGATGTGTCATGCGCTGTCCACCCCCACCCCCAGTTTAGCGAAGGGTAAAAATGTTGTGATAAATCATGTGACAACAATGTGGCACTGCGAGTTTGACACCCTTGATCCAAGCTGCGATTGGCTGCAGGACATAAGATATTTTTTAGTGATAACTCCTCAGCAATGAAATATTGCTCTTCAGGGAAGCTTGCCAACACCTACAATAGATTGCTATCGTTTTGGTTTCAGGCATCTCAAGTAGCTTACTGTAACTCTTAGAAATATATTTAAGGTGTGTATTTCAGTTTCTGAAAGTATCTTTAGCTGCTGCACCTGATTGTTATAGTTTTTAAATATATACAGTACAACATAGTTCATTATTCTATATTGCTCTATTTGGTTTTTTAATTGTGATAAATGTTATTTCAGTATTACTGTAGTTTTGCAATTTTGCCTTTAATGCATTGTTTTAAATTGCAATGTATAATGCTTAGCACAATCAATTGTGTGTAGGGTTGGCAAAACTAGGATCATTATTGACCAAATTCTAAATTTAATTGCAGGTCCCTGTGCTATTTTCATCCAAATGAAGAGATTGCAGTGCACATTTAACTACAGGATCCCCCCCCCCACTTCACACACTTTTCAGCTACGAAGATAAGTGACTGACCTTGGGATAATTGAAGGACCTGGCATCACTGACTGAAGGCATACCCTAGCAAAGAATAAAGTAGACATAACACCCCATCCCTTTTCATGCCTTTAGCCAATGTTCCTACAGTGACTTTTTTAAAAAGGCAAATGAGATCTCTGGCTCATTAGCAAAGACGGGGAGAGAAAAATATAGTAGCAGCTGAAGAAGCTCTGTATGGTATTGCTTCTCTGAAGTTGCTGAAATTGCGGCTGGCCTCTCTGGCCCTGTTTCCAATTGGCCCTTTTTCAGTGGTCTGGTTTGCTCCAGCAATAGAATAGAGCTGCCACAAGCAGGGTGAATGATCTAATATGAGTTATTTTCCCCCATTTTTCTTTTAATTTTTTTTAATAAACACAAAAAGGCTACTCTACACCACTAAGAAAGAATGACTATAGAGTGAAGTAATAAATTTTAAATATAATATAGTGATTAGAATATAGTTGACAAAAAACTAACAAAATAAACTGATATTAACTGCAGATAAGAGTATAAAATTAATTAAATCCTTAAGCTCGTCATTAGCTCTAGAGAATATATAGAAGACATTGCATCATCTTCTCATTTTTAAAACAAATGAGCTTTTCAAACCTGGATAATAAGCTCATATTCTGGAGCCATTCCTTAAAACCATACTTTCCAATTATGGGAAATTATCCTCATTACCCTGCCCAAATCTCACTTGAACAAAAACTCTTCATGAAATGACAGATTCCGTATTTTAGGAATATAGTGCCATATCAGTTAAGATCCTTAAATATAAAATATGCCCAGTCCTTTCTAAACATTATTTGAGAGGACTAATGGATATAAAATCATAAGAGGAGTTCATATTTCTTACCTCTTAGATCCACTGATTCTCCACAATTGGATATTGCACGTCTGAACACCGATTTTCTTCTCCCTTGACAAGTTTCTGTGCTGTTTGAAAATGTGAGATTTGTATTCTTAATGGTTATGTATGTATATTTTACCTTAACATGATTCTTAGTATCTGTCTAGCACATCTACATGATCTAAACCTATAGAGCATACATAACTCTCATACCAAAGTCTGAAAATAGTTTTTCTATAGTTCTTATTTATCAGAATATTTGAACTAGAGGTATGGCACTAGAATGGGTTAAGCTCTTATTGTGTCTGTGTTATTTCTCTGATTTAAACTGCAATACCAAAGACATGAACACAAATAAACTGTATGGAATATTACTATTTAGTATTACTATAGAGCCGAGATGGTGCAGTGGTTAGAGTGCAGGCTACTTCAACTGACTGCTAGCAGCAGTTCGGCAGTTCAAATCTCACTGGCTCAATTTTGACTCATCCTTCCATCCTTCCGAGGTGGGTAAAATGAGGACCCAGATTGTTGGGGGCAATAGGCTGACTCTGTAAACCGCTTAGAGAGAGCTGTAAAAGCACTATGAAGCGGTATGTAAGTCTAAATGCTATTGCTATTTGTGTTCTTCCTTGCCCTGTGACTAATGTATAGAATAGCAGAGACAGACACCACATCATTTCTTCCATAGATTCATCTAACTTGTTCCTAACAACTAGCAGCTAATCTGTACAGGTAATCTCTGGGTTAAGGATGAGAGCATTCAGATTAGATGGGGAGCTGTCCAGCATGACCCAAAGTGATTGCTGCAGCAGTGGCAAAGTTCCAGCTGAAGAGTGGTAGAACTGATCTTGCGGCCATCCCACCTTTTCTTGTCATTAGGGCCCTAATTCAGAGCCTACCTCCTCCCTGTAATTAGAATTTAGGTGTATTTGAAATGTTGCCAAATTAATACTCTACTATAAAATCCTATTTTAATGGATCTTGGTTTAACATTCTTTGGACGCAATGGACTTTTTGTTTTCCCATTTGGTCTTTGTCCTCATTTAAAAGAATAAGAATGTATCCATTAAATCCAGGGTTTCTTGCAAATGATGCAATTTCTATTGACTACCTAATCATGCTAATGATGTGAATTGATGCAAATTATGTACCTTAAGATTTAATGCCCACTCTGAATGATCTGTTATGGTTGAAACATTGCTGTCAATTCTAGGTCTCTACCTGGGCCCATTATCACTTTTATACCAGGAAAGTCATCCAAGTGGATTTACAGCACAGAGTTGTGATCCAGCATTCTTCCAATACTACTATATGTCCTCTTTCAATGAGGCACCTTCCAATGATAGACTTGCATCTCTTGAATCTCTATTCAGAGTGATTCAAATGGCTTGATGTAAAATGTCAGTGTTTTTTCCTATAAATTATTCACATATTCTACAGCAGAGGTGGTTATTCAGCAGGTTCTGACCAGTTCTGGAGAACCGGTAGCAGAAATTTTGAGTAGTTTGGAGAAATGATAAATACCACCTCTGACTGGTCCTGCCCCCATCTATTCCTTGACTCCCGAGTCCCAACTGATTGAGAAGGAATGGGATTTTATAATATCCTTCCCCTGCCATGCCCACCAAGCCATGCCACACCCACCAAGCCATGCCACGCCCACCAAGCCACGCCCACAGAACTGGTAGTAAAAAAAATTAATCCCACCACTGTCCTAAAGTTACTGTGTGTGTGCGCGTGTATGTGGGTATGTATCCCTGAGTTCCTAGGCTACATTACTATTTTCTATTACTGATGGCTGCCAAATGTGATGAATCAGAAAGCACAAAATATTGACCATAGTAGCATGAAATAATGGCAACTGTAGTCCAAGATTTCTGAAGGGCACCAGGCTTTGAAAGAAGGAGTTACTGTAAGATATTCAAGGTTTATGGGGCTGTAACCTTATGGATTTCTTTTTTCTAAAATGATTCAGATATACAATGGACATTGACCTTTGTTTGTAAGTATCGTTGGCATATACTTATATATCAACAGAATAATTATACTTGTGAAATGGGAAGGAGTGGGGGAAATGACATGAATATAGCCCCACAAAATGGAAATGAGGATTTTTTAAAAATGCATTTGCCCAGAGATTTTCCATTTGATTTTTTTTTTCATATCAGAAAAAAGAGATCAGATGGTTTGTCCTGCAAAACTTTCATGCAAAAATGAAACATAAAAGTAGATTTTGGTGGATATTATGCTTCCCTAATGTGCTTCTTAATACAACTAGATGATTTTACCCAGGGGAAAGAGCCAAATTTATCCATTTTTGAATTAGCATCAAATCTGTCTCTCCTCCATTTCCTGAAATAAAGAAAAGAAGTGCTTGGTTGAAACTGCAACCATACTGTAGCATGTGTTTATAAGATTTATAGAACAATTCACAAGAAGACTTGACAATTTAATTAGCTCTGATATGGATTTGGATACGGAGAAATATCTGGCTTTCTCTCTTGCTTTTTTGTATAGTTTCTGATGGAAATTTAATGCACTGGTTTTCCAGAAAGAGTTGACCTTCTAACAAAAAAGGGTAATATTGCAATACGCTCTACATGGGGTTGTATCTCAAATCTTCAACTGTTACAGAATGCAGCAAAACAAGCAGATGAGTCTACTTTTAGAACAGACATGCTATACCTCTGGTCTGAGAGCTACATTGGTTGCCAGTTTGCCCTTAGTCCAATTTGAGATGCTGGTTTCAATCTTTAAAGCCTTTCGTGGCATGGGACTGGACTATCAGAGGAACTGCTTCTCTCTGCTTATGTCAGCCCACCCCATCAGAACTTACAGAGAAGGTATGCTATGGACACCATTGGCTAAGGGTCAGTATTTGGTGGGCCCCAGAAGAGGTGTCTTCTTTGACACGGAGCCCACATTATGGAATATCCTTCCCTCAAAATTACATTGGCCCCATCCCCCATCCCTTTTATGATTGGACACACGACTGGATGACCATTTGTCTGAAATGGTGTCGGGCTTCCTGCCTGAGCAGAGGGTTGGATTTAGAAGACCTCCAAGGTCCCTTCCAACTCTATTATTCTGTTCTGTTCTGTTTCCTGAACCCAGAAAGAACTTTGAGTGAATAAATAACTAACATTTTGAAAGGGCCTCACATTATGTGACTATATTTGTCTTCCCATGGAACCAGAGACTTGCCTGTATAGCTCCCTGGTTGAGGGGATCATTTTTAAAATTCTCCTTTCACTTAGGGTTTGATATTATGTGGTTTTAGGATATTTATTATGGTTTTTATATTTGTATTACTGTTTTTATATGTATTGTTTTTATTGATGTGACCCAGAGTCATCTTTGGTGAGATGAGTGACTGTATAAATTTGACAAACAAACAAACAAATAAGTAAATCACATACTTTTAGATCTCTCAATTCCTACCTGTTTGACTCATGAGAAAGTCTTTTTTGGGCAGTCTTTTATAAACTGGTAAAGAAAAGGAAATAAGCGGTGAAATTAAGCATTATTGGACAGTGTGTAATCTTTTTTATTTTATTTTTTTCTGGGTGGAAGTTTTGTAAACATTTTTTACTTTTTAAAGTGAAAGTATTGGATTTTCTTCTTCTATTTCTTTTTTTACCTATGGATTAAATCTTTTCCTTTATTTCTACAATACTGGTTTGGATGGATTTTTTCTTTTCATTTTGTTTCATTTAGGAATTTTGTTTCTTCTAAGCCTGAAACATAAAGAAGCTATAAAAGGAAATGTTAGGAATATAATCTAACGGTTGGGTTGGCAATATATAAATCATGTAACAATGCTGTACCTGTTTCTTTAAATCATGCTGTAAGTGTGATTCGTTGCTGTTTCCTCAATCAGCCATAAGAGGGAGCCAGATTCACTGTTAGATGCTGATCTGATCTGATCTGAGTGTTTGGAAGCTGGCTGTGAGAAGTGCCATATAGTGATCAGTGTGAGCTATTGTAAATTTTGCAACTGCTAGCAAACTTTGTGTACCGGACTGTTTGTATGATTATGGATTATGTTATTTGGATTATCCCTTAACTGAAAGACATTGATTACTGACTGTCTTAACCGTGTATGACTTGGACTGTTTGATGGACTCTGATACCTCTATTTCCACGAAAGTAAAAGCCTATTTGTATGCTGTCTCTGTAAAAGTCTCTGTATGCTGGTTTGTGTGTTCTCCAACACTACTCTCACAACGCTTCTCTGAACGCACTTGCTCTCCCAATGGGGAGCTTACCTAACAGGAATATAAAAAGGGTAGTAATCTTAGAGGGAAAAGAAGTTACACTGCCACTTGGAGGTTGGAGTCTGAGACCTGGAAACATTGCTTTTTCTTTTCCCCCCTTGATCATTTTGACCTTGCACTTCAGCTTGTTTATAGAAGAAATAAGGAGAAGAGCATGGATTGTTTACACAGGTGCTCTTTGGATGCTTGTTGGTAGCTGGAAAGAAGTGAAAACAAAGATTTGTTTTAAACCAGAGTGGCAGTGTTTACTAATTGGAAGGATGGCATGACATCAAAAAGAAACCATAACATTACAACAGATAATGTTTGGAATTCAAAAATTATTAGAAACAACAGGGAGAATTGAGAAGAGATGGGAAAATATTGAAAATATAAATTGTAATGTGGTAAAACCTGATGGAAAAATGGAAGATATACAGCAAATGGAAAAAGTGGAGGCCAGAGTCCTAAAAACCCAAGGGAAAAATGAACAAAGAGGCAAGATAATTGTGGATATTGACAGTGAACTGAGTGTGGTTGGAGATGGAAAGAGTGGAACAAGGAAAGGGGAGATAGATGGAAAGGTGCTTTACTCCAAATTTCAAGGTATAGAAGAAGAAAAAAGAGAAAAATTGATGGACTTAAGGAGAGAAACTTTGACAAAAACACTACTGATAACCAAAGATAAGCTGTTAAAAGAATGGAGGGTTTCGAGATTTTACAAGATATGTAACAAGCAACAAGTTACGAAGAGAAGTCCAAACAAATTGGATTAAGGAAATAACTAGAAGACCAATTCCATAAATGGCAAAAGAAATAGGACTACACTATTACTGGAAAGACACAGGTTGAGATATGAAAATTAATAATAAAACACTAATTAAATTAAATTCAAATTAGAGCATTATGTTAAAAATGTAGCGATAATGGATAAAGTTAGATAAATAATTGATAATGATAACAATGTATACATATGTATTGGTTTGATAAGAGGAAATTTGGTATAAATTTTAAATGGTAAAAAAGGGGAAAAAGTTAAACTTAGTCAAACTATTTTTAAATAAATGACTGATAATGATAATTGTTAAATCGGGTGAATGAAGGCACACTCAGGCTTCAGAGTAACAAACATCTCTTTATTAGCACAAATCAACTATGTACAATCCAGTGAAGGTTCAGTCTGAGAGCAGCCCTTTTATAGGGAGCTGTCAGACCCTTTGACCAATCAGATTGAATCTCTGTTCCCGCCGGAACAGAGGACCTTGGTGTAAACCATTACCAATGTTTCTGGTATCTAACAATAATAATGTAATAATTTGTATTGACATGATAAAAGGGAAATTGGATATAAATTGTAAACAATGATTAAGAAAAGAGGTCTAAAATTTTTGTTATTAAATATAATTATTTTTTATTTTGAATGTGTTATAAAGATATAATGTGGCTGGATGATATTGAAAATAGATAATGGGATGCCATTATGTGGTTTTGTTTTAAACTTTGGAATATTTGTTACAAAGGGACGTTAAAACAACTATACTCATATGAAGGATGAGGTATGATGATAGCAATATATATAAATATATTTGATGTAAAATATATAACTTGATATGAATCATAGGTGATGACTATGGAAGGGATGCACGAAGGTTCTTTTTAACCAATTGACACACTTTCTACAATTTGTAATGGAAAATGATTTTAAGGTGTTTGTTTGTGTTTATTCAAAAATATTTATTTTTTATTTAAAAATATTATATATATATATAAAATAAAAGATCCAAAGCTTTATCAAGACATTATATATATATATATATATATATATATATATATATATATATATATATATATATATATATATATATATATATATATATATATATATATATATATATATATATATATATATATATATATATATACTTAAAGTCACAAGTCTTTAAGTATATATATATATATATATACTTAAAGTCTTTAAGTATATACCTCCCACCCTGGCTGGCTGATAAAGGAGTCGTTCTCTGTAGCTCAAATGGTTAACTCCCTGCCTGGGAGGCAATAGAGCACAGGTTCGAATCCCAGTAAGGATATGGCTAGCTGATGAGAGCTAAATAGCTTGAAATAGATCTATACTAGTCTTCCTTTATTTATTTATCAGCACAAATAAAATAAAAAACACACATATATATATATATATATATATATATATATATATATGTGTGTGTGTGTGTGTGTGTGTGTGTGTGTGTGTGTGTGTGTGTGTGTGTGTGTGTGTGTGTGTGATAAATAAATAAAATAAATAAAATAAAAAAAACACAAATATAACAAAGGCAACAGTAAAAATATTGGGTTTCTGTCGTGATGGACTCTTGTGACGACCCGAAGGACAGATGATGGAAGCAGTTAGCTTCCTCCCATAATTGGGGCTTACCAGGGGTTGTAAAAATCATATATATATATATATATATATATATATATATATATATATATATATATATATATATATATATATATATATATATATATATATATATATACACACACACACACACACACATACATACATACATACATACATATAGTCTTGATAGAGCTTTGGATCTTTTATTTAAGATAATCAAACATTTTTAAGCTGTACTTGACATTAGCCTTTTCTTTTTTAATGGCCTATATATTGCTTAAGAGGGGACTTCTGAGAGATCTGGTTTGTGTAATATATTAATTGAACAAAATATGGCAAAATATGGCATAATTTGTGTATGTTTATGATTTCTAGGGCTGTTGACTTCCTCACTTCAGTGACGAATGCTTTTATAATAAGTGTTTATTATTGTAAGGTCAGAAAACATTTGTGTTCAGTTTTCTAATAAAGTCTAGGCCAAAAAATTTGCAAACAGAAATACATCATTAATCATAAACAAGTTCCTTACAGACAAGGTCAGCTTTCAGAAGCATATTTATTATTTTATCTATTGCAAAGATGTAAAAGCAACTCCATATGATAAACAAAGCAATGTACAGCAATGCTTTAAAGAAGCATAGCAAAGCAGTGCTAAGAAGCCAAAAAACGACATGCTAGACGTTGAAACCAAAATACCATATATAGAAAAGCTCAGTCTCCTTCAAATTGACCTTGACTTCTGGTAACTTAATGGACATGTCAATGCTATTTTCCTGGCAACAGTAGAGAAATGATATGTCCTTGTCTTCTTCTGGGATGCTTTTCAACTTCTCAGCCTAGTTCTCAGCTCTGTATTTCCTGGAGAAATCCAAGTATTAACCATGCCTGGTCTTGCTTAGTTCCAGAGTCCAAGACAGGGTCAGCCAGGGATAGCAATTTGCCAACTCCCTTACCTCCTGTATCTACAATAGCCTCTAACAGTATTGCTAGTCCACCATTAAAGTACTCATGTCTGCCCTATCTTTTGCGCTTTAACTCATCTTCTTTATCATGTTATGTGAAGTTCTGAGGTCCTGTATCTTAGGAGCATAATTGTCATACTGAAATCTATTCAAAGTAAAGGCAGCTGTGCTGGTTTTAAGAACAATTCAAATTATGTAATAACTCAATACCTTTATTAGTGAATTCAAAGCAACAAAACAAAACTTGGCACAGAGCCGAGGTGGCGCAGTGGTTAAATGCAGCACTGCAGGCAACTTCAGCTGACTGCAGTTCTGCAGTTCGGCTGTTCAAATCTCACCAGCTCAAGGTTGACTCAGCCTTCCATCCTTCCGAGGTGGGTAAAATGAGGACCCGGATTGTTGTTGGGGGCAATATGCTGACTCTGTAAACCGCTTAGAGAGGGCTGAAAGCCCTATGAAGCAGTATATAAGTCTAACTGCTATTGCTATTGCTATTGCTATTGCTATTGCTATTGCTAGCTCCATATTTCATGTATCTAATTGGTAAACAAACTCCCAAAGGAGTTAAGTAGCTGATATTGAAACCACAAGCGCTGCATTTATTAGATATGAAGATAGAATGTCTTAAGGCAATGCCATTGTGATGTTTACGCTGTTTCCGGATTAGTTCCATACTCATAGAATCCTACACTATTTTCTTTGTTAAGCAGCTGAACTGTTTCATTTGTAGCTCAGCTATGCTTCAGAAGGAAACACGCTGAATCCAGTTTTCCATATCTGAGTTTTCCAAACCTTGGAGGCAGGATATTCTTTTAGATTAGCGGGCAGTTCTCTCCCTTTCTCACAGAGATAACAACTTGCCAGCATTTCCTATCTGCTTCAAACTGTGCAAAGGGAAAATACTTTGTCAATGTGGCAGCCCACCCACTCCCCAATTGCAAATGCTCAAATGTTTTTAAAACATAAAATGCCCACAAAGAAGTCCATGGGTGGGGCAGGGTAGAGGCAGCATCTTCATATTGATGAGCTGTCAGTTGTATTGTTGCCTCTTGTGGAGTTTTCTGCATTTGGTTATCAATAAAGAATTTAGCACAGGGTATGAAACTCGATTTCATTGAGGGTTGCATCAGGGTTGTGTTTGACCTTGGGGCAGCAGGGGGGCATGGCCAGAGGATGTGGCCAGCTCAATGTCACTCATGTTTAGGATTTAGGATTTTATTAGTATTTATAGGCCGCCCTTTTCCCTGAGGGGACTCAGGGCGGCTTACATAAAATAAGGAAGGGAGGGTACAGACAATAGACGCAAACAATACATAAAAGTAAAATAGTAAGCAACATTCATTCATCATTCGGGTGGGGACATATTATCTTTATCCCCAGGCCTGACGGGCTAGCCAGGTCTTAAGGGCTGCGCGGAAGGTCTGGACGGTGGTGAGGGTACGAATCTCCACGGGGAGATCGTTCCAAAGGGTCGGAGCTACTACTGAAAAGGCTCTCCTCCGTGTGGTTGCCAGTCGGCACTGACTGGCAGATGGAACTCGGAGGAGGCCTAATCTATGCAATCTAATTGGTCGCAGGGAGGTAATTGGCAGGAGGCGGTCTCTCAAGTACACAGATCCACTACCATGGAGGGCTTTATGAGTGACAAGTAGCACCTTGAAGCGCACCCGGAGACCAACAGGTAGCCAGCGCAGCTCGTGGAGGATAGGTGTTATGTGGGCGAACCGAGGTGCACCCACAATCACTCGCGCGGCCGCGTTCTGGACTAGCTGAAGTCGCCGGATGCTCTTCAAGGGCAGCCCCATGTAGAGCACATTGCAGTATGTTGTGGACGCCTGTGGTAGCCCAAGTGTTCTGTCAGCAAAAATGAGCTCCCGAGCTCCGTTTTCAGCTGCAATGACCTCTTGCAACCCTCTGCCAGAGAAAAATGGAGCTTGGGTCTTGAGTTTGACACCCCTGATTTAGCAGATGACTTGAAAATTATGGTGATTGCCTGATGCAGAAAAGCTGCAACTGGTCTGGGGGATTGTATGGTTTGGGGTTGGCCCTAAGACTTCCACAAAATCTTTAAGAAAGAAATAATGGATCAAGTAAGGCATAATGGTTTGTCCTCCATTTTTGAAAATACGCAATCCAACTCTTACTTGCAACCCACTAGGTAAGAATGTAAGAATCTGAGCCACATGGAAATATTCTGAATCCTGTTGCTAGAAAATTTAAATGAAATGAAAATTTTACAATTAAAGTCTGTGGAAAGTTCCGTTTGCAAACTACTTAACACAGGATTTCTGATCCTGGTACAGAATCCTATATGTGTTTCACCTAATGATGGAGCTGGGTGCAAACAATGGCAGGATTTTATAACACATCGTGTGTATGTTTATTGATTACAGTTTGTTAATGTAAACTGCCATGCACATTTGTCAAAGGGAAGGTTTTACGCTGGGAGCAACTGGGACATGATATTGCATAATGATATTTTAAAAGCAGATAAGCAGTATACGAAATTATGCTCCTTGTACTACCTGGAAAAGATTCAGCCACATAGTCAGATTTCACAGCAGAGTAGGACTACCAATTCCTTTAACACTAATTATGATTCCCGAATTGTATTAATACAGACTTACGTTTATGTAACTCTGAACTGTGTAGATGTGAATGACTTTGTTAATTCAGGATAAGGACTCAGAAAACATGGCTGTTCTTTCAAATTGGCTGCTTTTGTGAACTCTCATGTAGTTACATGCAGAGGTGGTATTCAGCTGGTTCTCTCTGGTTCGGGCAAACCAGGAGTGATGGCTGCAGGAAACTCTGCCCATCCACCGCAACATAATGTATGAGCATTGCGCATGCACAGAAGGCAGTGCACATGCATAGACAAGGTGTGTGTGAGTGAAGCGAGAGAGACTACATGCACACTCACATTCGTGAACCGGTAGGAAAGATGAATTCCATCTCTGGTTACATGCAATTGCATACTCAGGTTACTATTCTCCAATCTAACAATCTTTTTATTTAAAAAACAAAAAAGACACAAACAGAAAGGTGGAGCTCATCTACCCACCAAAAGGCAGCAAGTGAGTACAAGATGGTTCAGTAAGCTTGTCAGCCTCCCATACAACCCCCCTTTCATGTCACATTTAGCACAATCCAATTATCACTTAGCCAGTGAGTAAATACAATTTGCAATATCTGCGTGAGAGAAGAGGCAGCATCTTTATAAGGGAAAAGATGGGAAGTCTGTAGGATGCAGCTGAAGGAATTGAATGTCATAGCTTGATGCTCCTCTGATGGATGAAGCATTTTATTAAGTTATGATGATCTGGACAGTTGTCATCCATCATTTCTACTTTCATGCCTTGTACAGCAATTATAGATTCAGACCAAGAATCCACCTCATGCATTCTTCTTTAATCTGATTTTAATATGTTTGCTAAGGGCTATTAGATACTATTTAGTATTTAGGACCCCCACTTCCATCTGGGATATTAAGGTGAGAGAAACATTTGATTGGGTAGAAGTTATGTTTTAGCATATTTATGTGATGATGTATATATTGATTTGTATAAAGATTTATATCCCTCTCTCCTGCCCTCATAAATGCATATGCATTATTTAAAATGTCTTAGGCTCACAGAATTGTAGTGTTGGAAGAGACCACTTAGGCTACTGAGTTCAATCTCTTGCTCCATAGTAGAATGCAAATTAAGGATCCCTGACAAATTGATCTGCTTCATATTGAAAAGATTTACAATAGTTAAAATCACGCTAAAATATCACTACTAAGACATACTACTCTGTACATAAGAATAAAAGCAATGCTCAGAAGATACATTAACTACCTGACTAGGAAAAAGCTGTCAGAATAAAAGTATTCCTTATTTATAGAAAAATAGTGGAGAAGTTTCTTTCTGCATTGCCAATGAGAAGGCACTCCATAATACTACTGGAAACTTTAGGAAGGCCTTACTGTTTGCCCCAATCAAATAGGTTTCAGAAAGATAGGCATTCCTACTTGTATTATTATTATTATCACAACAACAGAATTGTATCACAGCGGCCAGTTATTTCGCCAGATTTGGCATTGATTACTAGTCGGGCCCCACCCAGGAGCCTAGGACATCGTAACATATTTTTGTAATATGCGTGCAGATCCAAGCAGTGCGGCTTTTTGCATTTGACTGATGGTGATTTTGTCAATTTTTAACTGTTTTAAATGTAGTTCCAGTGCTTTTGGAATAGCACCCAGTGTGCCGATCACCACTGGAATTACCACTGCTGGTTTCTGCCATAATCATTGAATTTCAATTTTTAAGTCCTGGTATTTTGCGATTTTTTCATATTCCTTCTCGTCGACCCTGCTATAACCTGGTATTGTAATGTCTATGATTGTAACCTTATTTGTCTCAACCAGTGTGATGTCTGGTGTATTATGCACCAGTATTTTGTCCATTTGTATATGGAAATCTCACAAGATCTTGATCATCTGATTTTCGGTGACTTTTTCAGGCTTATGTTCCCACCAGTTTGTTGCTGTTTTAATATTATAATTTTTGCACAAATTCCAATGGATCATTTGTGCTACTGAATTGTGCCGCAATTTATAATCAGTCTGCGTGATTTTTTTTACAGCAGTTGAGTATGTGATCAACAGTTTCATCAGCTTCTTTGCAAAGTCTGCATTTGGCATCATCAGAGGATTTTTCTATTTTGGCCTTAATGGCATTTGTGCGGATAGCTTGTTCTTGCGCAGCCAGGATTAGTGACTCTGTTTCTTTCTTTAATGTACCTGTTGTTAATCATAAACAAGTTTTTTCACTGTCCACTTTATCTTTTATTTTTTCAAAAATTGGCCATGCAATGCTTTGTTCTGCCAACTCTCCATTCTTGATTTTATCACATCTTTTCTGTATTCTTGTTTCGTCTGTTGGGCCTTCAGTAGATTTTTGTTCTTTACTTCGATTAATAGATGTTCTTGACTTTCTTTTAAATAATCAGCTAGTGCATGTTTTTCTTCTTCAACTATTTGCTTCACTTGTAATAATCCTCTACCACCTGATTTTCAGGGCAGGTAAAGTCTATCAACGGCGGAGTTGTTGTTGTTGTTGTTGTTGTTGTTGTTATTATTATTATTATTATTATTATTATTATTATTATTATACAATCGTATCACAGCGGCCAGTTGTTTCACCAGATTTGGCATTGGTTACTAGTCGAGCCCCACCCAGGGGCCTAGGACGTCGTAACGTATTTTCATAATATGCGTGCAGATCCAAGCAGTGCGGCTTTTTGCATTTGACTGATGGTGATTTTGTCAATTTTTAACTGTTTTAAATGTAATTCCAGTGCTTTTGGAATAGCACCCAGTGTGCCAATTACCACTGGAATTATCACTGCTGGTTTGTGTCATAGTCATTGAATTTCGATTTTTAAGTCCTGGTATCTTGCGATTTTTTCATGTTCCTTCTCGGCGATCCTGCTATCACCTGGTATTGCGATGTCTATGATTGTGACCTTATTTTTCTCAACCAGTGTGATGTCTGGTGTATTATGCGCCAGTATTTTGTCGGTTTGTATACGGAAATCCCACAAGATCTTGACCATCTGATTTTCGGTGACTTTTTCAGGCTGATGTTCCCACCAGTTTATTGCTGTTTTAATATTATAATTTTTGCACAAATTCCAATGGATCATTTGTGCTACTGAATTGTGCCACAATTTATAATCAGTCTGCGTGATTTTTTTTACAGCAGCTGAGTATGTGATCAACAGTTTCATCAGCTTCTTTGCAAAGTCTGCATTTGGCATCATCAGAGGATTTTTCGATTTTGGCCTTAATGGCATTTGTGCGGATAGCTTGTTTTTGTGCAGCCAGGATTAGTGACTCTGTTTCTTTCTTTAATGTACCTGTTGTTAACCGTAACCAAGTTTGTTCACTGTCCACTTTATCTTTTATTTTTTCCAGAAATTGGCCATGCAGTGCTTTGTTCTGCCAACTCTCCATTCTTGATTTTATCACATCTTTTCTGTATTCTTGTTTCGTCTGTTGGGCCTTCGGTAGATTTTTGTTCTTTACTTCGATTAATAGATGTTCTTGACTTTCTTTTAAATAATCAGTCAGTGCATGTTTTTCTTCTTCAACTGTTTCCTTCACTTGTATTATTATTATTATTATTATTATTATTATTATTATTATTATTATTATTATTATTCTACAATTGTATCACAGCGGCCAGTTGTTTCGCCAGATTTGGCATTGGTTACTAGTCGGGCCCCACCCAGGGGCCTAGGACGTCGTAATGTATTTTCGTAATATGCGTGCAGATCCAAGCAGTGCGGCTTTTTGCATTTGACTGATGGTGATTTTGTCAATTTTTAGCTGTTTTAAATGTAATTCCAGTGCTTTTGGAATAGCACCCAGTGTGCCAATTACCACTGGAATTATCACTGCTGGTTTGTGCCATAGTCGTTGAATTTCGATTTTTAAGTCCTGGTATCTTGTGATTTTTTCATGTTCCTTCTCAGCGACCCTGCTATCACCTGGTATTGCCATGTCTATGATTGTGACCTTATTTTTTTTTTATTATTATTATTATTATTATTATTATTATTATTATTATTATTATGTTGTTAATCTTTGGTGAGATTCACAGCCTTTGGGGCTGGTTGATAGCTCAACAGCTTGTGTCCTAACCAAGGACCTAGGAACTCTTAAGGTAACGTTGGAAGATATAAGCTGTGTCAAGTAGGGTGGTTTTTTTGTAGAATCAGAATGTTCAAGTCTGATAAATTTAAAATTTCCAAATAGATAGGTAGCCCTTTAGGTATTGCTCCAAGGGCTCCAATTATAATCGGGACAGCACATGATTTCTTTTTCCACAGTTGCTCAACTTCAATTTGCAAGTCCCGGTACTTTGTGATTTTTTTCTTGCTGTTTATCTTCAATTCGTGCATCTCCAGGTATTGCAATGTCAATGAATCATACTTTTTTCTTTTCAACTATTGTTATGTCAGGTGTGTTGTGGCTGTCAGTCTGAATTCTGAAATCCCACGAGATCTTGACTTTCTCATTCTCTAAAACCTTCTGAACCTGATGTTCCCAGTGGTTTTTGCTGTACTCAGATCCAAACTTTTGGCACAATTACCAGTGAATGATCTTAGCAACGCGGTCATGGCATTGTAAGTAGTCAGTTTGTGCAATTTTGCTGCACCCACTTATCAAGTGGTCGACTGTTATTGTTGTTGTTGTTGTTGTTACTACAACTACTACTAGTAGTAGTACTACTACTAGTAGTACTACTACTGAGGTGGGCCTTTAAGTATCCTGAATCAAAATATCAAAATGTAAAATAGGACAAAAAGTTTAGATCCCATTCCTGGAAAGTTTAGAGTTAATACTCTGTGTGTGTGTGTGTGTGTGTGTCTGTGTCTGTGTCTCTCCATGTGTGTGTAAAGATTTATATTTTGAAGTTTGAGAGAACTTTCACTCCACCTTTCCTCTCACACATCATCATTCTTTCTTCCCTTCTCCTTCTTGCTCTGGACTGAGACAGACTTTCCCACCTCTGATATATTTATCATTTTAAGAGTGAGAATGAAAGAAACCTTATCAGGCAAATAATTCAGCTGTGGGCTACTGCCAAATTTCCCACACTCCCCAAGATATGATTATTCCTCGAATTGATACCAAACTTTGTGTCTGCCTTAATCCTGGCTATGAAAGGGGTCCATCATCTAGTGATATCAGGAGGTGGCTGGACAGCTAACTGGATTGACAAGTCTTTCTGACTGCTTTATTTTTTTGGGCTGCTGTTTGATGTCAACCCATCAGCCACCCCTGCCAGGAAGGGGAGAGGGGAATGGTCTACAGGATATTGCTGGGAAGCAAACACTGAGAAGATTCCCTGTCAGAAATGATGGATTAGATCTGAACAAGAACTGAAGCAAATGGAGGAGTATAACAAGAATAGGTGCAAGTTGGGAAGTTGTTCTCATCCGGCCTTAATAAGAACAGGAAAACTCCCTGTTATTATCTTCATGATACAACCTGAGGAAACCATGGGGAAATGAAGATGTTTGACAGGAAAGCTCAGAAACAAGGAACTAAATTAAAAAGTGAAATTTGAAGAAGTCTAGCAGCAATCTGTAATAATGGAAAAAGTTGTCCTGCTGCTTTCTGTGTAGATGCTTTGAAAACTGGCAAGCAGATCATAAAGGGAGCTGCCTTTGCCTGTCTTAGTCCAATATTTTTATCTGGCAAGGACTGTGAGATATAACAGCCTCTGGATATGAACTTCAAGTTCCACCGGTGCCACTCTAATATAGCTGTGGTAAATAAAAGGCACAGGAGAATTGCTAAGGCCTTAACCAGAAGAGGCAATCTAGTGCCTTCTTATCTCTTTTAAAATCATCTTTTATTTATCTTTGGGAAACTTCACAGTACCCTAAAGTAGTCTCATAGTCATATGTTCTTCAATTGTGGTAAAAATAATATGAGGGAATAGCAAATATAAACTGCACTGGGGAGTGGATATATATTCAGGAAAATTCATTATTCCGTTAGAATATGGAGGTGCCCATGGATACTGTTTCTACTGGTATCTAACATTACACTCAGGTGGCCTACTTGCCCTGAGAATAATAATGAAAAATCTCTAAATCACTTTTAGACCAATTCTATTCTCTACAGTCCTCCTTTCAAGTTCCTGCTATGCTCCTTATCTTACTGCCTGTCCTAATTTTTTCGTATGAATAATTGCAAGGTGCCTTCAGATTATATATTAACTCAGTCAGATTTTTCAAGTGCTTTCTATTGCTGAATGCCATCCAAAGCATTTAAAGATGCAAGTTGAGTCCATTTATGTCTGGATATAAGGGGTTGCAGGGAACATTCTCTGCATCTTTCCATGAATTGAAATTGTAGGGTTTGATGTAATTCTTCTTCACAGCCTCATGACCAAGGTTAGTATCCTCTAATAACTCTGTACTTGCTTGTAAATTATAATAATCCAAGAGATCCACAAGCTGATTTTGCATCACAAGCTACTTTATATGCTTCCTTCCATTTCTTTTGACCATGGGTACAGTTCAGTGGTGGGATTCAAATATTTTTACTACCAGTTCTGTGGACGTGGCTTGGTGGGCATGGCAGGGGAAGGATACTGTAAAATCTCTATTCCCACCACACTCCAGGGGAAGGTTACTGCAAAATCCCTATTTCCTCCTAATCAGCTGGGACTCGGGAGGCAGAGAATACATGAGGTCGGGGCCAGTCAGAGGTGGTATTTACTGTTCTCTGAACTACTCAAAATTTCCGCTACCGATTCTCCATAACTGGTCAGAACCTGCTGAATACCACCTCTGGTACAGTTTTGGAAGAGGTTCAGATGGACTGCCAGTGTGGTATAATGGCTAACGGGTTGAGCTGGGAGGCTCAAGTTTAATTCCACCATCAAGCTCACTGTGGCTTTGGGCATCTCATTCTCTCTCAGCCCAACTTCATATCCAGTTTGTTGTGGAGAAAACATGAAAGGAGAGGTTTATGTATGTTGCCTTGAGCTCTTGAGGAATAAGTGTGATAGAAATCTAAGAAACACGTGGAGAATTATAATTGTGAACATGCTTATGTGAATACTAGTATATTTTATAATTTACCATCATATCTCAGACTTTTGGCTAAGACCAAATATAGTACATGCTACCTACAATATATCCCTTGAAAAGAGACTTGTAGCAGAATGCTTTTTTGAATGTCTGATAGACAGTCTTAGTGAAATAAAATGCATCAGGTCACAATAAATCAAAATTAACTAAACAAACTATAAAGCATGGTAATGGGGACATGACAGTGCACAATATATACAGTTATAAATGTACAGAGACAGTGCCAATACAATATTAGAACACAGGGTTGTCCATTAAATAAGAGGCAGGGAAATTCAGGACAAGCAAAGCAAACAAAGTCAAAACAGTTTAGATAATTTTAAATCAATTCTTGCAGGATTCTAATGTAGCTTTTTACAATAAAGTAGAATTAGCTTGTCTGATCATGTTTCCTGTCTGGTCTATCTCATAAGACTGACATCAATTTTGCAAGTCTAAAAATACATCTCTCTCCCCCATTTCCTTTATAGCCCCAGAAACTAGGGAGGGTCTCTTCTGGGCCTCTTGACCCACCACATTCCTGCTGTGGATCAGCTGCCTTTTATCTGACCATTCTCTTAGTTGTGGCTCTTCACCTTGTCTCCCCAGGTCCACACACCATTACACCACACATGCCTGCTTGCAGCAACTCATCAGCTATCTCCAACTTTCTAAATCTTTTGCTAAGATTGATTACGTGATAAAGTAAAAGAAGTAACAGTATAGGGGGAAAAGGTAAGATAAATTTCCCTTCATTCCTAACCAATATCAACTCTCTAGATAATACTTCCACATGTTTATTTAACAAGCAAAGAATCCTACAGGCTTAGGGCAAACCAACCTTCCTTCCATCAAACTATTATATGTAAAGTAAGCTGGTGTGAAGGAAATATATCAGGCTGGGCAACATTATCATCATCATCACCACCATCACCACCATCATCACCACCACCACCACCACCTCATTAAATGTACATGCCACCCAATTTCTAGTGATTCTGAGTGATTTATAGCTTATAAAAACATTAAAAACAATAACAAAACAAACATGAAGATTAAAGATGGCAAAAAATGAAAAATCTAGATGGAAAACAACAAGAAAAACAATCCACACAATCTAAATGGGGGGGATTCAGTCATCTTCATAAAGGCCTTGGTGAAGTGGCAGCTCTTCCGATACCTTCAAAATGCCAGCAGCATTTTGGGGGATTGTTTGGATCTTTGGGGGTGCCTCCTTCCTGAGGGAGGAGGTGCTGCTGCAGGGAAGGTGAGCTTCCAGGGTCCCAATGGATGACATTGTTTATTTGAAGGAACCTGAGTGTGCTGATCCTGCCAAATTGGATTGAGCAGGGTCAATGGGACTCTGCAATGGAAGACAGGTGGCCTCTCAAATAAGCAGGTCTTATGTCTTGAATCACACCAATTAGGAAATCAACAACCAGTGCAGCTCATGAAGTAGAGAAGTTACATGAATATGCCAAGATATGTTCATCACTGTCTGTGCTTCTCATACTAGACCAGTTGAAATTTCTTTAGCACATTGCAGTAGTCAATCTGGGAAGCAATCATGGCATGAATGACTACCTGAAGGCCCTCCGAACCTTTTCCTCCAAAGTTCCCATCAACTATAAACCAATCATTTTCTCAGCTTGCATGTAGTTGAGAGATATTTCCATACTGAAGGCTATTTCTACCTTATGCTATACATTTTTATAAATAGGCAGTTGCCCCAGTCCTTGGAAAATTTGAGATAGCAGTTGACTGTGAAATGTAGAATTATGTTCTGAATGAAACCACCAACTATTGCCACCGACTATTGTCTCAGTAGAGAAATACCTTAGTGGAACAAGAGTATTTTGCATGCTAAAAGATTGCTTCAGGAAGAGAGAGGAAATATTGTATAGGACAACTACATGATCAGTGTACATCAGCCTCTCTCATTGGGATGTCCTCCAGACATGTTGGAGTTTGATTGCAATAAGTTCCAGTCTCCATGATCAAAAGCTTCATTAACCAAAATGAGGAAAGGCAAAATCCATGATGATTAGAGGGTATAATATTTACTGAAGAAATTACTAAGCTAATTAAACCGATAATCTCTTCCTGTTAATGTCAGGTACTCTTTAAGAGTCATGAATGTTAACATTCTAAATTTTGAATAGACTGGTTCAGCCAATAGTCTTTTTTTTTTACCTCCTCAATTATTTCTAAATGGATGACATGGAAACATATCAAATTGAAATGATCCAATACAATTGAGCCTCTATATTTAATACTTTTATTTTTCAATCTCAAAGCTGGAGGTTCTTTGGAGAGTCCATTGGAGTTTTTCTTTTTTTCCTTTCCAATAAATGGAAAGGAAATACTGACTTTCTAATACTGACTGAGCGAGATCAAACTTTCACCTCCCAGCCGGCCTGAGTAAATTGCCCTTTCCACGCCAAAGAAAACTTCAGTGTCAGGAAGAACCAGATGTTTGCAATTAACTGTCTCAGGTTCCTTCTGCCCTCCTGGCATAGTTCTTCCCAAGCCCTGGGAGGAACACTTATATTAAAAAAATGCAGGTTTTAAGCTAGATTGGTCCAATGTCAAGTTGCAAGTCTGTCAACAGTCTTGGAATGATGGACACCAAAGGAGTTCTAGAATAGTCCCAGACTTCCCATTGGAATAAGGGACTCTAGTCAGACGAGTGAAAGTTAGGAGGAATTGGTTTGACATTAGCCTTGTACCTGAAGTATGTGGGATCGAAAGGAAAGCAGCTTGGAAGGAGTGACCACAGTTGATTGCATACTATATTTAGTTATGGTTACCTTATTGTATGGGTGAGCCTTTGAAACCAAGATCTGCTTTTGCCATTTTGGACGACAAAGAAGTGGGCATATCCAAGACAAAAACTTACATTGAATTTCATGCTATTTAAATATAGCAAGTACAATTGAGCCCTGTATATTTAATACTTCTATTTTTCAGTCACATGAAAGTTACTTTTCCTTGGCAACTGTTGAACTGATGCTGAGGATCCAAACAAATCAAAGGATTTGGAGGACCGTATGCAGCTTGGGGATCTCAGCTTTCAGATTCTCAGATCTCAGACTCCAGGTTCTGCCACAAAATCTACACCTAAGAGAGGTCTCCATATATACAGAATTTCCATCCGATATGGAACTTTCAGATCAGCATGTAGGTGTTTGAAAATATTTTTTGGCTTATGGCCATATCTTTCAGTATTCCTCAACCTTTCAAGCTCTGCGGACTGGTGGGAGCAGCAGTAGTGGTGGCAGAGTGGGGAAGAGGTGATAGTTCCGTGCAAGCAGCGGGCGTGCATGTTTGCACCCACACCACTGCTGGCACAAATTGACTTTTGTGTGCTCACCTGCTGCCCTGCTGCTTGCCTGAGGGTTGGGGACCCCTGATATATTTTAATGAATTAAAACTAAAATCAATTTCTTATTCCAGCAGTAGGAAATATTGCTTTGGTATGACGATTCTCTTTAAAATTGGACTAATGCACCAGATCTTTTGTGTGTATCAGTTTTTGCAGAAGGAAAAAAAATTATTGAGGAAATTGTCATATAATCACAACAGAATGAATTAAGAGCAGCGGTGGCACAATGGTTAGAATGCCATATTGCAGGCTAATTCTGCTTACTGACAGGAGTTCGATCCTGACTAGCTCAAGGTTGACTCATCCTTCTGAGGTCAGTAAAATGAAGACCCAGATTGTTGGTGTCAATATGCTGACTCTATAAACTGCTTAGAATTTAAACCAGTGTTTCTCAACCTTGTCAACTTGAAGATGTCTGGACTTCAACTCCCAGAATTCCCCAGCCAGCGAATATAAGTCTAAGTGTTATTGCTACTGCTAATATTATAGTACTTGGTGAGCAAACGTAGGAGGCATGGACTGCTTTGATGTTGTACAAATGAACAAAAGCCAAATGCTAAATGTAGTAAGATGTCCTAGTTTATTTTCTTTCTTTTCCTATTTGCCATCATAGACACACACAAACAATCTTCACTTGGGCAAAGTTGCACTGAGTCTAGAAAAATATCAGTTTGTAAAACATGAACGGGGTTGACTTTCCTGAGTTTGTACACCGGTTTACATGGCAGTGAGTTATGTTTTCTTACCTGATTTAAGATTGCTATGTTAGTACAGCAAGTTCAAAGGGAAACATGACACATATGAGAGGGGAAGAAAACCTCAAGCAATTTGGCAGCAAATGAAAAGGCGTTTTGAAGGCAATTATGGAGTTATGTTCAGTGTTCTGTCCTCCAGAAAAACTTGCACAGTCCTTAGAAATTTGCACAGCCAAAATTGAATCCACATTGTCCAAGAATTCAGGCAACTCGTGTCATGTGAAATGTGCTTTGTGTTAGCTAATAAACCACACAATAAATCTGTGGCAGGAAACGGCAAATTGCATAGATGATTCCAAGACTACATTCTCTGACCACCATCCAGGGTGAATTTCACCATGAAACTCTGGGTGACCATTGCCTGCCTGCCATGTTGTCAAGAGGTCCTAGAGATAATAAACGGAGACTGAAACACGATCAAGATAATTCAAAACCAAGCCCCACCAAATAAGAACCTGTACCATTCAATCTGTATTAACATAACAAGCCCCTTCTCTCTTTTGTTTTTGTAAAGGCAAATCCCATATGTTATGTGATTAACAGTTCTGCTAGATGACATGCTTCGACAATACAAATATGGAAGAATAATAGTAAGTTCACTAGCTATGTATTAGTTCTTACTAAGAACACAGCCAGTATGACATTCCATTGGCACAGCATCTGATTTGACTGAAATCAGCTTTGTTTAATTAAGAACGGCAAGAGAGAAAACTGCTATGGTAAGCAATTTCCACCTCCTTTCGATTCCCAGCCTTGCAGGAAACTGGCAATCCTAACATATATGCTTACTGGACCCCATTGTCTCATCTGCTGAAGGAAAGATGAAATGCTTGGGTATCAGGGACACAAAAAGAAACATAATTTTTAACTGTCTTAGGGGGTCTCCCTATGTTACTTTCGGGCTGGTATTCTGACAATTATTAGCATTGTTCAAAAGACCAAATAGGAACCAGGAAAAACTGGGTTTAAACATTTGAAATGGAACTCAGTCAAACGATTGGCAGAAACTCAGAAGAATAGTTTACTTTATTTTACATGCCCTTTCCACGACCACCCTGACTTTCCTATGCTATTGATATTAGTGGGATCAATTGCAACTCACTTTATACGGCTTTCAGCAAAATTTAAAATGTAACTATTTTGCTTTGGATTTGGGACGTTGATTCTAACACAGATGCTCTTTCCATATGAGGACTTAAATGTCAAGACCTCACCTCCATGCTTTTATTTCCTTAGCTCTTATGTAACTCTTTCCATTGTTTTTATATTTATCTTTTTTGGTGTTTGTAAGCCACCCTAAGTTGCCTTATCAGTGAGACAGGCAACGGATAAATTTAATAAATAAAAAAAGCAAAATAAATAAATAAATAAATAAATGACAGTCTTAAAAGTTCTATCAGGAATAGTAAAAGTGAATCAAATATTGGATGCCTTTCCCCAGTAATGTTTTATAGTGTATTCTGATTTAAGATAACAAAGCAAATCATGAGAAAGCTGGTGGTCGCAGAAAAGAATGAAGAAATATTTCTACTCTACTGTTTAGGCAGGAAGCAGCATATTTCTTAGCTACCATTGAGCAGCAGCATGTTAATAGAACTGTTATGGCTAAGATTAGTTTGTTGTATACCTCTCTAACTGTCAGCAACACAATAAAGGACCATATGACATCCAGGTTTTAGGAGAAGGGTTTAAATATTTCTCTTCCTACATCTTGGAACTAAAAATGGACAGTTGCCAAAAATTGACTTTTGATATTAATCAATTACCCACAGAATTTGTTCCCATGTTTTTCATATGTCAACTTCATCAATAATATTCAGTGTTTCTTAGCCTGAACAACTTTAAGATGTCTGGATTTCAACTCCTAGAATTCCCCAGCCAGCTTGAAATTCACAGATGTTAACAGAAGAGTTGGAAGGGACCTTGGAGGCCTTCTAATCCGACCCCCTGCCCAGGCAGAAAATCCTATACCATTTCAGACAAATGTTTGTCCAATCTCTTCTTAAAAACCTCCAGTGTTTCCCCTAAAAGTTGCTTCTTTGGTGTCTGCTTTTGTAACTCTTCTTTTATTAGATTGATATCCAGCCTTTCCTTCAAGAGCTCAGTACAGCGTACATAGTAGTCTCTACTTCAGTTTTCCCTAAAACAACACAGGTAGCTTGGATTGAGTCCTCTGGTAAAGTTCCAGCTTGAACTGGTCATTCCTGGTCCTAGTCCAATAACTTAACTCCAACACCTTCACTACTACATTGCATTCAATAATTGATTCTCAATGTACATTGAAGTTGAGTCTATTGACCACTACAGCCAAATAGGAAAAATAAGAAAGAAGGAAAAATTTAAAAATTTGTATCGGTGACATCCATATCCCTGGGGTGGCAGACGGGGGAGGAGTATGAGGCAGATCAAAGAGATGCAAGCCCTGCCCTTTCCTATGAGCATTGTGTGCATCCTTCAAAGGAATGCACATCAACATTGGTTTCATCATTGTGATACAAATAGTGAGAGCCTGCAGACGCTGTTGGTTCTTCCCATCTCAGAATAATTGTAGTATTTCCAACCTGAAGTTCAGATTTTCCACACCCTCCTTCCAAGCTCTGAGAAAATACTATTGACCCTGAAAACACTCTTCCTCAAAAACTGAAGCTACTGTCAGTCAAGAGTGCATTGTTTTGCCCATTTTTGAAGTCATTTATATTTGGGAGCCAAAATTCTCCAACCTGGATAGTCTTGACATTCCATTTTGTAAAAAATGACACAATTAATTACCAGAGGCTTTTAGGCAAGAGCATATAAATACAAAATAGGGAACGCTGAGGGGAGAGAGTCACAGCCACAGGCAAAGTGAACTATGCAGTTGGACAGTAAAGCTGGAAAGTTTCAGAAAGGAGCAAGACATTGAAGGTGATTCCTACAAAGCAGTGGGAGATCCAAGAACTCTGACAATCTGAACATGAAGTTCTGGCAATAATGTCCATCACTGAAAGCAGCCAAGACCAGCCTGAAAGGAGTCCTTGAGGATTTAGCAAGACAACCTCAATGTGAAGGAGGCCTGATTTTTGCCCTGGAAACCCACCCAGTCTAATAAATAAGCTCTGACAGCAGGAACTTCTGAACTCAAAACCATGTTAGAATCATAGAGACCATTTGCTGTATTGCTGAAGACTGTATTTAAGTTTCAGGTTGGCTAGAAGCACTGAATACCAACCACCATTTGAGATAAAGTGAAAATTTCAGGGAGGGAGGGAGAAAGAAAAGAAGGACAGTTTAACTGTCCTGAATTTCTTTTCTAGTCTTCTACACCAGAGGAGCCCCAAAATTATAGGCCTTTGACCCTTGTATGCAAAGAACTAATGTTTTAGAGCTGTGATGGCGAACCTAGGGCATGCAAGCCACAGATGCCACGCGGAGCCATATTTGCTGGCATGGCAGCCCTCAGCTCGGTATTGCATGCGTGTGCTGGCCTGCTGATTTTTGGCCTTCCTGAGGGCTGGGGCAGGTTGTTTTCACCCTCCCCAGACTTCAGGAAAGCCTCCGGAGCCTGGGGAGGGCAAAAGCTCCCCCTGTGTGCGGGGTCACACACTTATGCATGGGGGAGTCACACATGCATGTGCAGGTGTGGGAGGTCATGCATGCATGTGCAGGTTCGCATGTGCGCATGAAAGTGTGCACGCACACAATTTTAGCACACCTGTAGAAAAAGGTTACCCATCACTGTTTTAGAATACTCTACCTTGCCTTTAATGTTCCAGGGTAAAAGAATGCCATTCTTCATAAGAGGAATATGCTTGTATTCTAGCGTGTTTACAAATTTGTGGCTGACCTGAATGACATTTTCCATCTTGTCAATTCAACTTACATTAGTTCATGTCTATCACTCACACAGAAAGGAAGGCAAACAGGCTTGGTGGGGTTTTATTTTAAGGAAAAAATGGGAAACAAGCTCAGACACAGAAGCAAACCCAACAAATTGATAGTGGCTTCCAGAAAGTGTGTAGTAATCTCACTCACCCTCTTCCACCACTACCCCCAGAATCCCCAGGCTTCCTCTTCAGAGTTCACCATAAGCACATGTTGGTTGCTACAGTGCTGGGAAGGTGAGCAGTAGGAAATTAACAAAAGGCAAAAGTTCACCAAGCTTAGAGAAACAGGCTGGGAAAAGTTTGAATAAGTGGTAAATTCTTGCTTTGGAGTGCCATTTTGAACTCCATCTTGCAAGAGATATGGTTGGAAGTTGGGAATTATGGAAGATGGGAATTATGGAAACCAAACTCCAAGACATTTGTAGGCCCTTACTTTCAAAAGGGTGCCTAAGATAGTCGGAAGTATTGGGGATGTTTCTATTATTGGCAGAGAGACCGCCTGCTGCCAATTACCTCCCAAAGACCCGTTAGATCACACAGGGTCGGCCTCCTCCGGGTTCCGTCCACCAGCCAATGCCATCTGGCTACCACCCGGGGGAGGGCCTTCTCTGTGGCAGCTCCGGCCCTTTGGAACGAACTCCCCGCAGAGATTCGGACCCTCACCTCTCTCCAGGCCTTCCGGAAAGCCGTTAAAACCTGGCTGTGCCGGCAGGCCTGGGGTTGATGAGTTCCCCTCCCCTCTCAACTTGTGTGGCTGTGTGATTCTTGGTTATTTTAATCACCTGTATTGTCTTCTATGTTCCCTTTCCCCTTTTGAGTTGTTCGCCGCCCTGAGTCCCTCCCGGAAAAGGGCGGCATACAAATAAAATAAACCTAACCTAACCTATTTATTATCTAATAAATAATTATAATTATAATTAGATAATATCTAATATTATCTATTAGAATATTTCTATTCTATTCCCTACTGGTTTGCAAATGTGTGCATGCATGCATGAACTCTCGCTTTGCTTGTATGTGCCCCATCCACGCATGCGCCCAGCCTTCCGCACATGCACTTGGTTCAAAAAACATCCCTAAATAGGACGAAATAGATCCAGGGCGAGTAGGCAGGACCACCTGCAATTTCCGCTACAGGTTCAGGCAAACCAGTCCCATCCGGTAGAATACCACCTCTGGACCCCAAGCAGAACTTTTTCTGGTCCCACCTCAAGCAATGCTGGGCAATTCCCTTGGTTTGCTGAGCACTTCCTGCTAGGGACACTTGCAAAACAAGAGAGGAGCAAATGTTTGTTTTATAAACAGAAGTAAAACAGCCACTTCCGTCTTCTTGCAGTTTTCTTGCAATTTCCAGATATCTGCCTCAGGGGAAGCAGGCAGAAGCCTGTCTCAGAATTCTTGTTGCTGTGTTGTTATGCCACTTCCCAGAGTTGTTTGGTAATCACAGTTGCAGCCATTGCAAGACTCATGTCACGTCCATACTGTCACAGTACAGCTCACTTTCCAGGAATTAAAAAAAGAAGAAGTTTGCAAAGAAGGAAGCATTTTTACCTTTCTTCTGACTCTCTTCAGGGGGTTTCCATTATGTTTCAGAAAACTAAATCAAACTCTTTAGATATAAAAAAAAAATGGCTGGAAAGAGATACATTTATTATGGTTTGTTTTAACCATGATTTGTCAACTAGCCCTCTTTGGCTAGGAACAAATATGCTGGGTTGTGGTTTGTTTTTGTGAAAAAGCCACAATTCACATGACAAATAGAATCTAAAATAATATTATTGTCTATTCAGTTGCAGGGCTTCCAATTGAGCTGCTCTTTTTTTATTTATTTCTTATATTTATACGACTGGGGAGCTCACAAAAAGTATCTCTGGCTGGCATACAACAATCACATAAAATGACAAATATGTAAAAATGATCATTATTTTAAAAAGTCATTATTAAAAATAAAAGTGTTATTCAAAATTTAAAATGTACAAATTACATTGACGCAGTCAAAATATCAAACTTTAGAGTTGGTCTATGTCATCCTTTGGATAAGTCTTCCTGTTTGGTTTACCATATTAGCAGTCTTCCAATCCTCAAAAGGTGCTTTTCTTTGGTGAAAATTCATGCAAAGCCTTTACTTCACTTTTTAAAACAAATCTCATCAGTTGTTTCATTGCATTTCATCATTCCTGATATTTAATTCTGTGTTTAAACATTTTGTGTCTTTAGATTGTAAGCAATAGATAACTTTCTAAGATTTTCATGGTTGGTACTATTGCATTTTCTAGCCTTACTAGGCATCATATTCTAGGCTATCATATCATTTTAATTGCCATATTTCTTATTATGTGAAGCATAACCTTCTTGTAAGGAATGTTCAACAAATAGGGAGGAAATTATTCCAATTAGATGTAGTCTAGGTCATTACTCTTAACCCAATCATGTAAATCAAAATGCACCATATATGTTAGCTGTATGGCTGCAATTAAAAATTATCTACTGTGATCTCATTCTATAGTTTAAAATGGTAAAATAAGCATTTAAGGAGATTTCTATGTAACCTGAGAGGATTGTACACAAACAGAATTTAAACCACCTCTATTTCATGAGGGTATAGGGTTGAATGCTGGAAATTATGGCATTATAATTGCTCACATTACCCAGAATCTGTCATTCTTCTTTTAGATGTGAATTTTCTTTTTAAATATTTTCCTTTTTAGACCCTTATGTGTTTTTGGAGTTGGTGAATGGATTATAGTATGTTATAGAGAAATGTGAAATATAAGATATGTAGTTAATTCATATCAACTATATTTCTTTCTCTTCTTTCATAACAAATTCATAACAACTGGGATAGCTGGAAATAGTCAAAAGAGCTATCCTTCTATTACCTCTGGCATCTGAGGATAAGAACAGACCCATTTCAATTTTTGTCATGTTCGGCTCATTGCCTGTAAGACCCCCTGAAATAACCTCTAGATGGGCCTTTTGAACTTAGTAAAAGCCAATTATAAACTGGGGAAATATCTTCATCATTCAAAACTGTGAATATTACTCAGGTAGAACAGATCTGCCCCTTAGCACTTGTAAGTAACATGATCTATACAGCATCCATGTTTATGTTTAATTGTATTATCTCTTGTTGAGAAACAGCTTATACAACTATAATAAACTATGGCAGCATGTTTTTACTGCTCATTATTTTGATTGATTTGGTATCAGGCATCAAATATTAATCTGAATTACAGCAAAGTCGCGTCTTTTTAGCATGAGTCCCAAATTGTCCTTAGTATCAGAGACCCACTGAGATAAGAATGAACACAGCTGGAAACTAGCTGTGGCAATTCTATTGCAGGAAACAAGAGCCATATAAGGATTTTAAGTATTCAAAATTCTCATAGCAATAACAATAGCATTTAGACTTATATACCACTTTATAGTATTTTACAGCCCTCTCTAAGCGGTTTACAGAGTCAGCATATTGTCCCCAACAATCTAGGTCCCCATTTTACCCACCTTGGAAGGATGGAAGACTGAGTCAACCTTGAGCCTGGTGAGATTTGATCTGCCAAAAGATAATTGTTACAAAAGATAATTGGACTCAGCTGGTTGTAATTAGGCTCCTCTCAAGATTGTATTTCAGGAGGGACTCGGGGATGAGTCTGATTTGCAGGATTCAACTTCATTCATAACGCTGGAGAAGCTGTTATCTGTCTATGTCGACGTCTGAGTTGCTGCCAAGGTTCTTATCTGTTTGTTTATGCTTGGGCTTTCAGCCACCGAAGTTTATGTTTCCTGTTAATTAAAGTGCTGTGAAATTCTAGTTAAGCTTGTCTCGGCATTTGTTACTGGACGGAGGAGGGGGTCAGAACACATGCGCATGCATCCTTACCTCCGTGGGGCCTCCATGACACTCCAGCTGCTTGGCAGAGCGTCACAAAGGGGCCGTACGCTCTGTACGTGTGCGCAGAAGTGCCGAAGAGCTCAAATACAGGTAAGGAGCTCAGGCAGGCGGGTGGGCCCTCCAGAGCACAGTACCAGAACAGTACCTGGTGTTCCCAGTCATCAGAAGTGGCCTGCAGTACTGCACTCTAATCACTGCACCACTGCAGCTCATACTCTTCATACTGTCTCCTGCACTGCACATTCAGAAGGAGATATATGGATTTCCTCTTATTCTCCTCAAGCATCACACCCAAGTCTAAAGATGATACAGTGAAATGCAGTCAAGTCCAATCCTTTATTTGTTTACATCTAATGGACAGTATCTTAGTACAGCATCAGGATAACAGAGGATAAATTAGGAGACGAAGGGCTGTTTGAGTAGTTCAAAGGTTTACTGGGTTTTGGATAAATATTCTTGGTAAAATGAAAAATTCACGAATGAATTTCCGGAAAAAGTTGGTAAAACCAAGAATCTATTATACATTTTTGGTGATTATTTGGAGGGTGGGGACAAAATAGATTTTACCTCAGCCAAGTCCATCTCTTTCATTTCTATTCCTTCTGAGGTTACATACTAGCCCCTATAATCTAAGTAGTTAAATCAAGAGATACATATTTCTCTAACTTGACACAATGGCTGTAGTCTCAGAGGTGCTGAAGGACAGCACAAAGATGATCACAACTCTGCATAGGGACCTCAAAGTAAATGAGCAGGTTATCCTGATAAATTATTAAACATTGCCCAGAAAATCATGGAATATATGATATCTAACTCTTTTAGATGTATCTAGAAAACCAGCCAAATCAAAGGGCATGCCCATATATTCAAACTTCCTATAGGTAGCAAGCCATGTTATTACATATTCATACCCCATATTCATGCCAACCAAATCAAGGTAAAACTTAGTGAGTGATTACTTCTGCCAACAGAAATAGAGTGAAGTTATCTCTAATAGCTATGGAATTAAATTGGAACTCTAAAAAAAATAGTGAGCATGGGGAGAAAAAAAAACCAAGTAAAATTTCTCAGTAGTTTTCTGTAAATAAAATTGTTCAGACTGGCCAACTCAGATTCTTCCATAGGATAAAAATGAAACATGAGTAAGTGCTATCCAAAAAAATCATAATGCACTTGAAAATATGATAAGGTAACAGGATTTTAGGGGGAAAATGAGATCTCTCTTTTTAAATGGCAACAAACATAAGCTATGACTCTTGTTTAATATGGGCTTGGCACACTGGAGAGTTAATGGCGATATAATTAAGGTTTGAAGGAAGTATTTTGTTTCTTATTTGCTGGCACACACACCCATAAGCTGAAATATTTGCTTCAGTTAAAACAGATAGCAACAGACAGGAATGTAATTTGAATTCCTAGCAGAGAATGCTTGCCTGAAAAATGCCAACACAGTCCAAGAACCAAAAACAAAGTCCAAATACATTCCAAGAGTCACAAAAAGCCAAATCAGGTACTTAGCTGCTTGCTTTTTATATACATATCTTCAGACCTGTCAAAATCGAAGAGTGATGAACAAGAAGCAAGAACAAGATGGAAAGCCAAACAGTTGTTTTCAACAAAGGTTGCAAGTAAAGCAGCTACCTAAATATTTCTACTGAAAGTTGCCTGCAATCACTCATATCTCGCCTTTGGCCTACCATGGAATGAAGAGTGTTTTTCTGCTTGTCTTTGTATGCATTTAGGACTGGGTCTTAGCGGGGTTATGTCTCCTCATATGACTGTTCCAGTTGAACAGGAGATATCTGTGGCTGATCTGCCTCAATTGAATCTTAGCTCACTGATACCTGAGGATGAAAATTCTGAAGCACATAATTCAGTTGGAGCAACATCCTCAGATTCAATGTCGGAGTCACCTTCTGAGTTGTGGCTCACAACAGGAATATAAAGTCTATGAGGCTATAGTCAATCCATTCCTACATCGCTAAAATTCACAGTCTGGTATTTCTGAATGAAGTTCAGATGATTGCCAATGGTGGTAGCTCAGTGATCTCAAGGCTGAAGGACAAAGGTCAACCAACTGTGATTTGTGTAACAATAGGAAGTTAGACAGGTTGCGTAGGTAGGCTGTTGTGTGTTGTGGATTTATCAGTGAAGTTGCCAGTAGCAACAATCATCCACTAAGGCCTGAAATCAGATATCCATGCCAGAAAGTGTTATCAACAAAACCAAAATAAATAAGTGATTATTAACTCCATGTGTCTGGATTCCTTGTAGTGTAGTTTCAGGCAATCCCAACTTTAGATCTCCTTGATGACCAGAAGTGAGCTATCATATTCCCTGGACAGAAATGACTTAGATAAAATTTCCCAAAGGTTTGAAATTATCCAGCTAGAATTAATTATCGTAACTTAAAAATGATAGCCATTACAAACAGTTAACAGTTATTGAGCAGCTAGGGCTGGTTCCTGAAATGTAAACTCTTCTTTGTTCAAATCTAGTGTTCTTCTTTTCCTCTCTCTGTGTTATGGATTATTAGTAGCAGTTTTATGTTTACCTTCTCAATATTCCTGCTAAACACTGCCATTTCTCAGTAATATTTCAAACTTGAACCTGATGGGATACTTACTTATGCAATGGTAGCCCTTTCTAAAATACAGGTTCTGATTGGGCATTCTGTTCTGGAAAAAACGCCTTGGTAAAAGTATTTCCTATAGTATGTCAGCTTATTTCTCCTTTGATTTTCAAAGCATGTATTAATCAGTTACTTTACCATCTAATGCTATATCAAAAAAATGTGGGAAGTGTTTCTAGTTCTCTTTATTTCAGTCAGATCCAGCATTGTTTTGATTTGAGCTCTAAGGTTTGATTTAGAAGAGAATTACACAACAGAATACCTTAGAAGCAGTAATGGGATTCACAATTTTTTACTACCGGTTCTGTGCGCATGCCTTGGTGGGCATGGTGGCTTGGTGGGTGTGGCTTGGTGGGCGTGGCAGGGGAAGGATACTGTAAAATCCCCATTTCCTCCCTATCAGCTAGGACTCGGAAGGCAGAGAATAGATGGGGTCAGGGCCAGTCAGAGGTGGTATTTACCGGTTCTCCGAACTACTCAAAATTTCCTCTACCAGTTCTCCAGAACTGGTTAGAACCTGCTGAATACAACCTCTGCTTAGAAGTAATTTTACCAACCCCACTCAATGCAGATTCCATTAGAATATCTCTGACATATTAACACATCTGCTAACTACAGCTAGAATAGCATTTGCCCAATGCTGGAAACAAAATAATACCCCCTCGGATGAATTAGTGATTAAAAAAAAACTTTGGATTGTGCAGACATAGACAAATTAACACTGAAATTAAAAGATAAAGAAGAGTCAGAATATTATGAAATTTGGAACAATTGGTACAAATGGCTGCAAAACAGGAACAAAATTAATTAAGCCAAAAAACAATATATGTAAATATATATAGAACTGTGTATAAAGTGTGTAAATATAGAAGCCAAATATTATATGCATGTACAGGTATGATGACATAACAATGTTGATGTAATGACTGTAAGGTGTTGTAGAAGGGAATAATAATAAAAAAACCTGTCGATTAAAAAAAATGGACAAATGGTCTTCCAGTCTCTGTTGGAAGATCTCTAGTGCATCAAGGAGCCAAGGTGGCGCAGTGGTTAGGGTGCAGTACTCCAGGCCACTTCAGCTGACTGTTATCTGCAGTTCAGCAGTTCTAATCTCACCGGCTCAAGGTTGACTCAGCCTTCCATCCTTCCGAGGTGGGTGAAGTGAGGACCCAGACTGTGGGGGTGATATGCTGACTCTGTAAACCGCTTAGAGAGGGCTGAAAGCCCTATGAAGCGGTATATAAGTCTAACTGCTATTGCTATCAAAGCCCATCTCTCTAGAGCATCCTGCACACTGACAGACAGCTTGTAGAGTCAGAACATTCTTCCTGAAGTCTAGCATGAGCCTCCTTCCTTGTAGTTTTAACTCACTGGCTCTGTTCCTGCTCCCTGGGGCTATAGAAACCAAACCCAATTTTTCTTCTGGGTGGATCTAAGTATCTTTAGATATTTGAAGGTAGATATACTGACATATAGACACCATGCTGAGATTTATATTTTCCAAGTGGGATCAGAACTGGTTGAATTGACTTCACTTTTAGCTACAAGTATGAAATTAGTAATTTTGATGTAATGCCAAGCTGCACAATGAGGTTTGCACATATAGCAGCTCCTCCCTTGCCTATTAAAGAGGATCCTTGAGTTTCAGATAAGGTAGAAAAGAAACCCTCAAAATATTTTTATTCCCAACATAAATGGATGAATAAATATGTGCAATCTCTTGTCTTTCAGGCTGCAGCTTCCACAATTTTATGTGGCCTTTATGGACAAATCCAAAAGATCTTGAAGGCACCAGATTTGAGAAGTCTGAAAAGACGAATGGAACCCTCGATCAAAATATCATTTCCTTGCTGTCTCTCATCAGGTTTTCATTGTTAAACAATAAAAGTCAAGGTCACTGTTTAGTTTTTATCATTCCCTATGCATTCTGTTTGCCTGACGTGTGCACAAGTAAACTCTGATTGTCTCAAGATGTTCTACTACCAAATTCAGGACTAAAATAAATTATATGGAATTCTATGTAATGTTCTCTTGGTGTTCATGCCATTTAATTGCAGGGCCAATTAAATATATAAGAAGAATGAAGGGAGAGGAGAAATGTTCAACTTTTTGACTGATAGGTATTTCTTTTTCCAGTTCAACCCACTCATGGCTTGTGTCCTTGTAGCAAAACAGTGAAGAAAAAGCAAATAAATATAATTTTTGCAGTATTTGGAAATAGTCAACATTTGTATTTTATTTTATTTTATTTATATTTTATTTAGTTTGTCAAACATGTAAAAGATCGCAAGTAGAAGTATAAACATAAATATGAGCACAGTAAATGGGTACAAATAAATGGAGACAGTAGAACAGGGATGGTAGGCACGCTGGTGAACTTATGCACAGCCCTTACCGATGTCTTAGGAATGGGGTGAGGTCAATAATAGACAGTCTTAGTTAAAATTATGGAGGTTTGGGGATGTAACAACAAAGTCAGGTAGTGCATTCCAGGCATTGATCACTGTTGCTGAAATCATATTTTCTGCAATCAAGTTTGGAGCAGTTTACCTTGAGCTTGTATCTATTGTTTGCTTGTGTATTATTGTGGTTGAAGCTGAAGTAGTCATTGACAGATTGGACATTGTAATGGATAATTTTATGTACAACGCTTAGGTCAGACTGTAGGTGACATAGTTCTAGGTTCTCCAAGCCCAAAATTTCAAGCCTGGTGTCATAGGGAGTATGTTGTGAGTAGAGGGGTGGAGTACTCTTCTTGTGAAATACCTCTGGACTTTCTCAATTGTATTAATATCCGATATACAGTGCGGATTCCAGACAGATGAGCTGTATTTGAGACTTGGTCTAGCAAAGGTTTTGTTTGCCCTAGTTTGCAGTACAATATTATCGGAGAAGAAGCTTCATAAGATTAGGTTAACAACTCTTAAGGCCTTTTTGGCAATGTTGTTAAAGTGAGCTCTGGCACTTAGATTGTTTTAGATGACTACTCCAAGGTCCTTGACAATGAGGGTTGTCTATGAGGTCATATCCGCCCAGCTTGTATTTGGTGTTCTGGTTGTTGTTGGTTTTTTTGCCAATGTGTAAGACAGAGCATTAGTTGGTTGGTTCATAGCCCAAGGTCAGGTCTAGGCTGTTGCTCAATATTGTGGTTGTGGCAATTTTATTTAATTAATGAAGCACTAAAGCAATTGAGCAAATGTTTGACAAAATACATCATTCAGTAGGTGTATCAGACTTGCCCCAGTCAGAAAAGCAAGATTCAGGAAAGCAAGACTCTTGAATCCATTGAGTTGAATCAAAAGAACTTTTACTGAGAGAAACAGCATGCAGTAAGGCAGAATCTGAAGGTCCCTTGCAGAGAGTAAAGAACAGTTACAGTTTTCCAATCCCACCGCACCCCTGACCAGTCCACTGACAGCCAATGAGATGCTGAGAAGATGTTTTGAGAACACTGAGGTGCAGTTTACACTCAGGGGATGACAGCCTTGTAACGTGGCAAAAACTGACTGAGAAGGAGTCCCTTCCATCTCCGAAGACAGTCCCCTCCCTAATTCCCAAACAGCAGAAGCAGAAAATCCTAAATATGCCAACCCCCTCCGCCCTCAGCATGATGGCAGGCACCAGCGTACAATGGTGGACCTGACAAGCTGGGCCCCAGATGGTCTGCCAGTGAGACAATTCTATATAGACTGATTAGCTGATAAGTACTGTTTCTCCCTGAAAATAAGAAAGAGTCTTAGTTTCCTTTGACCCCTAAAATAAGTGCTTGGCCTTATTTTTGGGGAGGTCTTATTATTTTTGAGGTGCAGGAGGTGGTGAGCATGGTCACCTCATGGCTGCTGCTGTGCTGCAATATTTTGGGGGAGGGCTTATTTTCAGGGGAGGGCTTATTTTAGCACATGTGTTCAAAAGCCCAATTGGGCTTATTATTTGGGGAGGTCTTATTTTCAAAAAAAATAGGGTATTTATTTATCATTTTACCCAATTTTAATATAAATTAATATTATATACATTTTAGCCAAGGGCAGCAAATATGTGTCCTTGGACAAGACTAAATATGTCAAATATATAGACCTCCTTCCAGTTTTGAAGTTATCTGAACCAAAGTTTTCTCCACTGAATTCCGGCAGGGTTATCTGTGGCAACACCGCGGTTCGCCCACATTACACCCATCCTCCGCGAGCTGCACTGGCTACCTGTCGATCTCCGGGTGCGCTTCAGGGTATTGATGACCACCTTTAAAGCACTCCATGGTAGTGGATCTGGGTACTTGAGAGACCGCCTTCTGCCGATTACCTCCCTTCGACCGATTAGATCGCACAGACTGGGCCTCCTCCGGATCCCATCTGCCAGTCAATGTCGACTGGTGACTACACGGAGGAGAGCCTTTTCTGTTGCAGCTCCGACTCTGTGGAACGATCTCCCCGTCGAGATTCGTACCCTCACCACCATCCAGACCTTCCGCACGGCCCTTAAGATCTGGCTCTCCCAGCAGGCCTGGGGATAGGTTCTTAACTTACCCGCCCAAGTGTTGACTGTTGAATGCAAGTTGCGTTTTATTATTTTATTTTGCTCACTCACTGTTTGTCTTTTGGTATTGCACCCCTTTCCCTGTGATTGTAAGCCGCCCTGAGTCCCCTCAGGGAGAAGGGCGGCCTATAAATCTTAATAAAATGTCTAAAAAAATATATGTCTAAAACAGCTTCTGTTTGAAAACCCCAGGAGGCTAGGCTTAACCACAGCACCAGTTCCAGCAGTGCCCTAAAGCAATGTGCCAAGGACACTGGGGAAATAAAATGTTAATTAAACAAACACAAATATGGGAAACACTTCCAAAGCTTGGTAGCATTAGAGATCTTTGGCTCTGGAAGAGTACTGAGGCGCTGACAAGTACTGATACTAGCCCTAGAGATATTGTTTCTGTCTTCAGTGATCAGTTATGTCCGTGCATTACAATGGGCACTGATTCTTAGATGACTGCTCGTGAGACAATCAGTGTGTGTGGCGGGGCGGGAGGGAGAGTCAGGCTTCTGTTTCTGTTTCATATGTATTCCTAGATAAGTTCTCAGAGAAAAGTGGCTGTTTGGGGCTGGAATTCAGCATTAATCAAAGGAAGGATACTATTTAATTAATCCTTTCAAGTTACACTCAGGCAAATTCTGATGTGTTAACCTCATGCCCCTTGTTACTGTTCCCTCCTAAGTCTGGATTTTTTTGGGGGGGAATTCACACATATTTTAAAAAAAAAACAGAAGGTGAGGGGCAACGGGGGAAAAAACTAGCCACCATGAAATGAGAGACGATGTTATTTCCTCTCCAGCTGTCATAGTAATAATAATGATGATGATTCTGCAGTAGATGAAAGGAAATCAGAAAGGGAACAATATGGAGTATTGGCTGTGCCATCCCTTTGAATTGTTGGAGTGGAGCAGGATCAAGATCCTGGAAACCATCATGAAGTAAAGCAGTTAATGATTTTTTCCCCCTCTGGGGAGCAAAGCCTGGAGCCAGATCTGAATGTTATTTGATTCCAGTTTAACCTTGGGAAGACCAGGCGGTAATTACTCCTTTCCCAAAGACGATCTTTCTCTGCAATTTGAGTGGAATTCTGGAACTGAGTTCAATCAGTGCTTATCCCTTAGAAGAAGTTCCATTTTGGATTATGGCCATGTGGACAGACAGTTAGGTTTCTCATTCCACCCTGGGATATTTTCCTTCAGCAAACATTGATCTCTTTGTGGCTGATTCAAATAAGTGCAGTGAAATTGAGACAAAATGGCCAACAGCAGTTATGAGCAGGGAATATACTCTGACTAATATCATTGCATGATTTGGCTTTTACGGTGGAGCTGACAGCACATTTGTACCTTGGAAATTCAGAAAACTGACTCTCAGGAGAAAGTAAATACTTTTTTTCTGATTATTTCTAATAACCAACTAGGCAAAGTAGCCAGACTAGAGGAATGTTTATTTATTAATTAGGTTTTTATGTCACCTTAATTACTTTATAAGTAACTCAAGGTGGTGAACATTCCTAATATTCTTTCTTCCTCCTATTTTCCTCACAACAGCGGTTATGAGGTGAGTTGGGCTGAGAGGGAGTGACTGACCCATAATATCTCAGCTGGCTTTCATGCTTAAAGTAGAACTAGAACTCACAGCCCCCTATTTCTAGGCCAGCACCTTAACCACTGCACCAAACTGGCTCTATTTAATCATCATCTAAATTATCTTAAATTATCAAGAGGCAAATCCTAGAATTTAACCACTAAGAGCTTCCTGACTTAGTTCAAAGCTGTATTATTCCTACTCACCTGAGATAGATTTTTTTCTTATTCTGCATGTGTATCATCAACACCACCACCACCATCATCATTCTGCCACACAGAAAAAATAATGTAATATAATTTCATTGGGGAAAACATAAAAATGAATAGAACAGAATCATAGAATTATAAGGGCCATCTGCAGTATTGCAAGAAACTAGAAGAAACCAACATATGGTTCTCCAGATTTTGCTTGCATAACTCAACAAATAGAAATCTATTATTTCTCTGGTGGTGGTTGTCTTACTTCTGTGAGACAGGGTTTTGAAACTTTAAATGATAAATTATACACAGTGATAACAGCCTACTCCACTCAATCCAGAAGTGGCATGCTACAAGGCCCATCAATCACAGGGTTTCAGCTGGTGATGTCCAGAAGATGAGTCTTTTCTGCTATGGCCCCATCCCTTTAGAATATCTTGCTGCCTGAGATTAGACCTGCTCTTACCTTCTGGAGGGGCATAGAAACCTGGGTCTGCTGGTTAACCTGGGCTCCTGACAGTTCACTTTATATTTGAGATAGTTGGCCAATGACCGGCAAAGGTGCTACCACAGTACCAATCTTGCCTTCTGCTGCTTCTCTCTTTGTTTAATGTCTTTACTATATTTACCTTTATTATTTTAACTGTAAGCAACTCAGAGTTGCATTGCAGAATAAGAGGGGTGACATATAAATTTAATTAATAAATAAATATGACTAATAATAACTGACAACCATTTTGAAGAAGGTGAACTGTGGATACGAACTTGCAAAGAAAGGACTGAAAATTTCATACTTGGTGTACATGGATGATTTGAAGCTGTTTGGTAAAACAAAAGCTGAACTGAATTTATTATTTGAAAGCACAAAAGAATTTAGACAAGACATTGGTATGCAGTTTGGAATTGACAAATGTGCAACAATGGCAACCAAGGTCCTAGAAGATGATGGAATACAACTTGAGAATGAAGAAATGATAAAGGCAGTAAAACCAGAAGAAGGCTACAAGTACTTGGGGATTTTAGAGGCCTCTGACTTAATATATAATAAAGTCAAGGAATTAACCTCAGCCAAGTATATTCGACGAATTCGCAAAATATGGTGATGCACAAATTGAAGATAAACAGCAAGAAAAAAAATCACAAAATACCGGGACTTGCAAATTGAGGTTGAGCGACTGTGGAAAAAGAAATCATGTGTTGTCCCGATTGTAATTGGAGCCCTTGGAGCAATACCTAAAGGGCTACCTTGCTATTTGAAAATTCTAAATTTGCCTGATTTGAACAATCTGACTCTACAAAAAACCACCATAAGTTGGAACAACTTATATCCTCCAAGGTTATCTTAACAGTTCCTAGGTCCTTGGTTAGGACTCGAGCTGTTGGGCTACCAACCAGCCCCAAAGGCTGTGAATCTCACCAAAGATTAACCAAATAATGATAATGATAATGATGATGATGATGATGATGATGATGATGATGATGATGATAATGATAATGGTGATAATAATAATAATAATAATAATAATAATAATAATAATAATAATCCTAGTCAACAAATGAGTCCCAGCCACAAAAACTGACACTGGACCCAGAGCAACACAGGATGCCACTACCAATCACCCTCACCAGACTCAAACCCAAACTCATCCCATAGACCAAATGCAACCACCATCCAGAAGCCAAACCACAGCGGCATCAGCAATATGGATGATTTGAAACTCTATGGAAAGTCAGAAATAGAAATCCAATCACTGACAAACACAGTCCGAGTATTCAGCACCAATATTTCAATGCAGTTTGGCATGGAAAAATGTGCCACTGTATCCATAAACAGGGGCAAAATCACTACATGTGAGGGAATTGAAATGCCCAATGGCCAACTAATTAAATGCAATGAAAGTGAAGCCTACAAATACTTAGGCATTCTGCAGTTGGATAATATCAAGCATGGAGAAGTAAAAACTATTGTCAGGCGAGAGTATACCAACAGTTAGGAAAATTTTGAAATCTAAATTGAATGGTGGAAATACAATCAAGGCCATAAATACCCGGGCAATACCAGTTATAAGATACACAGCTGGTATAGTTAACTGGACACAAGCTGATTTGGACATTTTGTACCGAAAAACCAGGAAACTAATGACAATACACTACAGTTTACATCCACGTGGTGATACTGATAGACTCTACCTGCCCCGAAAATCAGGTGGCAGAGGATTATTACAAGTGAAGCAAACAGTTGAAGAAGAAAAACATGCACTGGCTGATTATTTAAAAGAAAGTCAAGAACATCTATTAATCGAAGTAAAGAACAAAAATCTACCGAAGGCCCAACAGACGAAACAAGAATACAGAAAAGATGTGATAAAATCAAGAATGGAGAGTTGGCAGAACAAAGCATTGCATGGCCAATTTCTGGAAAAAATAAAAGATAAAGTGGACAGTGAAAAAACTTGGTTATGGTTAACAACAGGTACATTAAAGAAAGAAACAGAGTCACTAATCCTGGCTGCGCAAGAACAAGCTATCCACACAAATGCCATTAAGGCCAAAATCGAAAAATCCTCTGATGATGCCAAATGCAGACTTTGCAAAGAAGCTGATGAAACTGTTGATCACATACTCAGCTGCTGTAAAAAAATCATGCAGACTGATTATAAATTGCGGCACAATTCAGTAGCACAAATGATCCATTGGAATTTGTGCAAAAATTATAATATTAAAACAGCAACAAACTGGTGGGAACATCAGCCTGAAAAAGTCACCGAAAATCAGATGGTTAAGATCTTGTGGGATTTTCGCATACAAACAGACAAAATACTGGCGCATAATACACCAGACATCACACTGGTTGAGAAAAATAAGGTCACAATCATAGACATCGCAATACCAGGTGATAGCAGGGTCGCTGAGAAGGAACATGAAAAAATCGCAAAATACCAGGACTTAAAAATTGAAATTCAACGACTATGGCACAAACCAGCAGTGGTAATTCCAGTGGTAATTGGCACACTGGGTGCTATTCCAAAAGCACTGGAATTACATTTAAAACAGTTAAAAATTGACAAAATCACCATCAGTCAAATGCAAAAAGCCACACTGCTTGGATCTGCATGCATATTACGAAAATATGTTACGATGTCCTAGGCCCCTAGGTGGGGCCCGACTAGTAATCAATGCCAAATCCGGCGAAACAACTGGCCGCTGTGATACAATTGTATAATAATAATAATAATAGTCCTAGTCAACAAATGAGTCCCAGCCACGAAACCTGACACAGGACCCAGAGCAACACAGGATGCCACTACCAATCACTCTCACCAGACTCAAACCCAAACTCATCCCATAGACCAAATGCAACCACCATCCAAAGCCAAACTACGGCAGCATCACACCAACTGCTGCACCCCCTCCGACTCCCACACAAAGCAAATTGACATACACCATGAACACATGGTCAGACCACAAACTTGGAGCCAAACCAAAGCCCGGGATGTTACACCACAGCCATCTGCTCATGAGGTTGCAACACAGGACTCAGGATATCACTACAATAGAGCTCAGGATGTCATCACACAGCTCATTACCCAGGTCATTACAACACAAAAGAACAATAGGCACACAGCCAGTACCTCAGCCACACAGGATGTTATGAAACAGCCAACTAATCTGCAAAAATCAACTCCATCAACTAATCAAGATGTTACAACACAGCCAACCAATCCGCTTACAGCAATGAAGCCAGCATTCCACACCCACCCACCAATATTAATAGAAAGACGGCAGCTCCGATCACGCTTTGCTCGCAGAAGCACAAAGCCGAAGACACCAGCCTGAAGATGGCAAGTGGGACCTCGTCAAAACGTTGCCAAGATCACTCTCAATCTTACATGAGAAAAGACCCGACTACACCAAAACCTGCATACCTGTACCCATGAAAATCTATGAATATATATGTGTGTGTGTCTCTGTGTGTATGTATATATGTATGTATATACACACACATATATATATATATATATATATACATGCATACATGCATACATGCATACATACATACATACATACGTACATACATACATATAATTCTGCCATCCTATGCATTTGATTTATCTTTTCTAAGTAAAGAACTTTGCATTACCTTTCTCATCCAATCATTTCTCTAATTCTACTATTATTCCATCTGCTTTTGTGTCATTGCAAATTTGATTAACATTCTTTTGTGTGTTGAATTGTTCATCAACTTTTTAAGTAAGAGTGTTGATGAGTATATAGTCCAGAAATGAAACTTGTGGCACTTTACTCAGTATTTCACTCCAGTTTAATGAAGACCCGTTGATAAGCATATATTTTTGAACCAGTGATGTATCAATGTAATTGTCATGCCATCCATCACACTGTTTGGTGTTCTGTTAATCACAATGTTTTGTGGTATTTTTTCAGATGCTTCGCTCTATGGCATTGCCACAATCTGCTGATGAAGTCACCTGATCAGAAAATGAGATAATGTTAATCTGGCAAATCTTCCTGAAAAATCAATGCTGACTTTTGGTAATCCACACATTGTTTTCAAAGTGCTTACAGATTGTTTTATGATATGTTCTACAATCTGTCAGAATCTCTCCTGTTGTGGAATTCACTAGCTGCTGCCGTCTTAAGTAATTGTCAAATGGCAAAAAAACAAAATGTTAATGCAAACAGATTGGTCGTCTTGTAAGCAATGATCAACTCCCTCTGTTTAAACAAATCCAAACAGACCTTATTTCCTGTGTTTTTCTTGGGCCAGTCCAAATCTGTCTTTCTCTTTCTTACCCACCTTTGGAGGCTACGGCGTTTCTGCATACTTTCCCTCAGCAGTGTATGAAGCATTGTTCTTAACTTAAGAACTTGCCTTATCCAAATGCCCTGATAGTTCTAAATGAACCTTTAGGATACAGTTTATCTAGTCCAAACTCATTCAAATTTTTAAAAAGGTTGTGTGATCAGCTTTTGTAAACTGGCAGGCAAAGTCAATGGGGAAGCTGGATTCACTTGTGGCCTAAAGGTTGTAAAATGAGGCAAAACTCACTTCACAAATGTCTCACTCAGCAACATAAATTTTGGTCTCAATTGTGGTCATAAATCAAGGATTACCGGCATTTTAAACTTAATCTCAAAAAGTAATTTTTGCTCTGCTGAGTTCATGCACCCTTAGTTCTGAGAGTTATTTTTCCTAACACTGTTTCCACAATTCCTCTGGATTATCAGCTTGCTATTTGCCCCACTTTTCACCTTCAGTAGTCAGCCCAGTATAAATCATAAAATAAAATCATCAATCACAATAAATTCTATCCATACCAATAAATGTCTGTCCTGATTTAAATGTCCTGTGAGGGTGAAATAAAAAGGTTTTTTATATAAATGGAAACCCATATTTTGCCAAATGTGGTATAGATCCATATACTACAAGTCCTGTAGGATCTTGTCCATTATGGCCATAGGTCATGGCAGTAATTAAACAAGTACTTGCATAATTACGTTGCTTAATGACCACAATCCCTGCTCTCTCCATTATGGTTGTTAAGCAATTGTATGGGTCATTAATCAGACAACAGAGCGTCTTGGGGGTTGGGGGAGACCCTGGAAGGCCTGGCACAGGCCAAGACCCACACTTCAGGACCTCCCCAGCTCACCCGCTACCCACCTTAGATATTCTGACATAGGCTTCACCAGAGCATGAAGCCAACTCCTTGTCCCAATTAAAAAAAAAACCTTTTATTAATTTACTGTGAATTCTTCTCATTCACATCCAGCAAAGTCTTTCAAGGGAGGATTTAGAGTCACAGACTTTATCTGGCTTGGAGAGCTGACAGGCCAATATCTTCAAAACTTGGCAAGGAGTCTTGGAGAGTCATGAACCAATTAAGTGAACTAATTGTCTCCTGCAAACTCCACTCCCCTTTCTCACCTCTTTTATTTCCTCTGGGACAAGCCATTCATTGTCCCCCTGCGGCCTTACTCCCAAGTCGACCCCTGTTCTTTAGCAGGGTCCAGCTGTTTGTCTGCCTCACTGATGTCTGACTCTGAAGGCAGCTGATAACTGGCATACGGCTCTGGCCCCCATTCTGCCTCCAACACAGAGCCCTTAGCAGAGCCTTCCCCAGACTCCGGGACTGGTCCATATTCCTCCCCAACCTCCTCACTTTCTGAATCTGCTGTCACCTCTGCTGGCTGCTGGCGTGCCACAACTTTAGGTCTCCCTCAACCTCTGAACACCGTGTGTGCCACTTTCTGCTTCACTGTATTCTCACAGGCCTTGGATCTGCTTTCTATCCTACTGGGCTAAGGTGACCAGACATAACGCTTTTGGCGGGACACCCCCTCTTTTTGATGCATTTTCCCGCATCCCGCCCGCTTTTTTAAAAGGCACGCTTTTTTTGGCGCTGGCAGCTCCCGCCCATCAGCTGCTGGGCTGGCTCATCGTTCTGTTCTATGCTACCTACAAATTTAAGCCAGCCCAGCCTGCCGCTCACTGAGTTGATTGGCTGGACTCCTTAGCTGAGCACGCATGGAGTCTCCATTTTATTTTGTCTTTCTTGTTGGGGTTGCAGCTGAGCTTACTGGTGGTGAGTAAAATAAATCATGTTTTGTAAAAAATTTTACTCGGGAGTAAATTTTACTTACTCCTGAGTAAAAATTTTACTCGGGAGTAAAATTTACTCCCGAGTAAAAATTTTACTCGGGAGTAAAAAGCGGCTGCCGGTCGTGCAGAGAACTTCCATCCAGACTTGCCGCCCGTGCTGGCTGTGAACTCCGCAAAGCCAAAGGGGGAGAAGGCAGGGGGCTGTCTCCTCCTCCCAGCCCAGCAAACAGTCCTTTTTTCAGCTGTGCAGACAACTTCCACGTGGCTCTCGCAGCCCGGCAGAAGCATTTTTTCGGGGGAGGGCTTTGCCTTAAGCAAGAATTGCATTAAAGACCAGAGCAACAGGTATCAAATTATCTTGAACAATAGTTTGCAGTGTTTTCATATCTTGCACCCAGCTTTTTACATTTATTATTAAATAATTTGTATTCTATCAGGGGCTTTCAGCAGTTTACAGCAACAAAAATGCCAAATAAAATTATATTATTATAAAATCATTGTAACAATTCCACAAAAACAATAAAAAGAAAATCCAGTGATAAAACCATATTAAATCCCAATGGCTCTAGAAGACAGAATAATTTGTACAGCCTTCCTGAATGGACAGCAGGTTAGGGCTCCCTGCTCTGGAGGAGGTTTCCAAAGGATGGGCACTGAAACCTTCCTCCTGAGAAAGCCCTACCTTTGTCATGAATGGGATTACAGGGCCTCCCCAGAAGATATTTAAAGCTCTGGTAAGATAGCTTTGAGGGGGGTGGTCTTTAAATATTTGGACTTTAAGCTGATTTTGGAACATCTGTAAATTTGAAAGCACAAAAAATGCTATTGGCTTGTTTCCAGATGAGTCATTTACTGTAAGGAGTATAGGCTCAATGTATTTTAAAATAATATTTTATTTATTGTGCATATGATTTTTTAAAATAGTGGTATTCTGTGTTGATTCTTTTTTTAAATTGTCTTAGACTATTTAAAAAAAGATTCTATCCAAAATAAATTGAAACAAGCCATTTTTAAAATTTCTATGCACAATACTTTGAAATGGACTCAGGAGTCATGATTGACACTGAGTGAATTTGCACTTTTAATAATCAGGAAGATACAATGGCATTGAAAAAAGTGACTGATGACCATTTTTCACACTTAGCGACCATTTTCACACTTAGCGACCGTTGTGGCATCCTCATGGTTACGCGATCAAAATGTTGATGTTTGGCAACAGATTCGTATTTCTGATGATAGTTTGAAATGGTGACAGTATAAATTATTGCTGGTGTAATACTTAACAATGTTTTTTAAGGATTTCTTTTATTTATAGAATACCTTTTTTATTATTTGGGGGGGATTTTTACTTTTAAATTGTTTATAAAATGTATTTACTACAAGAAATGTTCCTTTTTGCAAATGTGATCTTTGCAAATCTTTGTGATGCAATATGTTCAGACCAGGTTTATGTGTCTCAAAGTGGCTGCTATTCTATGGGCAGGCCAGGTTGGTGCAAGGCAGCTTTGCCAGATTTGGTGTGTTTCACCCTCATTGAATTTTATATCGTATAAAGAATGGAAGGAAGGAGGAAGGAAGAGAAAAAAGGAGGAAGGGAGTGAGTGAGGAAAGAAGAGGATGGAAGGAGGGAGGAAGGAAGGAAGAGAGGGAAAGAGCAGAAGACAGATAAGGTGAAGGTAGATAAGCAAGAGGAATGAAGGAAGAAGTGAGGAGTCTCGAGGAGGGGGAAAACATTTAGTGACCAAAGTTACAATGGCATTGAAAAAAGTGACTGATGACCATTTTTCACACTTAGCGACCGTTGAGACCATTTTTCACACTTAGCGACCGTTGCGACCATTTTTCACACTTAGCGACCGTTGCAGCATCCTCATGGTCACGTGATCCAAATTTTGTTTGGCAACAGATTCGTATTTATGCTGGTTTCAGTGTCCTGGGGTGACCTTTTGACAAAAAAAATTTTTTTAAATCAAGCCCCCCCTCCCCCCCCCCCGGTCAAGGGTGTCCCTCTTTTCCAATCTGAAAATCTGGTCACCTTATACTGGGCCCTATATTGTCTTCTCCCACCCATCACAGATTGATTAACTGATTTTTTGATAGAATACCTTTGGGAAGAAGCAGCCAATTCTCACAGGCGTACAATCCTACAATCTTTATCTTATTCGATTTCTGAAATATTTTACCAGTGATTTGTCTGTTTTGTAAGATTTTCAGATTCAAGCAAAACTTTAATTATCCTACCTTATTTCTGCAGCGCTTTTGTTACTATACTACTTACCTGAAGGCACCAAAACTGGTCAGGAAAATTCTGAATAGATTACATCTTTGCCTTATTAATAATAAAATCTTGCAATCTAAGTGAATTGTTTTCTGTCCATTGAACATGTCTCTTTCTTCTGTGTGAAAATAAATGTTTCATAACAAAGCACGGGGGACTATTTTTCCATATTTATCTACAACTTTTAATACACTGTCTATTATTTTATGATCTCTTATCAACTATTTCTCTGGAGGGGCATGAAAGGAGCTTCCTCAAAGATTGCATTATTTTTGGTAATTGGGCTTTCCCTGAGCAAATCCTTTCAACCCGGAAGCAACCTTCCATTAGCTTTGTAGGTGCTTCTGACACAGATACAGACAAACTGTTTTTATTTGCATCAAACCAGAAATATTTATGCAGACCATCTGAGAATCTCCCACTCTATACCCCTTTTTCAATTTCTAGTGCTAAAGGTTAGATGGGCATATGGATGAAGTAGGCACAAAAATAAGGCAAGAAGTTTGAAATCAGATAAATATACATTCGATCTCCATGGGTACTAGAATTTTGCATCAAGAAATCCCTGCAGAATGTTTTCTTCTTCTCCTCAATAGAACAGAGGAAACAAGTTCATCATCAGTTTCATATTAACTTATATTCATAGTTTTAAAGCATTGCATGTCATCACATGTTAATCTGAATGAAATCTCTACTACATTCGCACCCATAGGAAACAGAGATCATGCTTGCTTGACTAGTCTACAAAGTCAGCACAAGCTTCTCACACATGCCTCCCACAAATGCTTTTCCTAGAAGTAAAGTGATTCCTATGATTCAGGCCCCCATACCATGTTTAATCCCTAAATAAAATGTCATCATTTTTTTTCTCTACCTCCACATTTCCCTAGTAAAATAATCCATTTGCACGATCTTTCAAAGCCATTCTTTGCCCTAACTGCCCAATCTTCTTTTGGTTTTCTTATTATGGTTGGTCACACAACCAGATATTTAAATTGGCTTTGGCATTTTTGTCAACCTACCAAGTCCGTCCAAAGAACTTGGGATAGACAAATCTTGATCGATGGTATATTATCTGTTCACAACAATATGAAGTCACAGCTGCCAGTTCTTTAGCTGGTTGGCCTTCATAAGCATGGAGTTCTTCCCAAGAACCTGGAATATTGTTATGTATTGGCATAGTATATGTGAAGATCCACGCCTTTTGTGATCTTTTGCAATCAAGAGATGGAAATTTTGTCAATGTGCAGATTTTCTAAACGCTGTCTATGTTTTATTGGTATGGCACCCAATATTAGTATTATTAGTATTAGTATTAGCCAGTCACTCCAAAAGTCTCTGCACAGCTTACAACATATCAATATATATTATTAAAACAGTTAAAAGCAGGACAATAAACATAGCATCCCAGACAAGAAAGCTGCTATATTAGTAAAAACAACCTAACAAAAAGAAAAGAGGACAGATACTGCACAAGCTTCCTAATCCCAGCCCTGGGAATACAGCCAAGACTTAAGGAGCTTCTGGAACCCTAGGAAACTGGCTGGGCACTATGCATATCTCTTGGGGGAATGCAATATCGAGGAGCAGGGGCTGCAGCAGATAAGGAATGCTTCCTCAGTTTCAGGACCTTAAAACTCTCAGACCCATTGGAGATCCTTATTATATGAGGATCTCATATAATATTATATGCAAGGAGGTTCTGTATGGAACAAATTTGGGGGTGATCCTTGTCTTCTCCTTGATCCACAGAGAAGTTCTGAGGAACAAATCCATTCACCAGCTCCTTTTTTTTTTGCCATGGTTGTCAGATCCAGAAAAATAGTCATCTTCTGTTTATTATTGCTGCCCCCAAGCACTCCTCTGCTGCATTTCTAAGGATAGATATTATTGACCATCCTATGCAGGGGGGGGGGAATGTCCTTAAAGTACCACTTAGAGTATTTGGAGAACCAGAAGAAGGAGAAGACACTTGAATTGACTGGAGAAAGGACTAAATCCTCCACCATTCCCCCAACATGAAGTCTTCCTAGTATGGACATATGTCAGCTTCCCTAAACAGCATTCTATGGTGAATTGAATAATTCAGTCTTGAAATATAACTTCTAAATTATAATTTGTACTGAATAGAAATCTGAGAGTTGTAGACCAATTTACTTTTCGGACCTCAAGACTCAGAAAAGCTGGTTGGAAGATTTTTGTTCCTGAATGTTTAAATCAGTGGATCAGCATTTCTTAACAAGGCCTGAAGTAACCTGAAACAAGGACAGGGGGAGCTGAAAAGGCATGGAATCAGTGCAAGGAATCACAGTTAAACATGTGAAAGTTACTAAATCTTCACTCCTGCTGACTCTTGGAAGTTTAGACAAGCCATTTTCTATTGTTTGGGATGTTGGCAAGCTCTGCTAAACTTTTCCTCTGCTTCATAGAATTAAGAACATTTTCTAAAATCAAATGAAATACAAGCTGAGTTTGGTGGATGCAATTTTGTTATGTTATAATTGAGTGGGACAGTGTGGGAGTTCCATGTTTATTCAATGGCTGTTCAGCGCATATGGAATATATATTATCCGTCTTGAAGAAAAGAGGCAGAAAACCTGTTAGAACTGCCGGGCAGAGGTTTATGTAGTCTGAGAATGCGGTCTGAAACTTTTTATGTGGAACATCTCATCCACTGGATGAAGCACAACATACACCTTTCTTTAGTTACTTATTGTAGCTTACTAGTCAGCTGGGGGACATACTGTATTGAATGGGAAATGGAGCAACACATGTGCTGAACTGAGTGTGCAATAAGCAACCAATCAAATGGGTTTAAAATACCATCTGCAAGACTTCATAAAATTCCACTTTCACAGATCTGAGAGATTAGGCATCCCTCCGCTCCATATTTCATACAGATGGCTATAAAAAAGCTTCTAAATACTTTCTACGTTCTCATACTGTTTGCAATACATCAAACAAACCACCAGTAGATCATAGAGACACCCACCTTTTAAAGACTCTGAAATGCCTCAAATAGAACATTGGTTTGAACTCCCCCCCCCCCGCCAAAAAAACATGTATTCTGCCTACCTATCTACCAAGGTAGCTGTTTCTCTCCTTTTCCTTTAGGACCATTGGAGAAAGTGGACTAGTAAATGTGAATTGGTGGAAAATCCAAAATACAGAAAATTATATTACATTAGTTAAAGGTAAAGGTTCCCCTTCACATACATGCTAGTCATTCCCGATTATAGGGGGTGGTGCTCATCTCTGCTTCTAAGCCGAACAGACAACATTGATGACAATTCTGTGGTCATGTGGCCGGTTGACTAAACGCTGAAGGTGCACGGAATGTTGTTACCTTCCCACCAAAGGTGGTTCCTATTTTTCTACTTGCGTTTTTACATGCTTTTGAACTGCTAGGTTGGCAGAAGCTGAGGCAAGTAATGGGAACTCATTCTGTTTTGCGGCGCTAGGGATTTGAACCACCGAACTGCCGCTCTTTCTGATTGACCACTGAGCCACTGGGCCACCATGTCCCCTATATATTACATTAAATTACATTATATTTAGCTGATTATTTTAATTACCTCTCATGAGAATTATCAGACTATATGGTAATTCTAAATAGTGAATCATATTTTCAGCCCCTTCTACCTGTAGGCCTCAAAGCAACTGTCCCCATCATCTCTCCTAAAAAAGATTCTGCAGCAGTTAGCTGGTCTAATGTGCCCTGGCCCTCTTTGATAGATTGTGATGCCTTCCTATTTGTTCTTAGAATTGTCATTTGGACAACTCTTTAAAACTATTCAAAGACTTACTTAAATAATATTTTCCTATGAATACTATACTATTCCACTATTAATTCTAACATGAATGAAAATGTATGCAGGTGGGTGAACCGGGCTCTGTCCTTTGCATACTTCTTTAATTTTCATATGAAAATTAGTCTCTCTCCCTGTGATTAAGAATATTAGAAAAGCCCCAGAAATGATGTATTTGTTGGTGTAAACTACATCCACAAAGAGTTATGCTTTTGCAATTTTGGTTCACTTCATCAAGTGCATAAAGTGTTAACTGGACCTGTGTATGTAAGTATACATACACACTCATGTGTGTCTGCACCAGCACAATTGTCTGATCAAAGATGTCATGAGAAGATCATTCTAAGAGGTTGGCCCTACTTTCCTACAGAAAGGAACTCAGAGCAGTCATGGGATTAAAATCCTTGGACAGATCTGTAAAATACTGTAGATACACGCAATCAAATTATGATGGATAACAGCTTCTAAAAGGCTGAAGACCTGTTGGTATATAAACATTTTTCTAATGGGTTGCTCCATTTCTTTTCCTTTTTATGCATATACACATACAAGTTTTTCTTTCTTTTTTAATAATGTAAAGCCTAAAAATTCAATATCTATATAAACAGTGTGAGTACAAGTCTTTGAGATATGGTATTGGTAATAGTAACAATAATATTCTTAACATCAATAATAATCACATAATAATATTTACTTATCCATTTTAGTATATCTTCATTGTAATTAATTCTTCTCTTATACTTTTAGGTTTCTAACTTCTGTTTCTGCTATTTAGCCAAATCCCATGTTAAAAAAAAATATTCGGTTTCTTCCTTCTCCTTAATTTTAAGTGTTAATCTATCCATTTCTGCACATTTTTATATTTTTATTACAATTTCATCTGTAGGCATCGCTTTACTTTTCCACTGTTGTGCAAACAAAATTCTGGCTGCTGTTAACACATGTAAAATTAAATATGTACTCCCTTTATTATATTTTTCTGGTAAAATACCCAACAGAAATATTCCTGGCTTTAGATCTATGTTGCTTTACTATTTTTTCTAGCCATGTGTGTATTTTTATGCAATATTTTTTCACCTTTGGGCATGTCTACCACATGTGATAATACGAACCCAGGATCTGGTTTCATTTCCAACACTTAACAGACAAATCCTTAAACATCGTTACTAATCCTGCTGGTAGAAAATGCCATATATATATGGTATGCAGTTGACATTATTAATTTATAATTCCTGTCCCACAATTTCTGCCATTTATCTAACTCTATAGCGTAACCAAAATTCTTAGCCCATACTATCATTGTTTCTTTTACTTGCTCTTCCTCCATTTTAATGCTCAGTAGGTATTAACAGGGACATATGAAAAACTAATTTAAGAAATTAGTTCTGTTTCTTCTTTATAGAAGCCAGGACTGCTCCATTTCTTATGTGGTCCTCACAGTGGCCAGTTTGCTGTACCTGGCCTTTGTTTATTAAACACATTAATCCATCTCCAGCTATTCATTTTTTTAAAATTGTGGCAAAGTATCAATGGCAATCAGTTTATTAATTATTCTCCAGCCTTGCTAGGTGCAATCCTCAGTAGCAAATTGATTCTTAATTTGCTGGTGGGGGGTGTTAATTGCCAGTAATTGGAAACTGGTGGATTTTCTACCATATATACCAAACAACAAAGGTACTTTATCTAGGATATTGACTTGGTCAACAGCAGGCTTCCTTGGCTGCTCTAATGCAGGCAGCAAAACATTGTTAACTACTCAAAGTGTCTGCATAAGGAATAAACAGCAGGGTCAGAAGAAAATGGAATATGGAAAGCACCAGCAATGGCAGAATAATACATGTTAATTGAAATAAACTGGTAATAATATGCCTGGTGCTATTAATGCGATGATGATTGTTAGTAATAAATGTAATATAATTATGTAGTTATCACATTCCCTTACCACCATTGCTCTTTACTTTCTTTTTTTTTTTCATTTCCCTTTGACCTCACAACTTCTTCCCAATCATTACCCCTATATGCTATATATCACTAAAATTCAGAAAAGTTCTTTGTGTATCTTTTGGACTATATGCCACACAAATGTTTGTAGCCTTTCAGCAGCAAAACTCATTTTCACCTTTGCAACAACATATTAGCAGGATAGTTGTGGTATGCAGACACTGAATTTTTGTAAATGCCTTTCCATTCTCACCCCCACCCCTACCCATCAGATATTTTAACTGAACAAGACTCTCCTGCTGTTTCCTTACTAGGCCATAACAAAGAGATGATTACAATAATGCAAGGAGATAAAGGGTAATGATTCTTACTTGTATTTTTGAAATACACAAATGCTTAGTTAGCAAAGGGACTTGGTTCCCTAAATGAACTTGTGAAATAATATGTGGCACTTACTTAGACTCCTCACAGACCTAATCTCATAAGCATCTTAAGGGGTCCTGCTGACATTAATTCAGAAACACAATAATGCCTTAAAACACTACAGGGTTGGCCTGCCAATGTAATCTCTTGGGCAGTTTTACACTGCAGGCAGCTTAATGTTTTACAGAAGCATATGAGCTCAAAGCATTTCAAAGAACTTGAGCACTGGCAAAATCAGATTATTTTTTTTAATGGTTTACAATTCTACTCCACAAATCAAAATGCCTCGTATTAGTGAGGATCCAGTTCATTATAGGAACCTTGTATTGATTGCTTTTAGGTAACAGCTATGGGATAATACCTTATTTCAACAGAAATGAAAGGTTGCTTGTTCTTTTGTCACATAACTCAGGGGTCATGTGCTGATGATGACCAAATTTCCAAATTATGAAGTGGGTGGCTCTAAAAAGGCTGTATTTTCATTCCTCCAATTACAGCCTTTGGTGTCAGTCATGTAATGAGAGATGAAGTATCCATTCATTCAATATCACACTGGAGATGCTACTGTACATTACTTTGATTAATGTTGATCACTAACGACCAACACTTCTTTAAAAATGGAGTTGGTGCATCTTTAAAACAGAATTACATAAATTAAAATAAATTAATACAATTCAGTTGAGATCAATTTATGGTTATTGTTTGTAAATGAAACAAAATAGCTGGATGCAAGATTTTATTGATTTATTTATTAAATTTCTATAGCTGCCAATCTCTTGAAGAATGACTCTGGGAAGCATACAATTATCAATAAAAACAATGCATTTATAAAAATGCATTAAAAATAAAAATAAAGATTAAAAATAAAGATTAAAATAAGCTAAAATATATACAAGATTAATATGAGCCAGTAACATTAAGTCAATTTGAGGAGATATTAATAGAAAGATAGTGGCCAGATCCCAAGAAGTAATTATCCCATTTGATTCTGTGCTGCCCAGTGTGTAGTGAAGTCTTCAGCCCTGTTCTGCACACTCCATGTTAACAATAACATTAACATATTAGATAGCATCAGAGGAGGATAATCCAGATGGTGACGGATCTGGAAGTATTTAAGTAAAGGTTGGTTAATTGATAATTAACTAACTGGCTAGTTATCTCTGGGGAAACTAATCAGAGTTAGTTCAAATTCAGATTGCACTTCGAAAACTACCATAACTACACCAACTCTAAACTTATATTATTCTGATATCCTAAAATGTCCATGTTTTGTTGGAAACATGCCTGAAGTGTCCCATATTTAGTTTGGGATAATGTGACTGGGACTATTATAAACTGGGACTATTATAAGATGGAAATAAACAGAATGTTTTAAGTAGCTTTTGATGCAGTCATGGCATACCAGTTACAGTACTGGCCTTAGGTTTAGTTGGCTGCAAGAAATAATTAGTTCAAGTTTTTCCAGTTTAGTTCTTTTTAGACTTATTGTAACCACAATATCAGAATTCAAGCCAACATTTCTCAGGTAGAAGAATTCAGGCTTACATAAATTTATTTTTAACAATCACAATTAACAAATTCATGGAAATAAAGACACTTGGGAAAATTTCTTTCTGTTCTCCATGCTCTGATTGTGAGTATCCAGAGCATGCTGGAAATAATATGCAGGATCTGTCTTAGTAAGATAAAGTAGTTGATAGATAGAACTGAATGTCCACCTTCCATTTTATTTGTCTTTTCACTTTTCAATAAAAATATTTAAGATGATCAACAGTTTGTCCACTTAACCTTACCTTTGTCGTACTTGGAGTTCTCAAGGGAGACTCATTTCACCAGAGTTCAACATTCCTTTGATTAGAATAATTTTAACAAACAAAGGCGGAACTTAGCTGATAAAAGATATGCACACACACACAAAAAAAATTATGCTATTATTTTCAAAGTAAGAGCTGCCTTCTGGAATTCGTGTGACCTTTTAACCCTTATTGTAGAATTGGAAGAGACCGTTTAGACCATAACGTTTAACTTTTGCTCATTTCAGGAACCCAACTTAAGGTACCCATGGCCAATGGCTGCCTGGCTTCTGAGTAAAAACCTCCAGTGAAACTGAGGCCATCACCAACATCCCACTGTCAAGCTGTTCTTAATGGTGGGAAATATGTGGCACTCTTTGAGTTCTGCTCCTTGAGAAAGGCAATGCTGGTTTCAAAAGAGTGTTTTTTTCCCCTCAAAGGACAACTTTCATGGGGCAGCTTTTCCTTTCCTTCCAGTCTGAGATTTCTCAAATGAATCAAAATTTCCCATTAATCACATTTGCTATAAATTAGAAGGTGTTGTACAAGTTTTTTCCTAATGAAAGACCTTCACATATGTCAACAGTGAGCATTTTCAAAGTTACACTGGTAAGACAGACAAACAAACAAACAAATCTCTTTATCAATCAGTTCCCTTAAAAAGAAAAAGGAAAGAAACTGTTTTCCGATTAAAAAGTAAATTTTTGAAAGCAACGGTTAATTCTTCTTTGGAGCAAAGGATTATCCCAAAAACTGGCAAATGTTATCTGATAGCCCTTAGCAGGATGTTGCTCCTGAATCACAGTAAATAGAAAATAGTTTTATTGCTAATCCACCCCCCAAATATAGCTGCAGGAAATATTAAATATTTTGTATTATTTTAAATACAAATTATCTTGGATAGTAAATATATTCATAATAAATACTTTATTGTAATAAGAGTGGGGGTTTACCTTTCAGCTGCTGAAAAAGAAAAAGAAAATGTTCTCTTTATGTTATTTGTCCTTACATTTACTATCTGTTCCTAAACTTAGAAATGAATCCCATTTTGTTTGGGAAATGTCTTTTCTCCCAGTAAGTATGTTTAGGCTTGCAGTTCTATTTCTGTCTTCGGCCTTCTTTTTGATATACCCAGCCCCACTTCCCCCACCTCCCCCAAGCAAATTATCAGATGAGTTACTGAACAAATACTTCCTGATTCCTGATTAGCAAATCACAAAAACTTAACCAATTCTGTTTTTAAAAGCACTGAAAAATATACATTGCTTGGGAAATTGGTTAGGAGTCATTAAAATTGTTGCTTGTTTCTGAAATAGAGAATGTAGTCCTGTAGAGAGAGAAGACAATTCTTCTAAAGGAAACTAAGTGTCAGCCTCTGCTTTGCTGCTGCTTCGGCTGCCATGAAACGGGGAGGAAGGGCATGGTATTTGGGAGGGGTTACTAATTGTGCTGGAGGAAGATTCTGGAGTTCTGTTGCCTGTCGGACTACGCATGCGGAGGAGGTTCCTGCCAAGGCTAACGGCACCGACATTCCATCTTGGTGATGCCTTTCGAAGTTAATTCACACCTGACATTAGGGAGAATTATGATTGGACTGTACTTGGGATGCCAAGGGGTGGGGAATGGGTTATTTTATATATCAATCGCTTTCGCGCCTAAATAATCAGTCTTCGCTTTGCTACGCTTCTAATCATTTATAATTAGTAAAAGTACACTTGATTTCTACCTATGGAGTCTCGTGGTCTTCTTTCCTAATTACTCAATGAAGAGGTGCTGACACTAAGGAAACTGCAAAAAATATACGGTACTATTACCAAGATACGGTATATTCATGACTTGTTCCTGATCAGGCAAATTCTTTGCCACTTTTTATTTTTAAAGAATGAGGACTCAAGATTTCTTAGTTCTTTTGCATCATCAGTGCAGAACTGCCTGAGATATGGAGCAACTCTGATTGTTACTATTCTTTCATTTAACCAATTCTTGTTCATCAACTTTTCAATCTTCTAGATATGAGGAAGACATGCTGAAATATCAGATTGGCTCCCTTTATCTCATGTTTTACTTTATATTCTTCTCTCATCCTACCATCTGCCAATCTCTCATTCTATGGAAGCTTTTTTATGCTAAAGAAATTTTTTCTTCTCCTTCTCTGAGATATTCTGGAACACACACACACACACACACACACACACACAGAGAGAGAGAGAGAGAGAGAGAGAGAGAGAGAGAGAGAGAGAGAGAGAGAGAGAGAGAGATCTACCCCTTCTGCGCATGCTCCTGGCTTATGCACCTGCGCTTTGCTCGGGTGCATGCCTTCCATGCATGCGCCCGGCCTGAAAAATGTGCCTAAATAGGACAGCATAGAGCTGGGGTGAGTGGGCTGGGCCCCCGTGATTTCCCCTATCAGTTCAGATGGACTGGTCCAAACTGACTGAATACCACCTCTGGCCTTAACAGCATTATGGGCCCTGGACAAAGCAGTGTACTGGGGCCCCTATGACAACTACTCACAGGAATAAAATGTAAATGGTTGATAAAATTAAACATATATTTATTTTATTGGCACTTCTAATATTTGAACAATACACGAGGCTTGAAAAACACAATAATACTTAGTAAGCCATACAGTTGCTGTATTTATATAATGCACGGTGCTTTGAAGGGTTTACATACACAGATTAGTATGGGGCCCCTATGCTCATGGGGGCCCCAGGCAAGTGCCCATTAGGCCCAGGCATTAAGACAGACCTGAGACATACTAATGAAGAGGTAAAAGGATATAGCACACATCTGGGTAGACCATCAGGTGAAAACCTAAGCTGCAGCTTGCAACCCTGAAAAAACTATTGAACTGCATCATCACAGCTCCCAGTTTAAAAATCTATCTGTACTGCAACAGGCAGCTGTGAAGAAAACAATAACAATAATATTGGGGAGCCAATAGATGGCACTCTTTCATGTGAATAAACATCTTGATACCCCTTTGGCACATACCAAAGTGGGGACAGTATTGCTGGCAGTATTTCTTTAATTACTTTGCTAATACTTCCTTGCCATTGAAAACTTTTGCTTTATAGGTCTTTCTCTAAACTTCTTAGCAGATTCTTTAAACAAAGGGCAGTGTGCAAGGAAATGTTTGTGATACTCAACAGAAATAAATTAAACGGTTTACTTCATCCAGAATCTAGAGTATCCCATATTGTCAGGTGACTCCTCTGCTTGCCATCGTAATTATAATTACTATAAAAGTAAGTATCTCCCCCCCCCCTCCTCATACACACCAAGTCCTGCTATTCTGCTTCATTTTGGGGGAGTTGTGTTCCTGGGAGGATAATCAAAAAAATTCCAGAAGTTTATGCCAATAGTTTAAGCTCCTAGGATATTCGCACATTGATAAAGGTAATTCCAGCTACCCAGTTAAAGCAAGCAGGCATCTATCCTGGGCAACAGCCATATTAGAAGGTGCTGGAGGGAGATGATCACTTTAGTGACAATGGCTAAGGCAGCATTTTATACTGCACAAGAGAAGGAAATGATAAATCACTCTTGTATTTTACAAAGAAAACTACAGTGGCAGACGAAATAAGTTGATTGATAACATAGAGCTGGATGATGGGCCCCTCAGTTCAGATTCAACAAACTACTAAGGAAGAGCTGAGGATTTTTTTCCAAGTACTGATGGTATTTATGACATGGCTAAGTTAAAACCTGTCAAGATGTTTTGAATTTCGTTGAAAGGGAGCCAGAAAATGATGAAATGAAATCAAAGATATTGTTAAGGATAAATGTTAAAACAGGCTGCCAAAGACTAATAAACAGATGAAACCAGACCAATGCAAAGGGAAAAAAAACTGAGAAAGAAACTTAACACAGAAGTTCATTAAGTCGCTAGAAGAGATAACACGTGTTATTACAATAACATCTATGAAGATATTAAAGATGGAAACAACACACACACACACATACACACGGACAGATATGTAAAAGATCTCTGAACTCAGAAGGGGTTGCAACCTTAAATTGGTATGCTAAAAACTGATTCAAAGATGATTAAACAGAGATATGGAAGGATTATTCTGTATAGTAGAGATTTCAATATTCTAGATACCTTAGAAGAGGTTCCCTGTTTACAAGAACCTCTAATTCTAGTTAGATTGGCACTCCAATCATTCCCAAATTGGAAAACTACAGGAATTGATGGAATATCTACAGCAACATGGCAAACAGTAAAAGAAGAATCAATACAATTCTAACACCAAACTATTCCAGAAAATCTGAAGAATGACATGGAATCCAACAGATGAGAAGAGGACAACATACATGCCAATAGCAAAGAAAATGTATCTTACAGAATATTTATGGTAACAACATTTTTAATTTTATGTCCTATGAAAATAATGCTTGGGCTTATTCAGTGCAGTCTTACATGGGAATAACATGCCAGGTGTTTCAGTTCATTTTAGAAAAGGCCAAAGAACAAGATAAATAATTGCTGACACATACTGGATAATGGAGAAAGGATACCAAAAAGAAGCCATTCCGCATTTCATTGATTATATAAAGGCTTTCAATTGTGTTGAGGATGTCAAGTTGTGCCCTTAGGAAAATAGATATCCCAGAACATCTCACTGTCCTCATGTGAAGCCTATACATAACAAAGGAAGCAACAGATGGAACATGGAAAAACAGACTAGCTTGAGGTTGATAAAGGAATGAGACAAGATTATATTCTCCTCTCTTATTTATTCAGTCAATATGCTGAATATATATTGAGGGGAGCTGGAGTAATTTTAAAGCTAAAGGAAGAAATATCAGAAGCCTGTTGATGACATTTATCTGGTAGCTGAAAGTATAAGTGATCTGCAAACTCTACTAATGAAAGTCAAATAGTACAGTGAAAAGATAGAATTGTTTAAATACAAAGAAGACAAGACTAATGATAGCAGGTATAGCAACCAGGAGTAGAAATAACAAAAACAGTGAAGTGGTGGAAAAAATATGATCAACTATAACAGAAAAGGAACCAGCAGTCCAAAAATATGCATAGAACACGGACTTGGTAGGATACACAACAAAGGCCTTGGAAAATATATTCACGTGCCCTGATATGTTTGTAGACAGTAGTTTTCCCTGTGACGATCTATGGAAGTGAAGTTGGACTTTGAAGAAGCAAAACAGAAGGATTATTTCAAGTGCACTTGTACTTCAAGTGTAAGAAATGAACAAATAAAATACATTTGAGCTCAATAAAAGTGCCATGATAGCACTGTGGTTAGAATGTAGTATTGCAGGCTAATTCTCCTGACCGGCTCAAGGTTGACTCAGCCTTCCATGCTTCCACGGTCAATAAAATGATGACCCAGATTGTTGGGGGCAATATGCTGATTCTGTAAACCGCTTAGAGAGGGCTGCAAAGCACTATGAAGCAGTATATAAATGTCCAAGTGTTAAATGCTATTATTGGAATTCTTGAATGTTGGTGTTAGAAATGACTCTTGACAATAACTTGTCTAGTCAAGAAAACAAACAATGGACCACATAAGAAATTCATTCAAAGTTCTTACTCAAGTCACAAATGGCCAGACTCAATCTATATCTTTATGACAGATTATCTGAAGATCTTATTCCCTTGAGAAGTCCCAATGCTGCAAAAAGTGGAAGGAAAAAGAAGAGGATGTGCAGCATCAAGGTGAATGAACTTGCATATTGGGATACTCTAAGGGCAGATTGGTGAGAGATTATTCTGGAGAAGATCCATCTATGTGGTGTCTCAGAATCAATACTAAATTGATGGCCCCCAATCAATCAATCCATATTGAAATAACTGTTGATGAATGTGATGCACATTTTTCATGACCATTCCACAATTTTTGCCATATTTATTTTGTCCTGTTTTGGTTCAGCAATACTATTTGTTTGTTGGTTCAGGGATTTTCTTCTAAGAAAGTTTGATAATATGTATTTGTTCAAGAATCTAAATTTTGAAGAATTAGTCTGTGAAAAAATCAAATTGCACATTAATCTAGAGGATATTTTGGGGGAGATCTTAGCCTACTATATTAAAGATGAGGTCTATAGGAATATAACTTTAAATGAGTGCCTGGTAGCAGGATGATTCACACTTTTCTGATTATGGAACCATAAGTGATCCAGATGGTTGCCAAGAAGTAAATGTGTGTGATTAGGGTAAGTTGAGTGTTGTTTATATGATTTTTGAAACATTGCATTTGTTGACAAAGTTTAACTTTGCACTGTAAGCACAGGATGTGATCCAGCTGGTAAGAGGAACATATTTTTGTACTGAGTTTTGGGGTATTAAAATAAAGAGGTGGCTATCGTGTTTGAATCAAGGTAAATACTGATCTAAGCATTAGACAGCCTCTTTTTAATGTAGATGAAGAAAAAGAGCAGAATTTATGTGGTGAACATAAATAGTTTGTGTATTTCAGGCAGAAAAAAAACACCTGGTTGTATGCTTCTGTGAAAGTCCAATCATCCCTGATAATTAAGGTACTGTAGGCAATATTTCCCCTGCGTCATATAAAGGTTGTATTGCATTGACATTTAGTGGGGTTTTATATTTTACCTATTACAGGAAGAGACAAAACAGTATGGTCAAAATCAAATATATATTCTAATGCTGTTGTTGTTAGTGGAAAATAATAGCTATCTTAATATTAATAAGAGGAAGAATCTGGAAGACTGGTAGGATTTTTATATCTATATTTATGGGGAAAAAGACTAAATGTACGTCACCCAGATTGTGTGTGTGTGTGTGTGTGGTGGGTGGCCTTATATATTTAATAAACAAACAAACAAATACATAAATAAACCCCCTCATTTTCAATAGAAATTGAGTCTATTGTTGAAAGTCTGGCCTGCAATAGATATCAAAGACAATTGTGCTGGTATAGACTCAGTGTCTTACCACCCATAGTGACTGTTCTGGTTGCAGTCACTATGTTTGTAGTATTGAAGCAAACTTGTTTTACTTTAAGTTTGAAATATAGTGGGAAGATTTATTAATAGTTGCTGAATGTACAGTAGAGAGCCAGTTTGGAATAGCAGTTAGGTAAGGCTAGAAACCAGAAGACAATGACAAACCACTTCCAAAATCTCGCCAAGAAAACTACAGCGACTTGTTCAGAAAGTTGCAGGAGTGAACATTGACTCAAAGACATACACACACAAATGTGCAGAAGTAGCCTTAGGATAGCCTTTTCAGTAGCATGAGCTTGGGATCAATCTGAATCTTCAAATTTATGGAATCTGTAAAATGACAAATGATGAACAAGAAGTTAATTTGATAGTATTTTCTTAATATTTTTAAAAGATACTGTTAAGAATATAATCTAACGGTTGGGTTGGCAATATATAAATCATGTAACAATGCTGTACCTGTTTCTTTAAATCATGCTCTAAATGTGATTGGGTGCTGTTTCCTCAATCGGCCATAAGAGGGAGCCAGAATCACTGTTAGATACTGATCTGATCTGAGAGTATGGAAGCTGGCTGTTAGAAGTGCTGTATAGTGATCAGCGTGAGCTATTGTAAGTTTTGCAACTGCTAGCAAACTGTATACCGGACTGTTTCTATGATTATGGACTATGTTATTTGGATTATCCCTTAACTGAAAGACGTTGATGACTGACTGTCTTAACCGTGTATGACTTGGACTGTTTGATGAACTCTGATACCTCTATTTCCAGGAAAGTAAAAGCCTATTTAAACTGCAGTGTCTATGTATGCTGGTTTGTGTGTTCTCCAACACTACTCTCACAACGCTTCTCTGAACGCACTCGCTCTCCCAAGAGGGAGCTTACCTAACAGATACTATACCTATTAGAAAATAGGATGTGGAAAACCATCCATTCTTGAAGAATGTTCATAGACATCTGTTTTGGAGTAAGACCACATCTAGAACTTCTGGAAAAAAATATTTCCAGAATCGAGATGGCCTCTCCTATAGCCAAAATAGAAACGACCCATTTGAAGCTAGGATCTTTTCCAGGACATTTGGAACAATCTCTTTTTGAGTTGAAAAATTCTGGGACCGAACATTTTTCACACACACACAGTATAAAAGCTTTAGATTAGTTCCAGTCTATGGAAATACAAATATATAATAGTAGTTGTGGGATCACCCAAAAGATATTCTAAATAGGTGGGCTTGGAAAAATGCCTAAAATGTGCGATTGCCTTGCAGATGAGGGATATTGGCCTCACTCATCCGAGTGTAAGATCTTCCCTTCGTCCCCTTTGCAATTCTAACCTTTTGCTGGTCCCCCAAATTCCCAGTTACTTCAATCTTAACAGTCCAGATGTGAGACAAGAAGAAAGATCACATCAGTTCAGGGTTTACTGGCCCAGGAAGAGAATGAACTAGGGATCTAGAGAATCCTATCTGCTCAAGTTTTAGTGTTAAATAGTGTGGGATTGGTTTTTAAGATCTTGGGTAAACAGCCTTCAGCTGTTTGGGTAAAGGTCCTCTTGAATATGTTTCCGGCAAATGTCATGTGGGAACAGCAGTAATTCTATAGCACAATACTTTCCCTCCTTGTTCTCCAGAGGAAAAACAAAGTTATGCATGTTACTTAAATGAGAAAGTGCATGAGTGATTTTTATGGATGGGACAACTATAGTTTAAAACATAATTAAGACTGTGATTGAGTGCAGTGGTAAGTCAAAGGCCATTTTATATGGAAAATAACAATCACTGTTTTTGTTATGACATTAATAGGTACACTTTGCAGAAATCTATTCTTTCTGGAAAGGAGCATAAGTAAAACAAAAAAGAGAAGCAAGTATGAAAACAAGGATTTAATAAGCTTATACAGAGCATAACGGTCCGATGATGCTATTGACATTATTTCAAACATGTCCTAAAAATACATGAGATTTGCAACCTAACATATTGCTATAAAGGGACACGGTGGCTCAGTGGCTAAGACACTGAGCTTGTCGATCAAAAAGGTTGGCAATTCAGCGGTTTGAATCCCTAGCACTGCGTAATGAAGTGAGCTCCTGTTACTTGTCCCAGCTTCTGCCATGTAAAAATGCAAGTAGAAAAATAGGCACCACCTTTGGTGGGAAGGTAACAGCGTTCTGTGCGCCTTCACCTTTTAGTCATGTTGGCCACATGACCATGGAGACATCTTCAGACAGCATTGGTTTTGAAACAGAGATGAATACTGCCCCCTAGAGTCAGGAACGACTAGCAGATATGTATGAGGGTAGCCTTTACCTATATTGCTATACTTCAAATGCATTATTTTAAATATTTAACCATAGGAGTGCTTTTTTAAAATTCCAATTGCTACTATATATTAAATGTGAATACTATTTATTTTATAGTGAAATTTATGTTCAGATTCTAGCATATTTAAAAGGCACTGGACAGCATTCTCTTTCAGGCAAGATGATGGTTTCCAGCTGTTTCATGTTTTGATAGACAGATCAGATATCAAGTTAAATTCCTCTGACCTTGTAAGAACTAACTATCAGACCATCCAACTGGTTGTATTGACAAATACTGTGTACCAAAGGATGGAGAGTTTATCAGTGTGAGCTTATGACCATATTTACTGGGAATTCCTCATTGGTGAGTAATAACTGCAATCCTTATAATGAATGGCGTTCAACTGATTACCTGCATCTGTTGATGTAGGGTAGACATCTGTTGAGCATTCAGCATTCAGCCCTAAACCTCCTACTGTTTGTGGTGGTTTTTTATTCTGGTTTTTATATTCTGTGATTTTAACAAGAAATCAGAAATGATTTGGCCAACTGTTGTCCATTGAAATTCTTAACCTTAGGTACACTAAGATGATGAAGCAGCTGGGGTGATGAAGAGAAGAATACACTAAGCTAACCTTATAACTCTTGAAGCTCTTCTTAAAAACTAGATACTTACTCAGAAAAGCTAAGATGTTCCTCTGCTTAAAACAGAAACGGTTGAAGCAAGAGTTTTGCTCCATCAGACTTTGAAAGAGGCAGTATTTAATAGCAAAAACAGTAACACTTACTTACATACTGCTTCATGGCTTTACAGCCTGTTTTAGAAACATGGTGGTGCAGTGGTTATAATGCAGTATTACAGGCTATTTCTGCTGGCTGCTGGCTGCCAGCAGTTTGGCAGTTTGAATCTCATCCGGCTCGAGGGTGACTCAGCATTCCAATCTTCCGAGATTGGTAAAATGACGACCCAGATTGTTGGGGGAAATATACTACTCTGTAAATCCACTTAGTGGGGGCTGTAAAGCACTGTGAAGTGTTATATAAGTCTAACTGCTATTGCTATTTCAGCAAAAGTGTTTTACAGAGTCAGCTTATTGCCGCCAACAACCTTGTTTTTCAACCTCAGAAGGATGGAAGGTTGAATCAACCTTGAGCTGGTCAGGATCAAACTGCAGTCAGTCAGCAGAGTTAGACTGCAGTACTGCATTCTAACCAATGCACCACCATGGTAATCACTCTTCAATACTGTGATCAGTGGCATATAAAATTAATAAACAAAAATAAATAAAATATGTAGATGTCTTTAAAATTTCACATCTCTGCTTAGGTTTATAGCATATAACTGCATCTTTGGGAGAAATGTGTATCCTTGGGGAAAATGTCTATTGAATTAAACAAATGTTGTGGTATAAAGATAGCTTCCTTTTCTGCATGTACAAAGAATTGCTTTATTTGTTCAATATACATGGTCTTCCACAATTCATCGTAAAATGTTAAATTTAATTAGTTAGTTTCTTAGCTAATAGGTTTAAATAACTTACATGGTCATCAATCTTATATATAATCCTGGGCAGCTGGTATGGATTGTGAAAAATGGTTGCTGGACTTTACAGTGAAAATGACTGCTTTAAATTGGACAATGTTTTAGAAGAGACATTGTGGATTGTGGTCCACAGTAAAAATGCATTTTAGAGACTGATGCCCTGACTGCAGACTCTTTGTCCTTGACTGCAAAGTTATTTGGGATTCCAGAATAGCTGCGTTAGTCAGTTGTAGCCAAAACAACAAAGAAAATTGTGGTGCTGTGAAGGCTCAAACAATTATTGTGGTTCAAGATTTCTTTTTCTTTTTGGTCAGGCCCACTTCATCAGATCTATGAGTTGGTGACTCAGTATATACTGTATATTCTGAGAACAGAGAAAATATGATGACATACAAAATCGAGCTAACTAACAAAGGCAGGGAGAACTGTAGGTGCAATGCACAAATGAAGGCAAAATTCAGTCAAATTCCGATTATTGGTAATTATTGAGTTAAGTAAACTTATCTACCAACTGCCCACCAAGTAGAAGTCAAAGCTGGTGACCTCGTGGGGATCCAAAACAGAGATGGCAAGACACCATCAATGAAGATGTGCAAGCCACGGGCCTGCACCCTCGACTCTTATATTCTTTTGTCTCCAGGTACTGCCATGTCCACTAATCAGATTTTTTTTTGTCTTTCTTATTAACAGGGTGGGGTCCAGAGGTGGGTATTCAGCAGGTTCTGACCAGTTCTGGAGAACTGGTAGCAGGAATTCTGAGTAGTTCGGAGAACCAGTAAATACCACCTCTGACTGGCCCCATCCACATCTATTCTCTGCCTCCCGAGTCCCAGCTGATCAGGAGGAAGGGGATTTTGCAGTAGCCTTCCCTTGCCATGCCCACAGAACCGGTAGTAATTTTGTTTGACTCCCACCACTGGTGGGGTGTCATGTGGTAGGTGCTAGTCTGTTTGAATTCTAAAGACCCAGAGCACTTTGGCTATTTTGTGGTCCCACCAATTCTTGCTTGCAGGCAAATGGTATTTCTTGCAGATATTCCAGTGCACCATGGTTGCTACTTTGCTGCTTGTGGTCAATTTTGTGATCTTCTTGCAGCAGCTAACTAGGTGATTCACTGTTTCTTCAGTTTCTTTGCAGAGGCAGCACTTGCTGTCCATTGCTCTCTTCTCAATTCTGGCTTTGTATGCATTTGTTCTTAAGGTCTGGCCTCGCACAGCCGAATTCGCCCTTCTTCTCTTTCTTCAATTTTCCTGCTCTTGGTCACTTCCAGATCTTGTTATCTGCTTGGCCTATTACTTTTATTAATGTACTGGCCATGTAATACTTTCCCATGCTATGTCTCTTTTCTATTCTTCATTTGGTCTTTCTTCTTCTTCTTCTTCTTCTTCTTCTTCTTCTTCTTCTTCTTCTTCTTCTTCTTCTTCTTCTTCTTCTTCTTTTCTCCTCCTCCTCCTCCTCCTCCTCCTCCTCCTCCTCCTCCTCCTCCTATTTCTCCTTCTTCATTATTTACCGTTTCTGACTGCTAGACAGATTTTCTCCATAACAATCTACCTTTGACTTGGAGTTTCAGGTTCTTCTAATGACCCATTCATTGTCATTGTAACTGAGTTCTTCCACCATGTAGCTGGTTGTTCTCATCTTCTCTTTTCTTCTATCTTTCCCAGCTTTAGACCCTCTTCTAGAGAGCTGCATTTTCACATAATGTGTCCAAAGTAGAATAATTTGAGCCTGGTCCTTTGTGCCTCAAATGAAAGCTCTGTGTTGATTTATTTGATGATCCATCCGTTTGTTTTCTTGGCTGTCCACTGTATTCTCAGGAGTTTTCTCCAAGACCAAAGTTCAAAAGCATCGATAGTCTTCTATCCTGCTTCTTCAAGGTCCATGTGAAATAAAAGCAGTCCTAAAAAGAATCCCGCACATACATATAAACCCATAGCCAGTAAGACAAATATCACACAGCAAATCCAACAGGCAGATAAATAGGTTTTTATCTCATCCTGAAAAGGGCCAGTTTGGGAAGGGCTGTAATTAAATGGCAACATGCAGGCATCTCCTGACAAAGGTCACAAGATCAATCCATGGGAAAAATTCCATCCACAGAGAGCATTGAGCTACAGGGCATAGTTGTTGCCCTTTCTTTGCAATAAAAGCATTGACTGAGGATACAGTCAGTGTTTCCAGAATCAGGTTTGTTAAAAAAAAATATTTGAATAACTTTTAACCTCATTCAGGTTGGAAGGAAGGAAGGAAGGAAGGATGGATGGATGGATGGATGGATGGATGGACGGACGGACGGACAGATATCACATTATGTAATGTGTGTGTATATATATTATTGCAACAAAGGTCAGAAGTATGTTTTGCATTACAAAGGTATGCATATTTGCTATAAAATAGAATATATTCTATTCTTAGTGCAAGTTAAGGATCTAAACTAAAAAAAATCTGTGATGATGCAGTGACTAAAGAGTTAACCTTGGCTTCGCCCAAATTCAAATCTCTACCTGGCTAAGGAGCTCATGGGATGATCTTGGCACACACACTCTTTTTTAATTCAATCCTGTACAGGGTTGTTATAGAGGTGACATTATGGGAGACCTTTGTGTAAACTATTGTTTGTTCTCAGAAAATATAAGTTCAAATCTATTGTTAAAAAATAATAAGCACAAACTGTATTGAAAAGGCTATTCCATTCCCAAGGAAGGAACAGGATTTCATTTTTGCAACTGGGAGCTAAAAATGATGCATAAAATCTATAAAATATATATATGCATTTTTGCTGATAAATAAATGAAGGGAGACTAGTATAAATCTATTTCAAGCTATCTAGCACTCATCAGCTAGCCATACCGTTACTGGGATTCGAACCTGGGCTGTTTTTACATATTAGGCAGTTATATTAAACTCTAAGCCACAAGCTCTCCTCCCTTATCAGCTGAGCCAAGGAAATGATTAAGTGAAACAGTATGCTCCCTCCCTCCCTATTTGGGCATACCAGTTATATATATGTATGTATGTATGTATGTATGTAGCAAGTAAAATGCAAATATTTTAAAATTCGTATTGGCCCCTTTTGTCTAGCATGCTATTTTGTGGATAATGCACAAATATGTTATCTTCTGAGATGGGGGTGTCAAACTCAATTTCATTGAGGGCTGCATCAGGGCTGTGTTTGACCTCGGTGGGCCAAAGGGGGCATGACCAGCTCGAAGTCACTCATGTTGGGGGTGCCTTAGTGGCCTAAACACTCTGCTAGACCAAACAGGCTCCCGAGCTCCATTTTTGGCTATGACGGCCTCCTTCAACCCTTTGCCAGCGAAAACAGAGCTTGAAAGGTTCTCTGTTTTCGCTGGCAGATGCACTGTGGGCCGGTCCTTCGCTATTTGCTGGCCCCTGGGCCTTCAGTTTGACACCCCTGTTCTAAGATAATACTTGAGACAACATATTTGTGCATTATCCTCAAAACAGTATGCTCTTGAAATCAACCTTGTAGGCTAAATCATGAAGATTTCCTTAATCATATCCATCTTTGACATTAGGGCCTAAAGTCTGATACTCCACATCCTCTTCTTTAGTGAACAAACTGTGTGCATTTCCATATACTACAACTCCTCTTTTGAAACCTTAATAGTCTTCTCATTTCTCCAGTATTTCTTACTTCCACCTGTTGCAATTCAGTGTTGAATATTTTTAACAGAAATATGAACAACCTGCTATAAAATCATTTAAAAATGCCCAAGAATGGAAAAACATGTAATTGAATTGTGGATATGAATCGGGAAATATTTCCACAATATTCACACTTAACTGGGAGTAAGATCCTTTAAATTGCTTCCAAGTAGGTACATAAAATACAAGTAGGTACATAAATAGAGCCAAGGTGGTGCAGTGGTTAAATGCAGCACTGCAGGCTACTTCAGCTGACTGCAGTTCTGCAGTTTGGCGGTTCAAATCTCACTGGCTCAGGGTTGACTCAGCCTTCCATCCTTCCGAGGTGGGTAAAATGAGGACCCGGATTGTTGTTGGGGGCAATATGCTGACTCTGTAAACTGCTTAGAGAGGGCTGAAAGCCCTATGAAGCGGCATATAAGTCTAATTGCTATTGCTATTGCTATAAAAGGGACTGCAGAAGTAAACCACATTAGGAAAAATCATAGTAAAAACTGGGTTTTATAATTTGAATATTCTTACATGGGCATGCAATGCACATCAGTTTTAATCAACAGTGCATTTTTAATTGTGGACTGATGTAAGTCAAAGTTTGTGTATTTATTTTTGCCTACTGTGTTCCTGCAGTGGGAATTTTTTTTTAAAAAAAGAGAAATATTCAAAATGGTGTGTTCTTTTATTATCTAAAATTTAGCAAAAGAATTATGTGCTATTCTGTTTAACAAATTCTAGGTTAACTCACAGCTCGTATTAGTGAAAAACATCACAATAGAAGTTCTAGAAAAATATCAATAAATATGATTCCATATCTATATCAACAGATTGAATGATAAATAGTACAACTATATTGTCTTGTATTATTCAATACTGACAGTACCAAAATGAATAAATGATCATCTGCATTTTATTATATTATTAATCTTTACTACAAGTAGTTTCAGGAGGGTGGAAATCTATACTGCTAGTAACAAAGTTCATGTATGGCTATTTACACATAGGAAGAGAGAAACAACTTTACATTTACTGCTTTTTTAGTATCTATGATAAAGAATGAAAGGGGAGGGAGGGAGGGAGGGGAGATATATATATATATATATATATATATATATATATATATATATATATATATATATATATATATATATATATATATATATATATATATATATATATATATATATATATATATATATATATATACACACATACATACATACACATATATATACATACATACATACATACGTACATACATATATATGGATGTACATTGCAAGCATTGTGATTGACCGATAAATTTGCATGTCTACTTTTAAAACTTTGTAACACTGATTCCATTGGGTACTGAATTGACTGCTGACAGATATCAAGAGCATCTATTATAACAGTTGCAGTCGAGTAGATCTGGGCTCTAAAGATCAGACACAGAATTTTTCTTCTGTGAGATATGACAGTGATCTTAACCCTCAGTAATAGGGGCTGCATGCAAAAGTACTTTGCAAATACATTTCAGAGATGTTGTGACATTAGAAAAGCCCCCACTGTTGAAACTTTCTGCAGTTTTTACTTAACTGTACACACTAGAAGATGATACCGTGTGCCAAAGAGCCTCCTATGAATTATTCATCAATGGGAAAGACATAGGGGAGGAGAGGGTGGAGAAGGAGGGGAGACAGAGAGTAGAGACAGAAAAATTATGCATCCTTCCCAGTTAGCCTTAGGCCAGAACCTGTCATGTGGGTTTTTTTTTTCAATGCAAAATTTTTGGCTGGTCAATCATTCTCTGTCCATGGTGTGATGGGGAAAGGGTGTGTGTGTGTGTGTGTGTGTGTGTGTGTGTGTGTGTGTGTATTTCTATAGCTGAACCCAGACTTATTCTAACATGGAATGTCATGCCTGCTACCTGCATAGAATTAATAGTTTAACTGCCTGGGAATTTAGATGGCACTTCTAATTATAATAGTATCTATTTTGCTCAGGAATCCAGGATCAGAACATGCTCGGAGTGTATACATTTTATGCAGGGGGGGAAAAAAAAGAATTGTTTGCGGAAGCTCTTCCTGCATGCAGACAACATTAAATGAAAATCTATGTCTGCAAAAATCATAGAATGTCTCTCCTCACCACAGCTTGCCATTCTTTCTTATGCATAGAGGAGAAAAGGAGCTCTTCCAGGTAAAATCGGGGATTCTTAAGTTACTGTAGATACAAATCCATTACCATGCCCTGTTTTGACTCCCCACCCCAAAGTAATAAACCTGAATTGATTTAGTTTGCATCTGGCCAGTGCTTATAATGTCAGGTTTAGCCTTATAATTAGACTGACTGTGACAGTTATCTCAATTGACAACATGAAAATAGCCCTGCTGGATCAATCCAAGGCTCCTCTAGCAAGCATTCTGCCTCCCATGGTGACCTCACAAGATGCATCAAGGAAATCAAGCCATCCTCTCCCACCTTTTCTTCCAGCCCCCCCTTCCCCCATATATAGAGGAAGGCTGAACCCTGGTCTGAAAGACACATGTTATCCTCAAGCCAATTAGCCCCGCCATCTAGAACAGTAGAATAACAGACTTGGAAGGGAACGTAGAGGTCATCTATTCCAACCCCCACCTCAAGCAGGAAATCCTAGCCTATACCATTTCAGATAAATGGTTGCTCAATCTCTTCTTAAAAACCAGTGTTGCAGCATTCATAATTTCTGGAAGGAACCTGTTCCACTGATTAATTATTCTAACTGTCAGGAAATTTCTCCTTAGTTCTAGGTTGCTTCTCTCCTTGATTAATTTCTAACCATTGCTTCTTGTCCTGGCCTCTGGTGCTTTGGAGAATAGGTTAACTCCCTCTCTTTTGGGGCACTTCATTAGATATTGGAAAGTAGATATCAAAAATGTGTCTAATCCCTTTTGAAGCCAATTCCACTATCAGTCGACACCACATCCTGCAACACTGTATTCCACAGGTTGATAATCAACCATATGAAGAAAAATGTCCTTGTATCAGTTTTAAGAGTGGGGTGTGGTGGCTCAGTGGCTAAGACACTGAGCTCGTCGATCAGAAAGGTTGGTAGTATGGCGGTTCAAATCCCTAGTCCCTGCATAATGGAGTGAGCTCCCATTATCTGTACCATTCTCTGTCAACCTAGCAGTTTGAAAGCATGTAAAAAATGCAAGTAGAAAAATAGGAACCATCTTTGGTGGGAAGGTAACAACGTTCCGTGCATCTTCGGTGTTTAGTCATGCCGGCCACATGACCACAGAGACATCTTTGGACAGCGCTGGCCCTTTGGCTTTGAAACGAAGATGAGCACCGCCCTCTAGAGGCGGGAATGACTAGCACATATGTGTGCGAGGGAACCTTAAACGATCAGATAGGCAAATATATTTGCAACTTTGTTAATATTTTGTTCCTGAACATGTCTCCGGCTTTGAAACAGAGAGGAGCACCACCCCCTAGAGTCAGGAACGACTGGCACATATGTGCAAGGGGAATCTTTACCTTTACCTTACCAGTTTTAAATCTTCCATTGGTCAGTTTCATTGCGTGCCCTCTAATTTTACATTTTGGGGGATGACAAAAGCTTCTTCTCTGTTCATCCTTTCTTTACCATACATCATTTTGTAAAACTTCTTGGTTGCCCTTTTCTGCACTGCCTATGGAGATTCTCAGCCATCCAGGTCATGGTTGTTCCAAATACGCTTTTTCAAGAGGCAACTGGACTTCATGTTTTTTCTTTGAAGACCTTTCGCCTCTCATCCAAGAAGCTTCTTCAGCTCTAACTGCATGATGGAGAATGACCCTTTTTTTTTGGCATTCTGTATAGCATTATCACTAAGATGTGGTGACCCGAAGTATGCAATGCTCCAAATGTGGTTATATCATAGTTTTGAATACTGGCAGGATCATATTCACTGATTTGATTGTCTACCTTTTTGGTAGACAATGCTGGGAGATGCTGTAGTACCACATCCCTGGTTGTTTCTCGACACCTTCCCCAATGCGCTCTACATGGGGCAGCCCTTGAAGCGTATTCGGAGACTTCAATTCGTCCAGAATGCAGCCGCGCGAGCGATTGTGGGTGCACCTCGGTACACCCACGTTACACCTGTCCTCCACGAGCTGCACTGGCTGCCGATCAGTCTCCGGATATGCTTCAAAGTGCTAGTCGTAACTTATAAAGCCCTTCATGGTATTGGATCTGGGTACTTGAGAGACCGCCTGCTGCCAATTACCTCCCAAAGACCCATTAGATCACACAGGGTTGGCCTCCTCCGGGTTCCGTCTACTAGCCAATGCCACCTGGCTACTACCCGGGGGAGGGCCTTCTCTGTGGCATCTCCGGCCCTCTGGAACGAACTCCCCGCAGGGATTCGGACCCTCACATCTCTCCAGGCCTTCCGAAAAGCCGTCAAAACCTGGCTTTGCGGTCAGGCCTGGGGTTGATGAGTTCCCCTCCCCTCTCGACTTGTGTGGTTGTGTGATTCTTGCCTATTTTAATTACTTGTATTCTGTTCTATGTTCCCCTTTTCCCCTTTGAGTTGTTCGCCGCCCTGAGTCTCTCCCGGAGAAGGGCGGCATACAAATAATAAAATTCAATTCAATTCAATTCAATTCTCCTTCATTCCCCCATGCTCTTAAAAGAACCTTCTTCCTCAGGTGCAGCACCTCTTCTATTGCTGAAGTTCAGATTACCAGCCCAATCAGATTTTCTACCTGGAAAGGGAAACTGCCATCTTACCTACCCACCTACCGTATTTACTCAGGTGACCAAATACTCCCCCTCGTGCAGCTTAGCATGGAATCCTGACTTGTAAACGGACCCTTAGTGGGGAAAGCTGAGCACCCAAAGAGGAGCATTTCCACAGTTCTCAGTTTGCACTTCAAGATCAGGCTGGTTTCTCCCGGCAGGAACAGAGGGGGTAGGTCTCTTCACTACTCCTCTCCACCAAAGAGTTAAGTAAGCTTGCCTGGGCAGATTAAATGAGCAAGGAGGCACCCCTTTCGGGTGGGATGGGGAGATAACAGTCTCTCCTGCTGTTAGTTACAGCCCGAGTTTTTCTTTGTTGCAGAGCGTGTATTTCTTGAAGGATGTGCCTGGGTGGATTTTTTGCAATATTAAAAAGCAAGGCCCCATTTCTTTCTCATTAGCTCTCACTGGGGTATTCTTTCCTTCTTCTTTTTTTGCTTTCTACCTCTTTCTCCTTCCCTTCTACCAACGCCCCCTCTTGCCTCCACTCTCTCCCCCTCTCACTCCCATCCCCATGCTTCCCTCCCCACCACCACGAGGCGCGAGGCACTCCCTTGCACTTCACAGAATAACTCCGTCAGAGAGAGAGAGAGAGAGAGACAAAGGACTCGCTTTATTTATTTATCCCCACCCACCCACCCCTCAACCGCCGCACGCTGCCTCTGGATTTATTTTTTTAAGAAAGTCCCTTTCCGAAAGCAGGCAGCTGGGAAGGAGAAGGGCGAGCCGCGTATGTGCCCGAAACGCGGGCGATTCCGACAATCACAGCCTGGGTTTCGGATCCGGATCGCGTTGCTTGCAAGAGGGCCGTGGATGGAAGGCGTCGCGCAGGACCGTTGGAACCGAACCTAAAGCCGGCAGGAGGGGATGGGTGGAAGGAAGGCAGAGCCATCCTCTCTCCCGGGAGACGGTCGGCAACCCACCTAGCCGACACCCAGAGCGCGCTCCTGGAATCCCGCGGCTGCCCGCCGTCCGCCCGGCCAAGCCCAACCCAGCGCAAGGGAGGGGCGGTACAGGTGGAAAAAGAGGGGGCGCGGCAGGGAGGGGATCGGCGACGGGGTCCATGCCCCGCTTGAATGGCCGAGGAGGTGGGAAAGGGGCGGGGCTATGCAAATCGCAGGCAGTAGAAGCCAATTGACTGAATAGGCTTTGGGTGCTCGATGCGAGAGAGGGGGATTTGTAAGCATATGTGTGTAGAGGAGGAGGGTGGCGGTTTATTTCCCCCTTTTTTCTTTCTTTTTCTTTTTCTTTCTTTCTTTTTTTTTTGCCAAGTGGGCAGGAGGGTCCACAATCAATATTTTTTATTCTTTCTTCCTGCCTTCCCTTCCTCTCCTTTCCATCACCACCACCCCCGCCCCCCACCCCACTTGCGCTCGTGCGCTCCTGGCGATCGGCCTGCGGCAGTCACGAACTTCGAAGGGGCAGCCCGCGCGTTCGAGGCTGGGAAGAAGCGGCACGGGGAGAAGAAAAAAAAAAAGTCAAGCGCGCCGTTCGGGGCGCCTCGGAATCCTCCAGCCGCCTTTGGCCGCCTTTCTGAACTTGCTCCGCCGCGAGCGCGCCAATGGATTGGGAGAAGAGAGCGGGGTTCCGCTCCTGAATTCCACTCCGCAGACCCGAATTGCGGAAGGCGCGGCACTTTCGATTGGGGTCCCCGGAGGAGCGCTCGCCTTCCTTTGGGCGAAGGGAACAGGAAGGACGGCGGCAGTGGGACGTCGCTCCCAGGACAGCTGGTAAGAAATGCCCGATAAAGGGCTGTTGAATCTTCTCTCTCTCTTTCTACCTCCTTCCCTCCCCTCTCTCTCTTTCCCTCTCTCTGTCTCCGTCTCTGTCTCTGTCTCTCTCTCTTTCCCTCTCTCTGTCTCTGTCTCTCTCTTTCCCTCTCGGTTCTGGGTTGGGGGAGCTGGGAGCGAGCGCTTCTCGGCTCCTCCGGTGTCTTGGATCGTCTGCGGCGGCGGGGTTCGCTCCGCTTGCAGGCAGAATAAAGGTACGTCTGCCCGGAGAGAGGATTAAGCGCCTAAGCAGATTTCTCTTCCCCGCTAATCGCCACCCGCACCTTCAAGCCTTCACCTTTGTCGCCGCCGCACTTCCAAATGAGCGAGTCTGGCGGCTCCGTCGGGAGAACAGCTGGGCGGTTCTCCCGTCTCTCGGCAAAGGTGCGGGACGGGAGGGGGCGCGGAGCCGAGAAGGGCGGGGAAGCGGAGGTCAGGGAACGTCGCTCGGCGCGGGGCTCTGGCAGCTTCCACTTTCGGAACTCCTTCTGACCTGGTCCCGGACAGCGAAAGGAGACGGTTGTCAAGCGGGGAGACCGACCGACAGACCGACCGGTGGAGAGGAGGGAAAGAACTATTTCCGATTGCAAACTTTCTGCGGCCTCTTCCCATCCGGGAAGTAGGTTAGTTTGGCCCTTGTTTTACCTCCGTTGGCCCGGAAAGTGGAGCAGGAAATCCCGGAAAGTGAGGTGTAGAGGAAGAAGGAAGCCGAGGCAGACATCTGGACCGCTTTCACGCGAAACTGGTTTTTTAAAAAAAAACTAAGGTGGGATTGGAATCTTTATTAGTATCTCTCGGCCAAAGTCGGCCCTTTGCCCCAGAAAAAAGAGGGGGCTCATATAGCTAGATCTCTCTCCTCCTCCCTCCTTCCCTCCCTCCTCCTTTCTTCCTTCCTTCCTCTCTCTCTCTCTTCCCCCTTCCTTTCTTTCCTTCCTTCCTTCTTCCTTCCTCCTCTTCTCTCTCTTCCTTTCCTTCCTTCCTTCCCCCCTCCTCCTTCTCTCTCTCTCCCCCCCCCCCTCTGTAAGAACGCAGGCTATTCTGTATGTTTGAGTGGCTGCCTACGATTATTTGGAGGGAACGCGGGAGGGTTAAAGTCCCGGAGTTATGAGAAGAGGCAGAGCAATAGAATAGGCGAAGGGGCTGAACGGAGGAAGAAGCCAGATGACTTAAGAAAAGTATCACCTTTCCAGACCAACAAAGTATAGGGATTCGGAGTCGCACTGCATTGAAAGCACGCTTGGCGTGTGTGCATGTGTGTTTCCGTGTAACCAAGCCGACTGAAGTATTAAGTCTTCAAAGTTCAGTCTCCCAAGAGACCTTCCCTCTTAGGTAGATAAACGCCGCCATAGCTTTAGAAAGGTGGCGGAGTCGCGCCGCATCCGGGAGCCCCTTTCCTCACCGGTGCGCTGGCTCGCTCGTCGCTAGTGGTCCCACGTCCAGGACAGGAATCCCGGCGCAGATCTGAGATGCGGGGCGTTTGCTCTGGACCTGCGGATCGCGGGAGGAGGAAGAGGAACTGAGTGGCAGTTCTGTGTACAACCTGAGCGGGAAGTCACGAAGCGCGGCTATATTTTGGGGCGACGGTGCGATCAGGCTGGTTCGGCGAAGGCTTGAACTCTCCAGGCTTCGGGAGAAACGAGCCGGGTAGGGTCAGACGGTCCGAGCGTCCCCCCTGTTCTCTCCCTCCCTCCCTCCCTGGCCTCCTTCGGGCGCCGCGAAAGAGCGGACGCGCTCCGAGTTGGCTGGTGCGCTGCGAAGGTTAGAGACTCGTCTCAGTTCGCCTGCGAACGTGCCGCGGTGGTTTCTCGATTGCCGACGCCTCGGGGAACTGGAGCGAGGCTCGTGTTTCTCTTGGCCCGAGAGAACAGGCAGCCTTCTTGCTTAAGAGGCCGGTGCTGAGCCAGCCAAAGCCTCGCTCGTCCCGTCACCCGCCGCGGGGATTCTGGAGAAAGACCCGGGCCGGCTGCTGAGCTCCGGAGCTAGGCAGGCCCCGCCGTGGAGTTGCTTTTACCCGCGTCGCCGGCTGTCACTCGACCCGAGGGGAAAGCAACTGGTTTCCTCGGCGGGGCGGGGGGGGGGGGGGAGTGCGCCGAAGGAATTTGTGCTTCTGATGAACCTTACGGGAAAAGACCCACCAGAAACGCGGTTACCATAAGCTTCGAGAGTTCTCCTTCATTCATTTATGAACGAACCCATTATATTGGCCTGCATTAACGTATGAGAAAGAAAGAAAGAGAGGGGGGGGGAGAGGGAGGGAGGGACGGAGGAAGGAGGAAAGGAAGGAAGGAGGGAAGGAAGGAAAATAGAGAGAAAGAAAGAGAGAGGCGGAAGGGAGGAAGGAAGAAAAATAAAGAAAGAAAGAAAGAAAGAAAGAAAGAAAGAAGAGAGAAAGAGGAAGGAAGGAAGAAAAATAGACAGAAAGAAAAGAGAGAGAGGAAGGAAGGAAGGAAGGAAGGAAGGAAGGAAGGAAGGAAGGAAGGAAGGAAGGAAGGAAGGAAGGAAGTTGGTCGATTTTCCTGGCAATTAAATGAAATGCAAGTAGGGCCTGGCCAATGCCATTTTAAAAGGTTTCCAAATCCACACTCCAACAACTCCTTCTTTCCTCCCTCCCTGTTCCTTTCCTGAGAATCCTCATTTCTCACTGCAGCATGAATGGCAGACAGGCTTTTTTTTTATGAATGAGGTTTCAGTGGGGGAAAGGGATGCATCTCCTGATCTCCATGCATGGCAGGACATGGCTTTCAATAAAAATGGGCTCCCTTGTGCTTTCAGTCTTGTACAGTCAACATTTGGGGAACTTTCACAGGAGACAGTTCAATTCATCTAACTGTTCAACTAGTCTGTTACAACAACCAGCATAAAGCTTGGTTAAGTCGAACCCGTTCTGTCAAGTTCCTCTGGTGCTGTGTATCACAAACAAGCAATATTCACATCTGGCACAAGCAGGGGGAGAGAAATCCAAGTAAATCTCTCTTTTTTTCCATTATTACACATGGACTGAAATTTTTAAAAGAATACTCATTTTCTTAATGTACAGTTAGTTTGAAGAACTTACCACTATCAACATACTCAATGTGGAAGTCATTATGATCCACTCTGGGGGCCACTGGAATAATTGGAATCCCAAGGAAAAACCTGGAAAAGCCAATAAAACTCGGTCTGCAGTTAGTAACAAAGATGGTTGTGGAATGCACACTTTCCTTCTCAGTGTGTTTTCTACACATACTACTACAATTTTTGGAAATTGAATTGAATTGAATTTATTATATTTCTATGCCACCCTTTTCCCAGAAGAGACTCAGGGCGGCTCACAACCCAAGTCAGGGGGGGGGGGGGAAAGGGGATACAAATAGGGAAAAAAGACATAGACAAACAATACCACAATTTTAAAAACAACTCAACAGGCACACCATTCGAGCGGGGACAGGAACTCATCAGCCCCAGGCCTGTCGGAACAGCCAGGTTTTAAGGGCTTTGCGGAAAGCCTGGAGGGTGGTGAGGGTCCGAATCTCCACGGGGAGCTCGTTCCAGAGGGCTGGAGCAGCCACAGAGAAGGCCCTCCTCTGGGTGGTCGCCAGTCGGCATTGGCCAGTGGGTGGAATTTGGAGGAGGCCTAATCTGTGGGATCTAATCCATCTATTGGAGGTAATTGGCAGCAGGCGGTCTCTCAAGTACCCAGGTGCAATACCATGAAGGGCCTTTTAAGTGACGACTAGCACCTTGAAGCTTATCTGAAGACCAATAGGCAGCCAGTGCAGCTCGCGGAGGATAGGTGTAACGTGGGTGTACCGAGGTGCACCCACAATCGCTCGTGCGGCTGCATTCTGGACAAGCTGAAGTCTCTGAATGCTCTTCAAGGGCTGCCCCATGTAACTATTGGGCAAAGAATTCAGTAAACTTATTTTGTATTTGCTACCAGGTGAAAATTATCAGAGGACAAATAACATGCATAGTTATGAAAAGTGGATTTTGCAATAGATGGGGGGGGGGGAGGTTGGAATTCCCAAATATCTCTGCCATTCCTCTTCCTTCACTTCATTGTGATTTTCAATTAATTTTCAGTGGTCACCCAGCCCAGAACTAAACATTCAATCTTCATTGCACTGATATTTTCTCCACTTGGTATTCTGCAAAGATTTTCCTCCTTCTGCTGATGCCTGCCTTTTATGAAAGGATGCAATTTTGACTACATAAGGAGCAGAGGTGGGTTGTTCTTGATTCAGCCTGGATTGGGTGAACCGGTAGTGGTGGCGGTTGGAGGCTCCGCCCACCCAGCTGGACGCTTCCGCGCATACACAAAAGCGTCACGCACACATGAACCGGTAGTAAAAAATAAATAAAAACCCACCACTGATAAGGAGCCACATTCAAGGCGTCCATACTGGCTTGCTTATTTATTAAACTAATTTAATTCTTCTGTTTGTATTATAGAAAGTTTTAAGCTGGTTAACAAAACAGTAGACTTATCCTAATAAACTAACAAGGTAATACCCTCACAGACAAACAGACAGTCAGCCTGACAGATATAGATAGATAATATAACACAATCAAAACATAGAATCACATGAAACTGCCTGAGGTTAGCAAGACAAACCCTTCTTATTCTGTGGGTGACAACCATTCCTATTTCAACAAGTCCTCAAAACTAGCTCTTCCAAGTTTGGGCAAAGTAGTGGCAGACCCTCTGGAGAGAACTAGATTGTCCATTCATTTCTCCCCCCCCCCTAGATATTTCCCTCTCAAATTTATTGCATTGTTATAAACTGATCATACACCATTCAAAAAACAAGAGCCTATTTGGTGTTGGGCTAAGGCAACAGGCTAGAAACCAGGAGACTATGAATTCTAGCCTTGTCTTGGACACACAACCAGCTGGGTGGCTTTGGGCCAGCCTTGGGGAAGAAGTAATGGCAAGCCATTTCCCAAACCCATTGCTAAGAAAATTGCAAAGATTTGTGCAGCCAGTTGCCAAGAGTCAACACTGACTTGAAGGTATCCACCCATAGCCACATTGGAGTTGCTCAGCCTATAGGTTAAATAAATAATTGCCTCTTTCTTTGTCTGTTGGCATCATCTCCTCTACCCAGAAGCAAAAGTTTACCTTCAGAGGAGCTTAGGGAGCCCCATGAGACCTGCCACCCCAACTCTGCCCATCAATATCTCTTGCTGCTTCCACTCCACCAAAAATGTCTACGTACAGTGGTTGCCCTATTATACCTAATGGTACGTGTTGGCCCCAGGAAAACACTGGAAATAAAAAGGAGATCTGTGTTCCTCTACTCCCCCCCCCCCCGCTTCTCCAAAATGATTGTATGAAATCCCTACCAATAATTGGTCAAATGGAATGAAAATGCTCTGGGCATTTTCTGTCTTTCTAATCACTTCTAGGAGGCACAAGAGAGCCCAGGAATGTAGCTAATAGCAACACTGCTGTAAAACAGACCTGAGATTTCATGAGGCTTTAATAGGGCAATGTTAGGAGACCCGCGACTAGATCGGAAGCTGTAATGATTTTACTGGCATCGTTGCCCATTAGTGGTCTACACATATTAACAGAGTTGTTAATAATTTTCTCGCATATTCCTTCTCCCTCTTTCTTTCTACTATTCTCTAAAGGGGATTCCTGTTCTTTCTCTGAAGGCCTGGTGGTAAAATGAGTGTGATCAGAAGCTCCTCTGTTTCTGAAGTGGATCAACTGAAGTGAATTAACAGAGCTATCAGGAGGTTCCCCCAATTTTCTTTAGTTCCCCAAATATTCACGTCACTTACAATTGATCTCCTTATTTATGGGAGATGATGAGTGGTTTAGCTCTAACATATGCAAAAGGCCTCTTAAGTTAGGCACATGGGCTTACCTTATGCATAGTGACATATGAGTCAGTTCAGTCTATTTCCACCAGCAAAGTGCATAAAACTTTAGAGCCAGGGAACGCTGCTGAAAACACAGCTTCTCTTCATGTATATATTTGCATTTATCTCACAACTTCCAGCTACTTCTATTGTTCTCCCCCTCCTTTTTTCCCTTTCAATCTTATCTTTCTCCCTGCCCTACCCTTTCCCTTTGTTTGCCATCTCACTTGTTCTCCCTGGCACGCTCATCACCATCCCAATGCAACAGCATTATCTGCCAGAACTATTTTCTAAGGTTGGCAGCAGGGTTTTGATTCAACTGCAGTTGATCGAAGCAGTTATTTCACAAGCTGATTTCAGATTTTAGACATTCGGGTTCCCCCCAAATCCCTAAGTGAGTGCTGAGTGAGGAATCTGCAGAAAAAGAAGAGGAAGTGCGAATGTGTGCTGAAAGAAAGTGAAATAATACAAATATTTACCTAGAGCAAAGGAAATTGCTATGATATATTGCCCCTGGGAAGCTTTAACTCCTCCGATTGTGGTGTATTGCCCACAGCTGAAGAAAGCTCTGTCTTCCTATGGGCCCATCCATTATTCTGAATGTCCTTACAGCCAGGTTGGATTTGTTTGAATGATTTCAAGGATTTTCCTGTGAAATCCCTGAAGTTTGTTTCTGTCATTAACTCCTATTCCCGTGCACCTCACCGGTTAACCAGAGGGAGCAGTACTGAGAACGCGCTCCCTTTGTTCTGATCTCTGTCCCGAGCAGAATGTGAGCTGTGCTTATAGTTCGCTTTGCCTTTGTGCTTTGTGTGTATGTCTGTGCGTTTCACTGCAAATTGTTCTGGATCAGCCTAAAAAAAAATCTTTCTAGAAACTCACTGTAGTGCTAATAATATGCATGTTATACATTAGTTTTGAGGTTTTTCAGATACCCTTGTTGGAGAAGAGCTCTAAATACCTAAACAGATTTTGCCTGTTCACATGTAGACATGCTGTTTGAATCATTCTAACATGGTTTATAACTGTATCCAGATGCACGTTTAGCACAATAGAAATAAAACAAAAAAGGAATTTAAGAATGTAGAAGTTACCATATTTCTGAGTTTCAAGCCCCTTGTAATCCATGCAAAAAAAAAGAAGAAGAAACGTTCTTAGAATATGGGTGGCACCAAAGGGCCTGTTTTCTTTGCTGGAACAAGAAGAAAAGAAGGAAAAGTCAGAGGTCTCCGGAGGCAAGGCAGGCTCAGCTGGATAGAACAATGTTCTGCCTTCTATTAGCAGAAGGAAAATTCAGCTGTGCTGCAAAAGGGGGAGAAAAAAGAGAGAGAAAAAGATGGCAAATGCAGCAGAATGTGGGTCCATATTTTAAGAACATCTTTAGGTGATGCCTTCTGATTGTATTACATGGCGGGAGAATCTGGAGGCTATGTAATCATAACATGCTGAAGGGATTTGCATACCTGATTTTGTGTTTTACTTGCCAATTTCTTGGGATAAAGTTTAAGTCCTCAGAGCAAGTGTCAACCAAATATACTAAAAAAAATCAATTACCCTAGACTCATTGAGAAATTTATTTATTTGTTTATTTTAAAAAAATGTATTTGTTGCCCATTTTGTATCCAACAACTCTGGGTGTCTTTTATCATACCCCCTCCAAGGAAGGCGACTTGCACCCAGTGATGTATTAACCATTAAGCAGACTAAGCACCTGCTTAGGGCACCAGGCCCAAAGGGGGCACCACAAAGTTGAGAAAGAAAGAAAAAAACCAATGAAGATTTCTACAGGATGTACACAGGAGGGGCACCAAGATTTGGCAGTGCTTAGGGCACCAGTGAGCCTTAATCCGCCACTGCTTGCGCCCAGAAGAAATTGCTTTTCCAGTCTATTCAGTGAAAGCGGTAGTATTATGGGTAGTATTAGGACCATCGTTCTGGGAAGTCATTTTTCTATAGCACTTTGATACAATTCCAGATGCCAAAATTGCATGCATTGGGTCATATTTCTGCTTTTTAAACCTCCACCAACTGCAACCACAGAAAATGGACAACTATGGTGTAATTAGTTGTCCTGTGTTCGAATGGATACTTCACCTGTACTGTACTCTAAAAAGGCAGATCTTCTGGGAAAGAAGGCCAGGGAGTCGGTGCTGAACCAGAGGGACTTATGTAAAGGGCAAACATATCTTTTTTTTTTTTTAATGAGAAAATGATTGTCTTCAGGAAACGATGACATGTTCATATGAGGAAATGTATGTTTGTCATCATCACTGAAGTTGGGGAAATATAGGTGTACCTTATACCCAACAAAGGGAATACTGTAAATTACACCTACAGAAAGTCCCATTTAGCAATAGCAATAGCAGTTAGACTTATATACCGCTTCATAGGGCTTTCAGCCCTCTCTAAGCAGTTTACAGAGTCAGCATATTGCCCCCAACAATCCAGGTCCTCATTTTACCCACCTCGGAAGGATGGAAGGCTGAGTCAACCTTAAGCCGGTGGGATTTGAACAGCCGAACTGCAGAACTGCAGTCAGCTGAAGTAGCCTGCAGTGCTGCATTTAACCACTGCGCCACCTCGGCTTTGAACTTTGGGTAGTTACTTTCACTGCCCACCCACCCCTTCCCGGCACTCTAGCCAGGCCAAGCTGTCAGATCCCCTCCAACTGGTACATACAAACTCTCTCTTTTCCTGTGCCTTTTAAAGAAAACACGTTTGGTCTTTGGGTGGGTTTTTCTTTTTTTGTCTTTCAAATAATTAAGTCCAGATTCCTCCTGCCTGGTAGAAAATGGAGACAGTAGCGTGCAAGGGTTCCTTCCCCTGGTTCACTGCTCTTCTGTGCTCTGCTGGAGAGCCACGGAGGTAGGCAGGGGCAGGGGAAGAATGAGCAGCCCCAACTTTGCCTCTGTCTCCGAGGGAAAGGGCTGCTCCCATGAGAGTCCCTAGTGGGTGGGCTGCTGGCTCTGGCTCCTGCCGCTGCCATGAGATAGGACTATAAGGACTCTTTTCATTCCTGCAAGGAGACAACTTGATTACTGCCCCTCAATCAAAACCTGTTTACTTTACCAAATGAGAGCAGCATGTGAGCCTTGTTAATTGCAGTTGGGCTCCAATGGCCTGGCTGGGATTCATTCCTCCAGTGAAAGGGAACCCTTCTCATGTACTAGCAGTAGAGACAGAGTGACCCCAGTTGCACTCATGGAAGGGGGGGGAGTCCCGTCCCCATCCCCCCCCCCCGTGCTCAGGGCCCACACTTGTGTTACAGAAGCAACTTGCTCTAACGTTACTGAGGACGCTGGCAACATGCTGGATTAATTCTTGGCGTTACCTTTGTATCCAGACATGAAAAAAATCATCTTGAAATGCGTACACCAACTGGATCAGCCCTTGGATCTCTTTTCATCTAAGGGAGGAGACAGGTCTAGTTGCATTGAAAAGTATAGTAGTCATATTTCTTTTGAGGAATATTTACTGTATGGAAAGCTGAAAGGGATTTTGTCTAAGAGGCCTTCTTAACATGAAGAGATTTAGCAGAAAACCCAGAGGGCAGCAAAGGATTACACTTCATCTAGGAAATGGTCCTGTTTGTGTGTGTGTCTGTGTGTGTGTGTGTGTGTGTGTGTATACACATTCAGTTCTAGGCAGTCTAATGCCAAAGAATATCCATATCACTCTAGAATGGGGTTAACATTCAAGATCCTTTGTATTTGATGCTCTTGTGTAACATTTTCCCCTATGTGCTTAGATTATATTAATCTGGTTCATTAATATTAATTGCTTACTGACTTGTGTGATCCCACCACTGTGATTTCTTCATTGCCATAAGAATCCAAAAACCATGGTTAATGCAATGTGTCAATCAGGTGGTCAGGATGATGGTTTGGGATTGTACTAAAAACATGAGAATTTATATGGTCATCTGCCCTTAGGTTTGGAATGTGTCCACAGAAATGTTTTTTAAAAAATGTTAAACATAGCATGAGTCTTGGCATCACATTCACCATAAGGAAAAATCACTTTTGTTCAGTATTTCTTCAGAGCCTACAAAAGATATAAAGTTCCAGGTGTCATCATGGCATTAATGCAGACTATTGGGGAGGGGGTTATATCAGACACCATTTTCACTGAGATGCTCTTGTGCAACTTCTAACACTAATTCTAATACTAATTCTATTTATTTATTTATTGGACATATCCAACAAATCTTCCTCCTCCTATTTTCTCCACAACAACCCCATGAAATGGGTTGGGCTGAGAAAGAGTGACTGGCCCCAAATCACCCAGCTGGTCTTCATGGCCAAGGCAGGATTTGAATTCCTGGTTTCTCATTTTGTAGCCTGGTGCTTTAACCCCTAGACCAAATTCTAAACTACTGATGGACCATCCCACACCGGAATGGGGCAACTCACCACAGTCAACTAGACACGGCTAACTCACCACTGCGAGACAACTCACAATTCAATTTAATTATTTAAAATAATTTTAAAAATAATTTTAATTTTTGACATTCACATTTCATTCTGTCCTTCCTTTGGCACCCTTTCTTTAATAATTCTATTCCACTATTTGTTTGATATTAAGGCACCTCTTGTCCTGTGGTGAGTTATCCCACAACAAGTTGGCCATGGCGCGTTGACTGTGGTGAGTTGTCATAGACCCATCCAGTGGTGGGTTTCAAAAAAAATTCGAACCTACTTTGTGGGTGTGGCCTCCTTTGTGGGAGTGGCTTGCCAGCCATGTGACCTGGTGGGAGGTTGCCGGCCATGTGTTTTCTTTCTCTCTCTCTCTCTCTCTCTCTCTCTCCTTCCTTTTGTCTCTCTGTCCCTTTTTCCTTTTTTCCTTTCATCTCTCTCTCAGTCTTTCTTTCTTTCTTTCTTTCTTTCTCTTTCTCTTTCTCTATCTGTGTGAGTCTCTGTGTGAGTCTCTCTCTCTGTGTGTGTGTGTGTGTCAGTGGTGGGTTTCAAAAATTTGTGGAACTCTTCTGTAGGTGTGGCCTGCTTTCCGGGTCCACTGGTGGAACCTCTTCTAACTGGTTCGGTAGATTTGATGAACAGGTTCTATTGAACTGGTGCAAACTGGTAGGAACCCACCTTTGGACCCATCCCACACAGCATCAGTTTCTTTGCCATAGCATCTTCTTTCCTGTTCCAAAAGTTGAATTTCTCATCCTTAATCTGTTTATAAGAAAACAGATATTAACTCCCAGGGTCTGTGTAACCTCCTGAATGGTTTAGCCAATTAGGTTAGTAGGTCATTTTATTCCTTCAGTTCTCAGAAACTTGGGGAAGTTAACATTTTTTAATCTTTTCTTTTCTCCTTCTTCTGCTAGAGTGGCTAAGACATCTGCCTGGATTTTGGATCCCCAGTTCTCTGCACCATGCCCTTAGTTGGTTTTTTGCTCTGGGCCATCCTTCTCATTGTGAGCTGGTGGCCCACATACTCCAAGGATTACCTCTTTGCTACTCCAAGGGTGCAGCTCACTTTCAAAGGTAAGGACACCATTTCTGAATTAAAACAGCATTAACAGTGTGATGGTAAACTTGTTTTGGTTTTTACTTTCTGGCAGTCGGTGGTTTATCAAAAGTTCTCTATCTGGAACATAGGTTGGAGACAGACCAAGATCCAGACTTGAAAGTTTCAATGGCTAGTTTATCCAAATGATTATTCTGTTTCCAAGGAAGCTGCTTGAAGCAAATCCTTTTCCTTAGGACTCTAGCCATGATTATAAACAATGCTTTTCTAGAACAGGTTCCGAGAAGCCCCTGGGCTAGCAGCCTGCATCAATCAAGCACATGGCACATTGCACTTCAGTGCCTCTCTCCATCTGGAGAGAACTAGCCTTGCAGCTTGTGGCTTTTCCTTAGATCTTTGAAAGAGTCAAGCACCATGGCTGGCAGTGCAGGCAGCAGATTGACAGCTCAGTGAACCCAAGCTGCTGAATGCACTGAAGAGTTGGCAGCCACTCGTATACTGAAATCCCTAGGAAGGGACTGCGCTACAATGAATGGGCCCTCTGCCTGTTGCTGAGAAGGAGACAGGTGTTGGGACTCACTGTCTGTAAATGTTCAGGGTTAGCCGGGGTGAAGCAATGATTGCCTGTGAAGGATGCTGAGCTGAGTTGACAAATGGAGCTCCAAGGGTAGGAAGCTGACATGGTAGCCTCAGCATGTGACTACCCACTAGGAACAGATGGTTGTACCTTATGTGTCATTTCCTCTTAACTTCCCTTCCTTTTCCAGGCCGCAGGGAGGCAGACTAATGTACTTATTATGACTGATGTATATTTAGACTGCCTCTTCTGGGTTCACCAGAAGGGGATCATGGAGAACCCGCCTTTCAATATCCCCATTCAATATTCCCATAGCGTATATTATGTTGAGCATGAGAGCAACAGGTGTGTTGTGCAGTTCCTTAGGGGGCACCTTTAGGGGAACAGTCTCTGGTGTTTTATGGGTCATAACCAAAGGCCATCAAAAGGTTAACCATCAACTCTGACCCTAAAACTATAAGGGGGTAGGAAGTTGATTTTGCACAATGCCTAACTTGCTCACCTGTGAACCCTCTGAATTCTTGACAGCCCAGTAGAAAAGTTGATTGTTTCTCTGCTGCTCTTCTTTCTCTAAACAAACAACTTTTCAGAATATGTAGTGATAATGTATGAACATGGAAGATCTGATCTATCTACATACCTCTTTAAATCAACTAGATAAAAAAGAGCAAACATTGTATTTTTTCCCCCACAGAGTAAACACAGAGTAAATTGTGAAAAGTTGAGGCAGCTCATCTTCTATTGCATCCACTCATCCTAATTTCAGATCTAGTTTGTTTAAATCGTAAATATCAACATGGTATGAATTAACATGCTAGTCTGTTGAGATACTAGTGAGATTGAGGGGCCTAGAGTATAAAAATACTATTAGATGGATGCATTGCAACATTGGAGACACCTGTAGATACTCTGAGATTCTGTTTCTGGCTTCTCTGATTTCTGGTAGTTTTGACAATATTTGAATTTACCCAGATTTAATTTTCTCATATGGGTCTGGGGTCAAGTCCATACATTTTGTGTGAATGTAGGCTGTTTTTGTGCTTGGAAATATGACTTGAGAAACGTATGTCATTTATTACTCATTCAAAGTTTCAAAACACACTAAGGTACTAAGAATATTTATGCTTGACAAATTGAATTACATGCCACAGTGACCTATCCTAACCTACCATTTCCTATGTTTTGCGGATAAAGTGTTTCCCACACCTGCATTTATTATTAGGATGCTGATTATATTCCCATAGGAGGACTGATGGACTAGTAAGGTAAAGGTAAAGGTTCCTCTTGCACATATGAGCTAGTCATGCCCGACTCTAGGGGGCAGTGGTCATCTCTGTTTCAAAGCCGAAGAGCCAGTGCTGTCTGAAGACATCTCCGTGGTCATGTGCCTGGCATGACTAAACACTGAAGGCGCACAGAATACTGTTACCTTTCCACCAAACGTGGTTCCTTTTTTCTACTTGCATTTTTAATGTGCTTTTGAATTGCTAGGTTGGCAGAAGCTGGGACAAGTAACGGGAGCTCACTCCGTTATGCGGCGTTAGGGATTCAAACCGCCGAACTGCCGACCTTTCTGATCAACAAGCTCAGCATCTTAGCCACTGAGCCACCGGGTCCCAATGGACTAGTAGCCTTCCCCAAATACACAAGAAATCTAGGCTAAGAACTGCAATCAAGGAAGTATGGCTTAGAGAGCTATGTCTTCCAAAAGTGGGGAAAGAGCGTGCAGAGAAGTACAAGAGGTCCATCCGAGAGGTCTATGTCTCCAGTATCTGCTGCCTAAAGTTATTGCTTATGCTCAGTAAAGATAGGACAGCTCTTGTCTTATTTTAAATTATTATTATAACTCTGCTTTGCCCAGAGCTGTGTTCTCTTTGTGTTCATCTCTTTTACAAAGAAGGATTTAATTCTGGAGAGCAATCTGACCTTTTCTTTGCAGAATGAAAGGAAGAACAAGGGCAGATGGAAACATGATCCATTCTGCCTTTAAGTTGTGTGTGTGTGTATGTGTATTTAATTGAAATCCTCCTTTTGGCTTGTTAAAGATTTCTGCACCCCGTGGAAGAGAGAAGTTCAAACTGAGGACTTTGAAAAATAGTGTCTTTGAGGTCTTTTATAAAGGGGTTGGTTTCCTGTTGTTAATCTACATTTTTTAAAAAGTGGAAAAGTATTACCTTTGCCAGGGAATTGAGGTTTTTTTCCACTGGATCACCTGACCCAAGGTTTTTCAGCTTTGATAATAAAAAAAAACCTGCCAAAATAAATCATAAGACTTGGCAATAGAGCTGAATGCTGCTGGGAAAGAATGGCCAAGACGTCTGAAGGGATGGAAGAACTTGGGTAGCAGAGGTTGAGCAAGAGACGGAGAGAGATGTGAAGTTGCAGGAAATGAGAAAAGAAGCTGGGCTGATTGTTAAAAGCATACAGTTTAGATAAGCTGGGACTCTGGAGAACAATCTAAAAACAACTCAAAGGCACTAAGCCAAGGATTAGGAGAACAACATGAATGAAATAAGAGCTCGGGAGAGGAAAGTGGTGGGGTTTTTTATGGGATTATTGAGAAACGTCTAGGAGGAAGAGTGGCCTCTTCTACAAGAGATGGTGAAAGTAGGTGGTGAATTGGGGAGACGCATTCTTCCTGGGAAAGATCTGATCTAATCCTGATGGTTACATCCAAGACCATTAATTTTATTTCCATAGCTCTATGTGTGTAACTGGAACAGGGCGGCAATAATGATGCAGGAAGAACTGTGGAAAGAGGACCAATGGGGAGAATGATAATATTTATGATTAGTAATATGCCCGTTCATTGTTCTTCTTTACTATTTACTATTCTTCCAGCGATTCCTGCATGTGCTCAAGATGCCTTTCTCAGTTGCATAATATTGCTGCGTTACTGGCACCATACACTATATGGTCAGCCACACAACCCATAATGCAATTATTCCTTAGTGTGCCTCCATGCCCAAGGACAGTGTGATTAGAGCTGAAAGATAAGCATTACCATGCGAAGTATGTAGCAGAATACATGCTTTGGTCATGCTCTCACAGATCCATTGGAAGCTTTTTTTTTTCTGAATCATTTCTAATTTCTCAAAGCCAGAGCTAATTTACACTACAGCTTTGTAGTATGACAGATGCTTTTTAATAAGCCTATTCTAAATCTGCCCACTAAGGCAGGCTAATGGTCTCATGGCTCATCTAAGTGTAGATTAGCCTTTAGCACTAAATCAAAAATGAATCCAAGGCATAGATAAAGAGGTAATCCTTAAGTGAGTAGGCAGAGATTTCTGTGTCTGCTTCCTTCATTTTTTAGCAATATTTTTCCTCAACAATGTGCTTCTATTTTCACTCCCTTTTTCTCCTTTTTTAATGGATGCTGCTATTATCAATGGTCCCTGTGACTGTATTTATTTCAAACAAAAGACCGAGAAAAAACTAATCTGCTAGTAAGGCTTTATTGATTCATGGGGTTGTCACCTACTATACGTCTTCATTCATTCTTCTTCTTTTTCACAATTCACAAGTACAAATTCATCGTGGGGTCCATGGTCCCTTTTGCAAAGCAGTTCCATAGATGACTATGCAATGAGAGATACAGGGTGAAAAGTGTGTCCTGACATTGCAACCCAACTCTACTCTTTGGTGCAACACTGCACTGCAACACTGAAAGGCCTTCTAGGCAATCCTATTTGGCTCTATCTCTGATTAATTTTGAAAGATAGCTGGAGTGCTTTTCTGTATAAAAACAATTCTAAATTTAAGAAATACACAGTCTGTTGGTACCGCATAGTGTTTTGAAATGAGTAGTTATGTTAAAGCAGGGGTATCAAACACAAGGCCTGCAGGGCCATCCTGGAAATAGTGAAGGACCAGCCTGCATTGCCTCTGCTAGTGAAAACAGAGCTCGGGAGGGCCACGCACGGCCCTCTCGGGCTCTGTTTTTGCTTGCAGAGGATTGTAGGAGGATCCCCATCCAACCCCAACCCCTGGACCACGACAGGTGATGTTGAGCTGGCCATGCCCCTGGCCATGCCCCTCCAGGTCAAACATAACCCTGATGCGGCCCTGAATGTAACTGAGTTTGACACCCTTGTGTTAAAGGAATTTTGAATGCATTTAATTGGTTTGAATTAGGCTTTGGCAAGGCCTATATTTGATTTGGGCATTTGGGGATAAGAAAACTTGGTATCAAGGAGAATATATAATCGAATTCTAATTTGAATGCAACTAGCCTAATTAAAATTTTATATACACTTTTCAATTGTCCGATTGCGGGAAAGAGCAGTAAACTGATTTTGGAGATCAAAAATGAATGGCACCTTCTATTACTACCCTACTCATCTTCAAAAAGACCTTAGAATGAATTTTTCTGCCCTATTTTCAAAGGACTCGTTTTTGTAATGTCGCTCCAATACTCCTATTGTCTGAGCTAGACTGATTTAGCTTCATGCAGACTCATCTCAGCAGTTAAAGGAAGGACCATCCCTTCAGCTCTGCCAATGTTTATCATACAGTCTAATAATTTCTATGCTTTCATTTCCCAGCAATGCTGTAACAGCAGAGTGTGGTTAAAGATCTTTGTTTAACCAAGCTCTCTTTCTTTTTCCTGAGTCAATCATTTGTGCATCCGTATCTTTCTCCCTTTTATCAATGTGGCAAATGAGAAGAATTGGAGGAAGGGAGGAGGTCAGTGAGAAAGTGGGAAACATGGGGAGGAAGAGTTAATCATTATGGGTGCTTAACATGGTCCAGTCTACCAGCATTGTCAGTAATACTGCCGTCAGGCCTTTAGAGATAGATGAGAGAATCATTGTAGAGAAAACCACCCACTTCCCTGGGTTCCCCCCCCCCTGGCAGGTTAATCAGAAAAAAAAGGCATAATTCAGTACCAGCAGGAAGGGGGGAAAGTTATAACAAGGATTGGGTTGCAAGCAGTGTTGTGATAAGTGTTGTTATAAATGTGTAGCTCTATAGTAAATTCATGGTTTGGAATAACAATAGTGGAGATGGCAACAGAGTGAGGCTTATAGCTCCCGTTTTAGTAAGGAAAATGTTTTTGACTTTATGGACACAATCATGTCACTTTCATAGCTGTAGTGAGGAAGTAGTTTGCCATTGCCTACTGTCAAGACCTTTTTCAATTCTCAGCCTAGCCTACAGACAAGAATAGAATAGAATAGAATAGAATAGAATAGAATAGAATAGAATAGAATAGAATAGAATAGAATAGAATAGAATAGAATAGAATAGAATAGAATAGAATAGAATAGAATAGAATAGAATAGAATAGAATAGAATAAGCTGGAAAGGACCTTGGAGGTCTTCTAGTCCAATCCCCTGCTCAAGCAGGAGAACCTATACCATTTCAGATAAGTGACTGTCTAGACTCGTCTTAAAAACATCCAATGATGGAGTGCCCACACTTTCTGGAGGCAAGCTGTTCCACTGGTTAATTGTCCTCACTGTTAGGAAGTTTCTCCTTAAACCCAGGTGGCTTCTTTGATTAGTTTCCGTCCATTGCTTCTTGTGCAGGGACAGGCTGTCTACAGTTAATACTGGGCACAGACACTAAGGACTTCTTCTGAAACAATGTGTGCATGATGAGATTGAAATTAAAATAACGTTAGGATTTAATGGTTCTTGGCGTTTTGAGAACTATGACCCATATAGCAGTAGCCCGCCAAAGAATTTGGCATATTGAATTCCTTCACCTTCAGTATACGCAGGAGAAGCAGAAAAGAACTACAGGCTATTTGATCATTATTTTCTTCATCTGATCTAGAGGCTGTCAATGCTTTTGCATGACCTACCAGGAATGGTGTTCACACATGAAAACCAATGGGTGCAAAAGGGAATGTATCCAGTGTTCAGAAATCTTTGCTGAAACACGTATGCTTGCCTTTAACTAAGATCAAAGGACCAATTGATGGGAGAGAGGCATTTCTCTCTTGCTCCTGTGATGAATTGTACTAATTATAATACTACCTGAATATGGCAAATCTCTTTCTTAAGTGTGATCAGAAATGGACTCCAGGTTTATTGACCAAAGCAGACTAGAGAGCTTTCTTTAACTCTTGCAATTGTTTATTTCATTAATGCAACCTGTTTGCATTAGAATTAATTTATCATGCTTTTGTGATAACCACAGAAGGAAAGCACCGCTATGAGTAGCATAAAAAAAAAAAGTGCTGTGGAACATACATACTTCTTAATCTAGCAGCTCAGTTGTTAGAAGGAGCAGCTATGTCACAAAGTCATTTCACTTGATAGTGAGATTGTATTTTCGGGGTTTAGACGAGGGTTGTGCAACTGACAGTTGGGACTGAAAACCATACTTTGTCTTTCATGTGCAGGGTGGGTGGCACCAAGGTAAAACTCAGTTGGGTTTACAGTATATTCAGCTGAATAAACTGAATTGGATTAAACATTCCCTATATTTATTGACTTTTTTGTCCCAGGAAACATTAAATTTTGATTGCAACTTTTGAGTGAGGAAGATGTTAGGGGAGAAGAGACTAGACTGCCATCTGTCAGAAATGGTGTAGGGTCTCTTGCTTGGGCAGGGGGTTGGACTAGATGACCTACAAGGTGCCTTCCAACTCTGTTAATCTGTTAATATCGGTTAATTACAACTTTGGAGGGTGCACATATACCACAAGTTGTGTGCCATTGCTGCATATATACTATTTAATGCTCGCCCTAATTCTCTCTTGTTATTGAATTTTAACCACTTAGTCCTTGGAATTTAGACACCAGAACCAATTACTAAAGACTATTGTCTAGAGAGAAAGGTTATTGTGTAGAGAGGAATGAGTTGAGATTAACTATCTCTGGAGATATTAGGAAGGCAGCGATGGTGGGTTTTCATTGCAATGAGGTTTAAAGTGCTTCAAATGATCAGAACTAATCTCATCACCTTCAGTTACTAGTGTCAGTCTTAACTGCACTAATGTGTTTCACTTTTCACATAAAGAATTAACACGCCCACATGCCAATACCACTGATAGCTTTGATCTTAAAAGCAGGAAGGTGCTACAGCTGTTCATGTCTTTCCAAAGTGCTACCAAGAGGCATCTGGTTGGTCAACACGTGGACAGAATGATGGAGAAGACAGAATTTTGATTTGATGCCAACAGGACTCTTCTAAAACTGATAGTCCTTCAGAGCATTTGCATGGTACTGTTAGGAACCGAGCACTGGGCTCAGCAGATGAAACATGGCTCCACTGATATAGCAGTTATATTTCCTAACCATGGTTAATGGCAAGATGGAGGCGAATGCACTGATCGGACAAGGATGCACGCTGAAAGCTGGAAAAGATTGCCTGGGTGACCACTTTGGAAGTATTGCTTTCCATCTAGTAAAGAGTAAAACAGTTTGCATCTTCACTTTACCCTGCAGCCAGTTCAAAAAAGCCTGTTGTTCTGCTTATACCAGTATTTGTACTAATACTCAGTGGGAACACCCAGACCACTGCTGCTGAATCATAATTAGAACCCCGAGATTAGCTTGTCACTGTCATTCGGCAAAGAAATGGGTTACATATCACATACAATTTATCTGTGTCTCAAGTTCATTCCAGCTGAAGAACTCAAAGGCATCAAGAACCACTATCTTATGTATGCTGTCAGATTTATCAAGTTAAAATTATATGTGTGGGCAATAAGAGTACAGATTTTGAGCATTTTTGTTTGTTAAGTCTGAAAGTTGCTGGGGGAATGTCATTGGAAGAGAGCAGAGTATCTCCTCTTCCCCTGAACAACAAAAGTCAGATTTGCCATACTCTGCATGGAATCTGACATATATTTGCTGCTTTAAATTGAGCCACAGTGGTGCAGTGGTCAGAGTGCAGTACTGCAGGCTACTTCTGCTGACTGCTGGCTGCCTGAAATTTGGCAGTTCAAATCTCACCAGGCTCAAGGTTGACTCAGCCTTCCATCCTTCCGAGGTGGGTAAAATGTGGACCCAGATTGTTGGGGGCAATATGCTGACTCTGTAAACCGCTTAGAGAGGGCTGTAAAGCATCATAAAGGGGTATATAAGTCTAAGTGCTATTGTTATTGATATTGCTAAATTCATCTGAACAACAGTTTTTCTAGACATCCTTTGTATCTGAGCATTTATTTAGTATTATTTAGCTCTGATAGAAATGTTCAATTTTACAATAGCAAAGTCATCCCATAATAGTAACATCTCATCTGAATCTCTCTGCTCCAGCCCACATTCAAAAAATGGGGACATGTCTCTGGAAGGGAAATAACCAGCAATGGAAAATTTGGCAGGATGCTGACTAGTTCCCCTACTTGCAGTTAAATTTTGTTTTCTGTGGAAGGATAAGATGGGGGAAACTATCTATTTATATCATGTTGATATGTACATTTTGTTTCAGGATTCTTCTCAGGAAGAACAGGTTAGCTATTCTTAGCCAAGAGCTCAATAACCTTCTTCCCACATCCCTTCTTGTTGCATGAATTTACTTATTTAGATGGTTGGAGTCAGTTGACAAGCAAACTAATATTTTACCAACCTGCCAAGCTCTTCTATGCTGGATGGAAACAACATAAGTTGGGGGAGTGTGGCTGACCGAATTCTACTCTATTTCTGTTCTTTGGTTGAATGAAATAAAGTAGAACAAAAACAAAAGACATAGCTGGAGTCCATAACCTAGTTGGCAAGCAAGCTGTTTTCTTTGTACATGAATTAGTGATTCAGGCTGGCCTAGGAAACCATGAATGTAGGTTTACAACTTCTACAGCCATTCCAAATGCTGTCACAACATTTTGAGTGGCCTTGGGAATCCTTTCCTCTTCACTTCGCAACCCAATGCATAGATGTGGATGGAGCTTGTCATTCTTTTGCAAGGAGAAGACAGAAATGGCATCAGCAAGAGAAGAAAAGGAAACAGTGGTTTTCTCCAAATTTTGACTTGACTACTGTAACACGCTCTACATGGGGCTACCCCTGAAAAGTGTTCGGAGACTACAACTGGTCCAGAATGCAGCCGCGTGAGCGATAATGGGTGTACCGAGATACACCCATGTTACACCTATCCTCCGCGAGCTGCACTGGCTCCCTTTCAGTCTCTGAACATGCTTCAAGGTGCTGGTTATTACCTTTAAAGCCCTACATGGCTTAGGACCTGGATATCTACGAGACCGTCTTCTGCCACATACCTCCCAGCGTCCGATAAGATCACACAGGATGGGCCTTCTCCAGGTGCCGTCGACTAGACAATGTCGTCTGGCGGCTCCTCGGGGGAGGGCCTTCTCTGTAGCTGCCCCAGCCCTATGGAACGATCTACCCCCAGAGATCCGGACCCTGCCCACTCTCTCGGCCTTCTGCAAGGCTACTAAGACCTGGCTGTTCCGGCAGGCCTGGCGCTGTTGACCTCATGACTGAGGTCCAGCCCCATTAAAATTGAGTGCATGATGCGTTTTTTTAACCTGCTTTCTTTCTGATTTTATATTTTTTGTATTCTTTTAGAGTTGTTTTTATGTAAGCCGCCCAGAGTCCTTCGGGATTGGGCGGCATATAAATTCATTAAATTTACAATTTACAAATTTTGCTAGTGGTTTTCTCCATCATTTGTTTCTACCTCATTTCCATTGACATGTAAGCAGTGAGGAATGTGGCCCTCAATAGAACAAAAGCTCCAGTATATGATAAAGATATGCCCAGAAAGGCACTTTCAGGATGTTATTCTGATTGATATACTCTTGCAGCCTAAATGTCTCTGTTCTCTACAATCTGGAGGAAGGTGGAGTTTCCACTCAGGGAAGCAAGTATTTACAAGAACATGATTGGTGCCTCATTATAGCAAATGCTAATAACCCTTCCAATATTATTTCATTGTTGTTGTTATGCTGCTTGCCATTTTTATAATCAACCTATGGCCTATTGGGTCATATGGGTAAGGCTAACAAAGCGATATTATGTACAATCAAACAAAGCTTCAACAAAAAAACCTGGAGCTTTGAAATCAAATCAGAGCAATTTGCAAGGACTCAGCCGTGAATTAACAGGAGCAACCTTTGCCAGACAAAGTTAATTGTCAATTAAAATTGGTATTACTCAATAGAGTGACTTTATGCCAAAATCAGCAAGATGTAGTCTCATTGAACGCCTAGCAGCAAATTAAAAATGATAAAAATAGCTGTAAAGAAAAAATATATCTGCATATCAGTTACACTGAAAGATGAAAGATTCATCAGCATCCTTGGTTAACGCACTTTACTGACACACTAACCTGAATCACACACAAAGGGCACCAGTTACCATGCACTGATGGCACAAATGCTTCAGTGATTTCTTTCGTGGCTAAAGCCAGCTCATTACACATCGTGCAAGTATATTGTCCAGAAGCATCTCCAGAGCTTCTCTTTTCAGAAGTAGTCTGATAATAGAATAGAATGGGATGGAATGGAATGGAATGGAATGGAATAGAATAATAGAGTTGGAAGGGACCTTGGAGGTCTTCTGGTCCAACCCCCTGCTTACGCAGGATACCCTACACCACTTCAGACAAGTGGTTATCTAAAAACTTCCAGTGTTGGAGCATTTACAATTTCTGGAGGCAAGTTGTTCCACTGGTTAATTGTTCTATCAGGAAATTTCTCCTTAGTTCTAGGTTGCTTCTCTCCTTGATTAGTTTCCACCCATTGCTTCTTGTCCTGCCCTCAGGTGCTTTGGAGAATAGAAGAGCCGAGGTGGCGCAGTGGTTAGGGTGCAGTACTGCAGGCCACTTCAGCTGACTGTTATCTGCAGTTCAGCGGTTCTAATCTCACTGGCTCAAGGTTGACTCAGCCTTCCATCCTTCCGAGGTGGGTGAAATGAGGACCCAGACTGTGGGGGCGATATGCTGACTCTGTAAACCGCTTAGAGAGGGCTGAAACCCCTATGAAGCGGTATATAAGTCTAACTGCTGTTGCTATTGCTAGCTTGACTCCCTCTTCTTTGGGGCAGCCCCTGAGATATCGGAACACTGCTATCATGTCACCCCTAGTCCCTATTTTCATCAAACTAGACATACAGCAATTCCAGCAACCATTCTTCAGCCTCCAGTCCATATGGTGTAGGGCATGGTCTATAGGACAACAGCAGTTGATGCCAGCAATCACCTGTAGTAGGACCAAAACCACCATTAAACAAAATGAAGCAGCCACATCGGACAAGATGTTTTGAGGTTTCATGTTGGTTATTGCTGAAGTTTTACTTCTAAAGACAGAGGGAGGGGAGAGGCAATTTATTTTAAAGCACGTGAATTGACTTGGGTCCAGAAGGTGAATTCAAAGGTAAGTAAATAATGAAAACAGCAATGTGCCATCACAACACATCCTCCACCATCAGAGCTTCTGCTTGGATGATTCGGAGGAAACGTTTCTTTTTATTTCAGGCTGCAAAATAGCTTGACAACCTGTTTCCTCTACTAAATTCCTATCCGTTAGAAATATAAGTGCTTTCTCTGGCAATTCCAGTGGAACCAGCAAGGGCACGAGGAAAAGGAGAGGCAGCGGTTGTGGAAAACTCACATTTCAACAAGAAAGGAAGCACTGCCAATTACAATAGCCAACATTTTCCGCCTTGTAATGAGCAGAAGTTGGTTTCTAATGGCCGTCATTTCCCCCATTTTTCTCACGACAAGGATGGGCTCAGGGGAGATCCTTGCCTCTGCCTAGCTTCCTGGTCACGTGTGAAGAAACCCATGGGAATAGAGCTGCATAATAGGCAGTTGTGGCAGTGTATGTGCTGAATAGCCCTACTCCACCCTCTCCAAAGATACCCTTCGATGACTGCATTTGGCGATGCTCCAGCTGGGACAAGAAAATGTAGTTTTGAAAGAGCCACCCATTGGTGGGAGCTGCTTTGGAATTCTGCCTCAGAGAACTGTTTGTTCAGCTTCAAGTGCCTGGGTCTGGTCCTAAACAGAAAATAAAGCTGGGTATGTTTGAGCAGCAGGGAGGATAACTAGAGTGCCGTGTGGGTTTCGTAGCTCTGCTTCCCCTTGTGCACTTTACACTGAGGCTGTGCAGAGGCAGTGAAAACCCCTTGGAGAAAACAACCTGTTACTGGAGGGCAGAGAAGAGTGTTTGTGTGTTCCATCCCACCCAGTTGCTTTCCACAGGGGGATGTGGGAGAATGGCAGAAGAGAAACAGAAGTCCTGTTTTCAGGCATAATACTCTCTCTGCCTGGTTGACTAAGGTCAAATCATTAGACGTGCCCTTGCAACTCCAGCTGCCAGCAGCAATGAAGTTGGGCCTCCTGTGAAATGAGGCCAAAGACTGGCGTTCTAAGAATTCTAAGAATAATATGATTTATCCCCTACAGCTGTCCTCTCTATTTAAATATTTGCACAAAATAAAATGATAAAGTCTCCCATCAAACTGTGCTCAACTGCTGGCAACTTCTTGGATACATCCATCTAGTTTCCTTGGCAACAATATGGAAGCAGTTAATCTGTGCTTCTGGTACTTTCTTGGGATCAAGCTTACAGTGCTGGCCTCCCAGGCAAGTACGGATCAGGCCTGAACCGCCGTTTCTTTTTAGAAAATAGCAGTAACACTTAGACTTATATACCACTTACCACAGTCTCTCTAAGTGGTTTACAGAGTCAGCATATTTATCCAACGTCAGAAGGATGAAAGGCTAAGTCAACCTTAACTGGTGTGATTCGAACTGCCAAATTGCTGGCAGCTGGCAGTCAATAGCAATAGCAATAGCAGTTAGACTTATATACCACTTCATAGGGCTTTCAGCCCTCTCTAAGAGGTTTACAGAGTCAGCATATCGCCCCCAACAATCCGGGTCCTCATTTTACCCACCTCGGAAGGATGGAAGGCTGAGTCAACCCTGAGCCGGTGAGATTTGAACAGCCGAACTGCAGAACTGCAGTCAGCTGAAGTAACCTGCAGTGCTGCATTTAACCACTGTGCCACCTCGGCTTCTGCAGTCAACAGAAGTGGCCTGCAGTACTGTATTCTAACCACTGCGCCACCACCAAATGCTGGTTCATAGATCCCGATGTATTTGTTCCTTGTCCTAAAGACACATAGGAAAAGTATATGGCACGTATATATAACTAACAGACTCTCGTTGAATTTTAGATATTTCAGAGGATATGTTGGCCCTGGTTATCAAACGAGGCACAATAAAATCCATCATTGTGGCTGTGGAGATGGAATCGAGACTCTGTTTTGAAGGCATCCCTTTCAGGGCTGCTATCTCAATCATTTCCTCTCCTCTCTATTCTAATACTCTGGTGAACTACAGGATTTCTTAGCTTTGTGGACATAGTTCTACTAAACTGTACTCTTTCCTAATCATGGGTGGTTCAGAAATCTGCCAATTTTCTTGTTTTTTTCTATTTAATATGGTGTGTTTATTCTCTTTTTCCCCACTCCTAATAGTTTCCATTACATCCTATTATTGGATGCCTAGTTTTTTTGGTATTTTCGGCATAAAGAATGTTGGGTCCGATGCTTAAAGTTGCTTGCCAACAGAAACCATTCAAGTTAAGTACCTTAGCCTGAATCATATTACTTGTGTTGTGGAAAATAGGGTGGAAACAATCATATCAATATAATTTCATTGCTATTATTTTATTACAATGAAAAATATCAAGTAACTATTAATAGAAAACAGCGTGCCTTTCTTCAATATTATTTGCAGATTGCTCATGGACAGATCTGAAGAGTTTCTCAAATCTCTTGTTTTTTATAAGAATGGGCAACATCCATGCATACCACACATGTGGTTTTTCAGGCTTGAATGTGAACTCAATCTATGTATAAATTGTTGTTGGAGTTTAGCCAAGGGGTTTCAATGAACGACTGAGATTGTCTGCACAGATTTTTTTTAAATTCATTTTTAATTTTCAAAATGCCAAAGCCTCATCATTTGGGTTTACAAATGCTTATTAATCTGAGAGTATTTCATGTGCTTATCCCTAGGTAGTAGATTTGTTTTTTATGATGGCAGCATCTAACTAATCTGGAGAAAGTAAAGTATGATTGGATCTGGGTAGTATCTGGGTGGTGGACCACCAAGAACTTTCATATCTGTAGTCTATATGGAGAAGTCTAAAAATATACCAAAAGTGGCAAATCATTTTTGCTCTGTGGTCCAGAAAACAACATGGTCATGTCTATAGAATAACAACAGATCGATCTGATCTGAAGGAAACTTTACTTTTTATTATCTTTTGCTATGGGAGATCTGAGTTAAATGCTCCAAGGGAGAAGATGCATGAGAAAGGACTAGGACACAGTGTGGGATCCCATAAAAAAAATTAAACCATAGGCAATCAATCCATCAAAAATAATATTAGAATCACCATGCCTGGGGGAGCATCAGTATGCCTATAGTATAGTAGATGAGATAGGGGCTTGATTTAAAACAAACAAACAAACAGCTGTCTAGATTGCAATCAAGAGTCCTGTCAAGATATGTTAGCTTTGGGCCCAAGGTGCTTATGAGGAAATTTGCAAAGCAATTCTTCCTCAAATCCAACTAACTAATCTCAAGGGGTTTTTTAGTCAATGGAAATTCATGTAATGATGATTGTTCTCACTTCTTCTTACAACATCAGAAGGCTGAAGATAGCCACTGGTAAGATGAATCTGTAAAAATCAACAATAAAGCCACAGCAAAAGTTTGAAGGGCTGAAAAGGTAATAACAGCTGTGAGACTGAACTGTTAACATTAAACAGGAATATGTTTTCTTCACTATGCAAATTATTCCATGGCCCAACACCCAACCATGTGTCAGCTGGAGTGAAATTGTATCAAAACTGTGACCACGGCAAAATCCCTCCACAGAAGGAGAAAACAAGGAGCCTCAGGGACTTGGAAGAGAAGATGGCACCTTTCACCTCCAGGTCAACAGGGCAGGAGATTCATTACCAGTAAGGAGATTTGAGACCTAAGCAGAACAAGTTGGGGGTCTTAAATTAACCTGGCTTCTATTGTGTCACCATGTTCTTCTTCTGTTTGGAATGTTTCAGGGGGAAAAAAATCCCTATGAATTGAACTGATGGGTAATGGCCTTTCAGCAGACATGATGGAAAACCGCTGCTGTCTGGTGCTGAGATTTTGACTGGAATTGCTCTGGGAGCTTAATTTTTTTTTTTACACTGGAATAGAGGGACTAGATTTTGTTATTGTTGTTAGCTGCAAAGTCATATCTGACCCATCGTGACCCCATGGACAACGTTCCTCCAGGTCTTCCTGTCCTCTACCATCTTCTGGAGTCCATTTAAGCTCATGGCAACTGCTTCGGTGACTCCATCCAGCCACCTCGTTCTCTGCCGTCTCCTTCTTCTTTTGCTCTCAATTGTTCCCAGCATTAGGCTCTTCTCCAGTGAGCCTAGATTTAGTTTCCCTCTACTTTTACTTTTAGGATTTGTAAACAGAAACAATGGATTACTTTAAATACGTGTATTCTTCTCTATTTTACATTTGTGTGTGCAAATGTTTGCATGTGTGAATGGAGAAACTATTATACTTTTGCTGTAGTTGCTTAGCCAGTCTGATTGAATTCCCAAACTAAATGCTAAAAGTTGAAGTACTGATTTAGAATATGAAATGGCTTCAATAAAAGAAGATTTCCCAATATGGAGAAGCTTTTGAGATTGTTCTCTGTGTTTCTTGCCAAAGATTTTCATCCAGTGAAATCAATTTTGAAGCATAAAAGTAAATATCATTTCAAAGTTATAGAGTGGTCCAAAGTATTCTAAAAACAGCTGATAAAAAATCAAAATATATACAGACTAAGAAACTCAGGATTATTTAAGGTCTCCTTAAATTCTACTTTTTTTCAGTGGACAAAATTATTTATGTGAGATATTTGGGTTCAAATACAGACCATCTATATATTGATCATTGAAAAATTTCTTCCTGTCCACTATTGGTGCTTATGATTCATTCAAAGTCAAAGCAAATACATGGTCATCCTCGATGTATGATCACAATTGAGCCCAACATTTCTGTTGGTACGTGAAACTGTTGCCCCATTTTATGGCCTTTCTTGCCACAGTTGTTAAGTGAATCACTGCAGTGGTTAAGTTAGTAACACAGTTGTTAAGTGAATGGCTTCCCCATTGACTTTGCTTGTCAGAAGGTTGCAAAAGGGGATCACAGGACCATGGGACACTGCAATGGTCATAATAATGAGTCAGTTGCCAAGTATCTAAATTTTGTTCATGGGATGATGGGGATGCTGCAGTGGTTATAAGTGTGAAAATGGTCATCAGTCACTTTTTCAGTGCTCATGTAACTTTGAACCATCACTAAATGAACTGTTGTAAGTCAAGGACTATGTGTATATCATAAATAAATGGATCATGAACTAAATTCCTTCTTTCTTTCCCTTCTTCCGTTTTCCCTTCCTTCCCATCCACCCTCCTCATATGTTTGCACTACAGCTGAGGATCTGCAGAGAAAAAATGATGGGAAAAAGTCAGTGGGAGAACTAGCAGTAAATGTATGCTATAAGGAGTCATAATTGTTTTTAAAAACCACACTTTCTGGCAGAAAAATAAGAAATTCCTGCTGTAAAAAAGGCTGTTATCTACTAATCAAAATTCACCAAAAAACTTGGTGGACGCATACTGTTAAGTTAAGTTAAAACACACACAATCTTTTTCTTTTACAATTTTTTAAATTTTTTTATTAAACAAACAACACACAAAAAATAATCATCTTACATTACATCTTGTAGAAAGTGTGTCAATCAGTTACAATTAGCTTTCGTGCATCTCTTCCACAGTCATTACTTACATTCATATCAAATGTCAAAGTTCTTAATGAGTCTTACTTTCAACATATCATAGTTCTCATTTGACTGAAATTGTTTTAGTGTCCTTTTGCCTAGAATAATCCATAGTTAAAAACATAACCACCTAATGGCATTTCATTAATTATTACGGAGTCATCCAATAGCCTTAAACCTTTATAACATATTCTAAACAAAAATTAGTTGACAAAATTTCTAAGCCCTCCCCCCCCCAAAAAAAATCACTGTTTACAATATGTCTCCAGGTTCCTTTTGTTATGGTAGTACATAGTATTAACTGTATCCCTTATCCTTATCATTCCATTGTTAGTTGTTATAATTAATATTGGTTAACAAAAAAATCCTTTACTGTTATATCTATTTTCTTTTCATCAAACCAACATATATGTATACCTTATTGCCCTTATCAATTATTTATTTAAAATAACCATCTATAAGTTACTAAATTACTACTTACTAATTATAAAACTTAGTTAAATTTTTTGTTATCTACTTTCATATATCCAATAACATTACACCTTTATAACATATTCAAAGTAAGAATTAATTAATTAAATTTCTAAACCTTTTTTTCCCAAATCATTGTTTGCAATTTATATCCAAATTCCTTATATTAAACCAGTACATATATATGTCGTTAACTATAACTCTTATCATTTCATTATTATTGTTATCATTAATATTTGTTAACGAAATCATTTATTACTTATATCCAGCTTCCTCACCTCCAGCCAACATAGAAATATACCTTGTTACCATTATCAACTATTTATTTAAGCAAGCAATCTAAAAATTACTAAATTCCTACTTACTAATCATCAAACTTATCTATTATTATTTTTTATTACCAATTTGCATATATATGCCTGTGTCCTTCCAGAAGGCATGTAGTCTTATTTCTTTTGCCATTTGTGGAGTTAATTTTCTATTTATTTCCTTGGTAAAGTTTTTATGGACATCTCTCCACACCTGTTGGATCTCTCAGGTAATCTCGGCACCCTTTTGCTTCTTTAATTGATTTATCTTTGATTGTCAATCCTGTTTCTGATAAAAAAAAATTCTCTTTAAAACCATCATTTTTTCTCTTTTTTCTTCTTTTGTGCCTTGAAATTTGGGAATTCCCCCCTCCAAACTCCCTTTTTTTTCGCTTTCAATCACTTTCATTTCAGAAATCAAATCATTAGTTTTCTTATCTTTGTGTTCATTTTTCTGTTCAGTTTTTGGAGTTCCATCTCCTTCATTTTTTTCTGGTATAAATTCTATCTTCTTGTCAATTCTCCAAGTTACCAATAACTTTTGAATTGCATCCCAAATCTTTTGCAAAATTAAAGTTTTCTCTTCTGTAAATTGCTCCATATTCCAAATTGTAAATTACTGCCACTGTAGCTTTAATCTTCACAAGAGAGAGGTTCCTTTTCCCCCCTCTCCCAGTGCCGATAAAGCTCTCAAGAGACACTGTGGTAAACAATTTGTGCCCTTGACTCTTATCACTTTTAGTTACAGAGCTTTGAAGCACGAAGACAGTGAGATCAAAGGAGAAATAGGAACAAATGTGTGGTTTCAAAGAAACCTCTAGCCTGTAGCCTTCAAGCAGCAGAATTAGTATTGTTTCACTTTCTTGTGTTGTCTCAGATTTAGGAGGGACAAAGTTCTTAAATGGAGTTTAATAGCAAATAATAGATGATTTTTATTAGAGTAGAGAGGGAGATTTTAGTCCTTAAGTTGAAAAATAAAGCAGGAAGGAGCCAAAGAAGAAAAACCGGTCCGTTCACTTTAAGGAGAGCGGGGGGAGAGAGAAAAAATTGCAAGGAGCATTTCAAAAGTTACAAGAAGAAAAGCATACTAACCAAAACAAAACAATGAAGATCAGTTCCGTCACTAACTTCTTCTGCTTAAGGATTTAATTTAGCATAAAAAAGAGATTCTTTTGGGCAGTTTTTTTTTCAAAACAGAAAGGATTCACCACATGATCACACTTTCTCTTTCTATTTCCTTCCATTCCTTAGCCGTCCCCACTTCATCAGCCTAGGCTGCCTTTTGTTGCCAGCTTGAAATCCTTCTCTTGTATCAATCAGAGACTTGCGTTGTCCCTGATATCAGCAAGATGTGGTCTTCCTGTTCACCATCTCTTCAGGATGATTTAGGCCTGATTGGACCCACCAGTGGCAAAAGTATTGGCTGCAGTATCAGAACATCGAGACCGCATGTCCGTACCATAGGGACATTGGCTCCTCCTCTCACACACAATCTTTTTGTTCTGTATTGGAAGATCTCTGTACATGACATACCGTACCTCATTCAAAATGAAAATTTTAGATCTTTGGAATTTTAAAAATAGCAAAATGAAAAAGCAAGAGCATTTAGATTTGATATAAAAAGTATCTCCAGAGGGTCATGGGTCTTTTCTTGTGTAGGCACATTTATTCTTAACTTGACCTTCTTCTCATTAATCTCATTGGCTCAATGTGTTCCGCTTCTCAAAGCCCTTATTTGTCATCCTATCAGCTCTTTGCCAAGGGGAGCTGGGGCTAATCATCCTATTCTGAGGTTCTAGAATGGTCACTTAAGAAAGGAAAAAGTCAAAATTTCATTATTTGTCAATCCTGAAATTATCCATTCTCCCAAATCTTCACTTAAACACAAACTCTATTAAGTCGAGTTTGTTCTTTTTATCTACTAAATGGGTGTTCCTATTTATTGAATTCTTGAGGTGCGGAGGGAGAAATTAATTCTAGAAAGTCAGAGGGTGCAAGCAAAAATAATGTCATTGTCTGTGAAAGTTATTGATTGAAAGTGATGTTTTGAATTTATGATTACCTTAGACCTGGCTTCTGCTTCAGTACAAAATAAGAGGGTTTTTTTTTTTGAAGAGTTGCAAATCATACTTTGGGATTCCTACCATGCTCTAGGCAACCTTCTTCAGTCTTGCCCAAATCTTAGGTCTGCACAGAATTCTGGAACATCAGGTTGGGGGAATCTACTGCAGCTGTTATGCTTCATTTTCTCTTTTTGCCCCCCCCCCCCCGCTTATTAAATTTTCAGAAATATATTAGAACATAAAATAATAGAAAAAGACCTTGGAGTCTTCTGGTCCAATACCTTGCTTGAGCAGGAGAACCTATACCAAGGGTGTCAAGATCAAGGCTTAGATCTGCTCTGCAGGGCCGCCCTGGAAACAGCAAAGGACTGGCCTGTGGTGCCTCTGCCAGAAAAAACAGAGCTCGGGAGGGCCACACACAGCCCTCCCAGGCTCGGTCTTTTGGCTGTGACAGCCCCCTGCAGCCCTCTGCCAGTGAAAATGGAGCTTGGGGGGCTTCTGGAAACTTCTGCCAGCGAAAATAGAGCTCAGGAGGCTTGTGTGCACCCCCCCCCATTTTTGCTGCCAGCTGAAACCGAACTCTCAAGGGCTGTGCAGGAGCCTCCTGAGCTCCCTTTTCGCTGGGAGAGGTTTGCAGGAGGTCGGCGCAGCTGAAAACAGAGCTCGGGAGCCCGTTTTCACTCGCAGAGCACTCAGGCCACCATAGGCATCTCCGACACAAGTGATGTCAAGCTGGCTATGCCCACCCCTGAGGTCAAACACAACTCTGATGCTGCCCTCAATGGACTCGGGTTTGACACCCCTTCCCTATACCATTCCCAACAAATAGCTGTCCAGTCTCTTCTTGAAAAATGTTCTCTTAAGAAATATGGCCCTGAATGAATACTTGGCATTACATTTTTCCTGTCTTTTGTAACATCACTTTGTTCTTCCCATTTTGTTGCTAATTATTCTGTGTACATTCCTCTGGATAAAATGTATAGGACCAAGCAGACTTTCTATATATATGACTTTCTTCTTCATGGGAAATAGTTGGCTTTAAGACATTTGGGAGACAGGCAAAAATTACGAATTTTATCTTTAAAAAGTCAGAGCATGCTACATTTTACAAGTTGTTTATTTTTCTTTAGAAATAATCTATCATTCTGCATAACACTGTGTATATTTGTAAAACAACACACACTGTGTGTACTTGTAACATAGATGAAGGAACAGTTTCTGGCAGGCAGCCTTGACAAAGCTGCTAGCCATTCTTAAGTGTGTATTTTGTATATCTCCCATCCATGGAAACAACTATAGTTATAAAAATAACTTGAATTTCCCTTCATGATCTTTGGCTTTGTGATAAATATGAATATATCTGAAACAAAAATAAGATATTCTATCTCAAAACAATGTACTTATTGTACACATTGTGCATTGTACAAACATAACTAATGTAAATACAACAGTGTAATATTTTTGATACAAGTATAGGATAGGGATAGAGTAGGGTAGGGTAGGGTAGGGTGGAGTAGAGTAAAACAGAATGGGATGGGATGGAATGGAACAGAACAAAACAGAACAGCTGTATTTGGCCAAGTGTAATTAGATACACAAGGAGTTTGTCCCTGGTGCAGAAGCTCTTAGTGTACATGCAAAGTAAAAGAATCATATTTTTTATCATCATCATCATCATCATCATCATCATCATCATCATCATCATCATCATCATCATCTCAATAAGAGGGGGAGTAAAGAAGATAATAATAAGGATAATAATAATAATACTACAGCCATACCACATAGGTAAATATACATAGACATTAGACAGTACTGTGAGAATTAGATATTCAGCAGAATGATGGCAGAACACATACGTTGCTGTATTAAAATAAATATATTTTTGGAAAGTAAGAAAACAAACTGATCAAATACCACCTAGACTTAGGCATACTGTACCTCTATTAACTCAAAGATTTAAGATCGAATTGCAGCCTTCTGTTTTATCACTGGAACATTTGAAACACTTCCTTGTTCTTTTTCCAAATGACAAACGGGAAAGAAGTTAAGGCCACTATCTTTTCCTATAGGAACCATTACTTGAAATTATAGTTCCAACTTGATAGCATCTTTCTCCAACCTGTTGCCTTCCAATAATATGAGGACTTTTATTCTCAGAATCCCCAGGCAGCTGGTTGAAAATTCTGAGTCAGTGTCTTCATACATCTGAAGAATGCCAAGTATGTTATGAGACAGTCTGAACATCTGGAAGGAGCTAGAATGCTGAGAGGTGCAGTCTCAAGACATCTGGTTGGAGCCTGGCTTAGTTATCTATTCTGTCCATACATTGGTTTTCTCTAGTTCAGTAGCGGTATTATTTGATGCAGGTTTTAACTAAGTGCAGTACAAATCATTTCCCCCCCACAACAAGAAGGCTGAGTTCAGAGAAATTAGTGGCCCAAAATCACCAGGGAGTTTCCAATAAAGTAGAATAAAATATGAATTAAAATATAAGAATGAAGACATGGCATAAAAGGGACAGTCAGAAGCTTGCTTAAAGGGACAGGGAAATGTCATCAGCCTCTAACCACAAGATGTTCTAGCCAACGTCCCTATGTCAAAAATCCAAACCACAAGTTTCAAATAAAGTTCGTTAATGATACGTAGTCCATACCTGTAACAAAAGGAGAAGACAGACCCCCATCTACTCCTAAGGCTTTCCCCCCAAAATAACCAATAAGAAATGAGTTAAGTATTTCCGTGTTGCTCTGCTTTTGAGAACGTATAAGAACGCGTGCTTCGATAATGAAGGTTGTTCAGAATTTGCTATGTTAGCCATGTGCTAGCTTTCTGAACCTGGCAGCCAAATAAACTTTTCCTACATCCTGAGAAGTCTAAAGCCTGTCTTTTTCTGCAACACCATGACTTGGGAGGGGATAGAGGGCCAGCCTCTCCATTCCACATCCACCACTTTAATCACTAGTCCACAACTGGCTCTTAAGATTATTTTAATCAACCAATTGTGTATTGAATTAATTTCATAATTATTATTAATTCCCTTATTTTACATTCTGTTCCTTATTTGAGATTTGAGAACAGAGTAGCAACTGGATAAAATTAATAAGATTTTTTTAATAACCATATCTATTTTGTGGTATGCAAACTCCAAAAGGACCCATAACTCTTCCTGTTTGTACTATATGCTGAGCTGCTGATTGTGGTAACTTCATGCAGAGAAATGTTAACCAACCGGTTTTGTACTATGCTTCTATCCCTGCTCTTTCAGCTACTGAATGTAAAAATTCTTTCTCTGCCCTTCTGAATTAGTCTCTATTCATGAGGAACAGCTGGTGCATATCTTGTACCAGTTCTTCCAGTCTGTAAAGGCAGCTTTCAAAAGTTGACAGCCAAGAATTTTGGAAAATATTTGTCTTATTTGAACTTTTTTTTTTTGTTTAAACTTAAGAGCTGAAAGCCACAATATGCATCTGAAGATGCCAAAAGGGAACAGACTTGTTAATCTGAATCATAGCTTGTTCTCCACGATAAACTAACAGGTTTACTGCATACACACATTCTCTGCAGGACTTATCAAAAAGTATGTACTTATATGGTAGTATATGGCATTATCCCTTGTATAGAAAGCAGAACTTCAGTTCCTTTATTTAGGGTGAACTCGAGGCATACATTTAAAAGATACTCTCCATAAATAATTCCATGTTTATAATTCCATATAGCTTCTGCCAACCTAGCAGTTTGAAAGCACATAAAAATGCAAGTAAAAAAATAGGGACCACCTTGGTGGAAAGGTAACAGCATTCTATGTACCTTCGGTGTTTAGTCATGCCAGCTACATGACCACGGAGATGTCTTTGGATAGCATTGGCTCTTTGGCTTTGAAAGGGAGATGAACACCGCCCCCTAGAGTCGGGAACGATTAGCACATATGTGCAAGGGGAACCTTTACCTTTACCTTAATTCCATATAGAGCAAAAATAAGCCCAAAACTTAGGGCATCTTGCCTTGCAAACATGCAATTAAAGTAATCAGTGATGTGCAAGGAACTACTGGAAATGAATTAGGGTGGTTTAAAAAAAAAAAAAAGAGGCTGTGACCCATTCTTGCAAGCCATGCATGGCCAGCTTTTGTGTGTGTGTGTGCGTGTTTGTATGTATGTATCAGTGGTGGGTTGCAGGCAGTATGTTCTAGTACGGGCATACTGGAGCCTACCCAGAGCATTGGATACCGTTCCGGTATGGTGCTCCAGAGGGCCCACCCGCCCGCACTCCTTACCTGTCTTTAAACCCTTTGGCACTTCCACCAAGCAGCTGGAGCATCACAGAGGTTCGCAGAAGTGTCGCTGTATAGTATGATGCATGTGCGTGCTGCAGTGGGATCCGGAACCCACCATTGGTATGTATGTATGTATGTATGTATGTATGTATGTATGTATGTATGTATGTATGTATGTATTTATGTATCAGTGGTAGGATTCAAATAATTTAACAACCGGTTCTCTGCCCTAATGATTTCTTCCAACAATCACTTCACCAAACTTCTCAGAAAGTTAACAACTGATTCTCCCGAAGTGGTGCGAACTGGCTGAATCCCACCACTGGTATGTATATATGTATGTATGTATGGGTAGTTGTGTGTGAAAGAGAGAAAGAGAAAGACTGTGTATTTCACTGGATGCAGGATAAATGATGGAATCAAGAAAAAGCTAGTGTAGCTAGCTAGGCTGATGTGATAGATGATAGATAGATAGATAGATAGATAGATAGATAGATAGATAGATAGATGGATGGATGGATGGATGGATGGATGGATGGATGGATGGATGGATGGATGGATGGATGGATGATAGACAGACAGACAGACGATAGGTATAGATGATAGAGAGATGATAGAGAAGTTCTTTTCTCATGCTTTGATTTTGTGCTCTCCATACACCTGGAGAGTGGATAAATTGTATCCCCAGCACCAGTTGGTGGCTTCAGAACACAAAGAAAAGCACTACATAAGTTCAGTTCTCAAATTCTTCCCAGCACAGAGAGTTCAGTGTCAAAAAGGTCTATCTCTGTTCTTCTTTTCCACATGTTAATTGAATGCCTGGGCAAGCATGAGAAGAGGACTAGTGCTGCATCTGAACTGGGAAAATGAGGTTTAAATCCATAATCGCTCCTGAACTTCCCTGAGTGGGTAACCGAGAAAATTATTGAACCTAATCCATTTCACAGGATTTGTGCTTGATCCCATGCAAGGCATTCCAAGATTCTGGGAGGAGGGGAACAAATGTAGCAAACCCGAGCATTAATAATGCTCTGACTTTCTAGACTTTAATAGAACATTATTTAAAATAGCATTTGAATTAGTTCTCTCTCTCTCTCTCTCTCTCTTGGATTGTCTTTTTATTGCCCATTTTGGCATACTCTGGGGACATTTGATTAACCTGGCTTTTTGTCAGATTCAGAGGAAACTGCCTTGAAGATAGGAACTGGTGAAAAACAAAAGCCATCCCAGATCAGAAGGAGCCCCCCTGGGACTGAAGTGGATGACATGTTTATCTGGAAGCCAGTTCCTTTGGCTTTTAAGGGTCGAGAGGAAATTTGGGAGGGGAAAGAAGCTGGTGGAAAATACTGGGAACGTCTGAGTGATTTATTGAAGGCAATTAGCCATGGAGAGTTTGTTTTCTCTAGGCAAAATAATAGTGTAGGGCCAGCGAGGGTTTCCGTCCCGAAGACACCAAAAGACTCCGTATGGAAAATGAAAGGCCTTGACATAGAGATTAGGATTTTGATGTTCTTCTGGTTTACTTTACATTTTACAATCTTGCTTTGATCCCCACCCCCCCCAACACTGAGAAAAGCAGATTGCCAAAGCATTCTTTTTGGAGTTAGCCAGGGAAGGAGGGCAAGCTTTCATGTGAATCCATTTCACCCTGCATTATCAGAAGAGATTTTGATTTCATTTTGTCTCTTGTGTTTTAACATTTTCTCTACTTGTTCATAAACCATTCCTCTGTGCTATAAACAAAGCAAAGGGTGTTGGCTAGGGTAAAGAACTTCATATTTGAATTTAAGATAGCATCCTTGCATTACTGTTAATGGGTTTCCTAGCCCTTCTGGTATGTTCTATTCCTTAACAGTGCTTCTTTCAAGGGCATAATTACTGTATTTTTCAGAGTATAAGATGCACCAAGATTTTGAAGAGGCAAATTAAAAAAAAAGTTTTTGCACTCTGCAGACCTCCCCAAAAGGGCCTGTTTTTCATGAAAACGGGCCCGTTTTTTGTCAGAAAAAAGGGCATGAATAGCCTTTGGGAGCCTTGGAGAGTTCTCCTGAGGACTGGTGGGGCGGGGGCAAAATGAGCAAAAAACAGCCCATATTTTTGCTCATTTCTGCCCTCCCCAGCCCCCAGGAGCACTCTATAAGCCTCCTCAAGGGAAAAAGGTGCGTCTTATACTCCAAAAAATACAGTAACATCATCTCCCATTTTATAGTTGAGGAATTGAAGCTTTTTACTGGTGTCGAATGTTAAATTTTTCAGACCCATCTTGGTTTCCTCTGCTGAACTCTCACTCTCAAAAATATTGAACAGCATGCATTTGCTGGACCCTTTACCACACAAATAAGTCCCAGGATAACCCTTCAGTGGAACAATTAGCAAATGATTAAATTCATCTCATGAGCCAGTGTTTCACTTGGTTTTTGATACCTTAGCTCTAGCTAGGCTCAGTTCTGACCCTGCCTATCATTTGGAGGACATCAATCAACTACGCACTGCCTGTGAGATTTTAAAAGCCATACATTTGCCTAACGTTGATGCTTTCTGGTCCTTCGGGCATTGTGCTACTTTTTTGTTGAGCATGTGGCTAGGGCCATTGCTTTACTGAAGGTGTATTGCTTTTGATTTGCTTGACCCATTTTGTCTCAGCTTCTGATTGTGTATTTGCATTACATATTTCCTCCTTTGGGGTTGTGGGATCAGGCCTATTCTTTCATTTCTGACGAAAAGTGCTAAAATGATAGACAGTTGTTTACCCGTATAAAGACGACTGCCACAGTGTGTGCAGGGGGAAAAAAATTGATGGAGGCTATGACTGCACCAGACTGTAAAGTAGCCAGGATTAGCATCCCCCTCTTCCTCCTCACCCAGAAGAAATCATCAGAAGAAATTAGCAAGGTGTCCATGGTGAATAAATAAATATGCGCATAATCAGCTCATATTTTAAAAGAAAAAAAGAGGCTCTGATAATGAGGGAGACGGAGTATGACAATGACCAGCATAAAATAAATTTATTCAAATAATAATGGAGGAACAGTGTGAAGAGATTAAATGACTGTTTAATGAAGTACAAATCATGGCATAAGGATGCCAAAAAACACCATTCTAAACTCAGCACTTTGGACAATGAAACATGGGTTTTAATATTATGAAGCACAAATCATGTAAAAAGAAAAATAGCATTGGCACTATATAGTAGCAACCATTTCTTTTTTACTCATTCTCGGAATGAGTGAATTCATCTATTTCTTTCTCAATCCTCAGCTGAGGATTGAATCATCCCAATAGTAAAATAGGCCCAAACAACTGAAGTAATGATTTCTACTGGCAGCAACTGCCACAATCTATCTATTTCAATTTATTAATCAATTAGTGTTTTTTCTATGTAAGTCATCAATACTAATTTTTGTGCTCTCTCTTTCGCTCGCTCTTTCTCCCCCCCTCTCTCTCCCTCTCCTGCTCCCTCTTGCTCCCTCTCTTTTCTTTGACAAAAGAGAATGATACCTACTTGCTTTATTCTATCAGTTTTCCCTTTCACCCCCCTACCTTTTATCAGTTTTATTGTAAAGTCACTGGGAGTCAAATAGCATACCAGTTTAATACATTTTATTATGACTGAATTTGGCATTTTTATCTACCTATAAAGTTTTTCCCAAGGACTTGAGATAGGCACCTGGGATAGGCAAATGTTGTTGATGGTGCTAAATATATTGTTGCAGGATATAAGCTGTCCAAGTAAAGCTGCCTTTTGCAATTGACTGAGGGTGATTTTGTCAATCCTGATGGTGTTCAAGTGGTGCTCGGGATATTTTGGGATTGGACCCAAGGTGTTTATCACCATTGGTACCACCTTTGCATTCTTTTGCACAGTCATTCTGCCTCTATTTGCATGTCTTTGTTTTTTGTTATTTTATCCTGTGCTTTCTCTTTTATTATGCTGCCTCCAGGTCAGTAATGGCATCCTCTTTTCTTCACTACCTGTTTGGTAGAGGGAGTGCGCATGCATGTGCAGAAGGTCTGTGATGACGTCTGGGTGGATGGGTAGACCCTTGCACTGCGACCATTACTAGTTCGCCTGAACTGGTGCAAACTGGCAGAATACCACTTCTGCTCCAGGGGCTGCCACGTTTACTATGCAGTCTTTCTTTTTTCTCATTCTTATCAAAAGTTGTTAAGTCTGGGGTGTTATGTGGCAGGTGCTTGTCTGTTTGAGTTCTAAGTTCCAAGCACTTTAGCTTCTTCATTTTCTACTTGTCTGTTTGTGGTCCCATCAGTTCTTGCTTGCAGGCAAATGGCATTTCTTGCAGATATTCCAGTTCACCATGGTTGCTACTTTGTCATGCCATTGTTTGTAGCCAGTCTGTGTGATCTTCCACAGCTGCTTCACTCAATGATCACAAACCCATTTCTCCAAATTGTGGTTGTTAAACAACTACACAGGCCGTTATGTAGAGTACTGGGGAGGAGGCCCAAGCCTCCCGGGAATGGTGGGATAAGAGAGGGCTCTGGCCTCTCCCCACACAGTGGAGGCCTGGGCCCTCTCCCATCCTACCAGGGAGAATGATCATGAGAACAATGGCATTCACTAGTGCTTTCCATCTGGAGAGGAAAACAGTAGCAAATGCCTTTGTTCTGAAAAGCTCAGAACTCGTTTTTCCCTCAGCGGCTAGGACTGTGAATGGTCATAATAAGTCCGAAGTCAAGTACTAACCATATTTAATCTCTCTTTTTGTATTGTTATTGTAAATTAGTTTTACTGTTCACTGCGGAGAGCTACCTGTCTCAGAAAAGCAGCCACACAAATTGAATAAAAAGATAAAATGGTGAGGGCCATTCAGAACCCTTGTAGAGTACCTCATTCAGAAGGGGAAACTGATTATTAAGATGGCTGTGCTAATAATACACTGGATCCAGGGGTGGGTTTCTCGCCCCGTTCCAACTGGATCGGTTGGAACGAGGCCAGCGGCGTCCTTGCGCGTGCACGCGCACGGCGCGCGCATGCGTACTAGCGTCTGCGCGATGCTCCAGCTGCTCCTGGAGGATCGCGCAGGCGCTGTGTGCGTTCTGCGCATGCGTGGAAAGCGCAGAATTCGTAAAAACCGGGTAAGGAGCGGGCGCGGGTGTGCGGGCGCGCGCGGGCGCAGGGGGGGGGCGTCGCCATTCCCGGAAGTTACTTACTTCCGGGTTCGGCGACCAACCGGATCGCAGGGACCGGTGCGAACCGGTTGAAACCCACCCCTGACTGGATCTGTTAAAAAGTTACAGGTAACTTTACGGTGTATGGACTTCAACTCCCAGAATTCTCCAGCCAGAATGTTGGGGCATTCTGGGGGTAAAGTTTACATATCTTAAAGTCCTTGAAATTGAGAAACACTTTGTTAGAGCTTTATAAATGACACTGAATTTATGAAGCTGAATTAAGGCCAATCTGACCTGAAAAACATTTAACTTTTTAGAATAGTGTCTTACATAAGGATTTCTCCTCTGTTGTTAGTATTCCTGAAGAGGAGTTTGAACTTGAATACTTAAAAAAAAGAGCCTAAACTGAGTGAAAAAAACCTTCCCTGCTCTTTTTCAAGCATGAGAGACTTTGGTTCCTGCTGCGATTCCAAATCAGCCTCGCTGACTTGATTGTTTCTGAATTTCCTGGAGGATGTTAGGTTATCACACATACCAAAATGCTTCTCTGTTTGAGAAGTGCCTTGCATTAAAAACACTTGAGAGTAAAGAAACATTTCATCTCCAAGGTCCCCCCTCCCCTCCCCAGTTTCCTACCACCTGTGAATTTGTTAAATAGGAAAGAGCTTGGCTGGGAGCTAGTAGGACTCTCATTACTTGTAATTAGCTTAATTACATCATAAATAGACCATCAAGGGTAGGAAACAGAGAAACAAATCGGCAATTCTGCTTTCCATAACACAACCCATATGGGACTTTGATCAAACCAATAACAGCAAATGAGGATAACGGAGAAAGGGGGAAACCCCTCTGTACGGGCGTTTCTCTCTAAACTCCTATCTTTGCTTTAGGCTGAAATTGCCAGAGACCAGAGGTTCTATTCTAGAGAGTGCATCAAATAAAATGCAATGTTCCATAGTGAGCTATAGCAGCTTCTGCTCATTGTGTTCATTTTAACTGGGTGGGATCTGTTATCTCAGTCTGAAAAGTAAATCAGTGTTTCCAAGCAGCAGCAACAAAGACTGCATTATTAATAAGGGCAGGAAGGAGTTGATCTGTAGATTTCCAGGTGTGGTGCCAACCTGGAGCAGAGATGCCTTTTAAAATAATGTCAAAGGACCAGATTATTTTGGCTACTTGCGTTTTATTTTCAACTTATTTGGCTATCTTTTTAGATCGCCCACTTTTAGAGCACTATTGCAAAGTCCAATGTCTGTGGAGATTCTCAGTCATCCAGGTCATGGTTGTCCCAAAATGTGCTTTCTTTCATTCAAAAGGCAATTAGACTTTCTTGTTTTGCTTGAAGATGTTTCGCTGAACTAAAGAAGCTTCTTGGATGAGAAGTGAAACCTCTTTAAGCCAAACAAGAAAGTCCAGTTGCCTTTGGAAGGAAAGCACCTTTGGGATATTACAAAGTCAATATCGGATTGGAGCAGCAGTGGGATTCACTTACCTTCTCTACTGGTTCGCAAATGTAAGTGCACGCACCTGATCTGCACATGCGCACCACCTTCTGCGCATGCACAATGCTTGCATGTTACATCATGGTGGGTGGGTGGAGCCTCCTGCAGCCGCCACTACTGGTTCGCCCGAACTGGAGAGAACTGGCTGAATACCACCTCTGGATTAGAGTTCCTACAATTCTGGATAACACATCTGGAATACCCTTGTTTGGGGAAGGATGCATTTACACATTGTCCTTGAAGAACAAATAATATAACCTGGCTTGTTTTTTTGCTTTGCATTTTTTCCCCTTCATATTTGCCCTTGTTTAGGAGCTTATTCATACCAGAGCAACAAGCACACAGTACTCATTCCTTTTATGTTCCTATTCCATATGAGAAATGACAGCAGGCATAGATGGTGGCTCTTTGAACGAGAAACAGAGAGGTCTAATTTAGACTGGAAGATTCACTCAAAATATCTTTCTTCCCGGTTGCTCTTGGCGGTGGGTTCTGAGAGAGACAAGGGTTGTAGGAACAGGATAATGGAGTTCTGGTCTTAGGATTCAGGTCCTCTACTGCACAAGTCTTAAGAAAAGAAAAACTGATTGGGTAAAACTGGCAAGAAAAGCACAGACAGAAGGATTAGGGATATTTTTTATTTATTTTTAGCGGTTTTTCTCAATTGTATAATTTTATTTTTGTTCTGCACAAAGTCTGTCATTTGCTAATTAAAAATAGTTATATCTTAGATATAGATCTTGGCCTTCTAGGACTTGCTTTATCTGTCTTATTTCTCAAGAACTCACTTTGCTGTTTAAATGTTACTTTAGAGTTGGATTATGTATTCCAGAATTCCCTACACCTGGTAATTCTGATTAAGCTTGAGTCATTAGTCCAAAATAATGAGGGAGGGAGGGAGGGAGGGAGGGATGAAGGAAGGAAGGAAGGAAGAAAGGAAGGAAGGAAGGAAGGAAGGAATCTTCCTACTCCAGAATAAGTGGTTGCAGCTTAACCTCTTGCGCAGATGGAATGATTTCACCTGGGGAAACAGGTATAGCCAGACTTCCCAAAATGCAGATAGAGGTTGGTAGGATAGAAAGCTGAGAAAGGACATTTCAGTTTTGTGTTACGTGTTTGTGATAGATAAGGGCAATGCGGAGTTTTAAAAACACCAGCAATTGCAACTTATTGTGCCTCCCGCAGCAGGTCTTTTAGTTTTGATGTTTCCTCTCATACACACATTGGGATTTCCCACAGATTTAAAGCCAGCAGGCTCTGCAACCATGAACTATGAACTGACCTTTTGACTGCAAATGGTGATTATCAGTCTCTGGACAGCTTTTATTTATGGAAGCCTCAAGGAAATGCTTCGGTTGCAGTTTGATCCACCACCAGTTCCTCTCCTTTCTACTATAAATGGTTCTGCCATTCTGAATCCTCTGTAATACTTAACAGGGCTGTAATAATGACAAGTGAATTAAAAATATTTATTAGGCTGGAAAGGAAAAGACAAGTTTCTCTGCCAAACTGATTCCCTCCACCACAATGCCTTGCTCTAGGTGCTGTTTCTTTTTCACGTCCCACGAGGACCAGAAACTGGGATTATTTTCTTTTTTAAAAGGACAATCACTAGATGATTACAGATAAATAATTTTCTCCCACTCTTCATGGCAAGATAGTGCTCATCTGGTAGCCCTAATCTTTTTTTCCTTCACATTATCCTTGTCAAGAAAAGCAGAAGAAACAGAACTCTTTCCCCCAGTATCAGATGGATTGTTTATTATCCAGAATGCACATGAACCTTGTGCATCGGTATTGATGAATATAAATGTACAGAAGGGGGGGGGGGATTTGCAGTCTTAGCCACAGATTCCTGTCAAGTAAGTTCCACAAAGAGAGATCTTGTCTGTGGAAGCATTTATCTGCATGTTATGCAAATAGATGTATCCTTCCCAGCCTGTGAACTGACCTCTGTTTCTCAAGGGTATGGATTATGCATAGGCAATGTACAGACATAGGCTATATGATGGTTGGACAAGGAAGGAAGGAAGGGGGGAGGGAGGGAGGAAGGGAGGGAGGAGTATGGATCATGCATACGGATTCTACAGACATAGGTTATATGATAGTTGGATTAAGAAGGAAGGAAGGAAGGAAGGAAGGGGTTTGGCTCATGCATAAGCAGTCTACAGACATAAGTTATATGATGGCAGGACTAGGAAGGAAGGAAGGAAGGAAGGAAGGAAGGAAGGAAGGAAGGAAGGAAGGAAGGAAGGAAGGAAGGTATGATTCACGCATAAGCAATCTACACACATAGGTTATATGATGGTTGGACTTTGAATAGATGGGGGTTAAGGAATGAGTCTGGGCAAAGCCTCAGTTTCCCCATCTTGCATAGGCTCATTTTATATACCATGCATATCTGCACATGCGGAGCTGTGTGTATGTCTATTCTGCGTGGTAAATCCTTCAGCCTTTTCTGCACATTAAATAATGTATATACACTATATTTAGCATCTGAAAACCCTTTAAACACAATGGCTATTATTTTTGAAATGGAGGCATAGAAATAATTCTAACATCTGGCAAAAGGGCAATTCTTCATGCTCTTCAGACTTCATCATCCATTGCAGAAGCAAAACATTAGCCATATTCTTTGCATATGTTTAAGAAACCAACTACACATATTAAATAGCGTATACTATAGCTGTTCCCTTAATAGATGCTTTTGTGTTTGCTGTAATTGTTCCAAATTGTACTGTACACTGCCAAGAGTTGTGAGAGATATGGGTGGCCTATACATGTAATAAGTAAATAAATTATCTTACAAATGTTACATATTACATGGAGCAAACAAACAAACAAACAAACAAAAAAACAAGAGCAGGGTAAAATTTACTCCTTAACTCCTGAAGTTGAAGTTGCTTTTAATATAAATACATATGTAAATATATGCCTACATAGCTCATTTGGAATATATATATATATATATAGTCCCTTTATCCAGTTTAAACAAATCCTTTTGGAGCCTTAACCATTGCTTTTGGTGTTCCTCCCTTTCAAATGCCACTCATTGTTTATCTCCTTGATGAGCAGAGTCTTACTTTCGGGGAATCTATACTGATTGTCTTCCAGCAATGCTTGTTCCTCTATGCGCTTACTTTTTTCTTCTTTGGTTGCTTGTTCATACCAGTTTGCCTAGATTTGGCATTTTGCTGACTGTCTTATAATTAGATCTGTTGTTAAAAGTTGGCATTAGAATGGCTATCTCCCAGTCCTCTTGCACTAGGGCCAATTTTAAACATAGGTTTGCTAGATCAGGCAGTCCACAACTGAGTGCTTTAAGAACTTTTGGTGGATGCCTTCAAGACCTGGAGACTTCAGAAGATGCAATTTTTCAAAATATCCTAGAATATCTTCCTCTTTCAGCTCAATATACTTTAGTTGTCCCCAAAACTCAATATAAGCTCAGCTACTCTCCTGTATCTTTTGTAATAAATAAAGATGCAAGAAAGTAATTTTGTTTCTCTGCAATTTCCATTTCCTCCCTGACCATCCTTTTCACACTTTTGATGTCTTAACAGTCCAACTGTTCTCCTGTCCTCCCTTTTTTTTGCTTCAAATATATTTAGAATTCTTTTTTCTTTCCTTAATGCTTTTTGACATAATGTTCTTCAACCCTCCCCCCTCCTATTTTGCATTCTTGATGATCGCTTTACACTTTCTCCCAGACTTTGTGCGCTCCGTTTTGTTCTTCTTGTTAGGACAGATTTTCCATTTCCCAAAGGAAGCTTTTTTAACCTTTACAGCTTCCTGAATGTTACTAGAGAGCTTGGTGGCCTCTTCCTGGAGTTAGTTGAACATGGTGGAATATATTCCAGTTGAACCTCATTGTAGTTTTAAATAAACTTGTGACACAGTGGAGAGGTTGGGCCTTCTTGTCTTCTCATTCCCTTTCACTAGTCCCCTCATTTTTGAGAGGCCCATCCCTTTGCTGTCAAATATGACTGGGTTGAATTTTTGTGGGTTCCCATTTCCATGGATGCTAGATATAACAGTTTGGTTAGTTTATGAGTGTGTGAACCATAAAGGGGTTAGGTTATTTGATAACCAAGTTAAGTATGTTGTGTGTAAAATAAATGTGCTTTAACTCTTTGAGTCATGCTGTGGTCCCTAACTAGTTTTCTTTTTTACGCGCCAAAAGAAAAGTTATTCACATAAATTGACCACTTTTTAGAAATGTAAACCAAAGAGATGGGGTCAGGACCATTTGAACTGTAGTCACTGTGGGAGGTAAAGAATTAAAGACATCTTACTTCTATGTTAGGATCTCAGTCTGGTTCCAATCCTCTGCATGTCCTTTTTCCAATGAAATATGGTTGGGAATAAATATCGTAAGTAATTCGACCCATACAGACAGTTAGATTAAGAATGAGGGGGTTGCCATCTGTGGGTTTGTTTGGTTTGCATTTTTGCAGCATCTCTAAATGGTCATTAAAAGTTTTCAAGTGTCACCAGCGCCTCTGCAGAGACTCACTGGGTAGTATCTGTTTGACCTTCTGATCACAGGTCAACCTCTGTATTTTCTTTCAGAGTCCAAAGAACAGTTCCCACCAAATAACAGATGAAGCAGCAATTCTGTGTCTGGACTGAATCACTCTCGGACTTTAGGAATGTAATATTATCCAATACGCCTCTATATCGTCAGTAGTCCTTCATCATCATCAGACACACAGAAATGTAATAGATTGAGACAAAAGATTTGTATGGCCATCCATATTATATAAAATAATTGTGGGTTGCTAACAGCAATCAAACAAAAGACTAAAAATTACTTGACCCAGCTGAGGTTGCCCTTTCTTTGCCATGCTGATTTCCTGCAATTACTTTCTCTTCTTCCCTTTTTGAGAACTAGAACTATGTATATCCTGTGAGAATATATGAGTATAAAAGCAGAGAATCATGTCTACCTGGAAAAAGCAAAATGTCCTGAGGGCTATTCCTCAGTAAAGCAAGGAGTTGCCAAGCCACATTGCTAACCTCAAATATATATTTCCCCCCAGAAGTAATATTCACATTGCCAAGGGAAAATAATCATTTGGCTGTCATTATCAGCCAGAGCTCAGATTGTGGGATTGTTGGATGTCTCTATCCTAGCATTGGAGACCAATTAAAGAAGTTCATCCCAGTTCCAAACTCTGTTAAAAACTCACCTCTCTGTTCTGGCACTGTCAAGTGGAGTTCCCTCCTCTGTTTTACCTTCTACTTCTTTTTGCTTGTTATCTACAAAACTGGTTATATAAATTTGAGAATGGTTTCCATTTCTAGTTAGACTTGTATACCTCAACCTCCCCCCCCCCAAACTGGTTGTAGTCCTTCAGATGTGGTATATGATAGCCTTAATTTCATCACAATGTAGTCTGACATATCTGTAAGGCACCAGGATGTGCAATGTTGATGTGTGGTATTCCTCAGCCTACTTAATAAAAATAATTATATAATGATTCCAGTTGGTTTCAACCTCTGCAATGGCCTTGTTTATATTGTGAAACACTTTCTTTGACATAAGTGTTTAATATTTTGAAGCCTTTCAAATATTTTCCAAAATAATTTCCTTTTATCATTTCACAACATGGCATCTTAGCAAGTGTGATGGACACCATTTCTTAAAATCTTTTATTATCTTTTTTAAAAAGTGCCTGAAGAGTTAATTCAGTGTGCATTAAATCAGTGTGTGCTTGTGTCTGCATACCTACATGTGTACAACTACTAAAGACAATACCTAGAAAATGGTGTTTTATGAAGAAATATATTTGTTCATTTATAAAGCAACTGGTTTCATTATTCAAGCATGATATTCATAAATCCTCAGATCCCTATAGTCAGGATAAAACAGTCTTGACTGGCATTTCAAAACAGGCAAATTGCTCCAGAAATTATCCTGAATTGTCTTCATCTAGGGAAGACAGTGGAGAACTGTTACTAGTGCTTCTGTCTCATTCCTTCATCCTCAGACTGAATAATGCATGTGTACACTGTACATGTGGTGGATTCACCAGCTGAAAGGGAGGGGCACTCTTTAGGGAGGCTAAAGAGACATTCCAGCATGGAGTCAATTCAGGAAGGAAACGTATGAGGTCAAACCCTGAAGTCTACATCTGCTGTTTCCCAAGGGAAGACGGGCAGTCTGGTGAAATTCTTGTAATATAGGTGATCAACAATAAAATACTATATTTCCACGAAAATAAGACCTAACCGGAAAATAAGCCCCAGCATGATTTTTCAGATGCTTTTAATATAAGTCCTACTACAGAATTAAGCCCCAGTGAAGACGGGGCTATGGTACTACATTTAGTACCGTATTTTCCTAAAAAGGAGACCTAACTGGAAAATAAGAACTAATACGTCTTTTGGAGCAAACATTAATATAACACCATAGCTTATTTTCAGGGAAATATGGTATCTACTTGGGCCCATCCACGGAGTGGTTCTTCTTGCTTGTGCATAACAGAGCAGGGGGGAAGCACTTTCTCTGGATAGAAGATGAAGGGTATCTGGGCTGATCCTACTCTTGAGCTTACAGTCTTGGTATCACCCAATTCCAGTTCCTCATCCCTGCTCTCGGGAAGCATGTACCTAGAGGACTGCTTAAGCCAGTTCTTGACTTATTAACCTGATGACTCACTCTTTTTTTATTTAATTCAGCTGATGACTGTAATTGTCTCCACACTCCTCAAAATCCATACATGCGCTCAACTTTCTCAAAGCATTCAAAAGATATTTACTGACCTCGGAGGGGGGGTTTATAACATGAGCTATACACATCTTTTAATTACATCTAGTAATAATGGTTGGATGAAAGCCTTCTCTTAGCATTGATACATGTAAGTTGCAATTATAATGATTTATTAAAAGCATATTTTCTGGAATAGTTTAATGGAGTCTTGCCAGATCTGTAATTTCTAGGTTAATAGTTCATAATGAAATGTTCTATAAACAAACAAAATGACCCAAACAAACATTAGGGCTTGTCATTACAATATGGTTGGATTACTTGCTTAACAAATTATTGAATCTGCAAGAGAGAATTTTAAAGATCGTATGTATGTATGTATGTATGTATGTATGTATGTATGTATGTATGTACGTACGTACGTACGTACGTACTATATGTGTGTGTCAGTGGTGGGTAGTGTGTATGTACAAACAAATATACACACACACACAAACATATAAAAGGAGAAAGGCAGAATACATGTGTATTTTGATAACCTGATACAATAAACCTGCTGACTTTAAAATCATATAACAGAAATTATAAATTGTACAGTGGTTTAGAGTTTAATTGCTTGGAAAGCTGACCACAGAACCACAACCTTTCTCCGGGCACTCATATTTTCAGGAAGCCTCGTTGGCCCCCAAATGGGTAATAGCAAGTATCTCTTTAGAGGATACTTTTGAAACCCTATAAAAACAGCTGTGCATTTCACCATAAGGTTAGGCAACACACAAAACTTCAATCCTCTTCAGGTCCCTCTGGCAGAAGTCAAGATGAAACGCCATCATGTTGGATAGCTGTAATCCTATACCTGCATGTACTAAACCAACCTCGTTTTCTATGCAGAAATCTCAGAAAGGGAGATATTCATGCTGTGTCAGGGCACCAGAGCTACTCAGCACAGACCCAATCCCCACATTCATTTTAACTAATAGCTGAAGAGAGCTTTGGTCATTCTTTCATCCAAGAAGGCGATGAGACCTTCTCACTTACACAGCCGTCCATCGGGACCTCCTAACTCCTAGGACTGCCTCAAGCAGGATAGACCAACACTGCTTATGGCTGTATCTTTTTCTCCTTGTGGCAATCAACATCTCTTTGTCCTTCATTCCTGTCCATGCCTTGACAGCGTTCATCTGTCAGCTATTCCCCATGCCTCCTCCTTCCTCTGCATGCCTTTCCTTAGTGTTCTCCCACCCTCTGTAGATCTTCCTGTCATCAGGGGAATCCTAATCAAGCTCAACTGGGGGAAGTGGTGGACTCCTGATTAGAGTAACAGCTTCAGTCCATTTATGTGGTCAATTTGTTATCTCAAAGGAAAGAAACGCATTTCCCATCTACTGTATTTCCCCTCTCCCATCCAACCTTCTGGTTGGGCAGCCTTGGTTTGGCCTCCCTCCCATGATCCCTGCACGCAACTACTGTGACTTCAGTTTTTATGCACACAGAGAAATGCAGAGGGCCTAGGAGCTAGAAATATTTCCATACAAAGGATGTTATTTTGCCTTGCAAATAACAAATTGTAACCAGACAGCCAGACTGGAACTGTATAGCTGCGAAGCTAATAAGAGCTGTATGGGAAAGGTGATTTTTGTCTTTTCCTGTTCCTTTACAATAACATAGAGATGACATTGAGATGAGTACAAGGAAGCCAAGTTGGATGTCTTTGCCTTTAAGTGTGAATAGTTGAAATACAGGGTGGAGGTATTGACATATTTGACATCACAATGGCTACTCATCTGTTTCTGCTACCAGATTTCTTCCTTCTCCTCCTCCCTTCCTTCTCCTCCTCCTTTCTTATATCACGGTTAAATTCTGTATTTTGTTTTGTTGTTTGCATTAGCCTCTTGTAATGATTTTTTCTGGTATTTTTATATGGATTCATTTCTTGTAATTGTTTTTATGTTACTTTTATGGGCAGCCCAGAGTCATTGGAATCTGGCAGCATTAAAAGAGAATAAATGAATGAACAAATAAACAAATATATTAAGGTTAAGTGAAATCAAGCTGTTTTGTTTTTTTTAAAGCAGCATCATGTTTCTCAGTTTTTGGCACATTCCTTTGGGCATGCAGATTTTCTTTTATGAACAAAGTATATAAGCATGGAGCAGTCAGTACTGAAACGATCTCTGTTAGTTTGGTTTTTAAACATTTGGATATTGTAGATATTATATTGCAGTTATTTGATTACCACACCATTCTATGCCCTTGAATACTAACAATTCTTATCAGCTCCTAGCAGATCTTTCTGAAATCAAATAACTGTTTAAAAAGCAGGACGTTGAAAAACTTAAAGAGATAGGCTAGCTTTCCTTTAAAATGTTTTTGAGAGATGAAGCCAAGAAAGAAAAGACAAGACGAGGCCATTTGACTGGGATGGCCTAAGGTTCCTGCCTTGAGCAGAGGTTGGACAAGAAGACTCCAAGGTCCCTTCTGGCCCTATGACTCTATGATTGGGAGTAGACTGATTTTTGAAGGCAGAGTACAGTTAAAGTGGGGACCAAGAAAAAGGCAGCCTGTGATGGTGGAAATAAGGGGAAAAGGACAAATTGTAGCTCATAGAAAATGGAAAAGCTAAAGAAAAATGTACCTCAGAGATTATAGATTGTTCAATTGCTGTGGGATGGAGGGGCGGGGGAATAGCTTTCTCTAAGAGCAAGTCCTTCTAATCGAGATATATCCACACTTCTTTCCAATTCATCAATTCGCAGTTTGATCTTGGATATATGCAAGTAGTCCTGGACTTACATCCACAATTGAGCCCAACATTTCTGTGGCTAAATGAGACCTTTGTTAAGTGAGTTTTCTTGCCACAGTTGTTGTCAAGTCAATCACTGCAGCTGTTCAGTTAATAACATGTTTTTAAGTGACTCTAATTTCCCCATTGACTTTACTTGTCAGGACCTCGCAAAAGATGATCACATGACCCTGGGGCATTGCAACCATCCTAAAGATGGACCAGTATCCATGCATCTGAATTTTGATCATATGACCGTGATCAAAATGGTCAAAAATATGCAACAGTCATAAGTATGAAAAATAGTTATGAGTCATTTTTTTCAATGCTGATGTAACTTTGAATGGTCACTAAACACACTGTTGAAGGCCGAGGACTATCTGCCCAATCTCCAGAAATTAATTTTCCCTGAATCCCTCAGATATGCTGAACACTGTCCCATCCTGAAAGAGGGACGTGGCGGCTCAGTGGCTAAGACACTGAGCTTGTCGATCAGAAAGGTCGGCAGTTCAGTGGTTCAAATCCCTAGCGCTGCATAACAGAGTGAGCTCCTGTTACTTGTCTCAGCTTCTGCCAATCTAGCAATTCGAAAGCTTGTAAATATGCAAATAGAGAAATAGGGACCACCTTTGGTGGGAAGGTAACAGCATTGCATGCGCTTTTAGCATTTAGTCAGCCACATGAGCCAGCCACATGACCATGAAGACATCTTCAGACAGCACTGGTTCTTCGGCTTAGAATGAGATGAGCAGTGCCCCCTAGAGTCAGGAACAACTAGCACATATGTGCAAGGGGAACCTTTACCTTTACCTAATTCCCATCCTTTTCAGCTGCATGGATGCTATCTATCTAATTCTTTCTGACTATTCTCCCCATACCACCAATGCCTTTTGTGTCTCTCCCCTAGTTTCTAATCCCTCCAGGCAGTTCCTGCCCTATTCCCAAAGGGGAGGGGGATTATCTTGTGTTATGGTGCCTTGGGTCAACTCACCTCTGTCTAGCACTTCCCTTTTATGGCTTTGGCTTCTCAGCATGAGACTTCACTGGGAGGCCTCTCTCTACCAGTTCCCCTCCTTAGGAACAAGTTGCCATTAAGCATGGGTGTACCTTTGAGGTGGTAAAATACAGTACGGAATCACTCTGACGGCATTTCATTTCAATTAAATTAAATTCAGTCAGCCAGATTAGAAAGGAAGAGACAAGAAAAGCCGATCCCCATCCCACACAGACGCATAAGCCAGCGCAGCTCCTGCTGACAGGAACACTGGGAAGCGGTTATTGAATATAAACACGCTGTGTAATTTACATGTTAATTATGTTGAATGTGCTACAAGGCCATAATTAGAAACTAATTGGGTGAGAGCACATGTAATTGGTTTTGCTGGCGTAGCGGACATCCTCCTGATGCACCTGGGAAGGCTTTCTCATCCAAAGGATTAACTTTTGTTGATTGCAATGACAACTACTGGTGCCCAAGTTCCTTTAAAAACAAAAGAACATACACCGGGGATATGGAGGTATTATTTTATCGGTATACATTAAATGCATATATTTAAAACCTTTCTGTAGGATGCTGTCTTCCAGATGGATCTCCCTGTGGGAATTAAAACTATCTACTTCTTTTCTAAATCCAGAAGTGTAAGTTTTCTTGGCTAAAAGCCAAGGCAAAATAGTTCCAAAAATGTTTAGTGTTAAGGAATTCAGAAGAGAGACATCTTCCCTTTCACAACGCCTGGATTTCTAACGGTCAATTTCAAAATGGCTGGATTGAGAAAAAGTGGCTACTGATTATTTGCATACTTTAACTTATTCAGGGATATGCCATTTTCAATTTCTCCATTGCTTAGCAGCAAGCCTGGCTAAAAATACATTTAGCACTGGGAGCTAATTGATATTCACTAAAATGCCATCCATGTGGGAGGTATAATACAGGACAGAGAAAGGGCACTGGGATTTGCAATCTGTCTCAAATGGACAAAACAAAGATTGTGGGAATGTCAAATTAATTGCTAAAATGGCATAAAAGATAATTCTGTGCCCGCCTAAAATATTTGATCATTCTAAGCCATAGGAAAACAAGGAATGCCTCAGGCCTTTTGCTGTATGTCAGGCATTCAGGGCGCATACACAGTGAATTGTATCCAGAAGAAGACTTGGCACTGTCTAAAACATTGTCATTCCAAATCACAATTATGCACTAGACCAGGATTCATGACATCCAGCTGGCCATACAAGCAGAGAAGCTTTTTCCAGCAAAATGAACTTAGACATGTAATTTGCACGACAGCGAGATGGCTTAACCTGTCAGGAGCTCTTCAAATGTCATGCTAGAGAAGGAGGCCCAGTGAAAACATACATATCTGTAGATAATTTATTTTTTTACAAAATCTGGTTCTCTAGATCATTTTGTTCAAACGGAACGTGTTTAAAAAAATAAATTCTGTTCACTGGTTAAAATTATAATCATGGTATGCTATTCTATAGGCAGTGAATACAATGGGAATGAAGCAGGAGAAATCGACATCTAATAGGATGTGAATGGTATTGGTAGAGGGATGGAAGAATTAGGTAACTGATAGATGGGTTGGATGAAGGAGCAGATGATGAAAGTTGTTGAGGAGAGAGAGATCTGTGTGTGTACAACAAAGATAACCAAATCAGTTAATTATTATTGGCTCAATTTGTAGAACATGATAAACTTGCTTAGTATTCGTCATGGTTAGGTTTGTGGTGTTGCACAATCCAGTATATGGTTAATTCAGTAATCAGTAATCCAGTGCAGGGTTAATTCATTATTGCCTTAAAGTGACAATTCCTTCAGTCCACTACAAAGAATCATTTAACCAAGGGCAATCAATTTTAAGAACCCGCTAATTGGCCCACTATTAATGCTTCTTAATAGGCTGGTATGGAGAGAAATTCAGATGGCAATCAAGGAAATGTAGGTGCTACCTGAAAACAACCATAGAATAGCAAAGCTGGAAGAGAAATGATATATAATTACAAGTCACACTAGAAAGGAACCAGCTTTGATTTCCCTGCTGTTTCGTAAACTGGTAAGTGGAGTCACCAAAAACAGAAGTCTTTAAAATTTTAGAACTGGTACAGGGGTGGCTTACTGCCAGTTCTAACCTCTTCTATAGAAGAGGTTCCACAAATCTACCATGCCATTTAGAACCGGTTCCAGCTCCCTCCCCCCCGCCCATCTGCACCACACTTGCCCCGCCCACTGCTCACTGATTGGCTGGCTCACCAATCTCCCCGCCCGCCTCTAAGAGTCCTATCTAAACCTTAAAGTCTTAAAGCTGTCAAGTTTAAACATCCCTGGGGTTTTTTTCCTAAAGGGTTAGGGTCTTGTAACTTGACAGCTTTAAGACTTGCACACTTCAATGCCCGAGTTCCTGAGCTAACATGACTGGAGGAGGAATTCTGGGAGTTGAAGTCCACAAGTCTTAAAGCTGTCAAGTTTGAACACCCCTGGGGTTTTTTTTCTAAAGGGTTAGGGGTGCAAGGGTCTTGTAACTTGACAGCTTTAAGACTTGCATGCTTCAAATGCCAGAGTTTCTGAGTCAACATTTTGGTTGCTAAGTAAGAGTGTTGTTAAGTGAGTTTCACCACATTTTACAAGTTGGCCATGCCCACCCAGTCACATTACTTCCAAGCCACTCCCACTCAGTCACATGGCTGGCAAGCCACTCCCACTCAGTCACATGACCGACAAGCCACTCCTACAAAGCAGGCCACACCTACAGAAGGGGTTCTAAAAAAAATTGAAACCCACCACTGAACTGGTATATAATAGGTTCTGCTTTATGAAGGCTATAATATAAGTTTGCAGAATGTAAAAATCAGTGATTAAATTATTTTGGTCTTAGACTGCAGATTTGGTTTAATTATAAAACTGGGTTCTAGGTGGAAAAAAACCAACATTTAGGGCATTTAGTTAATGTACGTATCCCAATTAAAGCACCCTTGTTTTTTGCTGTGTTCTTAGCATTAATTTTTTTTGGCCAATCTCAGTTCATTTAGAAACTTTTTGTTGCAATCTTTACAATTTTGGGTGACATGTATATATCCTTCTTTGGGAATCTTTTCCTTTTTATTCCTAGTATATTGTATTCTTAAAAAATGTCATTAAAGTGGTTCTGTTGGCTTCTTTTGATGCTTTCCCATTTTCTTTCTCATTGGAATTGTTTGTAATCATACTTTTAATATTGCCTTTTTTGGAATTCCTATTGTCATGATTGCTTCTCTCATTCCTCTTTTGCCAAGTAATCCTCATTATCATCACTGTATTAAAACCCAATATTTTGAAGTCCAAGATTTGCTTAACTAAGATAAGAACCACCATTACCCATTTATTACCACCATTGTTCCTGTTACTTACACTTCCTCAACTAAAACTTCCCTCTCGGTTAGTTCCAAATAGCTGATCCTTCATCTTCTGAAAGAGAAAGTTGTCAGCACCACATAATCAGGAATTTACTGAAAGGACTAAGCTTGGCAGAATTTGTCTCCCAACAGATGTAACAGTGCTTTCAATAAAGCCCCCCTACCAGTCTACTTCATGCTTCTTTGAATGATCTGTAATTTGCTTTTGGAAAGCATCGTCCATATCTACTCTTTCACTGGGGTGGGTGATAGTAGACACAAAGAACAGTATTGTTTTCATTTGTTTTCTCTATTATTTTAAGCCAGATGCTGTCTACTGTATCAGCAAATTCATTCATTTGGATTTTTGAGCAGGTGATAACTCTTTACATCATCACCAAGTTCATTCACTTGGATCCAATGCCTTTCTACGGTTTCTGGAGTTTTAACAAATGGTATCCTTTAAATTCTATAATCATGAGAGCCATTCCACCACATCTTGATTAATTAAAAGTATTTGCATTCCTATACATTCAGTTCAGTACCCTAACTCTATCATTAATGTACAGATAATGAATAGTGTTTCTTTCTGATTTTTCACTGAATTTTTTTAATAAGCCTTACTCACTTAGCTCACTTTTTCTAAAGTCATGATAGTTTTTTTTTAAAATTTCAGGCTTTCTATAGCTATTGCCTATAATTTCAGCTGAAACCCATCACAATCAAACTTGCTATGCTTTGTTTTGACATATTTTTCCAGTCCTTGTGATATGCATTTTGTTTTAATAGCCCATCTTCCAGAAAATTCAGCCTTTAGCCTCAGAAACCAAATCTTTCCCATAGACACTATTTGTATACTCAGCCATTCATCTGTAGCATTCAATTTTCCCTTTCTGGAGCTCTTCCAGACTGCAAGGATGGATGAAAAACACCATACGAGCTACTGGAGTCTCGAGTTTGCTTCCTAGGTCCCAAAGTCAAAAGTGATATGATTGCAGCTGTCCTCACATGATTTAGTAGGAACGAATAATTGTCCACTTGACAATTGTCAACTGAATTTAGTGGGCTGTCTAAGTTGTTTTATCACTTTTTCATTTTTTGCTTCTGGCAAATGACATACATCATGAAATTATCAGACAGTTTCATTTCCAGATAGAAGTGTCTCAGGCTGCACAGTTCTTTTGCGCATGTGCGAGAATTGGAATGGCGGCCAGGGCTCCTTCGTCGCAGAAGACCTGGCGAAAAAAGCTCTAGGAGCCCGTGGAATTAGCCTCTCACCGCCCTCACCAGGGTCCTCCGGGATGCCAGAAACTCGGAGGACCTGTACGAGCCACGAGCTGAGGAAAACCGACGCCTTCGGCCGAGCCGGGATTTTAAATTCTCCAACGCGGCTGGGCGTCCCTGCTGGCGGGCGCGGCGGCCGCGGCGGGCGCGGCGGCCGCATGGTCATGGTGGAGGAGGGGGCGACGAAGAGCGTTTTATGGTGGCTCCGGCGGCCCCAGCGGTGGCTGGGCATCCCAGGCGATAAGCGCAGCAGCTCCATGGTGGCACTGGGAGCGGAGACAAGTAAGGGCGTGGCGCGGCGGCTTCAACAACGGAGGGGTTCTTTGGCCCCTTCCCTATTTTCATCTTTACAAGCTCTGAAGCCTGGAGAACAACTCGGTGGACAGAGTGGCGGACAGCTCAGAGAACTGGGGGTTTTTATGGTGACTTTGGCTGGGCTGAGGATTTATCATCATTGGTTGGAGCTGGGAAATACGAACGGGGGCTTTGTCCGGCTTAGGCAAAGCGGGCGGCTGACTGGACATGCCGTGGCTGGAGCCTTTTCCGGATGCCCCTCCCCTCCATACTTTACTCGGCTTTACAGCGACACCATTGTTTTTAACAACATTACTTCCCTCACCAATGCTGTCCCCTTTTATCAATACTGCTGCTGGTACTGTTACTATTTCTTCCAGCAATATAGACCCCTGTTCCAGCACTGTCTCTTCTACCAACTCTGCCTTGGTTACCAACACTACTTTCTCTATCAACGCTGCCTATTTTACCAATATTGGTTCCCTGCCGCTTGGGACTTCGCCTACCAGATTTTCCTCACCCATAGACCTAGGGCTTGTGATCCTGTTTGTCTTAGCCCTGACTATTACCATCATCACTACTGGTTTCTATTCCCAGAAGGACACTTTGGTCTGGGCAACAGATGGACAGTTGACAGCAACGAACCGAACTCGCACCTAAAAACTTTTAATTAATTGCGCAACTATTTTAACCTTTATTCTTTCTTTACTCTCTTCTTTTTTCTCTCTTTGTACGGGCTATGCATGAGGTATGTATGAGATGAATGACTGTCCCACTTTTTATGATTATATTGTTGTATATTTTTGTGTTTTTAACGATTACGTGGGGACTGTTTGGGGGAGTGTATGAGTATGTGTGATTCGGAGGACCTGCCGGGAGTTGCGGGGGCTGGAGGGGTGGTTGGGGGGACTAGAGACACGGGAGAGGGTCGGGGTATTGCGGTCGTAACAGGGAGGGGCAGATATGGCGGGGACTTCAGGGCAGGCCATTACCGGGGAAGGAGGGTTCGCTACATTACAGAGATCCCTCCTTCCGGCCCTGGGAGTCCCACTCCAAGACCAGATGGCGTGAGTAGTCAGGACCCTGGTCTCAGGCTGTTGTCGCTAAATGCCAGGTCTGTTGTTCATAAAGCTCCTCTCGTCCGGGACTTAATTATAGACGAGAGGGCAGACCTGGCATGTATTACTGAAACCTGGCTGGGCCCAGAGGGAGGAGTCCCCCTTGTAGAGCTGTGCCCAGAGGGATTTCAGGTGCTGCATCAGCCGAGAGCCCAGGGAAGGGGTGGGGGTGTGGCCGCTGTTATCCGGGAGTCGTTAGTTCCTCGCAGGGTCCCTGCTCCGGAGATTGTCGGGTGTGAGTCTTTGCTGCTAAAGTTGGACCTCAAGGGTCAAGTGGGTTTGCTGCTAACGTACCTGCCTCCCAACAGCGTTGCAGCAGCCCTCCCCTCGCTCCTCGAGTCGGTAGCCGAGCTGGCGATTGAGTTCCCTAGGCTGATGGTCCTGGGGGACTTTAATCTGCCATCGCTCGGTGAAAACTCTGATGGGACGAGGGAGTTCATGGCTTCCATGACAGCCATGGGCTTGACCCAAGTAATTCGAGGCCCAACCCATACAGCGGGACACATGCTTGACCTTGTATTTCTCTCGGAGCAGTGGATTTATGATCTTGGTCTGAGGGGGAGTGACATCATACCCCTGTCGTGGTCAGACCATTGCCTGCTGAGGCTCGACTTCCGGAGGCCAAACCCCCACTGTAGGGAGGAGGAACCGACCAGGTGGTTCCGCCCCAGGCGTCTTATGGAGCCATCAAGGTTCCAGACAGAGCTTGGGGTTATTCCTGACACTTTCGCCCACAGTCCGGTGGAGACTCTGGCTGCTGCGTGGTACTCGGCAGCGTCAGAGGCCCTCGACCGGATTGCGCCACTGCGGCCCCTCCGAGGCGGCGGATCCCGGAGGCCTCCTTGGTTCACCGAGGAGCTCCGGGAAATGAAGCGCCGGAGGAGATGCCTAGAGCACCGTTGGAGGTCCGATAAGTCCGAATCGAACCGAGCAATGGTAACCACCTGCACCAGGGAATATACTAGGGCACTTAGGACAGCTAAAAGATCACACATAGCCTCCCTGGTTGCATCCGCTGAGTCCCGTCCAGCCGCCCTGTTCAGGATAACCCGCTCCCTATTAAACAAAAGGGAGACGGGGGAACCCCTGCAGGGCAGAGCGGAAGAATATGCCCAATTCTTAGCGGACAAAATTGCTCGGTTTCGGTCGGACTTGGACTCCACACCCGCAGTTCCAGCCGAGGCACAGGGGGACCAAGTAGAACAGCTCTGGGTTGAGTTTCAGGACGTTATCCCCGGGGATGTGGACAAGGCCATGAGAGCTGTAAGTTCCTCCACCTGTGTTCTGGATCCGTGTCCCTCATGGCTGGTTGCTAACTGCAGTGAGGTGACACGAGGCTGGATCCAGGCGGTTGTAACCGCCTCCCTTCGGGAGGGGAACTTCCCCGCCTCATTGAAAGAGGCGGTGGTGAGACCCCTCCTGAAGAAACCATCCTTGGATCCAGCTGTTCTTAACAGCTATCGCCCGGTCTCCAACCTCCCCTTTCTGGGGAAGGTTGTTGAGAAGGTGGTGGCCTTTCAGCTCCAACGGTCCTTGGAGGAAGCAAACTATCTAGACCCCTTCCAGTCTGGCTTCAGACCCGGTTACAGCACAGAAACCGCTTTGGTCGCATTGGTGGATGATCTTTGGAGAGCCAGAGATGAAGGACATCCCTCCATCCTGGTCCTCCTTGACCTCTCAGCGGCTTTCGATACCATCGACCATGGTATCCTTCTGCGACGACTGCGGGAGGTGGGAGTGGGAGGCACCGTGCTACGGTGGTTCTCCTCCTACCTCTCGGACAGGTCGCAGTCGGTGTTAGTGGGAGGGCAGAGATCGTCCCCAAGGCCCCTAAATTATGGGGTGCCGCAGGGTTCGGTCTTATCCCCCCTGCTATTCAACATCTACATGAAACCGCTGGGAGAGATCATCCGCAGGCACGGGATTAGATACCATCAATATGCGGACGATACTCAATTGTATCTGTCCGCCCCGTGCCAAATCAATGAAGCGGTTGACGTGATGGGCCGGGGTCTTGAGGCCGTTATGGACTGGATGAGGATTAACAAGCTTGTGCTCAACCCAGAAAAGACCGAGTGGCTGTTGTGTTTCCCTCCCAAAGATTTGGCCAACATTCCAACACTCAGGCTGGGGGGTCAAATTTTACACCCCTCAGAGAGGGTTCGCAATCTGGGAGTCCTCCTGGATCCACAGCTGTCATTCGACCACCATTTAGCGGCTGTGACCAGGGGGGCATTCGCCCAGGTACGCCTGGTGCGCCAGTTGCGACCCTACCTGAACCGGGAGGCACTCACAACAGTCACCCGGGCCCTTGTGCTCTCTAGGCTGGAATACTGCAATGTGCTCTACATGGGGCTGCCCTTGAGGAGCATCCGGCGACTTCAGTTAGTGCAGAACGCGGCCGCGCGAGTGATCGCGGGTGCACCCCGATTCACCCGCATAACACCTATCCTCCGCGAGCTGCGCTGGCTACCTGTCGATCTCCGGATGCGCTTCAAGGTGCTTTTACTCACCCATAAAGCCCTACATGGCAGTGGATCTGGATACTTGAGAGACCGCCTTCTGCCGATTACCTCCCTACGACCTATAAGATCGCATAGACTGGGCCTCCTCCGCATTCCATCGGCCAGCCAGTGTCGGCTGGCAACTACAAGGAGGAGGGCCTTTTCAGCAGTCGCCCCGACCCTTTGGAACGAGCTCCCCGTGGAGATTCGTACCCTCTCCACCGTCCAAGCCTTCCGCACAGCCTTGAAGAACTGGCTCGCCCGTCAGGCCTGGGGATAAGGACCGTTACCCCGCCCGAATATTGAATGTATGGTGTTGATTTTATTATATGTTGTCGTCTTAATGTTGTATTCCCCTTCCCTTGGTTTTCTGTGAGCCGCCCTGAGTCCCCTCAGGGAAAAGGGCGGCCTACAAATATTAATAAAACCTAAACCTAAAACCTTTGGTTTGTCTTATTGCCGAACACAACATAGCTTTGGGATCCACTGGTTTTTTTTTTCCTCCTGTTTGCTGTATCATCTTTTTTCCCCTCCTGAAAGCTCAAAGTCTCTTTCCCCTGCAAGGGCTCAAAAGCTTTTTCCTTGTGATAGCAGTGCAATATATCCTCCCCATCTCTTTCTTAATCTAGTCCCCTGGGGTTGGGACTGTGTTTACCTTCATCTGCCTCTATTTGTTGTAGAACTTCCTTTCTTTGATCGGATTTCATCTGCTAGAAATATAGGCCAGTTGGTTCTTAGTCTAGGATTTACCTCTCAGGCGGGAGCACAGACATGCTACGACTGCATATTTCTGTCCATTGACCTTCATGTTGGTTGCTTAAGGTATCAGCAGTCAAGACTTTTATTTTATTTTATTTTCTCAGTTTCTTAGATTAGCCAACTACACGCTCTCAGCTTAGAACATTTGTTAAGGATTTTCCTTTAAATTCTCCTGCTGAACTTCACTGGCAAACTCTCGTTTGTTCTCCCTCTTCACTCATGCATTGTCACTCAACAGAAAATAAAATATTATCTACTATCTAATGCTTCCATCAAATAAAAACAAATGTTATTTTACTTAAAACTTCCAGTAGTTGCCACTACTTTTCATCATGCTGAATAGTGCAAAGGTCATTTCACTATGAAAATGCACTGGGACATGTGCGCTTGTTTCAGGAAATAGCAGTTTTGTATTTGTAAGACCCTAACAAATTCATATGCTGCTTTTGGCCCAGGACAAAGTTCTGAATGTTCATTGGTTGGACAGAGCCTGGGAGTTCCGGCATTATTTTCTATCCACAGCCAATTAAAAGAGGATTAGGCTGTCAGCCAGCCATGGCAATGAGTTTTCGTTGATCTCATTCAATGTAGGGCTGCTGACTGTATAGCCCCGATAAGATACTTTGCTAAAAATCAGTTTCCTTAATGAGTTGTTCTTTTATGAATAACTTGTTTCATTTGGAAACATGGGTGCTGTGGAGATAGCAAGTCTCAGGATTTCTCACGAAGAAGAATTCCCAGGCAGAATAGAGAGGCCTTTCCCAATCCTTGGAGTCAAATGGCAAGAGAGCACTACACAGAGGATCTAACTTTCTTAGAGGGCAAAGAGCATCCAGCACATGTTCTTCAGCAGATTCTGAATTCAGAAAGACTGGAGAAAGAATATTCACAACCTGAAACCTTTGGATTACAGGGCATTGATTGGCACCAGTTGCCCCAGCATGGTGAAAACTGGCTGGCAGAGAGTGAGTAGCTTTGTGGATTCTGAATTAACAGTCACCACTCAGATTCTTAGCTAAGTTCAGAGGATTGATAGGCCAATTCATGAAAAAAAAACGCTGTTCCACTTCTGAAATTGGGGATTCAATTCTGTTTTTAAAAAGATTTGTGTCTCCCCCCCCCCCACCAAAAAAACCTGAAAAGAGAATTAATTTTTATTTCTGCTGGAAATTCGACTGGTCTGCAATGAATTCTGTTCAATCCACTTGTTTCTGGTAAACGTGTTTGGATCATTTATATTATTTTCAGTAGGAGACAGAGGATATTATTTACTATAATGATAAGGGATGGATAAGATTTCATAACAAATCAATGTTTGGTACCTGAAATGGCTACATTGAGTTAAAAAGACAAATGTTAAGATTCCACAAACAAGGTCAAGATAAGATGAAAACCTCCCAAGCACCAGATTGTATGGGTGTCTTTATACCACTAAGGAAAGTTGTGGAGACTATCAGAACGCGCTCTACATGGGGCTGCCCTTGAAGAGTGTTCGAAGACTTCAGTTAGTCCAGAATGCAGCCGCGCGAGCGATTGTGGGTGCACCTAGGTACACCCACGTCACACCTATCCTCCGCGAGCTGCACTGGCTACCCATTAGTCTCCGAATCTGCTTCAAGGTGCTGGTCGCTATCTATAAAGCCCTACATGGCATCGGACCTGGGTACCTGAGAGACCGCCTCCTGCCGATTACCTCCCTCAGACCGATAAGATCTCACAGGTTAGGTCTCCTCCGGATTCCATCTGCCAGCCAATGTCGGCTGGTGACTCCCCGGGGGAGAGCCTTCTCTGTTGCAGCTCCAGCCCTCTGGAATGACCTCCCCGTGGAGATCTGGACCCTTACTACCCTCCTGGCCTTCCGCAAAGCCACCAAGTCCTGGCTGCTCCAGCAGGCCGGGGGGCTTGTGAAACATCCAGCCACATGGAAATTGTGAATGTTCTGTCTTTTTTAAAGTGTTGTCTTTGTCTATTTATCCCCTTTCCCTTGTCTATTGTGAGCCGCCCGGAGTCCTCCAGGAGTGGGCGGCATACAAGACAAATAAAATGAAATGAATGAGAAACAGGTGCTGCATTTTTAAGAACATCCCATAGTATTGGGAAGACTCTCTTTATTTGAGTACCTGTTTGCTGTGGATGAATGGACTATGACAACAAAATTAGTGCATAGCACATTAGCTTAGACTGGATTTCATGTCACACTAGCCACTCAAACCTTTCCAAAGTTTTTGCATAAGTGTTACCAGCTTTACACTCATTGCTCATTTATAGTGATAATACAATACAATACAATAGCAGAGTTGGAAGGGACCTTGGAGGTCTTCTAGTCCAACCCCCTGCCTAGGCAGGAAATCCTACAAAGTTTCAGACAAATGGCTATCCAACATCTTCTTAAAGACTTCCAGTGTTGGGGCATTCACAACTTCTGGAGGCAAGCTGTTCCACTGATTAATTGTTCTAACAGTCAGGAAATTTCTCCTCAGTTCTAAGTTGCTTCTCTCACCTTGATCAGTTTCTACCCATTGCTCCTTGTTCTATCCTCAGGTGCCTTGGATCATGCACCCCATTGCTGCTTTCAGCTTTAGTGGCACACTCTTATTTTTTATACATCCTTGGACCATTCCCTTACATGAGAGAGCCTGGCAGAGGGAGAGAGGGGGCAGCCACAGTTATTTTTTACCTCTGAGCATGGATGTCAGGGCATTCTGAGTTCCACACAAAGCAATCCATGATGGAAAAAACTGTTGTACCTACTCATAATGATTTCCAAGTACTTTAAACATATTAGTTTTAAGACAGATAATGTTGAAACTGGCAAATTGATGAGTAATAAATTAGGAGAACTGAATCTAGAAATAAGTCTCAGTCTTAGTCTTGGGACAGAGAGTTTAATGCCCATCCTGCAGCCTCACTTAACCAAGCAAATGGCAAGAAATTGCAAGTCGTGCTTTCCAAAGCAGGACTTGGCAAGAACCAGATAGTCTGTTTTTTGCCCTAAATGGCGTTCTCCCATGTGGCACAGTAAACTTAGATTAACAGCAAACTCTGTTAGTTTAAAGTCTTTTTGAGTGTTCATTGAGTAAGGTCATTAAAAAAAATATGCACAGATCTTTATGGGAATTAATATGTGGGATCAGTCAAAGTTGAATACATCCATCAAATAGCAGCACTGACCTTCCTCAGGCCAAAAATTCACCATCAGATATATATTTTAGTGCCACATATAAGAAATAATAATCTGAGGGTTTTTGCTTGTTTTTTAAATGCCATACATCAACCTCTGTATGTATTCTGTTGTCATCCATCATCCATGGTTCTTGTTTCCTGTCAGCCTTGTGAGCTAGTCCAGACAAGAAACACACCCAAGAGTACTAGCTATAACTTTATTGTAGGCTTATATTAACAGAATCTTCCAAGTCTGAAAATACATATGTCCCTCTCACCTTTACAATCGAAAAAACTAGGGAGGGTTTCTTTTGAGATGTTTGTTCTGTCCCCATTCCTTCTGCAGACTCAGCTACCTCTTGTCTATTCTGGGACTCTTCTTCCTGTCTCCCAAGGCCATTCTCTCATACCATTCTCTCTTTCCCAGCCAGCCAGCACAGGGCAGTCTCTCCTGTCACATTCCCCCAGTTCATCTTGCCTCAGTGCACCCGGTCTTAGAGGCTCTAGGTGAGTGCAAATTGCTATAGAGGAAATATCAACACAGTTAGGCATTCAGGTTTGAAACTTATCCTCTACCTCCCTCTGAAAGGACCCCACAAACCCCATAATTTTAGAAAATAAACAAGTGGAGATGTTCCATTGATCTTTAAATGGCGGCTGACTTTTTTTTTTTTTTTGGATGGTGCTGATGAGGAAATGAAATATCCTTTTAGAGGGCAGGACTGATCTCCAGAAGAGCATTTCATCTCACAATATCTTGTGGCAGCTGCGACTTCTCTTTAGCTGAGATGCAGAAGAACCTGTTAACTAGAGGCATGTGATCTGCACAAAGGAGAGGGCTGAAGACTCTCCAAGTGATCTTGGCTCTCACAGGGTCTTTTTAAATGCAACAAGAATTAAGCAGGACATCTATATAGCTTTCCCAAATCATAATGTGACCTCCAATATTTATCTTCTCCTCCCCCCTCACCCACTCATCACCTAGAAAGTTAGGGATTAGGCCGCTCCTACGTTGCGTCAGCATTTTATGGGGATTTAGATTGGGGAGGAGGTCAGGGGTCATTATGTAGACTCTATTGCCTGTCCATCACCTTTACAAAACTCAGATTAGACCCCCCCCCTTTCCTTCTCTTGGCTGTCACTGTGAATCAGGCCAGCAGTCAGTGGGAGTGATAACTGTCTATCAGAGCTCCGCTGCCCCTCTGTTCCCCCTTCACCAGCCTTGCGGGCTCCTTAACTGGATGGGTGTGTTCATCCACTTCTGATCACTCAGGCATGAGGCCTTTTCAGGTTGGCTTTGTCTGTGGCTTGACGTTTGACTTTCAAAACAGGCAGGGGTATTAAAAGGCTTTCAGTGAATAACAGGGGCTGCAGCTCCATGGAGGCCTCTCGTTGGTGCTTTCCATTCACCCTCCAGGAACAGGTTAACCCTTATTATTATAGGAAAAAAGCCCCTTCGGAGTACAGCTGAGAGTGACGGTGAAGTTTAAAGACCAAGGAACAGGTGCAAAAGCTCTAAGGAATTTCTAAATACCCACAAAGACATTTTCGGCTGAGACCAACTATTGACAAGGCCGAGACACCACATCTTGGTGGGGATTCAAAGGCCAAAACAGAATATGATCAGGAGATACAACCCCTAGAGCCATGCAGCCCCTGGCACATGATGAAGCTATGTTGTTAGCTTTGTGTTGAGGATAAAAGTTGGAGAAAACTTGTGGAAATGCTAGAATTCTAAGAGCGTACACATCAAATGAGATATTCAAGATTTAACTACTGTATTTTTTGGATTATAAGATTCACCGGAGTATAAGATGCGCCAAGGTTTTGAAGAGGCAATTAAAAAAAAAAGTTTTTGCAATCTGCAGACCTCCCATAAATGACCCATTTTTCTCAAAAATGGGCCTGTTTTTGTTTTTTTTTCAAAAAAAAGGGCATAAATAGCCTTTAGGAGGCTTGTAGAGTGTTTCTGGGGGGGGGGATGAGCAAAAAATGGCCTGTTTTCATGAAAACAGGCCCTTTTTATCAAAAAAAGGGCATGCATAGCCTTTAGGAGACTTATACATTGCTCTTGGGTGCTGGGGGGGGGCGCGAAATTGAGCAAAAATGGCCCATTTTTTGCTCATTTCTGCCCTCCCCTGCCCCCAGGAGCACTCTGCAAGGCTCCTAAAGGCTATGCACTGATATTTTGGTGAAGGGGGCGGGGTTGTGGGAGGCAAAAAATGCTGTATTCAGTATATAAGACACACCCAGATTTCAGCCTCTTTTTTGAGAGAAAAGAGTGCGTCTTATACTCCCAAAAATACAGTACTTTACATGGTATCTGATCAGCACATCTGGCTGTTGCAGCCTGACCTTGCCCTTTGCTAAACCCTACAATTAATTTCTTGAAAGTTATACATGGACTTCACAGAATGTATCACTGACTTCCCAATGCTTTCAGAAATGCCAGTGTATTCCAGAGGAAAAACCATCTCTGCTACTTTGATATATTTTCTCTGGTATTGGTTGAATATTTTAGGGAGACGACGGACAGGATGTGGCAGTGGAATTTCACATAAAACCAGGAAAAAAAGAAGTTCTTCCACTTTTTGTAAATGCAGCACATGCTTGTCATATCTTAATATCTGTTGAACATTTGTTTTAAAATGTTGATGAGGTATGCCTTCTCTTCATTATTGTGTCTCTCTCTGGTTTGTCACACATCTTTGCATCTGTGCAGAAATGCAAACTAACTAATTCCCCAATGGTACAAGATGGCTTAGATTCTTAGAAGGCATGGCTATTGTAGAAGGGGCATAGAACCAGAATTGGCATCTTGTTGGTCTTAAAATATCTGAATGACCTGGATAACACCAGAGAGAATTGTGGGAAGAAACGCCTTGACCATGGAGGTGATGACAGGCAGCTAAAGATACCACAATGATTGGAATGGATTTAGATCACTCTAGCACCTGTTAAACAAGGCCTGTTTATCTTTGTACAGAGAAAGATTCTATAGTGGATTAGAAAGATTTTCATATTGTTTTTTTCAAGGTCTTTTATTTTTTTAATACAAATCATACGTATTATAGGAACAATGAGTTGTCTGGGTCTTTTCTTTTATATCCTCTCATTTACATAGTCCTTTTTTACATCATAGTTTCGTTTTCACTTTCTGCCAAATTATTCTCTTCCATTATTTTTCATCTTTATGATTATTTTTTCTTAATACATAAACAATATCTTCAATTGCCCCTTCAAAGTTACACCAAGTTTTTCTTTCTTATTTTCCCCATTGGTATATTTTGCTATAAACAGCATACAGTCTCTAATTCAATTTAGGCATAGAGAGCATTTCTTTCACATTTTTTCTACAATTAGCAATGTACTATCTTCTTTATTTCTTAATTAGTTACATCTCAATAACAATCTTACTACTATTCTCTTTAGTCTACTAATGTAACTCTTTTTCCCTTTCTTCCTCTTTTAAACGTTTTCTCTTGGGCTTTCAAAAATTCCAGTTTTAATTCAAACTCTTCTTCTTCCCCTTTCCCCTAACTTCTTTTTCTTTTTTTCTATTTTTGTGATTAGTTTTCTTCAGAGGTTTTCATATTGTTGAAGGCTGAGTGGAATAAAGTCCATGAAAGGTTGAGACCCAGAGAACAACTCACAGAGGAGTAAAAGTACTGTAGGAGGGATGTAAAGTACCATTAGAGTATCTAATAATGAATAGAGAGCTGATTTGGTGCAGTAATTAAGGTTCTGTCCTAGAAACCAGGAGACTGTGAGTTCTAGTCCTATTACAGGCATGAAAGGCAGCTAGGTGAGTTTAGAACAGTCGTTCTCTCTCAGCCCAACCATCACAGGAGGAGGAAGGAGTGTTAGGCATGTTTGCTAGAATAGAATATTAATAAATAAAAATAAATGGCATGTCCCAGAAGACACGGAGGAAAGATCAAAGGTAGAACTGATAGAGATCATCAGCTAGACCCAGGCCCATTGCTAAATCATCAAAATGAGAGAAATAGAATATTTGCCCCTAAATTCTGTAAGCCTCTTTCTGAAATCTAAAACAAAAAGTTATAGTATTTAGCAATTCTGAGAGTGCCTGTGTAATAGGTATAAATGTATGTTAAGTTCATTTCATATCTACCACGTTTCCCCGAAAATATGACCTGTCCTGAAACTAATGCCTTGCCCATTTTTTGCATGGACAAAAATATAAGCCCACCCCTGAAAATAAGCTCCCTGGACACATACACACCCCTCCAGCCAGGCAGAGCACCACTCACCAACCTAGTGGTATCCCGAAGGCACCAAGCCATGGGAGTCGGGGGGAAAGGCGCTCACCTTGCTTGGCGCCTTCAGGATACCGCTAGGTTGGGGAGTGGAATTCTGCCTGGCCCGAGGGGGGAGTTGCCAGGCGGCTGCTCCTTTGCAAACTGGCTCCTGAAGAGCCAGGCACAGCCTCAGGGGCAAAGCAGCAATGAGGTGACCATGCTCACGAGCAGCTGCCCGGCAAACCCCCTCTCCAGAGCGCCATTCACTGACCTAAGGAGTATCCCTAAGGCGCCAAAGCACATGGTGCTCTGCCTGCCCTCCAGCTCCTGCGGCTTGGCACATTTGGGATACCCCCTAGGTCAGTGCATTGAGCTCTGCCCGGCTGGAGAACGGGTTGTGTGAGCGCCTGTTCCGCCCTTGCTGCGCTCCAAGTATAACTTCTTCTCCAGCTTCCAAACTCCAAAACTCGGCTGCCGAGTCTTCCAGCACTCTAGGTGTGTGCTCTATGGTTGTGGGCTGGCTGCTGGAAGACTCTCTGTCCAGAAGACTCTCTGTCCAGCACCCGGCCCACAACCATACAGCACACTCCTAGAGAGGCTGCTGCTGGAAGCCTTGCTTCTTCTAATAAAATCTGGCTGGATTTTCTTCTTGCTGTCTTTAAATTATGAGGGGGGGGAGGGAGGAAGAGAGGGAGAGGGAGGGGGGAACAAAATGGGAAATATTTGGTTCTGCCTCTTTCAATCAATTCCCTTAAACTCATGTATGTAAGCTATTACAAATTTATTTTTATAATTTAGGTTTTTAAACAACTCAAGGAAGTTAGTTGTGAGTGACAAAGTATATGCATACCTTTAATAAATAAACAATATGTTTTCTTCCCAAGAAAGTTAAAAGTATAATTAATGTCCTCTAAGTTAATGGATGAGTTGTTTACCAGGTACAGAAATCATCTGGAGTGCCTCACATTAATTAGCCTCAGTGTCTCTCAACCTTAGCAACTTTAAATTGCATTTTTTTAGAAGAAAGTTTTGGCAGTAATACTTACTAAATTCTGGGAAGTTCTTGATAAGGTAAAGAGTTGGTTCACTGTCTTCTCATGGCTGTTGTCTCTTCACGTCCTCCTTCTCTCTTGGCTTAACCTGCAGAACCATTAAGTGAAGATGCAAGGAAGATAATGCTCTGTGACCTCAAGTTTATCACTTCTTATCATTGTTTTCCTACCCAGCACAGGGATCTATTTGTGTGTGTCTCTGTGTGTGAGAGAGACGGAAGGGAATGACAACATGAAGATTCTGAGGTATCACTCTCCGAGGATGCTCAAAAATGCATGACAGTCTTATTTTGAAAGCCTTGGGTTTTCATCCAAATGTCGACATAGCCAGCCAGTCAATCTAGCAGCCAACACCTCTGCAAGGTTCTATTTTGCTGAAACTTTCCATCCCAACACAAATCCCATTAGCTTTCAGTTCTGCGTGTTCTGCAGCAGATTCTGCCTGAAGCAGTCTTTGTTGCCAAGGTGGCGCAGTGGTTAAATGCAGCACTGCAGGCTACTGCTAGATCAGCAGGTCAGCGGTTCAAATCTCACCAGCTCAGGGTTGACTCAGCCTTCCATCCTTCCGAGGTGGGTAAAATGAGGACCCAGATTGTTGGGGGCAATATGCTGACTCTCTGTAAACCGCTTAGAGAGGCCTGAAAGGCCTATGAAGTGGTATATAAGTCTACTGCTATTGCTATTGCTATTGTTGCGTCTGCAATTGGAAAGAGGTCTTCCTTCAGAACCTCTGGTAGAAGATGAATCCCATCTAAACCAGATGGCACACACAAACAGCTTGGCATAGTCTGGGGGCCCACAATTCCACAGTGAACATGTTTCACCCCTAAAATTTAGAAGGTGATGACCCTGGCCTTTAACATCTGAACAGTTTGGCTCCAGGTGGTTTATAGAGGTTTATTTTGCATTTGTAGGCCGCCCTTTTCCCTGAGGGGACTCAGGGCGGCGCACAGAAACCCAGGGAAGGGGGGATACAACGTTGAGACAACAACACATAATAAAATAATGAGCAACATGCATACAACATTCGGGCGGGGTAGCAATCCTTATCCCCAGGCCTGACGGGCGAGCCAGTTCTTCAAGGCTGTGCGGAAGGCCTGGACGGTGGAGAGGGTACGAATCTCTACGGGGAGCTCGTTCCAAAGGGTCGGGGCCACTGCTGAAAAGGCCCTCCTCCTTGTAGTTGCCAGCCGACACTGGCTGGCCGATGGAGTACGGAGGAGGCCTAATCTATGAGATCGTATAGGTCGTAGGGAGGTAATTGGCAGAAGGCGGTCTCTCAAGTATCCAGATCCACTGCCATGTAGGGCTTTATGGGTGATCAATAGCACCTTGAAGCGCATCCGGAGATCGACAGGTAGCCAGCGCAGCTCGCGGAGGATAGGTGTAATGCGGGTGAATCGGGGTGCACCCGCGATCACTCGCGCGGCTGCGTTCTGTACTAGCTGAAGTCGCCGGATGCTCCTCAAGGGCAGCCCCATGTAGAGCACATTGCAGTATTCCAGCCTAGAGGTCACAAGGGCCCGAGTGACTGTTGTGAGGGCCTCCCGATTCAGGTAGGGTCGCAACTGGCGCACCAGGCGTACCTGGGCGAATGCCCCCCTGGTCACAGCCGCTATATGGTGGTCGAATGACAGCTGTGGATCCAGGAGGACTCCCAAGTTGCGAACCCTCTCTGAGGGGTGTAAAATTTGACCCCCCAGCCTGAGTGTTGGATTATTGGCCAAATTTTTGGGAGGAAAACACAACAGCCACTCGGTCTTTTCTGGGTTGAGCACGAGCTTGTTAATCCTCATCCAGTCCATGACGGCTTCAAGCCCCCGGCCCATCACGTCAACCGCTTCATTGATTTGGCACAGGGCGGACAGATACAATTGAGTATCGTCCGCATATTGATGGTATCTAATCCCGTGCCTGCGGATGATCTCTCCCAGCGGTTTCATGTAGATGTTGAATAGTAGGGGGGATAAGACCGAACCCTGCGGCACCCCATATTTTAGGGGCCTTGGGGACGATCTCTGCCCTCCCACTAACACCGACTGCGACCTGTCCGAGAGGTAGGAGGAGAACCACCGTAACACGGTGCCCCCCACTCCCACCTCCCGCAGTCGTCGCAGAAGGATACCATGGTCGATGGTATCGAAAGCCGCTGAGAGGTCGAGGAGGACCAGGATGGAGGGATGTCCTTCATCTCTGGCCCTCCAAAGATCATCCATCAATGCGACCAAAGCGGTTTCTGTGCTGTAACCGGGTCTGAAGCCGGACTGGAAGGGGTCTAGATAATTTGCTTCCTCCAAGGACCGTTGGAGCTGGAAGGCCACCACCTTCTCAACAACCTTCCCCAGAAAGGGGAGGTTGGAGACCGGGCGATAGTTGTTAAGGACAGCTGGATCCAGGGATGGTTTCTTCAGGAGGGGTCTCACCACCGCCACTTTCAGTGCGGCGGGGAAGTTCCCCTCCCGAAGGGAGGCGGTTACAACCGCCTGGATCCAGCCTCGTGTCACCTCACTGCAGTTAGAGACCAACCATGAGGGACACGGATCAAGAGCACAGGTGGAGGAACTTACAGCTCTCATGGCCTTGTCCACATCCCCGGGGGTAGCTTCCTGAAACTCAACCCAGAGCTGTTCTACTTGGTCCCCCTGTGCCTCGGCTGGAACTGCAGGTGTGGAGTCCAAGTCCGCCCGAAACCGAGCAATTTTGTCCGCTAAGAATTGGGCATATTCTTCAGCTCTGCCCTGCAGGGGTTCCCCCGTCTCCCTTTTATTCAACAGGGAGCGGGTTATCCTAAACAGGGCGGCTGGACGAGACTCAGCGGATGCAATCAGGGAAGCTATGTGTGATCTTTTAGCTGTCCTAAGTGCCCTAGTATATTCCCTGGTGCAGATGGTAACCATTGCTCGGTTCGATGCGGACTTATCGGACCTCCAACGGTGCTCTAGGCATCTCCTCCGGCGCTTCATCTCCCGGAGTTCCTCGGTGAACCAAGGGGGTCTCCGGGATCCGCCGCCTCGGAGGGGCCGCAGTGGCGCAATCCGGTCGAGGGCCTCTGATGCTGCCAAGTGCCACGCAGCAGCCAGAGTCTCCGCCGGACTGTGGGCGAAAGTGTCAGGAATAACCCCAAGCTCTGTCTGGAACCTTGCTGGCTCCATAAGACGCCTGGGGCGGAACCACCTGGTCGGTTCCTCCTCCCTACAGTGGGGGTTTGGCCTCCGGAAGTCGAGCCTCAGTAGGCAATGGTCTGACCACGACAGGGGTATGATGTCACTCCCCCTCAGACCAAGATCACACATCCACTGCTCCGAGAGAAATACAAGGTCAAGCATGTGTCCCGCTGAATGGGTTGGGCCTCGAATTACTTGAGTCAAGCCCATGGCTGTCATGGAAGCCATGAACTCCTGCGCCCCATCAGAGTTTTCACCGAGCGACGGCAAATTAAAGTCCCCCAGGACCATCAACCTAGGGAACTCAATTGCCAGCTCGGCTACCGACTCGAGGAGCGAGGGGAGGGCTGCTGCAACGCTGTTGGGAGGCAGGTACGTTAGCAGCAGACCCACTTGACCCTTGAGGTCCAACTTTAACAGCAAAGACTCACACCCGACAATCTCCGGAGCAGGGACCCTACGAGGAACTAACGACTCCCGGATAACGGCGGCCACACCCCCACCCCTTCCCTGAGCTCTCGGCTGATGCAGCACCTGAAATCCTGCTGGGCACAGCTCTACAAGGGGGACTCCTCCCTCTGGGCCCAGCCAGGTCTCAGTAATACATGCCAGGTCTGCCCTCTCGTCTTCAATTAAGTCCCGGACGAGAGGAGCTTTATGTACAACAGACCTGGCATTTAGCGACAACAGCCTGAGGCCAGGGTCCTGACTACTTGCGCCATCTGGTCTTGGAGTGGGACTCATAGGGCCGGAAGGAGGGATCTCTGTAATATAGCGAACCCTCCTTCCCCGGTAATGGCTTGCCCTAAAGTCCCCGCCGTATCTGCCTCTCCCTGTTACGACCGCAATACCCCGACCCTCTCCCGTGTCTCTGGTCCCCTCACCCACCCCCATAGCCCCCGCAACTCCCGGCAGGTCCTCCGAAGCACGCATACTCATGCACTCTCCCAAGCAGTCCCCACGTAAAGAGTTAAAAACACAAAATTACAACAATATAATCATAAAAGTGGGACATTCACTACCTAGACCCCTTCCAGTCAGGCTTCAGACCCGGTTACAGCACTGAAACCGCCTTGGTCGCATTGATGGATGATCTCTGGAGAGCCAGAGATGAAGGATATCCCTCCATCCTGGTCCTCCTTGACCTCTCAGCGGCTTTCGATACCATCGACCATGGTATCCTTCTGCGAAGACTGCGGGAGGTGGGAGTGGGAGGCACCGTGTTACGGTGGTTCTCCTCCTACCTCTCGGACAGGTCGCAGTCGGTGTTAGTGGGAGGGCAGAGATCGTCCCCAAGGCCCCTGAAATATGGGGTGCCGCAGGGTTCGGTCTTATCCCCCCTACTATTTAACATTTACATGAAACCGCTGGGAGAGATCATCCGTAGGCACGGGATTAGATACCATCAATACGCGGACGATACTCAATTGTATCTGTCCGCCCCGTGCCAAATCAATGAAGCGGTTGACGTGATGGACCGGGGGCTTGAAGCCGTCATGGACTGGATGAGGATTAACAAGCTTGTGCTCAACCCGGAAAAGACCGAGTGGCTGTTGTGTTTTCCTCCCAAAAATTTGGCCATTAATCCAACACTCAGGCTGGGGGGTCAAATTTTACACCCCTCAGAGAGGGTTCGCAACTTGGGAGTCCTCCTGGATCCACAGCTGTCATTCGACCATCATATAACGGCTGTGACCAGGGGGGCATTCGCCCAGGTACGCCTGGTGCGCCAGTTGCGACCCTACCTGAACCGGGAGGCCCTCACAACAGTCACTCGGGCCCTCGTGATTTCTAGGCTGGAATACTGCAACGTGCTCTACATGGGGCTGCCCTTGAGGTGCATCCGGAGACTTCAGCTAGTGCAGAACGCAGCCGCGCGAGTGATCGCGGGTGCACCCCGATTCACCCGCATTACACCTATCCTCCGCGAGCTGCGCTGGCTACCTGTCGATCTCCGGATGCGCTTCAAGGTGCTACTGATCACCCATAAAGCCCTACATGGCAGTGGATCTGGATACTTGAGAGACCGCCTTCTGCCAATTACCTCCCTACGACCTATAAGATCTCATAGATTAGGCCTCCTCCGTACTCCATCGGCCAGCCAGTGTCGGCTGGCAACTACAAGGAGGAGGGCCTTCTCAGCAGCGGCCCCGACCCTTTGGAACGAGCTCCCCGTAGAGATTCGTACCCTCTCCACCGTCCAGGCCTTCCGCATAGCCTTGAAGAACTGGCTCGCCCGTCAGGCCTGGGGATAAGGACCATTACCCCGCCCGAATGTTGTATGCATGTTGCCTATTATTTTACTATGTGTTGTCGTCTTAGCGTTGTATTCCCCCTCCCTGGTTTTCTGTGAGCCGCCCTGAGTCCCCTCAGGGAAAAGGGCGGCCTACAAATAAAATCAATTCAATTCAATTCAATTCAATCTCAAACATACCTCATGCATAACCCATACAAAGGAAGAAGAGAAAGATGAAAGAAGAGTAAGAAATTATAGGTTGCGCAAGTTAATTAATTCAAAGTGCGAATAGTCCTGGGAAGGTCCAAAAGAGTCCAAGGTGGTTAAGGAATAGAGATAGAGAGGGTCTTCTATATGTTGTAAATACCCCCACTCGTCCAGTAGTGGTGCTATCTGTGGTAGCAGGTCCAAGGCGGCATCAGACCACATTGGCCTTGGCAGATGGAAATGTTGATAATGGGACAGATGAAAATATAGTCCAAAAGGTCCAAAGGACACATTCCAAGAAGAGTCTAATCTTAGCCATCATAGGGCCCTGCGATGACAGCAGCCCGATGGAGCGGCGAATGTCCCAACAGGGGAGGCCAAGCCGAAGGGAAAAGAATGGGGTTGCAGCAGCGGCAGATAAAGACCGCCTCCCATTCTTTCCCAGTGATGTCTCAGGCTAACCGCCTTCTCCCTGGGGCAATAGATAATCCAATACAGTCCACAGCAACCAAAAGTACAGACGAGGCAGAGTAACAAGAAGAGGGGGGGGGGACTCTTTCAGCCGGCAGGGGGAGGAGGGTCTAGGCTCTCTCAAGTCCACCGGATCACAACAAATCCCAAACAATACTCCAGACCGAGGTTGCCCAGTGTCTCCAGCCGAAATGGTGACATCAACCATACCAATTTGCCTGTTCTTTGAGATCAATTGGCACTGCATTCTTCCTTTTTAAGGCAGAGGAGTCTGGTGTACAAGCAATGGACCCAGAATGCAGAACTCTGTTTCAACTGACAGGGACGATTGTTACATGTGTGGTGGCGCAGTGGTTAGAATGCAGTAATGCAGGCTACTTCTGCTGATCACCAAACTGCCAGCAGTTTGGCAGTTCGAGTCTCACCAGGCTCAAACCTTTCAAACTTCCGAGGTGTGTAAAATGAGGATGTATATTGTTGGGGGCAATATGCTGACTCTGTAAATGGCTTAGAGAGGGCTGTAAAGCACTGTGAAGTGATATACAAGTCTAAGTGCTATTGCTATTGCTAATTTTATTCAAGAATACCCTAATTGTATGTATCAAATTGAACTGAGTTAGGTTTTTATGGAGCTCTGTATAAGTAACTGCTTATTACTGGATTTAACTCATAACTTGGTTTTATTATTGTTGTGATTTATTGACTTGTTAGATGACCTTCACAGCCATCTGCATCAAGTTTTAAAACCTATCTTGATAAGGTTTTTTTTTAATTCTGAAAGGTAAATGATAAATAACTTATTGTGATAATTGTGGTACTTCCCAGTAACAGATCCAGTGGTACTTTAAACTGTTTTCCTGCCCTGATGAGACAAGTCAAGAGAGCCATCAGTATTAATGTGCTACAGGTATATCCCTCTGTTAGGGGCATTGCTACAAATTTTTTTACCCTTGAATCCTGTACTCCCAACCTTTTTCTTTTCTTGTATTAATCAAAGAGTAATATATAAATCAAAATGATAAAAAACTCAAAATCTATAGAAAACAGGAAAAGCATTTTTTCAGTTTTGTCCCCTGTTGTGGCCCAGCAGATGCCGTTGGAGCTGCCACCAGACTCCGACAGCGAGGGGCCCTCTGAGTCGGCTCTGGAGGATGTGGAGGACCCTGGACAGGGTTCTGACTCCGAGCAGGGTGCAGAGAGGCTGGTTGGCCACCAGGAGGCACCTGAGCCTTGGACCAGTGGGGAGGAGACAAGAGAGAGTGAGCCGGAGGCCAGTAATGAGTTGTTCCTGGATGCATGCCATCGAAGAGCTACTAGGCGTCAGGAACAATTACGCAATTACAGGAGGTAATTGCGCTCAGCTGGTGGTCATTAGGCTCATCTCCAGACTATAAAAGGACTGCTTGTGCACACACCCCTCTTTGCAGAAGTCAACACAGAATCCAGTCGCAGGATGGATTGCTGCCAAGCCTTATCTGTGTTTATTGCTGCCCAAGCTTGTCTGTGCTGGGTTGCTGCCAAGGACCTGTTTGTCTGTTAATTAAATGCCGTAATTTATCTCTGGCTCGGAGTGTGCTTTGGTGTGGAACGAGGGGGATCAGAATAGTCCCCTATACCAGTATCCCCCAATCTTTTGGCCACCAGGGACCAATTCCATGGAGAAAGGTTTTTCTGTATACCAGAGGGGGGCATGGTTTTGCATGGTGCTTGCATCCCATGGATGGGACTTGGCTTGTTTGTGCAGACCAGTTGCTGGCATGCTGAGGACTGGAGATGGTCCATGGACCAGGGGTAGGAGACCCCTGCCCTATACCTTGGATGTTTATTTCAGCTCCCATCTAACATCCTTCAGACACAATGGAAGATAACCTCCAAAATTTCTAGCCATAAACATTAGCTGATTGGGATATAAATGTTTATATAAATAGAAAAAACAGGTTGTGGGTGAGGAAGACTTTCATACTTAACCCTTAAAAAAGGGACTCGGTGGCTCAGTTGCTAAGAAGCTGAGCTTGTCAATCAGAAAGGTCAGCAGTTCTAATCCCTAGCGCCGCATAACAGGGTGAGCTCCTGTTACTTGTCCCGGCTTCTTCCAACCTAGCAGTTTGAAAGCATGTAAAAAATGCAAGTAGAAAAATAAGAACCACCTTTGGTGGGAAGGTAACAGTGTTTCATGCACCTTCGGCGTTTAGTCATGCCGGCCACATGACCACAGACACATCTTTGGACAGCGCTGGCTCTTTGGATTTTAAACGAAGATGAGCACCGCCCCCTAGAGGTGGGAATGACTAGCAAATATGTGTGCGAGGGAACCTTAAATCATCAGATAGGCAAATATATTTGCAACTTTGTTAACATTTTGTTCCTGAACATTCAAATTCTAGATTCAAAATAAGTATGGTAAAAATTACCTTGAGTCAAGCTTAGGTCTGAGAATCTACATGGATATTTCATTTTCTTGACAACAATTCAAGTGTGATTTGCCATTGCCCTTGCCCAGCATATTTTTTCAGCTCCTCAATCTAGCTTTTGGCCCTCTGAATTTGAGATGGCCTCCCATTCAAATCCTACCCAGTTTCGAGCCCACTTACCTTTTCTGAAGAACAACCAAGGTCAGCTGAGAACTTTCATCCAACACAGATCTGTAGACTTTTTTTCAGAGTACATGCATCACTTTCTATCTAGCATATAGGATTTTGAAGAGTTGTTTAAGAAGACTCAGTAGAGAATAAAAGGCAATGTAATGATAAATATCTATGAGGGACCTGAAGATTTATTTTATAAAAGCAATAAAATCCTAACAACAACCTAAATCGTTATGCTATGAATCTCTTTCTTGTAATGATTGCTTAGAGAGCTTCTAGAACCTTTTCAAACATTTAATGTATTTCTCTATGTAGTGTTTTCCCTACTGTTAAAATGCAACATCAGCAACTTTTCACTGTTTTAAATGGTGGTATTTTAACAATATGCTAAAAGTTTCCAGCTGCAGTTGGTTTCTGCGATTCTACCCCTCACCCTCACCCCATTTTCACCCTTGATGTTTTATGTTTGTGTGTTATGTATTTTATCCTGTCTTTGATGTGTAATTTAATGATGTTGTAACTTTTTCTATTGGTTCCATTCTCTAGCTTTTCAAATAGCTTTGTAAGCATCTATAAAACAGACAAATGTTTCAGCCATGCTTTTGTATCACTTTGGTTTTAAAGGAATATCGGTAGGGCAGAAATGTGCATAGTTTTCCTCTGGATGGTTGCCAGTTGTGTGCAATCTTCAGTCATCTTCACACCGCTTGAGTGTGCTGTTCAATGCCTGCTGTCAGTGAATACTGTTGGTATTTGGGAGTGAAAAAATGTGCTTTCCTCTTCTACTGCTTCAAACAAGGATCAAAGGAGTTTGAAAGTATTTAGGTTTTCAATATAGGTTTATATCTGATATTATAGATTGTATCTTGAAGGTAACATCCTGAATTTCCAGATGAAAATTTCTTGAGGAACGAAGACAGGAAGACTTTATAAAATATTTGCTCAACCGCTGATCCATGATTGTTCCCTAAAGATTTATGTGTGATCCAGATGAAGCTTAAACTCACTGCCTGGCATGATTCTGAACCCCACTGTACTCATATAAGTTTTGTATCTTATCTATTTGTTCCCTTGGGAATTGTTCTGGACAAACAGCTTCTAACATTATCCATGGAAAGGAACTATGCAACTGCTAAAGCTCTTTCTTTACTCCTCTTTAAAAAAATATATAGCAGAAGTATAGGAAGAAAAGGGGCAATTGGAAATAGAACATTCTTGATGTCTGAAACTCAAAATTAATGAATTAGGGCAATTGAACAACAGAAGTTTCTTCTAGCTATATCATGGATATCTGCTCCTGACAATAATACTTTTTATTCCCTGGACTCTGACTGTTTTAAAATCATAAACGATCTTTCTTACATGGAATAAATATGTTTTATCTATAGCGCAAAACCAAGAAAGATTTCTTTGGGGCCCGAAAAGCTTATATATTTATTGTGGTGTCAGTTTTTGTAAGATGAAACACAGAAATGTAAAACAATGCTTATTCATATGATATAAAATGATCCCAGGGCACCTCCAAGAAATAAAATCATTAGCTAGTTTTGGCTGATCTGAAGATTGATATCTATTGCCTCATTTCCTCAAGGAAAGTTATAGAAAATCCTTCTCATTGTTTAAGAATTTTTCAAGTTTAATTTTAGATTTCAAGTACCATTCCTTCCTTTGTTTTCTTTGGAGAGAGGACTTGAATATGAATCAGAGAAAATGTGCAGATTTTAGCCTCCTAAACTTTAAAATGTGTTATTTTTGCTGAGCTGGGATTTAAACACTTTCCAGGTTTGCCTTGATGGAGAAATTAATGTCTATTGCATTTCCAGCTTGAGCTCATTCTCTGTTCACAAAGTTGGATTTGGTTCCTATTGGGATCTTGAATTGTATCTCTGTAGGCATTGGGATGGTTACAGGATATATTGGGCTCTAATAACTTGAGTTCCCACTTAATTGGAACTTAATTCTCCAATATTAAGACATACAAGCCTTCAGATTCTGTCTCATTGCCATGTTCTTATCCTAAACCATACTCAGCAAGGTGCAACCAGAAATCAGCTTGCCATTCTATAATTGGTATAGGTTCACGTTGTCTATGTTAGACTACAATCTGTGCTTACAGTATTTTACACACATTCTGTGAATATAGGGCCAGCACTGGCATCTGTTCTTACACACACACACACACACACACACACACACTCTTACATGATCCAAGCAGGTGGAGAAATCAGAAATATTTCTTCATTTACCTAGCTACTTACTCTATTTATAGACTTCCTCTCTGAATGGTTTATTCAGAACCATTTTACTCAGTTTACAATTAAGAATTATTAAGTGCATTCAAACTTAAACATGAATCTAGAAACCATTGGGCTAATTTTTTTTAACCAAATCACAGCAACCACACAGCAATGAAAGAGAGCCCCAGATATTTAGGTAGGTGGGGGGAATGACCACAGTTGTTTAATTTAACTATGAAATGCCAGAGAAGAAAAAAGGCATTTTGTTTTTTGTTCCACATCTGAAAAAGACAGAATTGGGAGGTAGGGAACTACAAAGTGGGAGTAGCACAGATGGGAGAAAAATTATATATGTTACAGTGTAAGACAGGAACCTTTTATTTGAAAGAATTAGCAGGCAGGCAGAAATCACGACCATGTGCTCCACATAAATAGTAAATTCAGCACATGGCCTACTTGCAGCCCAACAGATAACTTTTGTGTTGGTCCTACATTCATTGACTATGGATAAAATATTTTAAGTATGGATTGCAGCATGAACATAAGCCAAGCAAGCATTGTGTGTCATTTACAGAAACCTGGGGCTATTCTTCTGTATGATTCAGAATCAGGAGGGGCCTCATCACAAGAGTTAAACGATTCTTGAGACCGAATATGTGTTTACTGCCAACATGTAGTTTTCCCTAAAGTGGCTGAATGATTTTACTATTTCCATCCACCATCCACTTATCTGTACAAATGAACAATTGTGCAGAATGTCTATATAAGTAGCCGGCATGTATATACACCATTTCATTATATTTCAAACTTTGCCCATCTCCGATGTAAGGGACTGCAGAAATGCTCTCGGTTTTCCTACATAATGTTTATCCAAAATCTCCAAACTTCATTCAAGTGAAATAGAAGTACACCTAGTAGGGGCTGTTTGAAACTTCAGTTCAGACCTTCAGTGTTTATTTAAGCCTCCAAGAGAAATTGATTTTTCAGATCAGAACATTGATTTAGATTTAATCATCAAAAGATAATCACTTGCCTTTGAATTGTTCCAAATTCAGTGGCCTTTTGCATTCGTACAAACGGCATTTTCCCTACATTAAATTAACTTGCCAAGTCTGATCACAACATGATAATAGTCTGATTCAGGGATCCAAATCAGTTTAGAGAGTCAACAGTTTGAATTACATCCGATTCAGTTCACGTACCCCTCATCCTTGCTGACCTCCAAACTAGAATAAATAATTTTCCACCTAAATTTCTTCGGAGATTCAACTGTGATATACACAGAAGTAACAAATAGCCTAGGTCTGCTTGGGAAAAGTTGAATTGCTCAATAATCATGCTGTTAAGGGCCCACCAGAAATTCCAGACTTATGTTGGCTCCTTTAAACCAAAGTAGTATCAAGGATATTTTACCTAGCAACTAGAAGAGAAAATGGTTTACCATTAATATTTTTCTATTTCTTCTCCAGAAACAATGGAGCCCTTTCAAAGTCCACCAAACTCTTTTCACTAGTGGTGCTGAACAGAATAAGGGAGCAGATCTTTTTCTTAGGGAGGGGGTGGATCCCTAGAAGAAAATATATTTGGTTAGCTAGTCCTCTGTCTTTGATTAGCTGTTTTAGCCTCTCTCACACACTTCCCCCATTTCTGTATCATCTTGTGTATTCCCTAGTCATCAGAATTCTACCTTCTCCTTCTCCTTTTTGGGAATGGAACAACTCACGGCCAATTCACTAAGGCCAATTCACCATGGGATAATGCGCCATGGCCCTCTCGCCATGGGGCAACTCGCTGCTGGACAATCCAACAATTCAATTTAATTATTCAAAATAATTTTAAAATAATTTTAATTTTTGTCATTCACATTTTATTTTGTCTTGCATTGGCATCCTTTCTTTAATGATTCTATTCCACTATTTCTTCATTATTAGTGTAACTCTTGTCCCATGACGAGTTGGCCATGATCTTGATTTTCTTTGTTTTCACCCATCACTTTTCTTGGCTTCTTTTACTTCCTCTCATCTCCACACTATTCTTCTGTTGCCTTCCCTTGTCATCTTTCTTGCTCCTCTTTGGATCTATTGCCCTACTGCCTGCTCCCCATTCATCTTTTATTCTTATCCATTCCTCTCATTATTTTCTGTCATTTCCTTCATGATCTCCAATTTTTATTTCCTTTATTTCTTTGTTCTCCATCTCAATTTCTTCTTTCTGTTTCCTGGGGGAAAGGTCTCCCTTTTATAAAACAGCTTTGTTTCCTAATGTTGAATGTGGTATTATTAAAATAGGAGGTTTCTAATAGGAGGTTAGACCGACAATGCAATACAAGTTCTCCAACAGATAAAGTCCACCATGGAAAACATAAATATCTCTTGCTACCAAGATCTATTTCACATGGCATTTCCTACTGTGAGCAAAAGTCATTCTCAGACTCTAGAGCAGGGGCATCAAACTCAAGTTATCACAGTGGTGTCATGTGACGTAGCAGGACTTTTTTCCCCTTTGCTAAACCGGGTGGGGGCAGAGCCAGAATGTGACGAATCCAGCCCAAGGGCCACGAGTTTGACTCCCCAACTCTAGAGCAAGAGATCTTTTCCATATTGGAAAAGGATTGTGCCAGCTACATACAGAGCCATGTGCTTTACCATCTTCTGGTGGCCTAGAGATATCCTGCTGGCCAGTCATCACTTAATGAACTCTGTGACTGACATTTTCTGCCTTAGGTTTGCTGCCAACTTTCTCTGTTTGGCAGTTAAGACTATCTAGAGCAAACTGTCTTTCAGCAGAGTTATACTCTTGGGTTTGAAGTTCACCAAGCAAAACAGAGACTGTCAGAAAGGCCAGGATCTGGTATTCGGTAGATTAGTTCTGGGCAGCTCCGAAAGTCTGATGGACGTGAGATGCAATAAGCAGCTTAGTGGATTAGCCATATAGAGCAGGAATGGGCTTTTGCTTAGTCTGAAATGTAAATAATCTAAATAAAAATGCAATAATGGTGATAGAAAACAGTACTTAGGAGGGGGCAACAAAGAATAGTAGATTCAAAGTGGGACTACTCTCTGGGGTACAAGTCCTCAGGTCCTGTTGTTCTCTGTGTACCCCAGTAATACCCTAGTTGAATTACCAGATGCTTCTTTGCAGAAGCAGTGTCATTTGCCTTGAATGTTGTGGCATTTTTTAAAATGTGTGGATTTTTGCCCATTATTACGTTGATTTGTTATATTATTTACTCTCTATGGAAAGTGACAAGCTGGACATTAAAGGAATAGCTTGGAGCTGCCCGGTCTCTTTGCTTTCTTTTCTCTGCCAGAAGGGTTGGCTTGCTTTCAGCTCTGTAGGTAGGAGAGAGAGAGAGAGTGGGTGGAAAGTTGGTGGAATAAATGCAAAACTGTTACAGAGAAGACATTATCCCTTTTCCAGAAAAGCTTGTCAGCAATGATCTCCATCTAGCAGGTTGCAAATTCTAGTGGATGGTTGTAAAAATAGATTCCAGTGTGATGGTAAAGAGGCTGAAAAAGGAGGAGGAAAAGTAACAGATGATGGAAGTGCATGCATGAAATAGGAGGGATGAGCGGATGGGGGAAACAGCTAGGAACCTGAGTTTATGAAAAGGTTTTCATAATCCTATTAGAGCCATCAAATGACATAGAAGATTGGTCTTGGCATCTGATGGGGAGGGGTGCAGGTTTTGCCAGCCTCCTGTGCACACACCAGATGGACTCCGGGGTGGGGGGAGAGAGAGACAGGACTGCCAGAAAGGAGGAAGTGGTCTATCCCTCTCTCAGTTAATCTTCCCTTGGGATTGGATTAGCCAGGTGGAGAACCCTCTGGTGCTCTGCTAGAGATGGACCTGGATGAAAAGTCCGTAACAAGGCTGATTGGATGTTCCAACTTGCCTTTCTATAACTTGGCTGCCAATCAGAGACCTCATATTTCTTCATTTGTGAGCCCTTGTGACAGAATAGGTGTTGACATGGCTGCCCAGAAAGCAGACCAGTTAAGATAGGAATTGTTCAGAAACAATTGTGGTAAACCTGTATACACTGCTGCAGGTGTTATGCTTTGGCTTCCCTAATGGGCATATTAAAAACCTTCCTGTCATCTTCTTAATACTGGAACATCAGCGTAAAATAAGCAAATTGTTCTGCTTCCAACACAAGGGCAAATACCACCTTTTGTATTTATAAATAGCATACAGCAATTGATCTTGGGGGGGGGGGAATAAATATCTCTTAATATTAATATTAAATGTTTTATAAATAACAACTATTATTTTCAAACCAAAGCAATAGCAATAGCAGTTAGACTTATATACCGCTTCACGGGGCTTTCAGCCTTCTCTAAGCGGTTTACAGAGTCAGCATATTGCCCCCAACAATCCGGGTCCTCATTTTACCCACCTCGGAAGGATGGAAGGCTGAGTCAGCCTTGAGCCGGTGAGATTAGAACCGCTGAACTGCAGAGAACAGTCAGCTGAAGTGGCCTGCAGTACTGCACTCTACCCACTGCGCCACCTCCATCTGGGCACCGCATCTTTTTCTTTGTTTCTGTTTTGTATTTCTCCACTTCTCTGTAAGGCCTAAACCTCCTTGTTTTAACAAAAATGGATTTGCTCTCTGGGTGATGGCAAAGATGTTTTTAGTTCATCCTTCCCGACTTGCTAAAGATTGTGTTTCTTTCTGTAGAAAATGGCTCTCAGGTGATTAGAGGTCAGTACAGTAGGATCTATATGAGGCTGGGAGAGAATCATTCATCCCTTTTTGGAAGTTAGAGGTATGTTTGTGTGTGTATACACCCCTTTGAGTTGGTGTTGATAGCAATAGCACTTAGACTTATATACCTCTTCACAGTGCTTTACAGCCTTCTCTAAGCAGTTTACAGAGTCAGCCTATTGCCCCCAACAATCTGGGTCCTCATTTTACCCACCTCGGAAGTATGGAAAGCTGAGTCAACTTTGAGCCAGTGAACTGCCGAACTGCTGGCAATCAGGAGTCAGCAGGATTAGCCTGCAGTACTGCATTTTAACCATTGTGGCACCACGGCTTTGGGTGACTGCCTGTAGCTTTCATGGTAAGATTTCAGAAGTGGTTTGCCCTTGTCTCTTTCTTAGGGCTGAGAGAGAGGAACTGGCCCAAACTCACCCAGCCGACTTTGTGCCCAAGGTGGACTAGAACTAGCCTCCTGCCTTAAACACTAAACCAAACTGGGTCAATATACATATAACTAGGAGTAGAGAAATCCCCAGGAATGAGAAGCGTATCTTTTGCTTTTTCCAAAGGAACTTATTTTTATGGTAGCTGCATTTTTAAAGCATGCAGCAGGAGATGAATGTACTTAATAGAATGTGTGCCATAACTTCTTTAGTATTGCAATAGCACTTAGACTTATATATCACTTCACAGTGCTTTTATAGCCCTCTCTAGGTGGTTTTACAGAGTCAGCCTATTGCCCCCAACAATCTGAGTCCTCATTTTACCCACATCGAATGGATGGAAAGCTGAGTCAACCTTGAGCCTGGTGACATTCAAACTTCCAAACTGCAGGCAGCCAGCAGTCAGCAGAAATAGCCTGCAGTACTGCACTCTAACCACTGCACCACCAAGGCTTTCAGAGCTATCCAGTGACAGTTAAGGGAGAATCATTGTCCCACATTTTGGAAACTACAATGTTCCCCCTCCCACCGAAAAACTTTTTTTTTACTGTCCCAAGTTTTGTAAACTACCATTTTTCCCCCAAAGGAAAAAAAATTGTCTTATTATTGGTTTATATACCACCTTTCAGTATACAGTATTGCCAGACTGATTACGAAGTAACTGTTAAGGGCATTCACTCTAGATGACATAACTGTAGAAGGGAGTGAAACTATGGTATAGGCAATAGGTGGAGTTTGTGAGGTATCAGTTATTGTATGCAAAGAACCTCATATAGGGAGAGTAAGGCTGACTGTCTGGTGGAAGCATAGCACAAAATGCTCAGCCTGAGGGCATTTCAGAAGAGAACCTCTCTCATTTCTTTAGTCAGTAAACTAACACCATCAGTCCATGGTGCATTTATCCCAACCGCAGTCTTTGAGGTGTATGTATTTCAGGCACTGGGCATCATCTAGAACCATTTGGAAGAAATTAGGCAAGGCCAGCAATTTCCTAAGTTTCCCTGAGTTCAGATTCAGTAGCCAGTCAGTCTCTAGTCCGATCTCAGGAAAGGAAGACATGGAATTTGCACAGCTGTTTTAGGGAGCCATTTCCAGCCATTTTATACATGAGGAGGAGGATTCTGCTCCAGTGGTCTCTTGGGCCTGCTTCTGAGCAAGTCTGCTGGACATCGCAACATGCTTTCTATCTCGTGTCAAGAAGCTGTCCTGATGCCTGCTTCATCAAATAATTATCCAGCGAGCTCTCAAATAATATCAACAAATCCACCCCAAACAAGCAATTCATCATCCTTATTGGAAACAGATCGGAGAGGCATAAACAATCTCGGCCTGGCCTCTGGATCTCCCGCACTCTGTTTGTGTGTGCATGCGTGTGTAAGCCATGCTCCCATCAGTTGGGTTTCCTTGGCCAGCTGCACTGAATAAAACAAATGCGGATTCATTAATTACTAAGCTTTCCATCAGGAAGGCCTCTAGAGAGCACATCACCCTCCAAAATCTGGGCTGCCTTGCCCCAGGTCAGGAAAAGCCTTTTTCTCATTTAAGGCAACATGAACTTTGGGGAAAGGAAACGCATCATTCAATCAAGAAGAGATGCAGGGGCTGGGGAGAGCCCAGGGGAGTGAAGTTCAGGGGCAGTGGTGGCTGCTGATTTAATATCTGAGAAGCAAAATGAGTCCTGGCATGACTGAGAGAGGAGGAAGAATCTAACATGCATTGGACTTTGTCACGCACTAGAGCCGTCCTTGTTTCTCATCTATTTATCCGATAACTGTGAATCATTTTAGCTGGTAAAATATCAATTCATTTCCTTCCACTGAAACACTCCCTTTACCATGGAAATTGCTCCATTGTCAGTTTGCTACTGTCACCTCACTCCTTTCTTCTTCCAGTTTTCCCTTACTAAGAATAGTTGAAAGGAGAATGAGTCACCCAGGGAAATGATGGAAGCAATACGACGTTCTGGCTTCCTGGCTCCTGACTCTCCCATTTCCCATTGCTTGTATCGAGATGGGATGCTTCCAAGATACATGACATAAGCTGTAAGTTTACAGGGCCAGGATTTTTCTCCCATTCCAGTATCTATCATATTGCTAGAGAAATGAGGTAACTCGTAATACGTTCCCAAACATATTTTTCTCCAAGCAAGTTCTGCAAGTAATATATTGTTTTATTTTATTATGTTTCTCACCATTCACCCCCAGCCTGATATGAATTGCAATAACATCAAATTTCTTTATGGTGAGCTCTTACAGCAACCTTGGAGTTTTCGGGCTTGAAAACAATTCCAATTAGTTGCAATGGTTCAAAGGCCATTCTATTTTTCTACACTCGGGTAGAAACTCTTGGGTGATATTGCAGTTGTCATCTCTCTTTCTCTCTCCCTCTCCCTCTCTCCCTCCCTCCTCCCTCTCTCTGTGTGTGTTTGTGTGTCTGTCTGTCTGTCTGTCTGTCTGTCTGTCTGTCTGTCTGTCTGTCTGTCTTCTCTGTCTTCAGCAGACCTGACAGAAGTCCACAGGATAAAAGCAGCTCCTAACATGTCTTGATGGGGTAGAAAGAAAAGGAAATATTCAGACACAAGGAGTTGTTGCTTTTGTATGAGACTATTGATTGGTGCTGGGGAAACCAATAGTTCTTTGAAGAGAAATTGGAAAGAGCTGTCTTATGGAAAGAAAAGAAATTAGGGCCTTTTCAGGATTCTCTTTACGCAGTATCCCAAAAAGAACTTTCCATGCTCTTGGGGCAGCAAGTTTGTGCTAAAGCAGACATTCCAAAATGCAGCACATTCATGTTCATTGCAGAGTGTATTTATGATACCACCTGTAATAATATTACAGTCCGGCCATTAATTTTAGTATGTGGTTTGGATATAGTATGTAGCTATATATTTGTTATCCTCATTGCAGACAGTGATAAAGTGCTAGACCATAATAAGCAAATGGTAAGGGCTTAGGTGTAGATCTTCCCCTTGTTCAGGAGTGTCATGAGGATCCCTCACTTTCCATTTTTTACAAAAAGTCTTGTAGTATCATTAAAGAGGCAAGGGAATTCATGCTGTTTGGCTGATAAATTTGTTGTTATACTACATATTATGCTGGGATCTACTTCTGAGAGGTAAACTGCTGGAAATGAAGTGACTCATGGAGTTGAGAGTTGCTATTCAAGAAACTGAAGGTGGCATTTGGACAAAAGCACTTTTGTTCAGAGAAAAAGCATAAAAAGAACTAGATCTTGTTCCCACTATGCTGTTGGCTGTATCTCAGTGTGTATGTCTTTGCAGCAGCCTTGATGATCAATCACAGTCTTGCCCCAGAGGTTTTGCTTCTATTACATTGGATAATTTTGGGGCTATGAAAACTGTCTCAATTAATTCTTCAACTTTAAAGCCAATCCATTGAAATGAATGAAACATAAATCAGTATTGACTTCTCTTTATAGGTTTGAATGTCTCTAGACACAGTTGTTTCAAGGATTCAGTGCATTATATTTTTCAGGAAAATTGTTTCCCATCCAACCAACTGAGACATGCTGTATTTCAAGGAACGTAGACTGGAGAAAGCTGGTAGATGGTTGTTTCAGTCGTGTGTACAGACTTTATAAGCACTAAGTCGATTTGTCAGGAGTATCTAGATGTAACCCACAAAGGTGTAACCACAAAGTCAATTTGGCAGGAGTGCAAAGTCTGGATAGGGACTGTGGAAGCAGTTATGCCAAGGGCTGTGAGCAGAGGTGGTTTCCTACCAGTTCGGCCTGGTTCAGCTGAACTGGTAGTGGTATGCCAGCCTGGGTCACAGAACTGACAGCAACCCAGTCTGGCCATGCCTCCAGACCAGTTGCCCAGTCGCCATAGTCACTGCTGCCATCTTGTTTTTGAGTTCTATGGATACTCAGAACAATTTCTATTGAACTGGGCATCCAGCGCGCGGGCGAAGAGTGCCCACAAGTGAACCGGCAGTAACACCAGTTAGAACCCACCCCTGGCTGTGAGCATCAGCAATTATTCCATGGAGGATGTTAATAGTCTCATTCCAGGTCTCATTCCAAATGGCTGGAAGCTAAAGTTGCCTTGCGAGGACTTTCTAGATGACTGCTCCACAAAGCCAGGTATTGACCAACAAGTAGGCCATGCACAGATCATCTCTGATCTGATTTGAATCATTGATTTGATTCAGATGAGCCGGTTAATCCAGTTCTACAAAGTATAAATTATAAATCTATAATAGTATAAGTATAAATCTACTCTACATGAAGTATCAAAGCAGGTCCATTATACTTTTTAATATCAACATACATGTGCAATATCTATTTAGAACTGCCCAATCTGATGATTCAGTTTGACTTTCTAATTCATATCAGAGTATCAAATTTGATTGAAAGATTTGATTGCATTGAATTCAAATTAAATCTCCACACTGGAGATTTAGATGGACTATTATTACTTCAGAGAAAGCTAAGTATAAATCGGAGACCATATTTCAGTTGGTATTTAGATTGATCTTCTCCTCTCTACATTCCATTTAAATTAAGACAGGACTGATAATAACTGGTAAAGAGATGGACATCTTTTTCCAGGCAGTCCTCTGCCTCCCCTTTTCTTGGAATGACGTACCTCTCATTATGTAACCAGCAGTCACACAATACCCGGGCTTGAGCCTGCCTGCCTTTCAGACACACACAGAGAGCTTATTAGGCTGTGACGCTAAAGTTAATGAGAACCTGCCATGTCCTTTACTTGGTCTGCTTGCAAAGGCACAGGGGGGTTTCCTTCTCTGATGGGTGCTTTACTTGCTTGATGGGATTTCTAATGCAAAGAGACAGCAGCCAGCATAAGAGCTCCAGCAGGCCCACAGCACTCAGGGAACTGACTAGCACGCTGTTCACTGGAGAGCAGAACAATCTGTATTTCTGTGCTACTGCTAATTTACTTTAATTATTTCTTGTCTAGGTATGAGTGACTGAGCCACTGAGCTGTTCCCTCCCCCTTCTTGCATGAATTCTGTCAGAGCTGCCCTTCTTTATATAACTGCAGTACCGATTCTTTCCTGGGTTCTGTTCAAGGATCAGATGCATTCAAAGATGCATTAATATGTGAATGATTATTGATTAATGCTAGCCATGTTGTTGTTTCATCAGCTTTACCATAGAGGCATACAGTACCTCTGTATGTTACAATTCACATTAGACCTAACCAGTTTGGGGAAAATGCATGAAGAATCTTCTTTCTGTCAGACTTGCAATTTGTCTAAAATCACAAAGTTTGTGCTTTGCAATTTGTTTTTATATGACTCTGTGTTTTGTTCCTTCAGTTCAGTTACCTCATTGTGATGGAGTTTTTAATCTTTACTCTTTACTGAACCCTTTACTTGGGTTCAGATCTGAGAAAGTTATTCAGCTTAGATCAGGCGATACAGATTCTGGTTTTATTATTATTATTATTATTATTCTGCTTTGACCTCTTTAAGAACAAGGATAATGTTTCATTGATACTTAAGTTAGTACTGTAGAGATTTTACTTTCTGGTGATAAAGGAAGTTGATTATGAATGCTGTGTATCGGGTATGCAATATTCCCTGAATTTTAGATACTTGATTTCTGAGAAGTACAGGCCACATAGTTCACGATGAGAACTGCAGGCGTAGAGATTCTTCCTGAGTTAATAGGTTCAATAATCACTATAAGATATCTTGTTACTTTAGCATTCAATGTGTAGGTTCTTAGGGTTCATGATCTAGAGATACTGCTAATAAATAATCTAGTCTGAAGGTTGAAATATATAATTGACGAAGCAGAATAATTCAGTATAATAACATTTTAAAATATGCTTTTTAAAAAGATGTATCGTACCTTGTCTTCCTCCTAAAATATTTTGTGCTTTTTTTCCCCTTGTTTTTTAAACAATTTTATAAGGCAAATGGCAACAAAAAATTTAAACTGGGTGTGTTTACACAACATGGATATTGAATTTATCCACTCAATTCACACAGCTTGGAAACCAAGCCAAAAGGAAAAAAAAACTGAACTAAGGCTAAATCTTATCAACATTAGTATATTGTTTGGATGCAACTGCTAATTCTTTAGCAGATCATTTAAGCACATTGTGTGAACACAGGTTTTGCATTTTTATGACCTCAATTCAAGTAAAATACTTACCACAGTGCTCCAAGCACTGTGGTAGATTATGAACTGGTATGTTATCATTAACTGTTTTGCTGAAGCTATACATAAGGAACCATGCCTTTAAAAAATGCAGTGAGCTGCTGCCAACAAACGAATTGACAAGTCACATGGCAATGCTGTCAGTCACCCTTCCTGATCACTGTAATTTGGGAGTGCAGTCAGAGAATTTCCATTATTCATTTTCCAGATTCAGAGAAGGGAGGAGAAATGTACAGTTACTTCCAGTGACTGGTCAGCTGTTTGCATCATTATAAGCTTGGAGAATAGGAGAAGAGAGATATACCTGGCTTTAGGACTGTAAAGCAATTATAGTTGCTCATTAATGTTTCTAAACACTTCTGTGAATGATCAAAGTATATTCAGATGAAGAAGGACAAGAACAGATATGACCAAGGTGCATAGAACTGCCAAGAATCTGGAGAGTCAAACAAAAGAACTAGGAGCAGAACCTGAAGACCCCAGATTACAATGTTAGTGACTTGAGACCTTTCTACGTATTAGGACAATAGAGTCTGAGATTGTCGCTGTATCTGAGTTGAGTTGTTTCTCCAAAGGAAATGCTGAGAATTGTTTCCTCTGGAGCTGTGGCAGGCAATTTTCCCATGGATGGGAACTTTTGCTTATCCCGTCTCCTGATTCTGGAGATACCCTCCCTCCCTGTCTGCAGTAGTCAAGGCACCACTGATCCTTGCTGCTGCTTTCCCATGAATCTTTTCCTCCCCATGCATTAAGCACTCCTCTCACCCTTTATCCTCATAGCATAAATGGATGCAGCAGTGTGAATTGCTGGCTGCTGTCAGCTTTTGCATTTTTCCATTGGCCAGCTAGAGGGAGCACTGGCTGACACATGGAGAGCTCTGTGCAATGAAAACAGGGAAGTGTAAAGTTGTTTCAAGGGATTAGAGATGTGCAGTGTAGAATTGCTCTGAAATTATTTTTTTCTGCTCTGCTACAACTTCCTAAGGTTTCTTTGAATTCAATTATATAACCCTCACTCTGTTGTCGATTCCCCCTCCACTGCTACTTCTGTACCTATAATTCTGCCAAGTCCATACGAAGAGATTAGAAAAAGACTTCAGAAAAATGTCTTATGAACTTAAAGAGAGGCTCCACCTATTTGTCTGTCTGTTTATCATCTATCTATTATATTCCTATGCCACCCATTTCACAGATACAGTGACTCTGGGTGGCTTACAATCTAATATAAATAAATAAATAAATAAATAAATAAATAAATAAATAAATAAATAAATAAATAAATAAATAAATAAATAATAGACAATTAAAATTTTAAAAGTTGAATAGAAAAGCTAAAAACCAAGATGACAGGTGGCCTGGTGTTGTGGGGTCTTCTCTACCTGGTCAGCCACCACCCCCACCCCCATTGCAGCAGGGCCCTGTCGGGTTCCCAGATCCAAGTTCTTATATTCTTCAGAAGGCCAGGCATGTGGAGATGGACCTCACCTCCTGTGGGCAGGGGGCGTAGCAGAAAAAGCTCTACTCTTGGACCCTGCCAGCTGAAATTCTTTGGCCAATGGGATCCAAAGTAGGCCCTTTCCACTTGAGGGTATGGAGGGGGTAATCCCATCAGAGTGACACAGTTCCTCAGACACCTTGGATTCATGCCACAAAGGGCTTAAAAGGTAATGGCCAACACCTTGCATTGGACCCAGAAGCAAACTGACAGTCAGTGCAACCCATGTAATAGAAGTGTCATACGTAAGCCACCTCAGGGGCCTCCAGAATTACCCACACTACTTTCTGTACTATTTGCAGCTTCCAAATATTCTTCAAGACAATGTAGAGCACATGACAGTAATCCAACCAAGCATGAGTGACTATACGCAGGGCCTCACAATCCCAGGAAAGGATGCAGCTGGCACACAACACAAATTTGCACAAAGACCCTCCTAACCACACCTGCTATCTCCACTTTGAGCAGGAATCACGATTTGTGCACCAAATCTGTCTGGGGTAGTGCAACCCCAGAACTAAGTATGATAAACCCCTACTCTGCTTTAACCAGGGTTCAGCTGAAGCCTGTTGTCCCATATCCAGGCTCCTATAGCAAACCCGCATCCAAAACCCTTTCTGTGTAGGATGGAAAATATAACTTCCATTTGGAACAGCCATAAATCAGCGATAAGGCATGTGTTTTGCATGCAGAACATCTGAAGTTTCATCATCATCTTTCTAAGTAAATCTGGAAAAACTCTTGTCTGAAAATCTAGAGAGCTGCTGCCAAACCACAAGGATGAATGATCTGAATCCACAAAATACAGATTCCTGTATTCCCTATATAGGGAACAGCTCCATGCCCTGGTTCCTTCATATTTTTCCTCTGTGGCATCCACACCTTAGAGAACAGAGTTCATGCTATTGGTACAACAGTGTTCTGGTACACTTCCATTGCTGGATATTGTGATGCTATATAAGTTCTCTACAGAGTCAATAACTAATCCAGGTTATTCATTGACACAAATGGACTGAGGCAGGCTTGGGAATTGGGGGGAGGGAGAAGCATGTGAGGAACGCAGGGGCCCCTGCTTTCCTCTGAGGTAGCAACAGCTGGGGAGGATGCAGAAAAGGCAGAACCCAAACAAGGTTTAATACTTTTCTGGCCTCATTCACCCTTTCCTGGTCTACCCCCCTGCCTGCTGTATGGGGGGCCTTCCAAATGTTGCCCTGCTTCAGTGCACTGACAGGCAAATTATGGAAGAAACAGATGTTGGAGTTGCTGCCAGATCTTTCATCCAGATGTTTGTTTGTGTTGAACACAGACACAAATATAGACTCACCCTTGTGCTGACATTTGGCCACACTGAGAGTTGCATATGCATTTTCTGTCACATGGTTTTCTTAAGAATTGGATGAATGAATATATTCAGAAAAAAGGCCATCACATGTAACTCTTATCTATATTTCTTGATTCATGGAGCCTGTAAATGCACACACATTTGCATAGTTCCAAACACATCTATTCTGCCATTGGAGACTTTCCAAATGATTACACAAATATTTTTTTTAAAGATAATTCTGTTTCTTTTCACTGTGACAGAAAAACGAAGAACCGACTTCAGTATTGGAAGCAATAAATAGTCTTTAAAAACTAGCTCAACTCCTGGCAACTTCATAGGTTGTTCATTAGCAATATTGTGGTTTGCCACTGGCTTCTTCCAAGCATAATGGATAAAGGAAACACATTTCATTCACTACTCTGAATTTAAGTATACATAATACTACATTTATGAAATAACAAAGTAAGAGTGGGAAGAGGTTGATAAACAGTTTAAGTTAGCCTTCCCCAACTGGGTGGCTTCCAGATGTGTTTGACCAACTCTGAGAATTACTAGAGATTTATTGGAGTTGAAATCCAACATATCTGAAAGACACAAGATTGAGGGAAATGGCATTAAGTTCCTGGATCATGGTTAAGATAGGTGTTTCTGCACTGCAGTAAGCAATGTTTTCCCACAAAGCCACATTCTACTCTGGGTTTATAAGTCAGAGCTGCCCCAGACGTTTTGCTGACTAGTGTATGGGACAATCCTCCCCATTGTTTCATAAAGAACAGCCAACAAATTGGCAATCAACTATTACTTCAACAGAGTCAGTGTATTTCACTGTACTAAAGGACAGCACACCAGCCCTATGGCAAAGAGCTCTACCCAAACTCCCGAGTCCATTTGTTGAGTCTTGGCCTGCTGCCTCTTCAGAGACGGTTGCTGTGGTCTTGCAAGAAGAGCCCCAAGTTGCTCCTCGCATTGGTTGCTAAAAGGCATGACTGCAGGCCCCTGCTCTACTTCCTTCCTTACTCCAATGTTCCGTATTTTGTCACATTCCTGGCACCGCTTAGTCAGTCATTCTTCTGAATGGCTTGGAAATTCTTGCAGAACTTCCATCAGGAAGCAGTTTTGTTTTTAATCACGTGTGTCTTAATTCTCTGGGGAGTAATCTTCTAGGATTGAGATGAAATGATATTTTTTTAGAAAAACAGGAACCTGCATCATTCTTTATGTTGCTAAGTGATTATGAGTAGGCAAGCTGCATTCTCATTTTATAGGAAAGCATTTTGTGACAGGCAGGAGATTCCGTTGTAGTCTGGCTATCTACAAACGGAGAGCATTTAATTTCATAAAGAGAGAGAGGGGAGCCAAGCATTCATCCTCTTTTTGCTCAGGCTACACAAGACATGGATATCATTCTTTTTTTTAAATTAGTGTATAATCAGAAGCCCACAAGCAGCCTACAGTTAAAGTGGACGTGGCACGACAAAACCGCGCTCCACTAAAGCGCGCCCGATTAAACCGCGTTGCTGCCGTCATCAGCAGGGCGACAACAGCGACCGCGGAGAAAAAAGGGCGCTTTAAATAGCGCTTTGAAAGCAAGCCGATTCAAGTTAAGGTAAGGGTTAGGTTTAGGGTTAGGGTTAGGTTTAGGGTTAGGTTAAGGGTTAGGGTTAGGGTTAAGGTTAGGTTTAGGGTTAGGGTTAGGTTAAGGGTTAGGGTTAGGTTTAGGGTTAGGTTAAGGGTTAGGATTAGGTTTAGCGTTAGGTTAAGGGTTAGGGTTAGGGTTAGGGTTAGGGTTAGGGTTAGGGTTAGGGTTAGGGTTAGGTTAAGGGTTAGGTTTAGGGTTAGGTTTAGGATTAGGATTAGGTTTAGGGGGGTTAGGTTTAGGTTTAGGGGTTAATTTTAGCTTTAGCGTTTACAGCGTGCTTTTTTCGTCGCGCTGTGATGACGTCAGCTACACGGTTTCATCGAGCGCGCTTTAGTCGAACGCGGTTTTGTAGTGGAACCAAACTGGAAACCAGGTTATGTGAGAAAGGAACCCTATTGTGCTAACCATTGTGTTGCTCCTGATTTTTCACCCACAACTGCTTCCAGTATTTTGCTTTAGGGGGGAAAAGTATGTAGAATAATTAAATATTGGGCCAAGGGTGGGGAGTTACTTGAGCTTGGTGACATATGGATACTTGAGCTTGATTGGCGCATCTGAGTTCTTGTCTAGCAAAGTTTTCAAAACAGACCCTGATGAAATCTGGTGACTTCTTAGGCCTTGCAAAAATATTGTTTCCATTCTTTTCAAGGAGCAGAGAGAGAAGCATGTCGGCTTTTTTTACAGAACAGCTTTGACTCACTTCCCTTTCCACAGTATGAGGTAGAAAACATTTTCTCGCTCCAGATGCCTTTTGTTTCTTTCCCCCCCTCCCACTTTTTTTTAAATAGTGATTCCTGTTGTTCAGGTGAAAGGAGTCTCTTGGCCCTGGAAATTAAACAGGCTAGGCCAGGCCTGGCACTGAAAACAGTCATCACTGCTGTGCCTTGTGTCACTTCCTACAACTTCTGGAAAAGTTAGAACTCGGAGGGAAAGAAATCTGTAAAAAAAAAAAAAATCTCTCCTCAGGCATATTAGTTTCCTCTCCCTCCCCTTTCTTGTTGAAGTACTTGGATGACCTTGAAAGGCTTATTATTTCAGCAATAACGGGCATAGTTGAGATTGCAACAACTCAGAAGAGAAATGAAAACAGGCACATTCCGCTGGGCTGCCTTTTTCCCCCCCTCCAAAGAATGTAAATGGATTTGGAGTTTCAAGGAAGAGGAGGGCCCCAGGGCAGTCAGAGGTTTCGGAGGCAATGGCTGCTTGGCTGGTGCTGGTCGGTGGTCAGATCAACTGATACATGGCCACCAGCCAGCAACCCTCCCCCCCTCTCCTTGCCTCATGAGTGGGTATGAAAAGGTTATCACTGGGGTTTTGCCATGCCAGAAGGTCTTAGGTAGCTTTGGACACTTTCAACATAAAATGTTATGCTAAAACCCAAAAAGTCAATTCAGTAATACTGAATAATCATTTGGGGGGGGAGGGAATGACATAGCTGATGCCTTCACGCAACCATTACCCGTATTTTTGGGAGTATAAGATGCACCGGAATATAAGACACACCAAGATTTTGAAGAGACAAATTTTTAAAAAAGTTTTTGCATGCTGCAGACCTCCCCAAAACAGCCCATTTTTCGCGAAAACAGGCCCATTTTTGTCAAAAAAGGGCATATCTAGCCTTTAGGCTTGTAGAGTGCTCCTGGAGGCTGGGGGGCAAAAAGGGCCCATTTTTGTCAAAAAAGAGGCATGCATAGCCTTTAGGAAACTTATAGAGTGTTCCTGGGAGACGAGGGGGCAAAAATGAGCAAAAACCGGCTCATTTTTTGCTCATTTTTTTTAGATTTTTAGATTTTATTTAACATTTATAGGCCGCCCTTTTCCCTGAGGGGACTCAGGGCGGCTTACAATAGTAAGGGAAGGGGAGTGAAAGACAAAGTACAGGAAAAAAAAAGTGAAATAACTAAAAAGTACTAAAACACAACATTCACTCAGCATTCGGGAGGGGCAAGAAAATTTATCCCCAGGCCTGACGGGCTAGCCAGATCTTAAGGGCTGTGCGGAAGGCCTGGACTGTGGTCAGGGTACGAATCTCCACGGGGAGATTGTTCCATAGCGTCGGAGTAGCAACTGAGAAGGCTCTCCTCCGGGTGGTCGCCAGTCGGCACTGACTGGCGGATGGAATATGGAGGAGGCCCGCTCTATGCGATCTGATGGGACGCAGGGAGGTTATTGGCAGGAGGCGGTCTCTCAGATAGTCAGATCCACTACCATGGAGCGCTTTATGGGTGGTAAGTAAGACCTTGAATTGCACCCGGAGATCTACAGGCAGCCAGCGCAGCTCGCGGAGGATAGGTGTTATGTGGGCGAACCGAGGTGCGCCCACTATCACTCGCGCGGCCGCGTTCTGTACTAGCTGAAGTCTCCGGGTGCTCTTCAAGGGCAGCCCCATGTAGAGCACATTGCAGTATTCCAGCTTAGAGATCACAAGGGCTCGAGTGACTGTCGTGAGAGCCTCCCGGTTCAGGTAGGTCAATTTTTGCCTTCCCTCGCCCCCAGGAGCACTCTAGAAGCCTCCTAAAGTCTATGCATGGCCATTTTTGCAAAGGGGATGGGGTTTCAGGAGGCCAAAAATTCTGTATTCAGTGTATAAGACCCAGATTTTCGCCCCCTTTTTTGAGGGAAAAAGGTGCATATTATACTCCGAAAAATATGGTATCTATCATTCTTGCATTATGCTTTGTGTCCTTATTAACATATTTAATCTGTACCTTAAAATTCTATGTCCAAGAAAAGACTAACACAATTAAGCCAGGATAACAAAAGAGCAGCCAAAACCCTTCAAACAGACTGAAATTTGCATGTGTAATGACGGCTGAATAATGTGTGTGTTTATTGTAGTGTAGGGTTGGCACTAGATGAACTCTCCTCTCTTAAAGGGTATTCTACCAGCTGACCCTACTGCTGAGAATAATGTGCCACTAACAGAAAGAGGTATATACAGATTCACACATTGCATTATCATGTTTTGAATAAACCATATTGGCTGGGTTCATATATTGTGGTATGATGCCATGAACCACAGTTTGCAAACTGTAAAAGGTTATTAATGTGCAAAGTGATGTAGATCTTATTTCAAAAGGCCTTCGGTATTGTAGACTGGCTATTAGCTTGGGGTTGGCTAATTATATCACATTATTTTGGAATTGCCTAAATATTGCCAACCTTTCTCCCAGACCCTCTTTAATGCATTGCCATCTGTCTTCTGGAGGGCTCGTTTAATAAGATTCTTCGTGAAGTACAAACATATCAGTGAAGGCCAAGTACGTTCAAGGCTGCTAGCTACATCTTACTTTATGTAAACCTATTGGATCCTGGCAGCAACCCTGAAATCTAAAATGATGCCTATTTGTTTAAGGTGACGTAGTGAACTTCATGGTCCAAATCCAACCCTCTGTCTCCTACTCAGCAGTAACTATCCTGGCGTGTACACTGATTCTGGGACATGTTTTAATAATGTCTAATGTGTTTCAACCAAAAAAAGCCAAAGAACTGATATCATTTACCAGCTAGCAGGTAAAAGAAAGGTGGATGGGGCTGGGTGGATAAAAAAATATGAATGAGTGAGAGTATTACTAGGCAGAGGAAGGCCTGCTGTATTTCTGGTTACACTGAGGATGATAATGAAACTCTGGCTTGTACCCAAGGCATCTGTAGCACTCCTGGCTGCCATCTGTGTGCCTCATTTAGTGCCTGAATATTCATGACCCTCATTAAACTCTTTCAAGCACTTCTCTAGCATTGGAACTAAAAATAGCTTATGGAAGAGGGAAAATTCCCTCCCCCTATGTACTATAAGATAGAATCTGGAACTTGGTTAATATGTATGGCTGCCTCTTTTCTCCTGGAAAATATATTTCAAAAATGTGAGCTGTAAAGATATTGACACTTGCTTAGGACATGTGTGGTGGTGATTTAATACTTCCTTGGCTTCATGTGCTGTTGATTTTCTCCTGGGTGGGTTATTTGAGGAGCTACAGGGAGACTATCTTCGTGACTACACGATATTGCTTGTCACAAAGTAATTGGGACGAGGAGCTCTTTAAGGATTGAAAAATCTGCTCATGTGTGAAATGCACAAGCAGGGTTGCAGACATAGAATGAATTTTTATTACTAGTCTTCAATTCACCACCTTCTGAAACTTGCACTTTTAAGCTGGTTGTTGCAATTTAAAAGTTTGGTTTTCAAAAAACCCACTAGATATTAAAATCCTTTGATGAAAAGCGACAAATTAATATTATGCAGCAAGTAGTTCTTGCATAACTTGATTCTCACCCAAATCCCATTACACGAACTTCTACAAATGATCGTGAATGAGATTAAATGAGCAAAATAGGATATTGGGAGAGAAGGATATTATTATTCATTTCTCCCCTCCCAAAGCTGAATACAGGGAGAATCAAAATGACTGGATGTAGGGAGTTAGCTATATGGATGCCAGAGTAGGCAGGCAGAGGGGGTGAATAGATGAGGTTGGCTGACTGCTTGTTAATCAGTGAAGCAGCTAATGCCACCCAGCGTTAAGGATTCCTGAGGAATGACATCTGCAGGGATCCTCCTTCCAAGAAGACAAGTGCACTCACAGAATCCCTGGGCACGGATAAGAAAATGTTTCCTTTTTTGATGCCTTCTTTGCCATACCCTTTCTACTGTATCCATAACTGAGGCCAGTGAACCCTATTAGCCAAGTGAGCAAGCCTTACCGCAAGAGATTTGGATGTGCAGGGCGTCATTGCCACACATGTTGAGAACCATTAAAAGTCAGAAGACGTAATGTAATATAAAATGCACAACCGGAGGCCCTGGGATGTTCCCTACATGCACTCTTCTCGAAGTATTGGGTGTAGATACCCTGCTGAGCCCCTCTAAACTTGTCACCACTTTTATTTTTGAATGTGGCAAAATGTCATTGAGTGACTGGTTGCCTAAAGTAAGCGCTAATGCAATTGATTTTATGTCATCCTGGTAACAATATCTGCTAGTCTGTTTTATTTTAAAATTAAAGATAAGCTATAGACAACTCAAGGTGCAAAGGAAGATCAGACCAAATCTTAGGAGCGTCTGAGCGCAGAGACTGTTTCCCTATAGAGTGCATATATATAGATCAACACATGACCCAACAATAACACCTCCATCTAGTTGACCCCTAACTGGAAGAGCTCTAATTTTTCAGAATCTGGAATGTAACATCATCACTCCTCCAAGTACTTAAGTAAAACTATGTGTGGCATGCGTCCTCCCTACCATCTTTGTGTGTATTTGAATAAAAAGTGAAGTGTTTCTCAGTTGCTGTTAGGATGGGGAGGCTTCCCACTTCTTCCCAATACTCTGGTTATTCTCCGTGCCAGATATGCAGTTAAATTATGGGAGGCAAATGCTGCCATCTCAGTGTGTCGGAGAGACATTCGAGCCTTACAGAAATTCTTTATGGAGCAAGAGGGTTTTTTTTTTCTTTTTCCTCTAAAGATCTAAGATCTTTTCTTCTACAGGGCTTCGAACAGGAACTTTGCACTTAGGATTTTTTTTAATGGCCGGGTGCCAAAGAGAACCATCAAGAATCAAAGAGTGGAGAACAGATAGGATGGAATAGAAAGAGATGTGAGTAGCTTGGGCATATTCCAGGGAGAAACATTGTTTTCCAAACACCAGCCGTGTAATGTAAAATAATTTTCTGTCTTGCTGTGCTTAAACAAAGCAAGCCCCAGCTCAGCTTTGAGACTGATCTGAGATATGTGGAATTAATGTCCTTATATATATTTGACTGAAGGTAACCAGTGGTGCTTTGCTGCCCCCTTGGTTGAAATGAGTGAGTTTCTGAGTAGCAGCTTTCTAACTTTTCCAGCACTTCTGTTTCCAAGGCATATAAGATTCTCACTAAGTAGGCTTCTAGTCTGGGGGGGGGGGGCGTGTTTGAGGAATGTTGATGATATTTGCTCCAGGCCACACTTTGAGGGAGTCTTACACTGTTCATTATTGGAAATGATCTTATAATATTTCTATTCAAGTTAGTAAAATAAACTAGTTAAGTTGAAATATAATTTCTGGAGTTCCTTTCAGATTTAGCCTACCTCACACATTATAACCGATTTGCTGTTTACAGAAGTGGACAAAAAAGTTGAAGACAAAAATTGCATTGCCATAGGAAGCAGTGAGAGTAAATGGATGAAAGGGGTACTCATTTCATGCGTTCTTCAAAATCTTCAAAATGTCTTACTTTAGCCCTCGGGAAATTCTGCAATGCCTATTATGAATCCAGAGTGCTTAGTGTGTTCACCTCAAACAAAGCCTCAACTAGAATCCCAAGTCCTTTCTTCAGTATCAAAGGAGATGAAAAGTTAGTAAAATGTTAGAGTCACCTAAAACCAGAGGGACTTGAAAATTTTGTGGAGAGCACAAAACGTCCAAGTCACTTTTTGGGTTTTAAGTGACACCAACGTTTTCCTGTAATGTTGTTTTTTAATTTTTTCCCCATATGTTAAGCTACGCATTACTAACATAATGCCTCTGAAAATATTTATGTGCTGTACTTCTACCATACCAAAGGAAGGTATGCCAACCTAATTGCAAATCATGTCTCTCTAGTAATAGTAGCCTTCTATTTTTCAAATTTACCCATTCTTTTAAGCATGCCAGGACTGATGCCTGGTAATATAATTCCCAGTCCAGAAATCCAAAGCCCCCCTTACATCTGGATTCCTGTAATATTTTCAATTTAGTTCTCAGTTTTTTACATTGCCAAATGTATTTCAAAATTATTCTGTTTAATTCATCGAAGAGTTTCTTTTCTAATTTTATCAGTATTTTTTGGAAAAGTATTTTTTGTTAGCATGTTTATTTTAACAGCGGCTATTCTCCCTTTCATAGTTAGTTGTAAATTCTTCCACCTTTCTAAATCCAATTTAATTTGTTGTATTAATTTTATATAATTATCATCTTTGATTGTCACACATCTTGCTGTTAAGTAAATACTAAGATATTTAATCTTTTATATTAATTTTCTCTGACAGTTTCTCTTTTTTTTATCCGTAATGTCTTTGGTTTTCCCTTTGCTTATTTTCATCCCTGCCGCCTCTCCATATTCCTCAATTTTCCTTATCAATTTGGGGCCAGTTTATGTGATACCAACATTTTACTAACTAATACATATATTTGTATGTTTGTGTATCTATTTGTCAGATATTTCAGACAAATGTGACTTTGTTTTACTGCTTAGCTTATTACCTCAGAGGCTCTAAATTTCTAATACTATCTTGGCTGTAGAATACACAGGGGAAGGAGAGAGATGTCCTGGATCACTAAGCATGGATGTGTGTCTCCAGCTAGTGGCTGACAAGAGTAGTTTGGTTGTGGGATGGTTAATTCTTGCTTAGTAGTTCTGCTACTTAATGCTTACAGAAGAAGGCAGCTTTGGTAGAGAGCAATGATTAGGGCTGACGGAGCATTTCACTGTGTTTCTCTTGCTTTCAAAGAAAGTTTGGCAGTTCAGTCAAGTGGCAGAAACAACATCATACAATGCAGGAGGTGAGGGTGGCTGATCTCACCCAAGAAGAGCAAACTAGTTAAGCTAACAAAAGCCGAGCTTTATCTATTGAATAAACCTGATTAGAGAATTCAAGGCCATTTTGGAAACAATGTTGAAAGCCACTGGGCTAATCTGGTTTTTTTGTTTGCCCTTTCTATAGCCAGTCTTTGGTCCATGACGAAATCTTAGTTCCCTCTCATGGCAGCTAAGCTTCTTTTCTCTGTCTCTTAGGTGGGTTTCTGACACAGGCTTTTTCTGAAAGCAAACTCAGGATTTCTCTCTTGCCACTCTCTTTTGTGGAGCCTAAATAAGAGACAAAGCCGGTCGTAGTCCTGTATTTCCAAATATCCACAACCTGTCCTGGTTCCTTCTCTCTGTGCCCTTTTTGATAGATAAGAGCCTTGAATACGCCTCCCTTAGGTATCGGGGAGGGAAGGGCTTAGCCATTGTATCTTATTCTCTCACTGTCGGTGGATGAAATATTTACTTTACTTAGCTGCCTTGATTATCACAGCATATTTGACTGCTGCTACTAGATAAGATGTAGATGTAGATAAATTTATCTATAGGCCGCCCTTTTCCCTGAGGGGACTCAGGGCGGCTTACAACATATAGGGAAGGGAGTACACACAATGACATATAAAAACAGTACGTAATTAAAAATAGAAGCAACATTCATTCATCATTCGGGAGGGGACGGATTATAATCTTTAACCCCAGGCCTGACGGGATAGCCAGATCTTGAGGGCTGTGCGGAAGGTCTGGAGGGTGGTGAGGGTACGAATCTCCACGGGGAGATCGTTCCAAAGGGTTGGAGCTATTACTGAAAAGGCTCTCCTCCGCGTAGTCGACACTGACTGGCGGATGGAACTCGGAGGAGGCCTAATCTGTGTGATCTAATAGGTCGCAAGGAGGTAATTGGCAGGAGGCGGTCTCTCAAGTACTATCTTGAGCATCGACCCATTTGCAGTGCATTTTGTTCTTAACCCGAGGTTGACATATTTTTGCCATAAAATTCTGATGCTTGGGCAGGCTGCAGATTTGGGATAGTCAAACCATTGCACCTGTGTTCCTAAGTAGGTCGAAAGTTAAAGTCTGACAATTAACACTTCTGATGATTACTCCTTAGAGAGGCAGTTTGATGTAGTGGTGAAGCTGCTGGCCTAGAAACCAGGAGACTGTAAATTCTAGGCTTTCCTTAGGCAAGAAAGCAACTTGCGTGATTTTGGGTTCTTGCCCTCTCCCCCCACCTCTCTCCCCTTCCCTCCCCACTTCACAGGGTTATGAGGAAAATACCAGGTGGGAGTATTAAATAGGTTTACAGCTTTGTAAGGTGAGATAAAAATGTAATAATAATAATAATTTTGCTTTAGTGCCAGAAAAAAACAATCAGATGGTTCTCCTCTTTTATCTTATCATTTTAAAAACACCTTCTGAAGGTGAAAGTCAACAGCTTTTAGGAGACGTATTTATAACGAAAAGCAACAACAATTCCTATGGCCCTTTAAGGTTTAAGCCATTAGTTATAATCTCATGTTTTCCTCAGTAGAATCTATACCAGAGGCGTTTTGCTGTGAGGCATTCTGATGCTAATATTGCTGCTTAATAAAATTGCTACTAAGTGGAGTCACCAGGATGAACATCAAAATAGTGTCTACTTTGTTAAAATGGGAGTGTGTGAAATACACCCAACAATATACAGTGTTCGAGGAAGTGTGCTAAAGGACATGTGCATTTTGCAGCCTATTGCATTCCACTCATGCACTTTTTCTCTATTTTTGCACCTATTAATTCTAGCCTTCCCTCATGTCAATGAAACAGTGCAGTAAAAGAATTAATATTTCATCTGTTCACATCTGTTATTGCACAGTGGGAAATAACAGAAGAAGAAGAAATAGCACAATTTTGAGCTTGCAAACTTCTTTCCTTTAGATCACTTAAAATTTTTAAGAATTAACTTTTTGCTGATACATATTGTGCTAGAACATGTTTTTTCATAATTTGTTTGGTCCTCTTGTTTCTTTCTCCTCTTAGTCGTATCCAACTATTTTAAGGCAATTAAGTGAGACATGATGATTCCCTCACCTATCCTGACATAGAAGATGGCAGGGAAGACCCTGCTGTTTTTTCCATGCAGCTAGACACCATTCCCACCAGTACCAGAAATGCTTCTGCAATACCCACCCCATAGTGCCTAGTTCGCAAATTCAAGGCTTCCATAAAAGCAACTTATGGAGAAATTGAATGTGGGAGGAAAAGTGTCAGGAGAACAAGTTAGAGTGTGTATTGGGTGTTTTATGAGTAAGAGTGGCATCACAGTGAAAACACGAAACCTCTGTGTGGATTTATCTCAAGGTGCCTCCCCCATATCACCACACACACCCAGCAGCAGAATTGTCTTAACTTCCCATCATAAGAACCATTTATAAGGACTAGGAGTTGTATGTTCAGAGGAGTAGCATTAGTTGTTGTATCTATCAGATATTTTGGGTGTCTTCCTGGAGAAGATTGAGCAATGAATAAAGAAGCAATTTTCTATTTGCATGTGTAATGCTCTTTATTGTTTTAAATGGCTTATATTGAGTTGCTATATTTTCATTTGAGTGTGCTATACTAAAAAAAACAAGCAGATTGATGGATGGATGGATGGATGGATGGATTGATTGATTGATTGATTGATTGATTCTTCTGTTGCTGGCTCATGTCACCTCATAACTGGCTACTTGACATCATGTTCAGATTTCTTGACTTTATACTTCATGCTTTGCTCGATGAAAAAAATAACAAACTATTATCTTCCTCTCCACAGCCAGCAACAATCTGAAAATTCATCAGGGTTTTTTTCTGAATCCCAAGGGTTTCACTCACATAGATATACAAAATATCTTTTTCCTTAATGAATCTCCCGGTTTGAAGCTTTCCTGTCTGAAATAAAGTACTGATTTCAGGTTGCAGAAACAGCTCTTTTTTTTTAAACTAGTTACTCCACAGTTACCAGCTGGCAGTAGATAATAGGGCAAGGCTCACTTTTCAATAAATATTTTTATGAAATTGTTTATTGGAGTACTAATTATTATAGTTCTGAAATTTGTTTTAGTTCTAGAGCTAAATACTCTCACAATTCTCTAACATTAAACCCCAATTTTGGATATCTTCTGCTGAAGCAGCAGAATTTGGAGGGAAGCAGAGAATAATATTCTTGCTGCCATTGTTAAACAGTATGAGGGAGGAATGGTTGCTATTTAGCACAAATCACCCAAATATTGGATTATAGATCCATTTCTATCTTTTGCTTCTTCTTCTTAAAGTGGAGAGTTGAGGCTACATTTTATTCCCCCCTCCTCTTTCTTTAACAAAAGGCTTTACTCTGGATATTACTTTTGTTCCAGAAAGAAGTTTGGACTGAGCATATTATAGAAATGCAGCTCTACATTAGCTTAACTTTGCAGGACTCAAAGCTCTAGGATGTGTGGGCAGGATTGTAGCACATTCTCAAAGTTGTGCATTTGGAATGTAATTATCAAGTGTCACCATATATTCAGCAATATTTTTTGTAAATGTGATATAATAAATTGCATTGAATTGTAAAGAAATCTCTTAACAGCAAGTAGCAATATGGGGAAAGATGGAATGGACAATCTCAGATATCTGAATGTAGGATGACTGGTGTGTTTTATTAATCTTTTTGGTGTGCTAATTCATCACACAAAAATGATCAATCGCTTACTATGTCTGGATTCAAAATACATTTTATATGTTGCAATAATAAAAGAGATGTGGCTTAATTGTCCAGTGGAAATATATGTTTGACAGCTGGAAAGTTACAGTCAATCTGCTTCACAACCAGATGATCTGTCTAATTGTTAACCAGATGAATTCAGCTATTATTTTCCTCAGCACTCCTACAATTCCTCCTTTCTCCTTTGGTCTCTTAAAGCCTTTCCGATCAACCTCATTTTTACCTGCTTCTTCCTTCTGGTTTATATCATTGGCTGGTCTGCTGGATGTTCTTCTGGGGTTGGAGGCATCATGGCTTCATTGGTAGTAATTATCCAAATTGTGTGGATATCACAGAAAGTTAGGGCAGCTTCAGTGTAAGCCAGTGTTTCTCAACCTTAGTGACTCTTAGTGAATCCCTGGTTACCTTCCCATCAAAGTGGTACCTCTATTTATCTACTCGCATTTGTATACTTTAGAACTGTTAAGTTGGCAAGTGCTGGGGCAAGGACAGGAGCTCTCCCTGTCCCATGGCCCTCAGAACACAATCTAGGCTGGGCTGCCAACTTTCCAGCTGAAAAGCCCAGCATTTCAACCACTGATCCACCACATTGCCCCAGATCACATAATAATAGCCATGAAAACATGGAATGAGTCTTAACAGGTAAGCTAAATAACTGAGGTCAGGCTATTTAGTAGACTACAGCTCCCAGACTATCCCACCAACCGGTGGAAGAATTGACAACTAATGTATCTGGAAGTTGCTATAGACTGGCTTTTGCAGTATCTACAGCCTCTTGATGATAATACAATAATAGTTGAGGAAGCAAACTATTCAATAATCCTCAAACCAGAAGTAAGAACAGTATTGGAGTCTTGGCTCCAATTCTCTTTCTTAAAAGAACTTGTCCAAATTAAGAACAGTGTCTCTGCCTAGGACGCTGCACTGACAAGAGGTTCACTGTGGGAAACCTGCATAGTCTTATGCCCCCTTCCACACTGAACAGCACACTTGCACAAACAAAGGACCTGTGTGGGTTCAGTGCCCGGCTATGTAATTAATTCACTGGCAGTTTTGGCAAACAGCTTCCTCCAAGCTTAGATTAATTATTTGTTGTTTTTAAAAGGTAATTATATTGACATATTATACAGAGGTGTAGGGAACATTCAGTGGCAATTATCAAACACTTTGCTGTTTTGCTCTCGATAAGTTGGAAGGCCAATTTCCATGGAGATTTATTTCCAGGAAAGATCTCATTTGAGTGAAATTATGACTCCTCACTGTATTGATTTGCTTACCTTCATATTCCTCCAGGTTAAAATTCAGTGTCGGTGCGTTGTAAAAGGAACTGTTGTTAATTATCAGCGTGCTTTTATTTGATGTGAGTGGAATCAAGGTGTGAAATCAGTCTCAGGCATCGGTTCTCCTTTTTGGAGCTGATCTTTATAGATTCTGTAGATGTAGGATATTTTTTACAGCAACATGTAAAATTCATTTACAAGCATGTAAATCTGATAGGATAATACATATGGATAAACTGTGACACTATTCTGTTCCCAAGATGAATTAAATAGATTTGGAGAAAAAGAAAATAATTTATTCATATAAAAGCACATTGAGGGGAGAACGTAGCCTTCCCAAATCTTGCCTAATGTCCTTTTCTATAGAAACCTATCCAAGCTGACATTCCTGCTCTATAGGTTGAGGTTAATTTAAGTTTCTTCCATTGAACTTGAGGTCCATTTCTATATGTAGATATTTAAAGAGAATGGGAAGATGATCATTAATCCACACAGGCCAGAGAAAAGAGAGCTCCAGAATATGAATGAGATGGGCCATGGCAAATAAATACATAGTTAACATCACTAAGAAGTTAAAGACTAAAGAAGCAACAATGGATTAGGAAGGTAGGTCAGACAAACAAAAGGCTAATTCCAAGAAAGTAATCAGAAAAAGGAGTAGGACTTAGAAAGAGTATTTATTTATTTATTTATTTATTTGTCTTGTATGCCGCCCACTCCCGGAGGACTCCGGGCGGCTCACAAAAGACAAGGGAAAGGGGGGAATGAGACAAAGACAACATATTAAAAACAAAACCAACATTCACAATTTCTATGGAGGTAGATGCTTCTCAGCTCCCCCAGCCTGCTGGAACAGCCAGGACTTGGTGGCTTTGCGGAAGGCCGGGAGGGTAGTAATGATCCGGATCTCAACAGGGAGCTCGTTCCAGAGGGCCGGAGCTGCAACAGAGAAGGCCCTCCCCCGGGGAGTCGCCAGCTGACATTGGCTGGCAGATGGAATCCGGAGGAGACCCAACCTGTGCGATCTAATTGGTCTGAGAGAGGTAATTGGCAGGAGGCGGTCTCTCAGGTACCCAGGTCTGATGCCATGTAGGGCTTTATAGGTAGCGACCAGCACCTTGAAGCGGATTCGGAGACTGATAGGTAGCCAGTGCAGCTCGCGGAGGATAGGTGTAATGTGAGTGTACCTTGGTGCACCCACAATCGCTCGCGTGGCTGCATTCTGAACTAATTGGAGTCTTTGAACACTCTTCAAGGGCAGCCCCATGTAGAGCACATTACAATAATCCAGTCTTGAGGTCACAAGGGCATGAGTGACTGTCTGAAGGGCCTCCCGATCCAGTCTCAAAGCATATCACTTAGACTAGGAGTTAGGTTTTTAGGGTTCTCCAGCATCACTCATTATTGATCATGCTACCTAAGGCTGCTGCTGGCAACTTTAGTTAGCACTTTTTGGAAGACTGTTAGTTTCTCACTCTTAAAGTAAACAAAAAAGTCCAAGCTTTGTAAAAATGGTTCTTATAATCGGTGTTAAACCACGAATCATTTTCCCTTTCAGAAAATGTATTTTTATAAACAGCTGAGAAACGCTGTCTCCCAGAATGGCTGGATCAGCATAGTCCAGAAGAAAAAAAACTGAACTGGTTCTTGATATGGAGATTTGTGCACACAGTTACTTGGCAAAGCTTGGACAATCTCAGTATGCCTGATTTGCAAGGAGGCCAGAACTGGAAAACCCCTTTTTAATATAATTAACATGCTAGGAAATGAAATCCCATTTTTCAAATGCTCAGTGTTCCAAATTTGACACTAATTGAAATGAATACAATGAATATCCAGTATGGGGCTAAACTGTTTCATTGTATGTAGTATAGTCTTTATTGTCATTGTACACAATAAATATGTAAGACTGAACAGAAGTTTGATTTTCATACTGGTATTTTTAACAGTTGAATATTATTCTTTAATTTGCAGAATGTTTTATAGAAATACTTTTTTATTTAGCTTTTCTCATATGTATCATAGATGCCTTTGGGCCTCACTGATTGACAATCTAGTAGAAAATAGGAAGAGTTAGATGCAGTGGAAACCCTTGGTTTTCAATCATTCAAGCTAAATCTGGGTTGATGGGGTCTCATGAGATAGCAATAACACTTAGACTTATACACAGAGCTTTACAGCCCTCTCTAAGCAGTTTACAGAGTCAGCCTATTGCCCCCAACAATCTGGCTCCTCATTTTACTGACCTCGGAAGGATGGGAAGCTGAGTCAACCTTGAGCCTGGTGAGATTCAAACTGCCGAACTGCTGGCAATTTGCAGCCAGCAGAAGTAGCCTGCAGTACTGCATTCTAACCACTGCATCACCACGGCTCATAAGATAAGCTATATTTACACATAGCATTGATGCAAAATGGGTGTTTCTTTTAATAATTTGTTAATGTCTATGCACACATACATATTGCTATATTTTAGAGTTAAATGTCTTACTGAGTTTGGGGAGCATGTTGATTTCTCCTAAATCAAGCATACTATTCCCAATATTTGTTTTTTTGGAATCAGTATAGAAGAAGACAATCATTACAAGCCTTTCCTTGTGTTTGTTCCTGTAGAGCTCAAGGCCACTGGAACTGCACGCTTCTTCAATTTCCTTCTCAACTCAACAGACTACCGAATCTTACTGAAGGATGAAGATCATGACCGAATGTATGTGGGGAGCAAAGACTACATCCTCTCACTGGACCTTCATGATATCAATCGGGAGCCCTTGATTGTAAGAATATTTTTAAATTTTTCTTTTTAGGGGTAGGCTGAGGGAAATTCTGTTTGATGGGGAACAAAATGCTTCTGAATCTGTGCTGAATTTGCAGTAGACAGATATTGAAGCAGATGAGTCTCTTTGGAAAAATAAGTTGAAAATAGGATTGCTTTTTTTAAATGATCTTTCTACGGTTGAGATATCATTTTTTTCTGGGGCTTAATGCAATGAACAAAATATTAAACAATATTTGTCCAGAACTTTTAGGAACGGTTTTGTTTTGCTTTTGGGGAGAGTATTTTGTCTCTTTAGAGTTTTTTTCCCCCCTACATCATTCAGTATAAGATTAGTTTACCAAACATAAAACAAAAGTATTAAACAAACTTTTGACAGGCATCTCTTGCGCCAGAGTGCCATTTAGTGCTTATTTATCTTTTTGTCTGCTTGCTCACTTAAAATCAAGAGTGCTTTGGGACCAGAGGAAAGCTCAACATGTAATCTATAGGCTATCTGATCGGAAAAGATGCCTAAGGAGGGTTATTTTCCATTTTTAACTCAGTAGAGAGATGTGGGTGGAAAGAAATAACTTATAGATCCATTCAGGAATACATAACTATTTATATTTGTGCCTTCAAGTCAGTGTTGATTCCTGGAGGCTGCCTGGAAAAGTCCCTGCAATTTTCTTGGCAAGATGTCAAAACAGGTTTGCCATTGCTGGCCTGCTTCCTAGGGCTGAGAGAAAGTGACTGGGCCAATGCCACCTAGCTGGCTTTGTGCCAAAGGCAGGACTAGAGTTCACATTTTCTAGTCTGGTGCCTTAACCACTAAACCAAGGTGTGTCTTCGTAAACTCAGGTGACTTAACCTTAAGAGTGAGAATCATTGCTTATATCTCTGCATTTTAAACTGGGTTTCATGATCATTCCTGTAAAATGTTTTAAATAGTTAAATGTTCTTCATTTCTAAACTATTACTTATGAAGCAGTATAAATTTAAAATTTGTATTTGTGTTTGTATGTACTTGTTATTACGACAAGAACTTAGCCTGTTGCTGTGATTCCAGAACAACCACATTGTACTTTGCACCCACTGATAAATAGGGTTTTTTTCACAGTCAAAGGCAGGTGTGTCAATGGTTTTTCTCCTTCGCTAAACCGGAGGTGGGCGTGGCGAGCGTGTGACTCATTGGGGCCACGGGCCATGAGTTTAACACCCCTGGTCAAAGGAATGGGGTAATTTCCAGAATAGCCCCCCCAAAAAAAGTAAGGCATTTAAGAAACACTTCTGGAACTAACAGCTAGGTGATGTGACTGCTGGCTTCTAATAATCACATGGAAAAACTCCAAGTGATATCTAATGCAAAACTTCCAATTCAATAAACGGTATTGTCTGGCTTGGGGCCAGGGTTAAGGGGAAAATATGGGAAATCAGAGTTGTAACTGTGAGATGTCGTTTCACTTGGCAGATCCACTGGCCTGCATCACAGCAAAGGATAGATGAATGTGTCCTCTCAGGAAAGAACAATAATGTAAGTACTTCTGATGTTATCCCCAAGCTCATTCAGGATAGTGAAGTCCTAATATTATGCAGGAAAGGTTGCTGGAGGTTCATCTTTCACCTATCTTTAAAATAGAAATCACCATAGGCTCAAGAAGGGTATTGCTCACACCTCCACAAGGGTTTCAGGCGGACAAGAAAAATCAGCAAATACTGAGTGTGTTTTGCCACCTTTTCCTGCCTCATCCCACCTCCTGTTTACTCTCACCCTTTCAGCCATGAAGTCCAGATACTTTAGGTGGCAGCTAATAATAGAATTCTGTTGACTGCTGTGTTTGCTAAAAGATGACCCCATTTTAGGTCATTTCTGCACTATTCCTGCAAGGGTTTTATAATCTTTTGGCCCTCAATATTTGTATCTTCAGATACATAAGATATACGTGGATTTGTATCTTATGATTTATGTTTCATACAGGTAGTCCTCAGCTTACAACCATAATTGAGCCCAAAATTTCTGTTACTGAGTGAGACAATTGTTAAGTCAATTTTGCCCCATTTTACTACCTTTCTTGCCACACTTGTTTAAAGCAAATCACTGCAGTGGTTAAGTTAATTAACACAATTGTTAAATGGACCTGGCTTCCCCATTGATTTTTCCTTGTCAGAAGATTGCAAAAAGATCACAAACATGATCCTGGGACATTAAATCTGTCAAAAATATGTGCCAGTTGCCACATGTGTCTGAATTTTGTTCGTGTGACCATGGGGATGCTGCAAAATTGCAAGTGTGAAAAATGGTCATAAGTCACTTTTTTCAGTGCTGTTGTAACTTTGAAAGTTCTCCAAATGGACTCTTGGAAGTTGAGGACTACCTGGAATTGTTCTTTACTGATTGTTGAGAAAAAAGACTTTGGCAACAACATCATGAACCCAAGAATTGAGAGCAATTGTACACCTGCATTTCCCCATATTTTTTATAAGAGAACAAAATAAGGGCTAAAGTTAATGGTTTAGGTTTTTGAGCTGAAGACAACAGATCAGTGCAGAATGGAAGACAACCTGTGGATTATGGACTTTGTGCAATCTTTGACTGCCAGATCTAGTTCTAGATCTGCTATGGAACTTTGCCCATATAGAGCCAAGGCGACACAATGGTTAGAGTGAAGTACTGCAGGATACTTCAGCTGACTGCTAGCTGCAGTTTGGCAGTTCAAATCTCACCAGGCTCAAGGTTGACTCGGCCTTCCATCCTTCTGAGGTGGGTAAAATGAGGACCCAGATTGTTGGGGTCAATAGGCTGACTCTGTAAACTGCTTAAAGAGGGCTGTAAAGCACTGTGAAGCAGTATATAGGTCTAAGTGCTATTGCTAGCGCTGTTGCTATTTTGTTCAATAGTAACTAATCAGAAAAATGGCAGGAAGAAATCTCTGGTATTCAGCTGGTAATGACAAAAACCTATGGTAGCATGAGTAGTGAGGGCGGAGAAGCCTATGTTCTCCCAGCAACCTTGCTCAACTGAAGGATATGTTGCTGTGTATGACATGGAAATGCATGTGACTAAAGCTCATGAGCCACAACCTGGCAATTTCTAGAGTTTTTGTGCCTGAAAATGTTTTTTTTTATTTCTGTGCATGGAACATAATCAGATGAAGAAGCCTTATCAGCATTAAATTGTAGGAGCCAAGAAAATATGTTCAGCCAGAACTAAGTTTGTTGGTAATAATGCACACTATTTTTTTGTCTTAGTAAAAGTAAGGAAGCAAGGTTAGAGGTTACCAAGCTGTTTCCTGCAAAGCCTAGCTAGCCTTTTGACCAACTGTCCTTGAACTCTGTCTTGTTGAGACCTCTCAGCTGCTACTGTTTGGGGTTTAATTTCAGAGGAGCCAAACGCCTTGAGCAAAGGAAGCTGCATTTGCTTGCATATTTCCCTTCCTCTTGAACTTTATTACCCTTGGCTCCAGCTGAGATCCTCCAGACTGAGGCATGAGGCAAGGAGGAAACATGAGCTGTGAAGAGGAAATGGGACTCCATGCTCAGACACACTGCTTTATGCTTCATTCCTGGTCCTAGATCCAATTAATTAATAAGCTTAGGCCTTGCCACATGCTGGGAATTCTCTGCTTATTCTCTGGTGTTTCCCGTTGCCACTTGCTAAATATTCAGTATAAGTTTCATTAGCCAAGGGGTTTCCAAGCCCTTCACACTGTTTAATGCAGCATTTTTCAACCTTGACAACTTTACGATGTATGCTCGTCAACTCCCAGAATCCCCTAGCATGGTGGCTGGGGAATTCTAGGAGTTGAAGGTCATACATCTTAAAAGTTTCCGAGAATGCGAAATATCGCTCTAACAGATCCATCCATTAAATAGTCATCCTAGTCATCAGTTTCTCCTTCTGAATAAGGAGAGGGAGAGCTTCAGAAGGTTTCTAAATGGTCCTCACTATCTTGAAATACAATGTCATTAAGGTGTCAACAAGCATCACTTTTTTCTTTGTGCAATTGCTAAAAAAGAGAAAATAAATAAGATGAAAAATTACTAACATAGCATTGTTTTCTTTACTTAGGCGTCACTGCAGAATTATTATTATTATTATTATTATTATTATTAATAATAATAATAATAATAATAATAATAATAATACACCAGATAGCACAATACGCCAGATATCACAGTTTTAGAGGGCCGAAGTGTACAGTTTATTGATATCGCTGTTCCTGGAGATGCCAGAGGCGAAGAAAAAGAACTAGAAAAAATCATGAAATATCGCAACCTGGCCATCGAAACTACATGGCTATGGATGAAGCATGTAACAGTGATACCATTGTCATTGGGGCACTTGGCACCATGTCCAAGAATTTTACAAGATACATCCACAAATTGCAGCTTCCTGCAATAACACCAGCAGAACTGCAAAAAACGGTGCTACTCGGAGCATCTTATATTTTAAGAAGGTACTTGGTTGATACCTAGGACGCTGGCAGTAAACTGTATCAACCATTAGCATCAGTCACTGGTATTTGTAATGCATTTTTGAATGTTCAGTTGGCTGAGTTTCATGTTTAATGAATAAAGTATATAATAGTAGTAGTAATGTTCTAGCGAATGAAAAAGACAAGATCTTGTGGGATTTCAGAATTCAGACTGACAGGCCCGTGACCCACAACACACCTGATATAACAATAGTTGAAAAAAAAAGTTTGGTCCATTGACATTGCAATACCTGGCGATGCGCGAATTGAAGATAAGCAGCAAGAAAAAATCATAAAGTACCGGGACTTGCAAATTGAAGTTGAACGACTATGGAAAAAGAAATCGTGTGTTGTCCCAATTGTAATTGAAGCCCTTGAAGCAATACCTAAAGGGCTACCTCACTTTTGGGAAATTCTAAATTTATCGGACTCGAACATTCTGATTCTACAAGAAAAAACACCCTACTTGGAACAGCTTATATCCTCTGACGTTACGTTAACAGTTCCTAGGTCCTTGGTTAGGACTCGAGCTGTTGAGCTACCTACCAGCCCCAAAGGCTGTGAATCTCACCAAAGAGAGAGAGATAACAATTACAACAATTACAACAAAAACAAAAACAATAAAATAAATAAACTTGGTTTATTTATTTAAATAAACCTAGTATACTGGCAGCAACCCATATCAACCATTAGCACCAGTCAAGTGATGCATTTTTGAATGTTCAGTTGACTGAGTTTCATGGATAAAGAATAAAGCTAATAATAATAATAAATTACATTTGTATAAAAACTGTTTCCCAATGATTTGGGGAAGCTCACAATAAAATAAAGCTACAGTTAAACTGATAAAAAATGATAAGGATCAAATCAGAGGGAGTGAGGCAAGGGGCTCTCACCCTCTTGCCAAAAAATTATTTATTTGTTTAATACCTTAACACATTATTTATATAACTTTCTTATTGTGTACTGGCTGGGGAATTCTGGGAGTTTTTAAAATAATTCTTGTTGCATTTCAAATAGTGACAGAGAAAAGGAGAAAAACAAAAGAAACAAGATGCAAAATCATACATAATTTAAAAAAACATATCAAGTGCTTAAAATGAGTGTAATTATAATTATATAATGTAGACATTATACACATAACCACACTCATTTCTAATACACTTATACACTATAGCTATCATTTGTGCTGACTGGGGATTTCTGGGAATTGAAGTTCATACATCATGAAGTTACCAACATTGAAAAATCACTGGTTTAACAAGTGGGTTTAACAAGTGCTTTTCCTTTTTCCTCGGAACCAATAAAAAAGAAAGTTCTCTTTTGGGTCGATTAGAAGGATTTTCCTTTTATTTGTATTCAGATCATTTTCCTTGTGTTTGAAAATAAGCAGGACGAGGAGTCTGGCATTTGCAATCCTAATATAGTCCTCTAGAATTGTACAACTATTATTTTCTCAGACTTTAGAAAAATTGCCAAGGACAAGAAGGAAATCTTTGACCTACACCATTTATAGTCTGTTTCAGCTACAAATATGCTGTAGTGTAAGACATGGGGGAAAAAAGAATGTTGGCTCTGAAATGGGAAATAATTCAGAGTTCTTAAAAATAAAAATAAAGAGGATGGGAGAGAAAGCACCAAAAATAGGGCATGCAGAAAATCTGCTTTGCAGAAATATCCAAAATCTCTTTGGAAGAAATGCTTCAAAATCTATATTTGCTGATTCTAAAAGGGCACCAGGCCTCATTTGCTCAGAAGTGCCACTTCAGTGACCACTCAATGCTCATAACTACCTGTCTGTACGTAGTTATGCTTGTTGTAGTGCACAAGGAGCTTTCTTTAATAGTAAAGCCATTTCCTGCAGAAGACCTTCTATATTTGACTCTTCCACTGGGGCCATGATGAAAAGAGGATGCAATTGCTCACCTCCTCTTCTTGAAGCAGACTCAATTTTGTAGGAGGCTTAAATTAATATTTTATTTGTCTTCTAGGGTGAGTGTGGGAACTTCATCCGACTTATCCAGCCCTGGAATCGAACACACTTATATGTCTGTGGCACTGGAGCATATAATCCTGTCTGCACCTTTGTCAACCGGGGTCGCAAAGCACAGGTGAGATGATGTCAGAGCGTATGATTAGAACTGCATCCAGATTGGTAACAGGGAAACACTTGGACGTGGCCTCAGCCTACATTAGAAGAGCAGAATCCAGCATAATTACATTCCCATAGATGCTGGTGGGGGAAACAAACCATCAGAAGCTGGCTTCTGCCTTTGAGCACTGAGACCGAGCCTTCATTTGTTTAGCCCCATGTTTAAGCCCAAAGGCGTAAGATAATGTGCAATAACTTCTCCTCTAAACTTGAACACTGGCCTAAAGACACTCACTCATCCCTTGGATAAGTGAATATGTAAGCCTGAATCTCATCAGTTCTAGTCTCTATAGTCCCAAAGTTACAGTGACTTGCAAGGTGAGAAAAAGGAGACAAATAGATATAGGATATGAGATAGGGATAAAGTAAATACTAGCTGAGATCATTCTTATTCTTGATGCAATTTAACTGTCCTCTTTAAAATTGAGGTATTGAACTATTCTCCCTATCTACTGAGCAGTCACTTTTTAGAAAGAAAGTTCAAAGCTTCGTGTGGCTTTCCATACTCCATATAGCTGGAGATCAATTATTCAATAAAACCCTTTAAAAGACTCCTCTGAAAATGTTATGACGTGGAGCCCATGTATAAATCCAGCAACATTAACTCGGGTATTGCTCTTTAGAGTAGTGTTTTAGTACTCACGACTGCTGATATACTGTGAAATCAGACCTAGTGTGACATGTTCAGTATTTCTTTATCATTTCTTTGAATGAAAGCTTGCTGAAAGATATTTGGATTGCTTGCAGTGTTGTGTTGCTTTTCTTCAGGTTGGTGGTGCAAATTTCTCTGTTCAAGAAAGAATTCGAAATTGTCTTTGCCCGTTCCCATTTCCGGGACTGTATCTATAACTGAATTGGAGATGGGGCAGTATAACTATGTAATACAGACTGCTTCCCATCCATATAGCATGAGGCTGTCTCTCGCGGTTTATATTTATATTAAACACATATTTCATATTTTGGTTCTATAGCTCTTACCAGCATCATTTGATCTCCCCATTGCTGGGATCAGTGACTACAATGACAATAATGCTTTGCCCCATCTAGCAGGCCTCCTTCTATACACCTATAGATATTTGGAACTAGTAGGTCTTGAGAGAGACCATGCCATAAAGAAGCAAAATTCTTAGTCAAATGATGAATCTTACATTAAAAACAATGAGAAATCTTTCTCCTAAAGAATGATTCGGCTGAGTAAATCAGAGTTCATAATGTTGCTTATTCTATTTTAAGTTTGTTTTTGGTTGGCTCTGGGAAGTCCCTCAAAATCTGGAAAACACTCTCATGTTTAATTTATCTTATTTTTCCCCTTATGGTAAAACACTGCAAGTAGAATGAGATTCCTATTTTTAAGGGTCTCAAAAACATTTCCATACTTAACCTGAACACACACTATCATAATTACAGGAAGTCTTCCTGGAAATGATTGAAGTGCCTGCTTACGAAAATGTTTACAAATTCAGGACGAAGGATTACCTTTTATGTTAGCTCAAAGGCAAGAGTCTTAAGCGAGATCAAATCTATCCAAACAAATGGTTATACAGGCATTCTCCAGCCAATGCTAACATTTTTCTAAGCAAAATAGAGCAATCAGGATTTCTATGCTAGGTTCAACCACATAGAACATATCCCTGAGCCTTGCTGCAACAAATGCACAATCATGCATGTTTCCATTTGTACATATTAGAAAATGTACATACCATTTGCGTGTACTGGGATATTCTTTCTCTATGCTTAAAGGAGGTGAGAGATTTTAAGCATTATGGTGGTCCATCCATTTCTATCTTCTGTCCATTGACTGTTGGGGTGAACCAGAGGACTAGTCTCATTTTTGCAATGATCCCAACTTTGAAAATGAGTGAATAAGGGAGAAGCATATGAAAATGTTTATGAATGCATAGCTACTTCAGAAATTTGATTGGCTATGATGGAAGATACACTTGTTTTCCAAAAAATATTTCCAATTCACTATGTATTCTTATCCCACCAGGAAAATAATTGGAGTATAAAGTCCCCGGAAGGCAGGGATAAAGGAAAACTGTGTTTCACAGGTTCTATTATGTAGATGGAATTTTATGTTTTGGAAAAGATAACTTGAAGCTAATTTAAAAAGGACCACAAAGTTTGAAGATAAAAAATAGACATCAAAGAAATAGAATAGAATATTGTAAGAAAGGAGAAAAATTGTAAGAAAATTAAATATACATTGTATGGGTGCATATAGCTCAGTGCAATGCACATTTTTAAAGCAATAAACTGCCATTGCACTGAATAGAGTTCAAATCCCAGGAATGCACAAAATTATGTCACGTTGCGGTAATTGATCCAGCATCTCGGGAAATGTCATTGAAGTTGCTTCAATTATGTCTTTAAAGGATTATTTGCATTCTGCACATCATTCATCATTTTTACAGTCTGGAAGCATGCCATGTTTTATTCTACTATTAATAGAACATTATTCAAGTTTCATTTCCCAGCAACGAGAGGTTTTGCTGTTGTTAACATGTTTTCAATTAACAGATAAGTGACACCATCTTTGATATTAATGGGTCTGTATAACCTCCATCCAATGTGGACTGGTACATCATTACCAATTTATGTAACATCAGCCTTATCTTTGCTATTTAGCACACCTGTAATAGTTTAGGGGGTGTGATTTCATTGTATTTTGTTTTGACTTACTGGTTTTAGATATCACTGATCCTTAAAAATGATATAAGGGAAAACTGCTTGTATAGCCATGGAAAATGTTTTCACCATTAAACTACCTTCTCATTTTCATTTTCCTCAAGGTTTTGCCTAGTTTAATTTTAAAACAGACCTCACAACCATTTTCTGTCACAGATTTCTGATACTATATTGCTGCTATGACTTTCAGTTGTAACTACATGATAAAAGAAATATAGAGGTACCATTTTAAATATTGTTAATGCTTCAAAAAGGACCTTTCTTCCCAAGATCTCAACAAAAAGCACAGCAATTATTGAAAAGAAAAGACAATCTTTGCTTCATACTTATTCTGTCTTTAACTACAGCTTATGCCTGTATGCAAAAACCAAGTTAATGGCCCACCATATCCTGATGGCCTTACAGCTCTTACTCATTGATCATGTTCACTAGAAATAGTAATTTAGCAACATCTGGAGACCCAGATGCTCATTAAAAATGTTAAAGATGTATTAGCTATGCAGCCAAATCTTTTAGTTCTCAGTGTTGAGCCATTCAGGTATGACATTCTCCAGATAGCCCTGGAGAATAGCTGACTATCCTACTCAGAACATAAAGAGGATATAACTATTTCTGAAGACAACCTTGGTCTCAATGGTAATCAATATGTGTACGTGACAGAGATAGTGAAGCTTCTGCATGCTCTCTGGCCACACCCTGACATTCCTGCTTCTCTGGCAGATGATGCTGCCAGTGCTAACTCTCTGCTCCTCCTCTCCTCAGGCTTTTGAGCTGAACCAGTCCATCCAGCAGGGAGGACGGGGAAGTAGAGCAGTTGACTCCTCCCTCCACCCGTCTCCAGTGGAACGCAAGGTGGGAATTGCGCTCTGCCTGTCCTTCCCCAAGGACAAAATGGCTCCTTCCCTAGCATGCCCGAGCCTGGGCTCTCTAACCTTCATTTTCAACTGGCATGCACCTAACAGGCAACTAAGGGGCAGGGGGGAGGGCCACGTGTGGCCAGGATAGTAACATGTCCCTCCAGCAATGAGCGCGCTTCCTGGACAGCTTCTCCTTGCGTCTCCTCTCTCAGACTAATTCCTCCTTCCCCAGGCTCAGGCATCAGACTTGCATCAAGAAATAAGGTTCTCAAAATGTTTGACCTTAGCGTACAGGACAAGATCCTGTATCCATCCACTTGAAATGTAGACACATGAGATTGTTATTTCAAGCAAATGTTGAACTGAAAAGAGGCCGCCTCATGAGCTGCAAGTAGTTTGGAAGGATCAAAGTCATGCTGAAAATGGGAGGTGGGGTGGGTGGGTGGGATGTGGATGGGATGTATTTCTGTATGTTGTATAAACACATGTTAACAGTATGAACAGAGAGGAAGATCCAAGGGGTTGGATGCTGTTTATAAGAGCATGTTTTAATTTGGGGGATCAGCCAGCTGGACGTGTACACAATTACAGATTCTAAATTTATTTTTTTTAGCTGTTGGAAAATGAGAGAGGGAGAGAAGAAGGAAGGAAAGAAGGAAGTAAATTGTGTAGTCAATTTAGTCTGGGGTTTAGAATTACTGGCCATGAGATTTGTTTATTTATCAGTTTTCTACACCACCCATCTCACCTTAGTGATTCTGGATGGTTTACAACAACATAACGAAACAATATAAACACAAGAATAAAGCACAGATTAAAAGCATAGTTGAGAACAAAGTTAACACTTACAAGTTAAAAGTTAAAGAGATCCCTTTCTTAACGTGTTTCTTCTTGGATTTCAATGTGATATAAATCCTTCATCCTTTTTACATTTGGCAACAGATTTCTACATTGAGTTCAAAATGATGCACCTAAAAAGTTCATATGATGAATCTGCAGAACTGCCTCTCTAAGGCCAGACAGATTCTTTTGGCCGTAATATCAAACTGTTGCATGACTAAATTGTTCTAACAATAAAATCTAGACTTTCAAACATTTCTCTGAACAGGTTAATTTCAAGTGTTGATGTTATTTTGCAACATCTTCGTTCACAAAGTCCTAAGGTGAATTTAAAGAGTGCATTTTAAACAAAGATTGTCTAACTTATTTAGTGGGCCTCCTGAAGGGATCAAATGTAGTTCTTTTAAGTGAGCAGATTCTTTTTCTTTAAGATATTCCAATTCCACCTTTCAACAAGTTTGGGTGACTTCTATTATTAAAATAGATAAAATACTTAGCTGAGATAAATAGTCCTCAAAAGGAATCTCCCTGAAAAAAAGGACAGATAGAAAAGGGAGGCATCCTTCTACCAGAAAGCAATATCATATATGTGGCCAGGTGATCTTTCCACTGTCCTTGCCCCAAGCAAAAAATGATCCCTGCACTTTCTGTCAAAGCCCTGTCATTATTCAAAGCTCTGTGAATTTCTGACAATATTTTGATGTTTCTGGGCTTTATCTAGGCTAACATTGAGACTATATGCTCTCCAATTCCTTATAGGCATAGTCACATCTATTCTTTCATCTTGTTCATTCATCCCAACCAACACCTTTGATGTGTTTTACACTGACTCAGCCCATTTTTAATAAAAATTGCTGACTTTAGCAATTGTTCAGGAAAAGTTGGGCCACAGTTTTTTTTGTTTAGACAGATCCCTCTTTAAGATATTTGAAACCCTAGTGGCATGAATATTACAAAAAGGAGGAACCCACTAATAATATTCTAACCACATAACTCACATTCTCTCTCATGCTCTCTTCAGCTTTTGATGCAAAGCTGTTAAACAATTGTGATTTCCATTTGGGGAGTTGAAAATAAAGACCCAAGAAGCTCCTATTTTTATTTTTGTCAGAATTAGTTATTAATATATAGCCACAGTTCTTCAACAGTATCTCTACAACGCCTGGTTATCTGCCTATATTTGAGCTTTTGACTATAAAATACAGAAAAAACATGTTATCAATCAACAGTGTCCAATCTGCATGTGGTCTTGGACAGCTAGTAATGCAGCCCCACAAGATAATTAAAAATATTTTTAAAAATGAAGTTTTTTTATTTATCTAGATTAACTATATTGCATACTTTATATGTGACCCAAGATCATTTCTCTTTACTCAGTGTGGCCCAGGAAAGCCAAAAGGTTGGACAACCGTGTTGTAAACTATAAAAAACATATTGCACACCATAATTTACATGGCTAATAAAAGTGCAAGTGTGCCTGTTAAACTGACTTTGAATTTACTTTTGTTTCAAAATGGCTGTGTTAATATTTGTGATTAAAAAAATATTTTAACATTTTCAATATGGATTTCCCCAAATATATTTAATAGTAAAAAAAAAACAGTGATGTCCCTGTCATATTTATTTCAAGATGGATCAATTAAACAGTGGAAATTAAAAGTTATATTAAGTGTTATGCCAAGTATTTCTATCAATCTGTCAAAACACAAAATGCCTCTAAGCTTTTATAGAGCATTTGCTTTTTTTAAATTTCCTGATGGTCCTAACACAGTAAAGCAACGATTTCCTAACTATTTATTAACAAGACCTAGACTGCTTCCCCACCCCCCAAAAAAGTGAATTCTACCACCCTGGTTAGGAAGGACATCTGCGTGGCTCTTTATGCACCTGCAGACTTTTACAGCAACTCTTAACAAGAGCAGAAGTAACTCTCAACATACCATATCAGAGTTAGGGAGTAATTAATGTCATTTATTTTAAAACTTTCAGCATGACATCTCATGTCTGGATCTTATCAACCCTATTCATGTTTGTCTGCTCTTGGGTATCTTCAGAGAAAAATGAACTAGATTTGCTACTACGTGTTCTTTCATATAGCTTGTTACAAGGCAACTAGTGGTTATCTGAAAGTCCCTGAAGTGTTTAGTGGAGAGATGTGATTCATGCTATATTCACATTTATCTCAGTTTAATATCTCCTGATTACATTTCAGCACCAATTCAGATGCTGTCATCAACAAGGTGACACAGCATTATTTAAACAGTCCCCTATGTGGATGGGTATCATTTAAGAATAATTTGGGGGGTAACTAAACACTTTCCTCAAATGTCTGCGTGCAGAGTGCAGCTATTTTTCTCCACTGAATGGCTTACAAGCAATGAGAAATTCTGCATGCCTGTCAATGGTCTGAAAAATATGATATAGCAGGTCAATATAATAAGAGGGAGGGGGATGGGCTTCCTTGATGAAGTTCCTTCTCTTTGCTTTGAATCTGATTTATGATGATTCCATGACTTGGCGAGCTCTAGAAGTAACATTTTGCATGCAATGCCTTGTAACATAACAGCATGCAGGAAAACCTGGCAGTAAATAGCATTTTAATATTAACTGTTCCTTTTTCCTATCCCAAACAGATTTATTTTGTCCCCCCCAAAAAATGTTATTTTGGCAATTCAAATGTAAAACATATACTTGGGGGACGATTAATAGTTCCAAAATATAAAGTGGTTGGGAGAGCTGTGATGAGGCTGAAATATTGATCAGAATTGTAGTACATAAACAGCACTGCACTTGCTGGGATGAACTAAGAGCATCTAAGAAAATGTTCCCAATTGGCCATTTAAAACATGCATTAGGAACAGTGCCTGCTGTAACTTCTCAGCTGCCATTGGATCTTCTGGCCCAATGTTGATGGAACATTCAAAATGTGGACTCTGCTTTACAATAGAGCTCACTGATGGGGGAGAAAGCTATCTTTTATGGGGTGAGCCATTTGTTTAAGCCTGAAACATAGTTTGGAGGTTTTCTCCACTCAAACAAAAGTAGCATTTAAAAAGGACACCATGGCATGGTCGTGGTGTGGAAGTGTCTTCTCTGTATAATGAACTGATGTCATCCCCACTGATCTACCCCAGAATCAGCTTTCATGAATGGTTCAAGGCCAATTTGAGGGGGCAGAGATATTCGGGGCCAGAATTGCCTAAATTTAAGCGTTTGTAACTGTATTGCATGAATGTTCTACCCCAAAAAAGATAACTTTGTATTCTATTAATTCATATATGTGTGCCTTATATCTGAGGTGGCTGGAGATATTCAGAGTAAAGGTGTGTGATAACACAGATGGTATATCCATCTCTTGCCTTCTATTCCAGGATTATATATTCTACTTAGAGCCAGAGAAGTTGGAGTCAGGCAAAGGGAAATGCTCATATGACCCGAAGGTGGACACAGTATCAGCATTAATAAGTGAGTTTCTTGGCTGTACAATGTCAGTCTTTCTAGTGAGTAATACATTAGTCAACAGAACCCTTAAAAGTATATTCTGGTATCTCCTTGCATCTGAAGGAGTCATAAAAATCTAGACCTTTTTAAAAACACCCAAAAAGGTTGATAGTAAGATTTTTTAAAACTCAATGAGTTCCTGAGAATACTTATAAAGAAATGAAGTGAAAACTATTTCAATTGTGTTCCTTCATTTTCACTTATTAAAGGTGGCATTGCTTCTCCTATTGACATATGACACTGAATCTATTCTTATTTATTTATTCAACCTATATGCCACCGATCTCATCTGGAGGCAACTCTGGGTGGCTTACAATCATTAAATGGTAATGATTTGATGTGAAATTTAATTGATACTTAGGAGAATTAGTAGATCTATCAACTGTTATTCTGTCATAATTCATTAATTTACTGAACTTGATATACCCTTAATTCTTGAACTCTCTCAGCAGTAAATAAATCTCATAATAAAAATGTTTACAATCAAAGCATTAGAAATAGTTAACACAGCAAATAAAAACCAAAGAAAAGAACTAATAATTAAAATGAACAAGGCTTAATGGTTCATTTTAAAGGTGAGTACAAAGAAACTTTGTAAAGGTAACAAATACCTTAGGTCAGGGTTGGCAAATCTTTTCAGCCCCGAGTGGTGCTGGAAACTGGAAGAGCAGTTCCCCAGAGCGCATGCATGTGCTGGGAAGCCCAGCTTCAGTATGCGTATGCATACTGGTCACCTGGTCTTCTAGCACACATGTGCATGTGAAGACCAGTGGCTGGTGCACATGTGGACACCAGAATCCGGAAAAACAATGGGCAACGGCTGGCATGCCCAGAGAGATGGCTCTGCATGCCACTTCCAGTACTCATGCCATAGGTTCGCCAACATTGCCTTAGGTCCTTCAACATTGCAGAAACTATATTCCAAAGAACAGGGCTGGCAGCAGGGATCACCAGCGGAAGTGGTTAAGTTCCCAGACAATTCAGCAAGCATTGAAATCAATATTATTATCACTTATTAAATTTATATGCTGCTGGTCTCATGGCACACAGGAGATGTTTTGTTAAATATTCTGATCACAAACAACATAGGTCCTTAAAGATATCCCATCAGGATGCTGAATCCTTTTTTAATTCCACTGATCGTGCAGAATCACCATAATTTCCTCCTGCAGTTTTAACCTTCTTGCCTTCATCTTTTGATAATCGGTCTAGTTTGTGCTTGGCCATATGAAAGAGAAGGGGAGCAACGTGTCTCATTGGTTTTTTTTATCTTCCATTGCCTCATGCAGACTTTTCTGTTTTATGCACCTGCAGATCGATTCCAAGCATGGACCTTCTTCTGAACTTTGGCTAAGCAGTGTCTCCCTTTCCCAGATGGCTACTCCATCTCTTATGTGGGAAATCTCCCTCCACAGATCTTTTCCTTAGGAGGAGAGCTGGAGTTACATAAGCTCACAGCAGGGAGATCATTAGGAGTGGTATCATTGTCCTGCTTACCCCACACTAACTAGTGGCACAACAGCTGCACTGTTTCCCTCCCCCTCTCAGTCAGATCCAGGACTGGCCAGAGTTCTTGATTCCCATAAATCTCCCAGCCCCTTGATGTGACCTGCCAGCCTCTGATTTTGTCCAGACACCAATATCCATTTACAGGACAAGTCCTAAAGTTTAAAATTAATTTGGCAGCAGCTGTGACCCCGGTTTGGGAAAAGCAACAATTGTGCCCCTGCACCAGTGCATCAGGGCCTAATGAACATTTGGTTCATTTATTAAGTCCTCTGTTATGAGCTTTGGAGCAGTAGCGTCAGCAGAAAATCCCCACGTCCCATGCGCACATGCTTCACTTGCACGCTTGCTTAACAAAACTGCCAAATAAAAAGATGTTTGCCTTTTGCCCCTGACAGACTGTTTTAAGTCTTTAAGTGGAGGTGAGAGGTTAGTAGAACAAGACCTACAGTACACACCCTGGCCTTCTTCTTGCCTTTATTTTCCTAGCGGCTCTTTAGAATTTGGCAGAAGTTAAGAGCTTGGCCTCGGGCTCACTATGAAATATTTAAAAGACTTCTAGCTTTGAATTAAGCTGACCTTCAGAATATAGGGATTCAGTGGGCTGGTCTTTGCAGGCAGCTTAAGACAGGGCATGGGAATTAAGGAAAAGTAAGGAAATCTTAGAGGGACGCAGAAATCTCAGAGGAATGTGGTGGCTCAGTGGCTAAGACACTATGCTTGTCAATCAGAAAGGTCAGCAGTTTGGTGGTTCGAATCCCTAGTGCCACGTAATGAAGTGAGCTTCCGTTACTTTTCCCAGCTTCTGCCAACCTAGCAGTTCAAAAGCATGTAAAAATGCAAGTAGGAAAACAGGGACCACCTTTGGTGGGAAGGTAACAGCATTCTGTGCACCTTCAACGTTTGGTCATGCTACATGACAATGGAGACGTCTTCGGACAGTGCTGGCTCTTCGGCTTTGAAACAGAGATGAGCACCACTCCCTATAGTCAGGAATGACTAATACATATGTGTGATGCGAACCTTTACTTTTAAGGAAATCTCTGTACTTCACTCTTCCTCTTTCTCATATCTTTCTGCCCAGTATCACTCCCTTTTGAGGTATAGGCTACACAGTCCCTTCTACTACTAGCTGCATGTACAGCATTTAAAATTTAGGTTGCCTATTGAAGCACTAACCTGAGCAGCAGGTCTTGTGACTAAAGGCAAAACTGTGACAGGGGAAATATGCTGATAATACCCCCTCTCCCCACACTTCAGCATTGCAATGCTTGATGTCACTCAGGAAAAATAAATTTTGCATTCAGTTTCTTCTTCTCTTGACATTATATTTAACACCAAAGTCATCACTAAAGATTCCTTTTCTTGTTTTTGAAGGTGGACCAGGGAATAATCTCCCTAAACATGTTTCCCTTCCCAATGTTCAATTCATGTTTAGGTTGCCACCCACAATTCTTGTGTACAGGGGAAAAAAAGCCAGGGGGAAGCTCCTTTCTAATCTTCTTCTGCTCTGTTCATAGAATATTATATGAAAAATGCAGACAGTGCTCTCTTCTGTCTGTAGACGTTCTGGCTTTCTTTGTTATCTTTCATTCAGCAAATCAGTGGAATGATGGGCATCCCAGCTGAGTAGAGTACCCTTGCTTTGTTCCTAGTATAGGAAAGAGGGTCATTTATCATAATACAATTTAACTTTTCCAGCCCTAATGCCCTCAACACAAAACAGTTGGGTGGGGCAACTTTTTCCAGGATACTCTGCCAGCATGGCAATACAGTAATGACAAGAAATTCAATAAGGCATTCCTTAGAACAGAACAATTGTGTTCTCTTCCTCCCCCTCCCCCTGTTTTTTACCCTTGCTCACAGATGAAGAACTCTATGCTGGCGTCTACATTGACTTCATGGGCACAGATGCAGCCATCTTCCGCACTTTGGGCAAGCAGACTGCCATGAGAACTGACCAGTACAACTCCCGTTGGCTCAATGGTAAGTGAGGGGCAAAATACAACAGAGTTTGTGAGGGAGGACAGAAAAGGAGATGGTGTTCGACAACTGAGTCCATTGTACAGGCCACACTGTGGGGTGAAACTGATTTCTTAAAATGTTTTTTTTTTTTTGCCTAAAAACAGCAGAAATATTGTCCGTGCAAAGTTGAAAGGTTCCTACCATCACTTTCTTTTTATTGTCCTCTGCTTCTAAGAAAGAAATACCAGTTGGCACGTTGCTATCATAATTTGCTATCATTATGCTTGTGGGAGCACCCAGCAATCTCCTTCCTTATTTTTAAATCCCCTCTGTCAATGCACAATGTGGTATATGACTCTCCAGGCCTGATTTCTTCAAAGCATATGGTATTGTGCCAAGTCATATCAACTTTCCCTGATTGGTTTCTTTTATTCATCCATATATAGCCTGCTCTCTAACTCAGTTATGAATCTTCATTAAGCTCGTTGGGTCCAATCTCCTTTTTTGGTGCCCTGTGGGTCTTTTTTTATTATATTTCCATTCCCATGACGCTCTACATATCCTTCTGCTGTACCCTCTTTCATGTGATAAACACATTTCTTTTTCCAATCTTCATAATACTTCGATTTCCTCCTTTCTGTTCTATTGTCCTTTGCTCTTGCTGTCTATCTATGTGCAAGAAAATGGGATAGAGTTCTTTCTTCTTCTTCTTCTTCTTCTTCTTCTTCTTCTTCTTCTTCTTCTTCTTCTTCTTCTTCTTCTTCTTCTTCTTCTTCTTCTTCTTCTTCTTCTTCTTTCATGCTTGTAGCATCCACAGATCTGAAATGCCTCAAGGGTGGGTGGTTTGAAAAACACAGTGTTTGGGGAATATATATTTGTTTATTTGATGTTGCTCAATGCCAAACAACTCTGGATAGCTTACACTTTAAAAGCAAAAGCAATAAAATATTTTTTTTTATTTTATGATAGAGGTCTAGAAGGGGAAAAAAATCAACAAAAAGCAATCGAAAGAGGGGTTCCCAAGACCTGGGAGAACAGCAAAAGATTTTGGAACATCTTTACACTGGGGCATTTTTAAGATGTTGGATATCCATTTTTCTGAAGTGGCGTAGGGTTTCCTGCTTAAGCAGTGGGTTGGACAAAAAGACCTTCAAGGTCCCCTCTAACTCTATTATTCTATTCTATTCTATTAGGGTGGGAACCATATGGATCTGTCGGGGGGGGGGGATACCATTGCAGAGGACAAATAGTTGAACAAATAGAGGAAACCTTGAGGGTGTCTACTTTGCACAATCTTACCACCTGGGCAGAAACAAAGGAAGATAGGTAGCTCCTCAAAGATCCAGGCTTCATAGATGATAACCAGTCCCTGGAATGCACCAGGAAGCCCAGAGGCAAACAACACAGTTTGTGGAGCAGCAGTGTTACATGGACATACCACAGCACGTCCGTCACAGCCTAGGCTGCTGTCAGTGGTGGTTTCAAAAAATTTTGGAACCTCTTCTGTAGGTGTGGCCAGCTTTCCAGGTCCACTGGTGGAACCTCTTCTAACCGGTTCGGTAGATTTGACGAACCAGTTCTACCGAATAGGTGCGAACTGGTAGGAACCCACCTCTGGGCTGCTGCATTCTGGATCAGTTGTAGCCTCTGGATGATCTTCAAGGGCAGCCCCGTGTAGAGCCGACTGCAGTAATCTGCAAATGCTCATTTGTTTACACTTAGCAGATCAGATTGCTGAAGATGACATAACTGTCCGAAGTGACAAGTGACCTTTATATAATTTTGTTTAGCCAGCTGGGGAGGAGTACAACTATGATTGAACTATGAAACAAAGGGAGGCCCCTTTGTTTCCTCCCATGCCCGTGACATCTTTCCCCTTCTGTTAATTCCAGAGCAGGCTGTTTCTGGCATTATTCCTCCTTACAAATTTGATGGTAAAGGGCAGGTTTGTACTCTTGTCATTTCTGATAACTGATCCAGAGCATTTAATCCCTTGCCACATCTTCTCCAGCGTGCATCCTGGAATGGGAGCCAATAAGAAAAGATCTTAGCCTCCTGTTGGTTGCAACTCCAGCTGTTAAGGAACAGCACAAACAGCTGAGTAAACCGAGGATGAGTATCATGTTTAGAGGAATATCATTTTAGTAACCTGAAGAGAGCTATCGGTGTAAGCAATGCTGGATTACATGGCCCACCATATGCTTGGCAATTCGTAATTCAGAGGCTCTAAAGAAAATAACCAAACTTCTCCAAATTGCAAGCTTCCTAGAAATTCTTAGAAGGTCTTGAAAGCGGACAGGTGCCCTTGCAGCAATATAAATCTTATGCCAGAGTCTCATACCAAGGGATGTTTGGTAAAAATTGGGAAGGTTATTGGAAATGGACATCAAAATAATAAGTTTGGATTTACAAAACATTCCATGTCTTCGATGAGAAAAATAAATGAGTGGACTGCAATGCTCTCTATTTGGCTGCATTCAATAGAAGACACAGGAAGGCTTCCCAGTGTATTTTTGCCTACACAATCCCAGACAAGGGAAAATAGCAATAGCAATAGCAGTTAGACTTATATACCGCTTCATAGGGCTTTCAGCCCTCTCTAAGAGGTTTACCCCAAGCATGTCATCATCATCTTCTTCTGCCTGTTTTACAGAGAGATCCACCACTAGCTAGGCTTGCCAGGCCATACAAACCCATCTTACATTTTCATGTTATTTTCTGATTCACGCATAATGCATGCTGTTGCCAAGTTCTGCCAAAGAACCTTCAAAACATCCTAGGAATTGGACTGCTGGCTAGAACCAATCATGCTCCACGTTTTCCCAAGTGTTACATTGCTGTCTCTAATCTGTAGTTATTAAGCATTGCAAATTCTCTATTATAGTAGCTTTTTTTAGATAGCACAGTTTATTATCTTATTCTATTTTATTCATCAGTTGAATTGTAGCTAAACTTTAATTTTAGTTAACCTAATAGCACTTTTTATAGCAGTTTCATAGCTTTTCTCCTTGCCATCTTTTAGCACAATAGCCTAACTTTGGTTATCATCAACTGAAAGGAAAACATGTGTCCATAAAAGGACTTGCAGAGTTGATCAAATTACTCCTAGCAATATTCTGCTGACCCCCCTGAAAACATAGACTATGTCCAAATAAATTCTTAATCTTCTAAGTTATCATTGTTTTCCGCAATGTAGCCTAAACCATGCCATGAAGTGCTGTGATATATCTGAAGAACCTTCATTTCTTTTCTTAATCATCTTTTGTGCAGCTGAAATACCGTGGACCCTTTCTTTTATATGCTAATACATAGGATGGGTCTATAGGAGCTGGACAGAAAATAAGCTGATGCAAGAAATAAAGCACTGAGTGTGTTTTCTATTTAGATAAGGGGACGCAGAACTAACAAATTTGGGATGGCTTTGTTGCCCAAATTTTGAAAAACACTACCTCAGCACTTTTATCTAGCATTATACCCATGCATTCCTGTTCGCTCTTTTCAAGCACTGCTGTGTAAGTAAAGAATTCTTTATTTCATCATTTTACATTACAAATGGAATAATACGAGGAACAGATTTCAGAACACCACCAGAGTGGACTATAGCCCAGTTAATCAGGACGCTTGCTACGTTTTCTGCAGAGCTGCGGTGAATAGCTGCTTAACTCACTGAACACTGTGTCAACATTTATTTCTGTTGGCTGAGACAAAGACTTGCAACTATCATCACATCCCAGGAGGGGGTTTCAGTGCAACAAACAGCAAGGGGTGTGGGATTTTTTTTCCAAAAGTAGTTGAGATTCTTTTGGGAGGATGGTGGGGCTAAGGTATGAAATATTGCCTAAAGAAATGCTTCTTTTTTTTTAAGTGTAAAACGTTTAAACCATAATTAATTTACAAAGGTAAACCTTTAAGGCAAATTGCATGTTACAGTAAAGAAGGGAATAAAAATCAAACTATCAGTGTAGCAATGTTCTTATACAAATCTACACATTCACATCTACATCTACAATATTGTGTACAATTCTGGTGACCACATTTGAAAAAGATTATAACAAAGCTGAAAAAATGCAGAAGAGGGCAATCAAAATGATCAGGGGCTTCAAACGCTTTCCTTTAAGAAAAAGCTGGGTCTTTACACAGCACGTAATTAAGCTATTAATATATCAATGATTTTTTAAAAAGCCATTCAAGGAATACAGATCTATTGATCCAGAGTCCCAAGACTCTGGGTTGGGTGTGACAGGCTTCAAAATTCAAGAGAGCCAAAGCAGGAGATTGACATGCCTCCATCTCCTACTTGTGAACACCCAAAATGCCACTGTAAAAATCCCAAAATGTAAGGGGAAAAGTTGACCTTGGCTTGATTCAGGATTTATATGGAGGGATATAAATATATTCCTTCTTCCTCCTGGTTTCTCCACTACAAGAACTTTGTGAAGTGAGTTGGACTGAAAGAGAGAGAGTCACTGGCCCAAGGTCACCTAGCTGGCTTTCATGGGTAATGTACAGTGGTGGGTTGCACCGGAGCCAGCCCGGAGCACTGGATACCGTTCCAGTACGGTGCTCCGGAGGGCCTGCCCGCCCACCCAAGCTCCTTACCGGTCTTTTAAGTCTTCTGTGCTTCCACACATGCGCATAGCTCGTACAGCACCTGCACAACACTCTGCTAAGCAGCTGGAGCATTGCAGAGGCTCGTGGAGGTGCTAAGACACATGCGTGCGCTGTGCGCATCCATGTGGACGCTGCTGGGCAAGTTCCAACTGTACCAGTTGGAACAGGATCTGGAACCCACCACTGGTAAGGTAGTACTTGAACTCACTGTTTCCAGTTTTCTAGCCTGGTCTCTTAACCTCTACACCAAACTGGCTGTAATGTGCATAAGCTGAGATAGGTTGCACAAAGTGAAGACATAAAGACATACAAAGATTCCTGGTCCATTCTGGTCCCTGAAAGTAGGCTAAATACTGTATTTAGTTAATTTACTGCTTGAACACATAGTTGATTTTTATTTTTGTGTTTTTTATACTATGCATTTTATTCTTTATATACGTCACTTTATGGAATCTGAATTTTCTTCATTTTATTACTGAAAAAACAGTGAATTATATGACTTTTTTAGATGCTAACTTAGTTGTTATTATCAAACCAATATATTGCACCCAAACCAATTTTGTTAGATGTACTAGTCCTAAATTCTGCAGTGGAAAAACAACAAAAGCAACACATTTCAAGTGCTCTTTTTATACTCAACTAAAATTCCAATATTCTTTTAGGACCCAGAAAATTCACCAAATTACTTCACAGATCAAAAAAGAAAAAAAAACCCAAGATTAGTTTGTGAATGCACCATGAGAATGAAAATATAAACTAGTCCTGGTGAATCTTCCTGCAGTTGCCTTATTAAAATTGCTTCCATTCTTTGACAAGATAATTTATCTTCTAACTTTTGGGGTGGCAAAGATTCAGATTAAGAGCCAGTTTAGTGTAGCAATTAAAGCATCAGGCTAGAAACTGGAAGACCGACCTTGGGCACAAAGCCAGCTGGATGACCTTGGGCCAGTCACTTTCTCTCAGCCCTAGGAAGGAGACAATGACAAACCACTTCAGGAAAACCTTGCCAAGAAAACTGCAGAGACTCGTCCAACCAGGAATTTGATGCTGACTTGAAGGCACCCCCCCCCAAAAAAAAGATCAGGTTTCTGGTATGTGAACACAGATGTTTCAAGCTAATTTCCCCATGTGAGCTATTCAAAAGAGACATTGCAGGTCAAGAAAGAATTCTGCAAACAAAATATGTGCTCCAAAAAGTGAGACCCAACTTTTGGCATGCAACAACTTTCTTTCAATCTAGATTATTTTTCAACTGAGAATTGAATTTCAGATAAAAGAATCGTGTCCCAGACAAGGCTACAGAAAACATGAGGCAAATAGCTGCAATTAACAGAACAAGCAATATGTTCCATTGTAATATGCTAGGAAAAATTGCCAGTTGATATTTCGAGCCAGTTAACTTGGCAAGGCTTTGTATTCTGGAACAATAAGCTAAGTTCAAGCCTTAGCTACAGCAGATTTGGAGCATGAAAAGAAAATGGAAGATGCTCCTTTTTCAGTGGGTGAATCCTGACACCAAAATGCTGCTGAAGAATTGTACAGGTGTTGTTGCGGTTATATTCTCTATTTTCTTAAAGGATATGCTGAGGATCTCATTTGGCCTCTGCGTTTCAGATGGTGAACTGGTGTGGCAAAAATGTAGCTATTAGGCTCCAACCATGTTTTTCATTATTTCTCCCTTCAAATTAACATTTGAAAACAATGTGTAGAAATGTGTAGAAGGCCACACCAAAACTTTAGAGGGCTCCGTTTAGGTACCAATGCTGTAAATTTCTAGAGACTGGGAGGAATATTTGGGGTCTATTTCCCCAATACTTTAATACTAGTAATTGTCTTGGCTTTATTCCCCTCTGCAGATCCAGCATTTGTCCATGCAAAGCTCATCCCAGACAGTGCTGAGAAAAATGATGACAAGCTATATTTTTTCTTCCGAGAAAAATCCACCGATTCTCCACAGAGCCCAGTTGTCTACTCCCGCATTGGACGCATTTGCTTGGTGAGTGCAGAAGAAGAACCAGACTGGATGATGTTGAGAATTTCCCATACAAAAAAAAATCTACATAACTCTAAACATTTCTGTATCCCGCCCCCCCATCCATCCTTTTCCAAATTGTTCTCATTGTTCCCTCATTGTTCTCATACCTCTTATCCTACTTTGATATATTGTTCTACAGCTAGAATATCTGTCCATTTCCATACAGTCATCTTTCTTGCTCCTATAATTTTTCCCATTGGGAACCTTTAAAAAAAAGTCCAGTTTAAGAGCAAGCCTAAAAATAAATCCTTTTGATTCCAGCATAGTTAGGTTTCAGTTAAAAACTATAGCCTCTGTGGCTTTAAAAAAAATCATGACGTTTATATCCTAGACAGACATATAATACTTCTATGTTGTTCTTTATGCCAACAACCTGGTGATGTGAGTTTTGCTGATATGAGAGTGACAAGCCCACCCTTAACCAGTGAAATTCCATGATTGAGATAGAATTTCAACCTAAATCACGGCTCTTCTTTGGTTTAGAATGACGATGGAGGCCATTGCTGCCTAGTAAATAAATGGAGCACATTCCTAAAGGCACGGCTCATCTGTTCTGTCCCAGGGCCTGATGGAATTGAAACACACTTCGATGAACTTCGTATGTATATTCATGGCAGGGATTGTGTATGTATGTGGTGGGGCTGGGGGGAGGGGGAATGGAAAGAGATGAGGGGGTATTTAAGGGAGCCATTGAAGCCCTAAGCAATTTAGGAGATGGCTTAGCCTGTGAAGCTCAGACAGATTTCCCACAGGCAGCCAATAGATTAGATCAGGTCTGTAAACTGCATTGATAGCTCTGGAAAAAAAATGCTTGTATAGTTTTAATTTAAAATGAAAAACTTTTTCCCCAAATTCTAAATAAAAATAAGAGTAAGTTTCTGTCTGAATACAGAGCTAAGATTTTTTTAGTTGCTATACTTGAGGTATGGAATAGAATAGAATAGAATAGAATAGAACAGAACAGAACAGAACAGAACAGAACAGAACAGAATAGAATTCTTTATTGGCCAAGTGTGATAGGACACCCATGGAATTTGTCTTTGGTGCATATGCTCTTCAGTGTACATAAAAAGACAAGATACATTCATCAAGAATCATAAGGTACAGCACTTAATGATAGTCAGGGGGTACAAATAAGCAATCAGGAAACAATCATATCAATATAAATCATAAGGAAACAAGCAACCAAGTTACGGTTCTGCAGTCATAAGTGGGAGGAGATGGGTGATAGGAATGATGAGAAGACTAATAGTAATACAGGCTTAGTGAATGGTTTGACAGTGGAGAGGGAATTATTTGTTTAGCAGAGTGATGGCGTTTGGGGAAAAAACTTTTCTTGTGTCTAGTTGTCTTGGTGTACAGTGCTCTATAGCATCGTTTTGAGGGTAGGAGTTGAAATAATTTATGTCCAGTATGCTTAAGGAGGGGAGAGGAGAGGAAGAAAAATATACTGAAGTTTATCTTCAGGATATTTGATAATACTTCACCTCTGTCGTCCATGTGGATTATGGATAGTGGAACTACTTCGGGTTACTCCAAGGTATCAAGCTGGAAAAGTCTGTAAAGTATGCAGTGTATCCCACAAGTTCATTGAGTAGATGATATATAATTTGGACAATTTTTTTAAAAAAATAGTATGGCTTGAAGAGACAGCAAGCACATTCATTTAGATTAATGAAACCATGGATATTTGCCTAAAGCCAGGAAGACAAAAACAAGCATTTTGAAAGATTCAATAAACATTAAAAGGAAGTTTGGAAGCTTTTGATGGTTAGGATTGAAGGTCAAAGAAGGAGAGATAAGAAATAGTAGCAGCAATGACTTTTGAAGGGTTGTTTTTTTTAATGTGTGATTTGTCAGCCATGAATGAAATGCTTTACTGAAAAAAAGAGATCATTTTTCTCAAAGCAAATCTGTGTGCTTCTGTCCTCATGTCCTACCTGCAGGCTTTCTGGAGTTTTCAGTTTAGATGGCTGTTGTAGGAAACAGGACATTTGTCTTAAAATGGGCCTTTTCTTAAAGGATCTCCTTTGATATAAGCAGCTGTGTAGCAAAACCTGTTGGACAGATTCATCCTGGAAGCCCATCACAATTTGTTTCTTTGTGTTGCATTGACTAGCTTGCAGCCCTTGCTGAAAAGGAAGGATGAGTGAGGGGAAAAGGAAGCTTTGAGTTACCAGATGGAAAGACCAGGGCTGGCTTTGAGATAATAGAAGCTCATTCAAGCAGGGAGCCTGCTTAACCTCCTGATAGATGTTGTATTTGGGGGCAAAGCGAAGATGAGGGGCTCCAGGATGGCTGTGATTAATGTTGGGGATCCCATTTGCTAGAAAGGCAGACGCAATCGCTTAGCGGGCTGCTTGTCAGCTTCCTCTCAGCACCTGCTTAACAAATGGCTGTTGGTCATTCGAGGATAAGTCCCATTGCAGCTTTTAGCATCATCAAAAGCCTTTGATGGATTCTCTCCTGCCAGGGCACAAGTTAGCATTGGGTTTTCCCCATGCTTTCTTTGCTTCACTTCCTCAAAATTATTACCAGACGGTTCACAGGCAATCTTCATTCCCTGGGTTCTTCTGGAATCTCTTGGCAGGGCTCCTGCCTGCTTACAGGAAGGATCTCTTCGATCAGCATCTGAAGCTGAATTAGAAGCAACATCTGCATTCTTTCCTGTACAGGGACATTTTTGATTCCCATTTTGAACTGAAACGAGAGGTTAAATAAAAACTGAAAGTTGAGCATGTCTGAAGATCTGCTGAAACATGCCAAAAAGGGGGGGAAAGTGTGTGTTTTAGACAATCCAAGTCTAATGATCATTTCTTGTATTTAAAACATTTTTTCTAACCCAGCATGATAAAAAGGATGTATTTGATATTTATTAGATGTTATTGCAGATTTGTTGGAGAGTAGTTTTTAATAGATTAATGGAATTTGATTTAACCTCCATCATCATCCAGTAGACTCAGGTCTCTTCTGGTCCAGTAAAAATCTGCATCTATATAAAGCCCCCCATGACTCTATGCAGAGCCATGGTGGCGCAGCAGTGGTTAGAATGGAGTACTGCAGGCTACTTCTGCTGACTGCCAACTGCCTGCAATTTGGCAGTTCAAATCTCACCAGGCTCAAGGTAGACTCAGCCTTCCATCCTTCCGAGGTGGATAAAATGAGGGCCCAGATTGTTGGAGGCAATAGGCTGACTCTGTAAACCGCTTAGAGAGGGCTGTAAAGCACTATTAAGTGGTATGTAAGTCTAAATGCTATTGCTATGAAGCTGGGCTGGCTTGAGCTGCGGTTGCTTGTTTTGCCAAAGACTGTGAGTTTCTTGACTATTTGCACCACTTAGTATAGCAGAATTATATATTAGAAGAAACAGGGAATGCAAAGCCCCAAATCTATTTCTCTTAAGCTACCATAGATTTGATTTGATAGCTATCCCCCCCTCACACCAAACATAGATAGCTCCACCAAAAAAAAGGCAGGATATCAGCCAAAAAAGTTGCTCCCAGTATACCTGGGTTAACTTCAGATTCCTTCGATTATTTGCTGCTGAATCACCAGGACAGTTAGTTGTGCTGTGTGGTTGACTCTAGTTGTGCTGTGTGGTTGACTCTCTCCTTTCTCTTCAAGAGGATGTCTTCATCCAGCAGACCCAAGATGTGAAGAATCCCATTATTTATGCTGTTTTTGCAGCCTCTGGGTAAGTGTTTCATCGGGTACTCATAATAGTCTATCTTTTAGCCTTCTTGAGCAAAATCCCCCAGCTGAACTTGAAATCAAAATAATGGTAAAATCAGATGTCCCTGACCCCAATTCTGTGAATATTGGCCATCTGCTCCCTGCTGAACCCTGCAGGGTTTGGAACGAAGGTTGGGTTGTTGTAGAATTTTGTGGCAGAGCTGGAACACAGCCCAGAAGTATTGGCTGCCAAGTGTAGGGTTTTCCCACAAACTGCAGCTGTAGCTGAGATTTGATCATTCAGGGAGGAAAGTAAATGGTGGCTCCTCCCCCTTTCCAAGATACATTTTTGCTCAGAAGGATCAAGGAAGTATCACGTAGCCTTAGAAGAGCAAACAGCAGCAGCAGCTAATGCCATTTTCCTCCATGCTCCAATTTCTAATGATTGATACTGGAATGTTATCTTGAGAACATAGCAGGATAACTCCAAAACATCTGTTTGAGACTGGCCTCAAACACCCAACATTGCTTTGTCTTTCCAACACTGATAGCAGTGTCCTGATATCTAAACAGCTGCCACAAAAAAGAGAGAGTCAAGCTACCGTGTTTCCCTGAAAATAAGAGAGTCTTATTTTCTTTTGACCCCCGAAATAAATGCTTGGCCTTATTTTTGGGGAGGTCTTATTATTTTTGAGGTGCAGGAGGCGGTGAGCATGGTCATCTCATGGCTGCTGCTGTGTTGCAATATTTTTGGGGAAGGCTTATTTTGGGGGAGGGATTATTTTAGGGCATCCACTCAAAAGCCCAATTGGACATATTATCCGGGGAGGTCTTATTTTCAGGGAAACAGGGTATTTCCCAAAGCACCTGAGGGCAGGACAAGAAGCAATGGATGGAAATTAATCAAGGAGAGAAGCAACCTAGAATTAAGGAGACACTTCCTGACAGTTAGAACAATTAATCAGTGGAACAACTTGCCTCCAGAAGTTGTGAATGCTCCAACTCTGGAGACTTTTTAGAACAGATTGGACAGCCATCTGTCTGAAATGGCATAGTTGGTTTCCTGATTGAGCAGGGGGTTGGACTTGAAGACCTCCAAGATCCCTTCCAACTCTGTTATTCCCTACCCCAACCTTTCCCTAATCCTGGCTTCTTGGGGCTTTGAGTGTGATCAGAGATTTAAGGGAATTCCAAGAGCTTGCCAGCGATGAAAGATGAATGAAGAATATTCCCCCATTGAAACCGAAGGGCAAAATTTTTTAATACAAATGATACCCATTATTTTTACATGAAAGAGATTATTAACATCTGAGACGAATGTGCAATTGTTGTTTGTCTTTCTTTGCACAGGTCTGTGTTTAAGGGTTCTGCCGTGTGTGTCTACTCCATGGCTGACATTCGCATGGTCTTCAATGGACCGTTTGCCCACAAGGAAGGTCCCAACTATCAGTGGATGCCTTACACAGGCAAAATGCCTTATCCCCGTCCAGGCACTGTAAGCATCAGTTACATCTCCAACAGGTTCCTTCTCTCAGATTGCTGGCCTTGGGACATTGACCTCTCTTCCTGATGAAAATATATGTTCTCCTAAGAATACCCATTTTATGTATGACCGTTTGCCCTTTGAATAGATACATAAACAAATATTTATGGATTGACAAGATATGTAGAGGTGTGCGTAAGACAGAGTGTGCCCCCGTGCACAATGTAAGAGTCATTTGTGTGTGCACTTACATTAATAGAATTTATTTGAAATGAAATTCATTTATAGGAAAAATGGGGTGTTTTTTTGAGATGACATGTTTGGCACCTCTAGCTAAAGGATTTTAAATACCAGGGCTAATAAAGGAGACCTTTAAGTAAAACCCCAGAGAAATACCCCACAGTTGTACAAGCTAGAAGGTCCTGCTAACTAAGCTCTTCCACTTTCTGTATTTTTCACAGTCGTAGTGAAAGACATTACCTGTTGGAAAATGTCTTAATTGTAATTGTAATTGTAATTTAATAAATTTATATGCCGCCTAATCCCGTAGGACTCCGGGCGGCTTACAAAGTACAAGAGTAAAAATAAAAAGTTAAAATATAGGGAAAGATGAAACAGATTTAAAAGCAACACACCATACACTCAACCTAGGTGGGGCTGGACCTTGTTCATGGGGTCAACAGCCTCAGGCCTGCCAGAACAGCCAGGTTTTAGTGGCTCTTCGGAAGGCCGAGAGAGTGGGAAGGTTCCGGATCTCTGCAGGTAGATGGTTCCACAGGGCCAGAGCAGCTACAGAGAAGGCCCTCCCCCGGGGGGTCATCAGCCGGCATTGTCCGGTTGACGGCACCTGGAGAAGGCCCAGCCTGTGAGATCTTATCGGCTGTTGGGAGGTATGTGGCAGGAGGCGGTCTCGCAGATATCCGGGTCCTAGGCCATGTAAGGCTTTAAGCTGTTCTTCTTGTTGATCCAACTCCTGCTTCGGTAGCCCAGTTTCTCCTTCTCTTCTGGTTCCCCTTCTGCCTGCATGCTGGGATTCTCTTGACACTTCACTGCATTTCTTTCCTGGTGCTTCCCCAGATTCTTTTGTATCAAGTCCTTTGGTGCCGCACAGCTCATCTCTTTCAGTGCTCGACATTTGGCCACCACGTGTGAGGCTGATTAGCATTTCCTCTCTAGATTGGTGGTCTCTCATTTACTGGCATCCTTTCTCTGTTGGCAAAATATTCCAAAATAAGGAGAATTCATTGTTTCATTTCATTGGCTCAGAGAATGTGGTTTTCCAGTCTCTTTTACTTATACAACCCCCTCAGGGTTTTTTTTTTTTAAAAAGACCAGTTTTTGCTATATATATGGGGAGGCTTCCAGAAAACCCAAAGAGCAGGCTGGGTTTGGCTCCCACCGCTGAGCAGCTGCTTCAGATGGGATTCTGAGGTTGTTGTTTTTTAATGAGCATTACTAAAACACACCACAATCTAAGAATTACAATGATGTTAGCAAATGAGAGATGCACAAAGGTATTTCAGCCTAAGCGGATCAGCCTGGTAAAGCAATGAAAAGTAAATTGAGGGGTGTTGAAAGAGTTGGATCTCTTTAATGCTGAGAAGACATTTTGTTACTCAGTAACAAAATTATCTTATCCTGTAAACTCCTCAAATCTTTCCTTCTCCCAGAATGAAGCAATAATTTTATTTATTTATTATTATTATATACTTTATTGATTAAACATGAAATGCAGTCAACTGAACATTCAAAAGCGCCTCACAAATGTTATTGACTGGTGCTAATGGTTGATACAGGTTGCTGCCAGCATCCTAGGTATCAACCAAATACCTTCTTAAAATATACGATATTCCAAGTAGCGCAGTTTTTTGCGTGGCCCGACAAATGCGCGCACGACAAAAGCGCGCCAACAAAACTGCGGCGAGAACATCACAACGTCATAAACGCACCCACAACAACGCGCCGAGGGGGGAGGAGAGAGAGAGAAGAAAGTGTTGGATAAGGCACAAATATGGTGTATGGAGAGCAGAAGAGCCAATAATTGTTTTTTTGGAGGAGCTGATGGTAAGATGAATTGATGTAAATATTTAACAATACAACATGATATTGGCTATGTAATAGTATACATGTGGTTATATGTTATGAAAATGGAAATAAGAAGTTTTCATGAAGAGAACAACGCGCCGACAAAACCGCGCCCACAAAAGTGCGATTTAAGTTAAGGTAAGGGTTAGGTTCAGGGTTAGGTTTAGGGTTAGGTTTAGGGTTAGGGTTAGGATTAGGGTTAGGGTTATTAGGTTGTTATTAGTTGTTTGTTGAAGGCACGCATTTGTCGGCACGATTTTGACCTCACGGTTTTCTCGCAGCAGTTTCCTCGGCGCGCTTTTGTCGAGCGCGCATTTGTCGGTGAACCATTTTTTGCAGTTCCACTGGTTGTTTGCAGGAACCTGCAATTCCTTGATGTGTTTTGTAAAATTCTTGGACATGGTACCAAGTGCCCCAATGACAATTGCTATCACTGTTATTTTATTAATTTTAATTTTAATTCTAATCTGAATCTTAATCTAATTTTTTTGTAAACTTACATCCTGCTTTTCTATTCAGATGAAACTCAGGACACTAATGACTAAAATATTAAAATATTGAAAAAAAAATGCAAAAGCATTTTAATGTGAACGTACACAGGCCTATCCCACAATACTTTGGTAGCTGATTCTTGAGCCTTCAGGTGAGGAGCAAAGGATAATTCTTTTATGGAAAGCAGCCAAGGTGCCTTATCGCTGTTCATTGTAATTATATCCTGCTTTTCTTCAGGAGTTTAGACTGGCACACTTACCACCCTCTCCTCCAATTCTTCCTATATCTAAAAGAAAGTGAGCTTCCATGGCTGATGGTAGATATGTACTTAGCCATGGAGGAGATTACACAGGGAGTGGGGAGAAATGGAAAGTGCTTGAAGTGTTGGCTTCAATCAGGGGTGGGTTTCTCGCCCCGTTCCAACCGGTTCGGTTGGAACGAGGCCGGCGGCGTCCTCGCGCACACGTGCGGCGTCCTCGTGCACGCGTGCGGTGTCCTCGTGCACGCGTGCGTACTAGCGTCTGTGCGATGCTCCAGCTGCTCCTGGAGGATCGCGCAGGCGCTGTATGCGTCCTGCGCATGCGTGGAAGCGGAGAATTCATCAAAACCGGGTAAGGAGCGGGGGCGCGGGCACGGGCGCGGGGGGGGCCTTCGCCGTTCCCGGAAGTTACTTACTTCCGGGTTCGGCGACCAACCGGTTCGCAGGGACCGCCGCGAACCAGTTGAAACCCACCCCTGGCTTCAATATATAATCATTGATATATTAGCTGAACCATATCTCATACTATTTTTTCCTTGTTTTTTTAGTGCCCAGGGGGAACATTTACACCCTCAATGAAATCAACCAAGGACTATCCTGATGAGGTGATCAACTTCATGCGCACTCATCCAATGATGTACAATGGTGTCTACCCCATACACCGCCAACCTCTTGTGGTGAGAACCAACGTCAAGTACAAGTTCACAACTATAGCTGTGGACCAGGTGGATGCAGCTGATGGACGCTATGAGGTGCTTTTCCTGGGCACAGGTACCCACTGATGTGCATTGAAAAGAATACACAGCACTTCCACCCACCAATTCCCCAGCCTGGAAGATGAGCATTTGGGGTTTATGTAAAAGCAGTTAGGATAGGTTGTCTAGGGGTAGTCACTTAAACTTTTCTGTATCTCCGCTTCACCCAGGTTTTAGTAAATTTTGGAAGTAATTTATCTGGCAGTGCAATTAGTTGGAAGATGGTAACAGAGTTATCAAATCTCAACTCCAACTTTTCAATTTTTACTAGAATACTGTTTCAGAAGCACAGGAGAACATTTGAAATTTCTGCTTATTCAAGGCCTTCTTTGGAAAAGTCAGAGGAATTCAAGCTAACATTTACTGCTCCCTAAGTAACACTTCAGAGGCCTCTTATATATAGAATTGATTTCTCATTTCCTATGGTTTCCTGTATCACTTGCAAGGCTGTTCCAGAGGCAAGAACAGAATTCTGGTAATCTTCCCTCAGTTTGAGTGAATAAGAGTCCCCCTCTTCAACTTTAACAGAGCAAAAGTATATCAAGCAAGGATTCCAATGGATTCAGTTTCTTGTTTATAAACATGCCCTTCTAGAAGCTCCAGAGTAGAATTGATCTGAGCCAGCAAAGTTCCCATCAGATGTGTTGAGCTCCAGTGCCCATAATCCTGAACCTGGATGGAAAGGCTGAAATCCATCATTCATATTTGGAAGACTAGTAAGAAAGGTTGATGTAATATTATCTCCCAACCAGGCAATGTTGACCCATCATTCTCCAAAGCTTTGTCGGAGGTATAATTAACTCAAAGCATACAATTTTGCACATGTCCAAGTCTCTACTGAAGTGAATGGAACAGTATTACTTTAAGGATAAAAAACACAGAGATCTAATTTCATGATTTATCAAAGTGCAGAATTCATATATAGGGAAGGCATGGCTAGCAGATGTTCTTTGCACTGGACTGAATCTGATGTAGTTGAGTTACTTGCCTCCCACAAGTCAAAGGAGACCAGCCAACAGGGCAAGAACCTGCCAACCAAGAACGTTCCTCATTAGCTTTCAAATATTGTTGCGTATCTGCACAGTTATTCTTTGGGCTGCCCAATTCACTGCACAACATCCAGCAGCTGTACACAGTCTGGCCATCACCTGTCGAAGTCTGCAGGGAGTTTCTGCTTTCTTTCTAGCCAAAGTTGTCAATGAATCTGCAAATCTTAGTTATTTCCTGTTGCAGAAAGAACCAAGTTCAGGGATCAAAGTACTATCTGGTGGAATTCATGGCTGTGGGTGGCATTCAGTACAGAAGGCAGATAGAAGAGGAATGGTTTGGTTGCTCAGATAGAGATTCCTGCTTTTAATATCATCTCCAGCCGTTGAATTCATAACACAGTCCAACATTCAGAAGTCAGTCTTGTGAGTTCATTGTCAAAATGTTTAAAAGGAATAGCTGCCAGCCCCACTTCTCTGTTTCAGACCATGTCTAATGCTTTCTCAGAAGCATCTGTGTCTGGTTTTTAGAATGAGTTATAAAAAGGTCATCATAAGGACTAGTTCTAAAAAATAATTTTAACTATTTAGATTTGGATAGTTCCAGTTGAAGTCTTTAGATATAGTTATAAATATTTCCCTCACTTTGAAGTCTATTACCCACACATGTCACAAAATCCAAAATGGTGTTTGTGTTTTATAAGATGAGAACTGTTTCAGTCTTCAAGAAAGCACTCGGTGCCCATCTTTCAACACAAACTAGGTAGAAACTATCAGAAGTCTTCTAAAAGAGCATGCAGAATTAAAGATTCTTCTCCATTTTGTTTTTAAAAATTTTCCCTCCAGGTGGTTTCTGTGAAAAGAGCCAATTTGTTTGCTTTCTTGCCATTATTATTTTTTTTTTGGCTTTACTCTTGCAAGTAAGGCAGAGGCAGTATTTCCTTTCAAAGTAGTCCTAATGCCAGGAGTAAATCTTAGAGATGGATGAAGATCTGCCTCACTTTCAGGTAACTGAAGAGGAGGCAGGAACACATCCATTCTCAGCCCCATGCTGCTTGCTCTGATTGTTATACTAGGAAGCCAAGTTGATATAAAAATGAAAACATTCTACAGAATAATGAAATGAGGATATGTTTATATAAGTATTTATTATTATTTTAATAAATATTGACTTAGTACTGTAATACTTCTTCATGACTAGCTGGCTCATGAAATTGATAGCCCATGTGGAAAAAAAGCACCTTACACAAACACAGCCATGCAGTTTTTTGAGATTCATATAAACCGAAAAAAGTATCAGCACAGAATTTGCTTTATGTGCAGTTCTTTTTTCTTGGGTTTAAATTCTTCCTGATTGTTCTTTAAGGTGCTTGTTTAGGTTTCTTTCTTTCATCTCAGAATTGTGGGCTATTCTGTAGTTCTGTAGACTCATAACAGGAATGGGACTTTTTTGTGGTGGCCAAATTATGAGAAAACATGTCAGTTCAACCAATTCTTGCACGGAAAATGAAAGCTGAATGAAGCTCTAGCAACGTTCTCTTATGACAACAAGCTAACCTGACATTCCACCCAGATACTTTCCAAATATGCAGATACTACCCTTTAAAAAGTTGTTAATGCTATTTAAAATGGAAACTACACCGAAGAGAAGGCCTGAATAAAGTCTGTTTCTGTTGTGTTTCAGATCGTGGAACTGTCCAGAAAGTCATAGTTTTGCCCAAAGATGATTTGGAAACAGAAGAACTGATGCTAGAAGAGGTCGAGGTATTCAAGGTACAGGTGATGAATACCTTACTCTAAAATTTTAATTACATGTATGCTCCAGAGCAGAAACAATATAGTGGCAGAATGGAAGCTGTGAAGGTCATTGTTCACATTTCAGCTCAGCTATGATTTTACTAAGTAAAATCTGTCATTTGCTATATGGAGTCTGGATCATGATCTCTGATTGAATCAGACATGGGTTGCTTCCAGTTCAGCAAACGGGTAGTAGAAGTGGTGGGAGGCTCTGCCCACCTGGACACTTCTGTGCATGCGCAGAAACGTTGCATGCGTACAGGAGCGTGCCCAAACCAGTAATTAAAAAATTGGCAACCCACCACTGGATTGGATCAATATGGTGGTTGGGCATCCATCCTGGTGAAGTTGGAGGGTGCAACTAGTCCAGAAGGCAATGGATATGGTAGTTAAGGTGCACCTTAGTATGACAATATAACAGCATTATTCGGCAAGCTGCAGTGGCTTTCAGTAGACATTTATGTGAAATTGAAGGTGCTAGTTGTTTCCTATAAAGTCCTTCCTGGCACAGGGCTAGGTTAATTATGGAACTATATCTTCTTGTAGAAAAGATAAGTTCCCGAAAAGGGTCATAGGAAAGGAAAATGGTGCTATTGGGAAAGTAGAAAGTGTGAGCTTCAGAACAGCCCTGTCATGACTGGGTTGTCCTAAAAAGGGATACTGAGGATTTTGGAAAGCTTTCACATTTCTGTTATTCCACTTTAGTACAATAAAGAACATTCTTAGAATCTCTGCTGAGCGTATTGCTTACCTGGCCTACCACAAAGGGCTGGTATTCTCCAATTACTTCCACCCATTGCATATTGTTCCAAGAGAACATCATGTCCTCTTCTTTTAAACAAACCACCTGATGGGATCTCTGATGAGATGTGCCTTTTATGTCACTGCACCTGCCCTGGAGAACAACAGGCCCCACAAGATCCAGATGGTCCCAACCCTGCTGGTTTTTCATAAGATACTGAAGACCTCCTTTTCCCCCCCTGAGTGCCAGGAATTTAGATGAGCCATTTTTAGGTGAATTGTATGTATAGACCAGAATGATGTCATTTCATTTTTGTTGGCTAGTCAGCTTTGTTTTAACTGGACCTTAGCCATTCAGGGTCTCATGGTGAATGGGAAGTCATACAAACTGAATAAATACATAAACCATTTTTTCTATGCTTGAACAAGGATCTTATTACCAGGCAATTTGGTTATATTAATTAGTATAAAAAAATGTTAAGCAGTACAATTAAGTAGAGGTTTATCCTTCGCACTTTTATTTCCTCTTTATATATAATGTGACAAGAATTATTTTATTGATTTATTTTTATTTTTATCCTGCCTTTATTATCTTATAAATAACTCAAGGTGGCAAATATACCTTCAATTTTCCCTACAACAACAACCTGGGAGATGAATTGGGCTGAGAAAAAGTGACTGATCTAAAGTCACTCAGCCAGTTTTCATGCTGAAGGCAGAACTAGAACTTAGTGGTACATTTTCTGGCTTCTAGACTGATGTCTTAACCATTAGACCGAACTGGGTCTCATTCAAATATTCATTTATGCATCCCAAAAAAGATACATTAGTCTATTAATATCAATCTCATTCTTTAAGTATGTAAATGCACAGTATTACTGTGCACACATCCACATCCACAACAAAACCCAAAACCTGTTTCAAAGTGCAGTTTTAAAGATCAGTAGGTTTTGAAGAGGTGGAGCTTTAATAATAATGAATACATAAATATTTTAACATTACTTTTATACCTTTATTAAGCAATAGCACTTAGACTTCTATACTGCTTTACAGTGCTTTTACAGCCCTCTCTAAGCGGTTTACAGAGTCAGCCTATTGCCCCCAATAATTTGGGTCCTCATTTTACTCATCTTGGATGGATGGAAAGCTGAGTCAACCTTGAGCCTGGTGGGATTTGAACTTCTAAATTGCAAGCAGCTGGCAGGCAGTAGTAGTAGTCTGCAGTACTGCACTCTAACCACTGTGCTCTTTGATGTATAATAAACACCAAATATGACATTATTTAATGTCTAGGAATGGTGCTAGATTAAAATTACATACTTTGAATACCCTCCCCAAATCAACAACTGGATGCTTAGAACTGATATTAATGAAATTAAAGGCCCAGATTTCTCATTCTCCCAGCTTTTCACATAAAATACTTTTAATTGGCATGGATGCAACACATTAATTGGTCTGCTTTCCCTAAACTATTTCAGGGACCCTCCATTCAGTTTTATACATGGATTAACCATCATCAATTAACTGTTTGGTTTCTCTACAGGTTCCAGCCCCAATCAAAACCATGACCATCTCTTCCAAAAGGGTGAGTATTCTCTTCCTGAGAATGTCTATGGAGATTCTCAATCATCCAAGTCATGGTTGTCCCAAAGGTGCTTTTTCCAAAAGGCACTTGGAATTGGTTTTGTTTTTTTATGTTTGAAAACGTTTCGCTTCTCATCCAAGAAGCTTCTTCAGAACTGAAGCATCATTGGGACTCTTCCTGAGACAATTCCTAAGTCAGTTTCAGAGCTGGTTGATTGAAAGTGTGCTTTCCCCCCCCCCCCCAACTATTGTTCTTCTTGGCAAAAGGCTAAGAAAGTTGGAGGTGGCCCCTCCTTCGATTCTGCACACTTCTGTTTCTTTGAGTACCTATACCTGCCTTGGGTGTAGTCCAAAGGTTCTTGGTTATTGAGGTGCAACTCTGGGTGAGCTGGGCAAGGTAGTGTTTCTCTCCACTTTTTCTCAAGGAAATCTATATCACCACCATCCCAGTTGCTGGTGAATTGTGGGAGCAGAAGAATCTGTAGCTCTGTCAATATCTGAATGTTACTATGCCCCAACAGCAACAGCTCTATGTATCCTCAGCCATTGGGCTAACCCACCTGGCCCTTCACCGCTGTGATGTGTATGGAGAAGCCTGTGCTGACTGCTGCTTGGCCAGAGATCCCTACTGTGCCTGGGATGGCAAGTCCTGTTCCCGCTATTCTGCTTCTTCCAAGAGGTACTTCCAAGAGACCAGAATGACTGCTGCTGCATGATGCAGATCTGGATGGGAAAGCCTTAGCAAAGAGACTTCCCAAAAAACTAGGGAGACAAGAAGAGGGACATAGAATATAGAAAAGGGATTATTTCTAAAAAGATCTGGAAGTATATTGAGAAAAAATGTGTCTGAAACTAGCAGATCTTTTTCTAAACTGATGCTCACTGTCATTACAATTCTCAAATCATTCTTGGGTCTCTGAATAGCCCAAGTATGGTGGGGGGGGGGTAGTCTCTTGTCTTATTTCCATCCATCTACTAGTTCCAACTTTTTGAAATGCATTTTAATCCTTTCAATTACGATTAAACCTACAGCACTTTCCTGAAGTTTCACGCCACAAGATCAATCACCTTCATTCAGATCTGTTGCATCGTTCCTCTGAGTTCCACGCCCCCCCACCCCTTGTTATTATTAGTGGTTTGTTTCACAAAAACACAACATACCTTCCTTTCCCTAATCTAATTCATGAATTCAAACACTTACCTCTTACTCTTCTAATCCTCCTAACTATATCCCTGCATGCCATGTTTGCCCCTAGATGGTTCATATGTTATTAAACTGCCCAAGACTATTTAGGATAAATGAGGTTTTCCCATGCCACTGTTTAGTAATAGAGGGAAAGAGTGGACTAGGTACTCATCCTACACATATCAGTGTCACATGTGGAATTTCATGATAACTATGAAGTACTATCCAGTTTTGAAACCCGCTACCCCTATGTAGCACACCCTACATCCCAAGCATTACCTACACTGTTCTGCCCAAAGTAGAAATGGTAAACTAGTAACTTCCTTGCAAGCCAACATACTGGTTCTTGGAAGATGTTAGAGATTTTTCATTATTGGCTGAGAATTACTGATGGATTCCCTTTGTGGGTACAGGCTAGAAAAGTAGAACAATGAAGTGGAATGCAAGGGCTTTCTGTCATGTTGCTGTTTCCTACTGTCGGTGGTAGGATATGAGATTTCAGTTGCTGATCTGCTGCTTCTTTTTTCATTGCAGACGTAGCAGACGTCAAGACGTCCGCCATGGCAACCCTATCCGTCAGTGCAGAGGTTACAATTCCAATGGTGGGTACCCTATTCTTAGTCTCTAGGAAATAAAGGTGCAATGGGAGTCTTGGGGAACTGTGACTTCTTCTGGTCCACTGTCTGTAAAGCTGGTTGCAGCTGCATTTCACATACTGTTTTAATCCATATAAGAGATGCACTAATGGCTAGTTTACCAGAAGAGATCAGTGGAGGGTAGCAAACACTTACCCTTTATTTAGTGTTCAATAATGGGATGGATTTTCACAGTGTGATTTTCTAAAGCAGATCACAAAAAAACCCAGCCAGTTGTCATATTCCCTGAAAATCTGTGTGCTGTGTGGGAAATCAGCTTCACACAAAAAGGATGTTTGATAATAAATGTGGTCACTTCTTTTGAGTAGATAGCCTTTGATCAGTCTAGATTAGGGGTCAGCAATATGAGGCTCTAGAGCCGCATGTGGCTCTTTCACCCCTCTGCTGTGGCTCCCTGTTGCCGGTTGGTGCCACAATTTTGAGAGGAGCTTCCTATTGGATGGGGTAGAAGCACAGCATGCCAGGAGGAGACTCTATGGCAAGGGGTGGGTTTTCTGGTCAGCTCCACAATTGATAGGGCTTTCGGTTAGGACAGGTAGATGAAAAAGGATGCAGCGCTAGGAGGAGACTCTATGGTGAGGGAACAGAACAAAAGAACAGCTTGGCTCCAGAATTGAATGGGGGGTGTCCAGTTAGGACCTATGTGGATCTTTCGTTGTTTAAGGTTTCTGACCCCTTAGGTGATGCTAGATGATGCTACAAAGATGTCATGTCTCCCATTGTAATCCATCATTTGGTTATTGTTTCCTTCTCCCACTTCCAGCCAGCAAGAACTCAGTGGAGGCTGTTCAATACGGAGTGGAGGGAAGCACAGCCTTTCTTGAATGCCAGCCTCGCTCCCCTCAAGCTGCCATCAAATGGCTCCTCCAGAGAGACAACAGTGACCGAAGAAAAGAGGTGAACAGACAAGCAAGGGAGGAAAAACCTTTGGGGAAAGTAGGCAGAGAAATGGGGTGGAGATATTAGAATGCATGGTAGAGAAGGAGGAGTCTGCACTCCAGTTGAGGGCTTGTGGGGAGGGGTATCCTTCCTCTTTATGTTGAGAGAGATGGACAACCACTTGTCTGAAATGATATAGTGCCGTGATGGCGAACTTATGGCACATGTGTCCAAAGTGGCATGTGGAGCCAAGTCATCTGGCACATGTGGCATGGCCATTCCTCTTCCAGGTTTCTGGCATGCATGTGCATGCGATGATCAGCTGGCTTTCATGCGTGTGGCAGTGCCGGAAAGTGGAAGAGCTGGTCTTCCATTTTCATGCGTGTGCATGTGCACTGGCCAGCTGATTGTCACACATGCATGTGCACCAGAAACCCAGAAGACTAGTTGGCTGGTGCACATGCGCATGATGGAAAGTGGAAATTCATTTCCGAGGGTGCGCATGTGTCTTGGGCAGCTCCTCTTCCAGGTGGCGGCCCAGATGAGCACGCATGTGCTCCCTTTTTGGCACTCAGTGCTGAAAAAGTACACCATCACTGATATAGCGTTTCCCCCCCCTCCTCTGTGAGTAGGGAGTTGGGCTGGAAGACCTCCAAGGTTTTTTCCAGTGCTATTGTGATTGATTGAGATGTGGCTCTTTCATTCTCCCCCTTGAGCCTGCTTTCAACGTTTTCACTGGCATTAGAGTATTTTTATCCATACTTTGTATACTAAAAGGCACCCAGGATTCTCTCACTATTTAGCTGACAACCCTCTTGGAAACTTCCATATTTCAGAAGTAAAGAGAAGATCTGCCTTTGTGCTTTGAGTTTCATAAGGCAGCACCTTCCATATGAGTTGGGCTGCAGCTTCCTTCACCCAAGACTGCACAGCCATTGGGCATGGCTGGTTAGAGATGATGGTTGTGGTCAACACAGAGAGTGCCAGATTGGGAATATGCTCCGGAAGGCTCCTCAACCCATTGGAGCTAAAGCTGTTCTTTCTTTCTCCCCTCCCACCTTACATAATTTCTCAAGCAGAAGATAAGAGGGTTTTCTCAAGCCCTGCCTGTGCTCTCATTTGCTCCTGAGAAAAAGAATAGGAAATGGGCTCTTGGCCATGATTGGCTACATATTATGACCACAGTAGAGGTTTTGGTTTTAAATGCTACAACAGGAGCAAACAGAAAGAAAACAGGAGTGCGCTACAAGCCCTAAAACACTCCAGGAAGACAACCATGGTCGACTGTGACCTGTGGCTACTTCCTTCCCTACCATTGTGTTCTAATATCTTCAAGCCTGGCTGATCCAGCTCTACTAACCATTGTTTTCTGCTGCTTCTCTTTCCACAGCTCCGCACTGAAGGGCGAGTACTAAGGACAGATCAAGGTTTGTTGTTGCGGTCCCTGCAGCTCTCCGATGGGGGCCTGTATTCTTGCACAGCCACGGAGAACAACTTCAAGCACACCATAGCCAAAGTGCAGCTGCATGTACTGAGCAGTGAAACTGTCCACGCTGTGCTCTTCCAATCAGAAGGCCCCGTCCCCTCCGCAGCAGCCATGAGAGCTGGCCTGCCGGGCACCTTCAGCTCTCAGTATCATGACCTTGTCCAGCTGCTCACACAGCCTGAGATGGGACTCATCAATCAGTATTGCCAGGGATATTGGCGGCATGTGGCCTCTAACCACAAGGAGACTTTAGCTGGTCTCAAAGCCAAGGCGTTGCATGACCAGAAGAAGCCCCGAAACCGCCGGAATCACCAACCAGAGATGGATCAGCACACATGAGAGTGGCAGCTGAAAGGGACTATGTGATGGCAGTTCTATAATTCCCCATTTTCATATATAGATATATATTTCTCATATATATATATGAGAAATCTCACACCACCACACACCGTTCCCTATCAAGGCAGTATTTATTTGTAGGTTGTATATAATCCATGGGTCTTGCCTGGGTGTGAGGTGGCAAAGAGCTTGGAGATGTCCTCGCCCCCATGGCAGCTGGCTCTTCCTTCCCACATTTATCTGTGGTACTGGAAAAAAATTGACATCTTGGAGGTAGAGAGCAGAGCCAAAGCAACTCCTCTCTTTGCCTCTCAAATGTGGATAGCTGACCCCAGTCAGGGAAGGAGAATTTCAAGGATGTCCAATGGCAAAGTTACTGTTTCCTTAGCTCCCTTTCCCCATTGTGGTTTTAGCACAGTTGGGCACAATGCTCTACGGATCCACAACAGTGGGGCAGTGACTTTTAAGGCTGGCCCATCTTCAGCAAATTTGAGATATTCCTGTTACTATCACTGAAACAATTCCGTTTTGGTGGTGTTTTTTTTTTAAAGGCAGCTGTCAGGCACCAAGCATTCTCCCAGTCCTACTCCCCTTGTACTACACACCCAGAGGTGTACATAAGCTCCTACAAAGCACTTTCTTCCTCTTCTAGAGATCTCTCTGACTCAAAAGCACATATTGATGGGACGCCCTCCAGGGAAACTTGCTATGGAAACTGCAACTCTCAGGCTATTTGAGGAAGAAGGAAGTGCTCCATCAAGGATATCCGTGTATGACCCATGTGATGCTCTTCCTGCTACTGAAAATAAGCCAATTCCACTAGGAGTTCAAAAAGGACTTTCTTGATTTGACAGTGCTTCAACTGGAGTGCCTTCCCAGATGAATGGGATTTGGCCACTCAGGGCAGAGGCAGCTGGCTTGGTTGAGTAGTTTACCATTGATGGGACACAAGGGCCATATCCAAATGAGTTATGCCAGGGAGATGTAATGTACATATGAACCAAAGCTACTCTCCTGTAGTGCATGCATCAGGCATTTCCAAGACCAAAGACAGCATGGCAATTGAAGTAGGAGAAAGGATAAAGGATTGGTGCATGGCCATTGGGATATCTGGTTTCTGCTTTGCTAACCCTTGGAGGAATCGGTGCCTTGGTTTCCCAACTTAAATTGTATAATGTATTCATCTCAGATTGCCCATAAGGAGTCCAAAGCTTCAGTATGATACTAACATCCCATCGAGCAAAGCAATATAAACCAAGGAGAACTGTAACAATCCAACCGAAGGTGTTCTAATAGTCACAGAAGAACTCTATAGCATCAACATTACTGAGCAGGTCACATGGCCAACGTAAAATAAAGACAGGCTGGTGAGAAAATGAAAGGGGAGATTCAGGGAGATCTGTTTGTCTTTCTCTCAATTGTAATGTGAGTTTATGGAAAAACAGGCTAAATTTTTAATAAGCATTCATTGCATGGAATCATTGCCTCTCTCCAACCTGACTGTTCTCTCTTGTCTTCAGAAATGAAGCCAATTTGGCTAGATTCTCAGTCTTCTTTTAAATTATAATGCAGGTAGTCCTCGACTTACAACTGTTCGTTTAGTGACTGTTCACAGTTACAGTGACATTGGGGGAAAAGTGACTTTATAACCAATCCTTGCACTTATGAACATCACAGCAACCCTGTGGTTGAGACCAAGATGTATTTATGACCGATGCAGTGACCTGGGGTTATGCAATCGTCATGTGCAACTTCCCAGCCTTCGGACAATCAACGTCAATGGGGGAAGTTGGATTCACTTAACAACTTAACACATGATTCATTTACAACTGCAGTGATCATTTAACCCTGGCAAACAAGGTCATAAAATTGGGCACAACTCACTTAACAACGGTTAGCAGCAGAAATTACGATCTCAACGGTTATAAGTTGAGGACTACTTGTAATTAAACCTGAAACAAGAACAGATCACATGTTTCTCACCCTCAAATAAGCACATTCAAAGAGGGAGGGGGTTCCTAAGTGAAAAGGTAAACATACCAAATTTAAGCTATGTCTTAGTTTATTCTCTTGAATGTCTTCCAACTGTGCTCATTTTTCCCCTTGCGGTAATCTTTCTTGAATGTCTCCCCCCAACTCCATAGAAAACAATTTGGTGCTCTTGGGTCTATCGATCCAAGCTTCATCGATAATAGGCATGATTTTTTTTTAATCTTCCCTACTTCCGCAGGGAAATGAAATTAAAAGTAGGCCCCATAACAGCCACTTGCAGAGTTACAGCATTCTGCATATCCTGAATTTCTGATTGGATTAATCTGTGCATTGAGGCAAGGAAAACAAAGCACTTTCCTATGGCTGCAGATCTTGTTAATAGGGAGCTAATTACACAAAGCTACAGGGACTACCATTACTAAGCATAGTGGGTATAGAAAATATCTTGCATAAACCTAGGTCACATTACCCTAAAGCAGAGGTGGTATTCTACCAGTTCGGGCCAGATCGCCCGAACCGGTAGCAGAAATTGTAGCTGGCTCCATCCACCTGCATCTGGCTCTATGGCATCCCATTTAGAACCCTTTTTTTCACCAAAGCGCATCCGCAGAAGGATCTGCACATGCGGGCGCTCACATTTGTGAACTGGATAGGGAAGGTAAATGTATACCACCCCCGCCTAAAGGTGTAGCTGGAGTGAGTTAGGGTGATAGAAACTATATTGTTTCTGCTTCTGTCGGCACAGCAACGAGGGGGCTTCACAGCAGAGTTGAAAACTGAAGAAATCTGCAGTCTATGTGATTCTTGCTCCCCTCCCACCTTCCCACCTGGCTGTTATACCACCTGCTGTTAACAAAAGGTGTTCCCCTTTCATGCTTGGAAACAAGACCTCCTTCATTCACCCTCCCTCCCTTAAAAGCAGGCCCCCTTCCTCTGCCAGTCTGAGTGAGTGATGTGAGTATACTTCCTCTTGTAAATAACTGTAAATAAATAAATAAAAAATAAACCTGAGATACGGGGCATCCGAACAGTAGCTCCACACGATGAAGTCAGGCGCAAAGCCACATTGCGCTTGTAATGTGAGATTCCTGTGGATGGAACAAGCTAATAAACACTGGCTTTGTTTTTGGAAACTCCAGACTCCTCCATCTTCACTGCCATCGTCAACTGAGCCCTCTTTCGTCTCGCTGGCCCCGATTAGGATTGCAATATTTTTTTTCTGCGGCCTGCTCCCTCCAGGAAAAGCATTTACAATGATAAGAATATAGGCTTGATACTGAACGCTTGTGACTCTTTTACTCCTGGAGAATGTACAACGGTGTTGCTTTTCACATATCTACCGTCCATCCCCCATGCTCGCTCTCATGCTTTAATCTTGTTGTATTTGCAAAATTCCCCAGCCAATTTTTGTGACTCGAAAACCAAAATATCACACACTCTAATAAAGGGGCTGGATTAGCTATACCAGGGCTATCTAACTCCCAGCCCAGGGCCAGATGCATCACACACTGGCCACGCCCACACCAGGTTAGCGAAGTTGGGGGGAAAGTCCTGATATGTCACATGATGCCATCGGGACGATGTGAGTTTGACACCCCTGGGCTGTACGAAGAGCCGTATCAGATTGCAACTATCATATCACACACTGTTCTGGAGAGAAGGAAACTCTGGGTTCCCTTCTGAAAGCAAGAAGTCACCAGCTAGCAACATATCAGAAAAGTAGCATAGTTTTCACTGTCAAGAGACCTTTTGTGTTAATGTAGGCCAAGCCTCCAAACATAGAAGCTCACAATTGCTATTTGGAGTGGTGATACCTATTCTGTTATGGCTTTCTCTAAGCTTTTTCCTTAAGCAAGCCAAACGGGGGACCATTGTCCATCATGAAAAGGGTGCATTTTGTCTTTAATTTGAGAGTTTTGTTTTCTTTTTTGTGGTCTATCTGCATTTCTCATTATTCAGCTTCTCTAGATGATTTGGGGTTTTACAAGAAAAGAAAGGGGAAAAAAACACCACCCTATCTAGCTGCTTTTGGACATCTTGTGTAACTTTATCAATTTGTATCCTGCTCCTCTTCACTAGCCCAGTTTCTCAACTCACAGACTCCAAAGATCACACCATTCCCACTTCACCACCTCATCATATGGGCCTTTTCTCCTTTTTTCAGCTCGATGGTGTCCTTTTCTCATGTCTTTTTTGAGAAGTAGCACTCGGAACTGTACACACTATGCCAAGAACGGTCACACCTCACGCAACACATCCAAGCAGTTCCACTCCATCTATAAATATGGCCACAAAAATCACGACTGGAACTTTGTGGACTCACAGGCTTTATAGCGTTCCTTATTTTAAAATCCCCAGGATAGATCTTCAAGAGAACCAGAAATAACATAACGAAGCCTATCAAATTGTGGATTTCAGATTTTGATTTGAAAGCCACAAACTGGTTCAGGTTTCATTAAAAGGGACGTGAAAGGAATACCGAGGAGCTCAAGTGCCACTTGTGTAGTAAACTTCACAGTCCAGAGACTCATTGCATTAGATGTTCTCCCAAATATGAGAGGCTAGAAAAGGCTCAGCACTTGCATTTCAGTGCATGAAAACATAAGACTCCACTGAAACGCTTGTCTCAAGGTTCTTTGTGCAGAAATTCTAGTGATGCATATATAACTGTTGACCATAAAGTCACCCAACTAGAGCTTGTTTTCCATTAACTTATAGGGCAACAAGTTACCTCCACTCCTTCCTTTTTTTAGCTGATTTTCTGCTGCTTCTGGTTGATGATCAATCTGGGAAGGATAAATATTGGGTTTCTCATGTCTGGGCCTGGCCCTCCATGCCCTGAGGCCTAGAGACAAAGAGGTCTTGTTCACAATAAAAAAGACAGCAGGAGTTCCTACCTCTCTAGGGTGTGATGAAACATCTGGTTAAGCAAACCTACTGGGAAGAAGAGATCAAGGTCATGGACTCATTTCCTGTCCTTTCCTGCCACTGGATAAGTTGGGGGATTGGATGGACCATCAGGGACAGGTCTGTCAACCTCCCATGGATGTCACAGGCTTTTTCCTGCTAGCATGCAGTTGTGAAGCTTGACAAGGATTATGTGTATCTACCAGTCTCCTGTCTGCTGAAATGGCTCCCTGGGATAGATGGTCATGGGAGGAAGATGAAAGAAGGAGGCATACTGCTCTGAAATGTTTACAGGACCTGAATGGTCCTTGTTTCTTGAGATGCTGAGGAAGAGGCAGTTTCACAAGTTCTTTCAGCTGGTGAAACTTCATGACAAACTCAGAACTGCTACTAGGTGGAAAGGCCAAGCTGAAAGTTAAGTCTGACAGTTTTCTGTACAGCCTCCAGGCTTCCATCTATTTCCACTGTTGTTGGAAGGGTTTATTTTAAGATGAGACATCCATGGGAAGTCTTTTGCGGGTCACCATAAATGAGAACATTTATAGTCAGAAAAGAAACCCAGCCATATGATTCATTTATCATATTTATAAAGTGTTTCAATCAGTTGTGATTCTGGACAGTGAACAACAAAGCTAAATCAAGCAGAATACTGACAAAGTTATTAAAAATATTGATATCCCTATAGATCCTAGATGAATAGGCCAAAGCAATTTGGGCCAAAGGCATGGCAGGGTCTGTAACCTTTTGCTGTGCCATATAAGGCTGAGTCTGGAAGCATTATAGAAATCATAGCAGGTTCCTATCAGTTCCCATCAGTTTCCTATAAGTTCATATAGATGTTAAGTAGTATCCATTCCAAAATGATATTAACATCTTTATCCATAAAGAAATCTGTTGCTCTGCCAAATTTTCTCTAGAGGGGTTTAGATACCACTGGACAGTATGCAGATATTATAAGCACAGAGGAGAAGTAATGCTTGTCCACTTCTGTTATCAGTATGTAGGCTCACATGTGTCAGCTGTTAAAGGTAGACCAGATTGGGTACTGAAGTCATGCTGACCCATATTATTTTTATTATAAAGATATAGTAACAGAATCTTGCAAGTCTGATTGTGCTTCCTCCTCCCCTCCCTTCCTTGATCTTTATGAGACCTCAGAGAGTTTTGTCTGAGATGTTTTCGCAGATTACAATTAAGCAATAGCAGTAGACTTATATACCGCTTCATAGGCCTTTCAGGCCTCTCTAAGCGGTTTACAGAGAGTCAGCATATTGCCCCCAACAATCTGGGTCCTCATTTTACCCACCTCGGAAGGATGGAAGGCTGAGTCAACCCTGAGCCGGTGAGATTTGAACCGCTGACCTGCTGATCTAGCAGTAGCCTGCAGTGCTGCTTTTAACCACTGCGCCACCTTGGCTCTTATTCTGCCCCAGAGTGAGGTTTCTTTTATCTATTAACTTAGTAGTGTTTCTTCCTCCTATCCCTCAAGGCATTTTCCTCTTCCTACTACGAGCAGTTTTCAGTACTCCATCATGGCTACTTTCAGAGTTTCATCACTGTTGCTATAAGCATCTTTTCAGTAATTTAATTCTCCTCGCCTCCTCAGTAAAAAAAGGCTTGGGAGCAGCAATGGGGCAGAGCCCTTCTTGAACCAATCTCATTCAGCACATTCGCCATTTGCAAGTTCTAGACAGAACCAAATTGCCAGAAAAAAAAGACCCAGATGTCCTCTAAAATCTAGAATCCATTAGTCACCTGGGACAGATTCTTTCAAAAGGCCCATTACCTGTGCAGATGTCCAGGGCTTCTGTGTGATATCAGTTTGACAAGGAAGTGGTCTCATCATTGCAAAGGGGAGATACCAACATCCTCCACCTGCAGATCACATCTTCCATTATCTTTACTCTAAAGATAAAGACCAGTAGGGAGATCAGTGACAAGCAAATTAAATAAATAAAAGTTTATCTTTATCCTTAGGTTTTGTAAGAAGTAGTTTAAAAAAAGTTAGTTGTCCTTACTCATTCAGATGATGCAAACTGACTTTCCAGGCACTCCTTCTAATTAGAAAGACAACTTAGAACCAGTAGCTCTGTGTTTCCCCAACTTTGGCCACTTAAAAATATGTGGACTCAACTCCCAGCTATGCTGGCTGGGGTGTTCTGAGAATTGAAGTCCTCACATCTTTAAGTGGCCAAGGTTGAGAAACCCTGCACTAGACTATTATAGTGCAAATCTTGGGGTCCTTAGCACAGATGTAATTGATGATGTTACATAGTTTGGTAATGAAACATCTGCAAGAAAACAATCAAGCTCAGAGAGCACCAAGGACCCTGCAATGCAATCCTGAGCTACAAATATACTCTTCTATTGGTTGTGCAAACCTTGAATGGAAGAAAAGCAGGAACGTCTCATGTTCTGTCTTCATTAGCACTGTTCACTCAGTGGGCAAACAAATGCTCCTGGAAAGCCCACAGTGCAACAGAAAAGCAACAGACCATCACCGCACATCACTTGAATTTGGCTTTCATAGCTATAAGTGGAAATTTTAGCACACATATTCTGATTTCTATCAGCAGCAGCCAGCTTGACTATTTCTGTTTTATTTAATATACATTTCCAATGTCTGCAAATCTCCCAGGCATTCCAATATTTAACCCTCATTCTTCAGCACTCCAATTCTGCTAGTATTCACTATTCATGTTTGCTATAAAAATAATACTTTTCTCTAAACAAGTAGACCCCAATGTCCCCCCACCATCAGATGTAATTCAGTTGCTGCTCTTACACCTCCAAACACCTAAACAAATTCATCTTTTGTTTACAAAACTCAGCTTTTAGAAATTTGGAAGAATGATCACAAGATTGTACAACTGGATTTGGATCAGGGACTTTGGGTTCACTTCCCAACTTGATTGTGGATTCCGTGTATAGTCAATAGACACACATACACCCCTTATTTTCTTTTTGCAAATAGCAAAAACCTAATTTCTGTTGGGAATGTGACTTCAGTGGAACTTCCTGTTCAGCACTTCCCAACCCTCTATCTTCAAAGAGCAATGGGATGTTGATGAAGTATTAACTGTTTACTTTGTATCCCCCCCCCTTATTTACTACATTGTGGATTTTGCTATAAGATTGCTCATCTCTGGAGACTCCCCTCTGCCTTTAGTTCCTAGCCACCCATGCACAGATCACTTGCTCTCTAAATTTTTTCCTGGCAGGATACAGTTAACGTAGAGCTAGGTCCTGCCTGCCTCTATTTAAATATATCTCCTGTTCTACAGTCCCTCCTTTGCAGTGGTGGGTTTCAAAAAAAAATTAGAACCTCTTCTGTAGGTGTGGCCTGCTTTGTGGGAGTGGCTTGCCAGCCATGTGCCTGGGTGGGAGTGGCTTGGCAGTCATGTGACTGGGTGGGAGTGTCCAACTTGTAAAATGTGGTGAAACTGACTTAACAACCATCTTGCTTAGCAACCAAAATGTTGGCTCAGAAACTCTGGCATTTGAAGCATGCAAGTCTTAAAGCTGTCAAGTTACAAGACCCTTGCACTCCTAACCCTTTAGAAAAAAAAACCAGGGGTGTTCAAACTTGAAAGCTTTAAGATTTGTGGACTTCAACTCCCAGAATTCCTTCTCCAGTCATGTTGGCTCAGGAACTCTGGCACTGAAGTGTGCAAGTCTTAAAGCTGTCAAGTTACAAGACCCTTTCGCCCCTAACCCTTTAGAAAAAAAACCAGGGGTGTTCAAACTTGAAAGCTTTAAGACTTTAAGGTTTAGATAGGACTCTTAGAGATGGGTGGGGTGATTGGTGAGCCAGCCAATCAGTGAGCGGCGGGTGGGGCAAGAGTGCTGCGGACGGGAGGGAGGGAGGGAGCTGGAACCGGTTCTAAATGGCATGGTAGATTTGTGGAACCTCTTCTATAGAAGAGGTTAGAACTGGCAGGAACCCACCCCTGATCCTTTGCTAATCATTGCTTAGGCTAGATTCCCATTTGTCAGGTGCAAGCAACCAGAACTACTCGCGAATAGGCCCAAGTAGATACTTTATTTCTGATCACCTATTTTACAAGAATCTTGCCAGAGTGTCTGCCTTCCTTTGGGAAATGGCAGATGTAGATGTCAGGGTTTTTGCTCAGATGTTTGCTCCCACAAATTGACTCCAGGCTGGAATGGCTCTTTACTCACCTTAGAAGGGCCCCTCTGCTTCAGCAGGTGATTCCACTGCACTACTCTTAGGGATACATATGCAGAGACAAATGCAAATCCACATTCAACATTACAAACCACATGAAAAGCTACTAATGAGCTATTGACAGTGATGGCACTGGATATGATAGGATTAGTAGCTTTATTAGTCAGCCTCCCTTTCTATGTTTCTTGCTCCCCACACCTTTTCTCCAAGAGGTGTTATTATTTTTGACATTGGAGGGAGGGGATGTCAGCCATTTGATATTTTAAACCATAATTAACCATAATTTACCCATTGCAGCAGTGAGATCAAAGCATGTGAGCCATCCACAGCAGACCCATTGGTGCATCGCCCTGTGCAGTTAGCATGGCAGGAAAAGGCAGAGCTTGGAGGAAAGAGTATTCCTTTTTCAGATGCTTGTCCAGGTCAAGAGCAGATGAAAAAAAAAAGGAAACTGCTGAGTTCAGCATGTGCAGGGATTGAAGGAGCCTTATCTCAGAAATGCCTTTAAGCTACTGAGCACGAGATTAGAGCTTGGGGAAGACCTTGGGGCTGCCTCCAATGGGGCCCTTCTTCAGTTGCCCTTGCTCCACATTGGGTGCTTCAGACCACCTGATTCCCAGTTCGGCAAAATCTCTCTAAGCCAGAAAGTGGCTGGTATCGGCTGAAGAAGGGAGCAACAGTGGGCACTGAAGGTGCTCAAGAGAGCAAGACAGAAAACTGGGCTAGAGAAGAAGGCGGCTCCAACAGGAAAACACTGGAACCCCTCCCCAGGCTTTCCTGGGAATCCCCTTTCACTAACTGAAGGGCAAAAAAACAACTGGGTGATGGGTGCCGGTGCGAGTGTGGAGGAAAAGCATTCTCGGGAGCTGGAAAAAAAACTCAAGGAAGATGCCGAGAAGGATGCCAGGACAGTTAAGCTGTTGCTTCTTGGTAAGTAACTCCTCCAAAGGAAATCACAGTGACCTTGTCCACATTAAGGCAGGGACTATCAAGGAGATCTTCCTCCCTTTTCCTACAGTGTCTCATTCACTTGCATGCCTGGGTGGAAGGAGAGCAGCGTGCATTTCATTCAGAAGCAGAGCAGTCTTAACCCAGAAGGTCTTCTGTCCCATCTTTTGTACATGCAGAGTGGACAACAACATTAGGAAGTCATGCAAAGGCAAAGCTTTAATCCAAGTCCCATGAAGATTTATCTCTATCCATATATACGCTGTATTTATTTATCAAATTTTAAAATCGCCCCTCTCCCTCACAGAGGGACTCTGGGTGGTGCCAAAGTAAAATATCCAATCATAAAAACAGTATATAAAATTTAAAAAGGCAAAGATGGATTAAAAATCAATATGAAAGTTAATTAAAAGGTAAGAGCAGGTCTTTCAGGGCACTAGCCAGCCCCAGAGCTGTATGCTCCTGGATGTAAGCATGCAATCCTTTGAAACATCAAACGGGTGGCGTAGAATAGTGGTACCTGGTTCAACAATATTAACTATGAGTGGGATCCAGGTGTCTAGTGGACGGCCACGTAAGTATGAGTGAGCAATGTGATGCATCCTTGGGTGCGTCGACAGAAGGATAGTTTCAAGATTATGAGAAGTGATAGTGCTGCTTCATACTGCATTAGTGAAGCCACACTTGGAATACTTCATCCATTTCTGATCACTAAAACGCAGAGAAGATGCTGAGACCCCAGAAAGAGTGCAGAGAAGAGCAACAATGATAAGGAGTCTACATCCCACAAGAAACAGTCAAGGGAGCTAGGTATGTCTAGCCTAATAAAGAGAAGAATTAGGGGGTGATATGATAGCTGTCTTTCAGTACACAAGGAGCTGCTAAGAGAGGTGGGGGTCAGCTTATTCTCCAAAGCTCCTGAAGGTAGGACAAAAAGCAATGGAGGATGGTATCTCATTAAAGAGAGATCCAAAGGAGGAACAAAGGAGAAACTTTCTGACAGTAAGAACAATTAACAAATGAAACAACTTGCTACCCTGAGTAGTGGGTGCTCCATCACTGGAGGTTTTCAAGAAACTGTTTGTCTGGGATAATGTAAGGTCTCCTGCCATGGGCAGGGAGTTGGACTAGAAAACCTCCAAGGTCTCTTCCAGCCCTATAATTCTATCCTATTTTCAACCCCAAGCAAGGCTGTAGAGCCATATTTTAACCTCTTCCCTGAAGGCCAAGAGAATGGAGGCTTGCTTCACCCTTCACTTATGAGACAAACATAAGAGGAAAAGATACCTGCACATTTTAAAGAAATTGGAACTTAAAGAAATTCCTTCTAGGTACATCTGTTGAGACATTGCTTATTCTGAGGGAAGCTTAAGGCATCTCAGACCAGCTCCTGCTGCATGTTGATGCTGATTTCCTTTGTCATTTTGGGAGCTATGCAATTAAATCTCCCTGGATCCCAAGACTTTTGCTGAGATAGTTCTGCTGGGTCCTCTGCTTTATATAGAGAAGTTGTACCCTCCTTTTGCACAGATGAAGAGAAGTATGGAGTGAAGAACTGTAAGCATGGTCACCTTCTCTTGTATTCTTGGCAAGACTTATTAAGCTGACCGGGTTAGTTAGCTCAGCTTTCCAAAACCACATGTTCCGTAGATGTGCTCAGATTATATTTTCAAGAATTCCCAGGCAGCAGAGCTCAAAAAGTGTGCCAAGTTAAAGCAGGATGGAATATCTAAAACAACTTGGCTCTACATTTACTATTGAGCAGCGTGTTGTTGTTTTTAATGGTAGCACTGCACTGAGTTGCACATGCATATAAACGATTGCTGCAAGTGAAATATAAGGAAAAGGTGGAAACACAATGGGCATTGTGAAATGGTTCTTTGTCAGAGAAAGATGCATCTAAATATTACAGAAGTGCATGCTGTATTGGATCGTTCCAATAGAGAGCCATAGCTGTATTTTTTTGTCAGCAACTTTGTTCCAGAATATTGATGGACTTCTCATTGGCAATACCAGCCAACCCACAAATTAGTGCAGCCGATGGACTTCCTTTTCCCACATTATTAAGGGAGTTAAATGGAGGGCTGGCCTGAGGGAACTTCTTCTTCAGTCTTCCCTGGTCTGACTGACCATTCAGATGTTGGGATTGGAATTCCAGACTGCCTTAAACCTATGTGCCTTCCACACAGTACATGATAAGAGACAGCATGCCTCTGTTTCCCATCCTCAGGTGTGGCACTTTCATAACTTTGTATGCTAGAGTTGCCCTTTTTAAGAGCCAAGGTGGCACAGTGGTTAAATGCAGCACTGCAGGCTACTGCTAGATCAGCAGGTCAGCGGTTCAAATCTCACCGGCTCAGGGTTGACTCAGCCTTCCATCCTTCCGAGGTGGGTAAAATGAGGACCCAGATTGTTGGGGGCAATATGCTGACTCTCTGTAAACCGCTTAGAGAGGCCTGAAAGGCCTATGAAGCGGTATATAAGTCTACTGCTATTGCTATTGCTATTGCTTTTTCTATAAAGCACTGAGGATAAGCTGGTCAATGGCCCAGATCTCATTATCTTATTAGCTCTCTTGGAAAGGTGACCAAGGCTGACTTAGAGCATTTTATCCTGATACCTTTGGTGTTGGTAATCCTGCACAGATCCTTTGTTGCAATATAAGATGGAAAAGTCCTAAAGAGAAGTTATTTAGCATTTAGAATCAGGCTTTGGGGGGAGGGAGGGAAGGAGGGAGGGAGGGAGGGAGGGAAGGAAGGCCTTAAATTAGGTCATAAGGCCAGCATGCCTTTAACTCAAGCTAACTTTTTAGAAAAATCATATATAAAATATTTTGCTTTTTTCCTCCTTTAAACCTTGCATTTCCTAACCCAGCTGCCAAAGTTTGAAGATAAAAAAGAATTAAGATAGTTTGATCAAATATGGAGCCAGTAAGAAAGAGGGAATCTCCATACCAGGTCATAGGTGAAGCTGACATCAATGTAGGATATTGGAAAGATTTGCACAGAAGGCTGATATGAAATGCATGGGTACAATGATTATCTGGAAAAAAAATGTCCATGCTAGATTTAAGTCCTCTTCCCAAATGGAATTTTTATAATATACTGTTGGCTGCTGAAAGACATTTGTAATAACCACCCAGTGAGTTAGATTTGGCTGAGGAAATAGGAAAATAAATGTACTAAATTGAATCTGAATCTTTCCACTTCCAATCCTGGATCTTAACCACCACATCAAAATGGTTTAAAGGCTCACTGTAGTATTTAAAATTAATGAGTGATATGATAGTTGTGATTCAAGTTTAGGAGTAATTAGTAGAGTTATAAAAGCAGATGCTGACAAGTTGAGCTTGCCCAGTAGTTGAAAAACCATTGAATCCAGTTGCAAAATGATTGAATCTATAATGATTTTTTAAAATAAAACTGCTGCTGTCAAAAAAAATATATCCAGAGAGATTAGAGACTCCCCAGATGGGGGCAGAATAAATAGAATTAAGGATAGGATTAAGAAGCAAAATAAGGTTCTGTTTTGGTTAAATGGGAGACAACAAGGTAAGACTTTAAAGATATCTAAATGAAAAGACCTTGTTTTTCTAAAGTGTAATGATGCAGAAATGAAGTGTAAGTTAGGAGAGTGTAAAAGACAAAGAAAGAGGGTGGGATAGAGACAGATGGAAGCATTGATCCAGTTGCCACAAGACTGTGACAAAAAAGCAGAAATAGAAAAAATAGAGTTTTGAAGTAGAACTGAGTGAGTTTTTCTCTGTGTGCCACAAGTGGGAAGGAAAGGTTAAACAACAAAGAGCTTAACTGGAGAAAGTGGAAGGAGACAACTACTTTCTTTTCTGCAGCGAAATATCTAGTAGGGATTCCTCTCCATATGGAAGAGATAGGAGAGGGAGCCAGGAAGCCCAAGGGAGTGTCAGGCAGCAATTTGTGGCCAATGTAGTGTGTGGTGAGCGATGGATCACCAATAAGAGAATTGACAGAAAAAAAATGGTTTGAAGAACCAAATGCAGGCTAGATCAGAAGGTCCAGGATGGAAAAGATACAATCTGGAAGGAGAAATCAAGCTGCAATGTGGGAGAGTTAGGAATGCTGCTACATGAGAATTTGCAGAGTCAGCTGATGATTTAGGATGTTCTGCAGGAAAGGGAGTATATTTAATATGTACTCTGCTTTTAATATGTGTACTTGACCATTAGGAATGCTACAGCAAGGGGACTAGCTTCCGAGCAACTTATAAAATAGCGAATAAAATAATTCTCTCTCCCTTACTCCCTCCCTCTTCCTTTCCCTTTCCCTTTCCCTCTCTGTCTCTCTCTGTCTCTCTGTCTTTCTGTCTCTCTCTGTGTCTCTCTGTCTTTCTGTCTCTCTCTCCGTCTCTCTCCCTGTTTCTGTCTGTCTCTCTCTGTCTCTTTCTCTGTTTCTCTCCCTCTCCTCCCTCTCCCTCCCCCCCCCTCTCTCGTATGTTAATAGAGGTAACTGATGCATTAACATTTATCTCCCCATTCTTGGACACCACATTCTTAAAACAAAGTACAAAATTATTGAGGAGAGTTCACCAAGGATTTTTGGGGAAGATCAATATTTTGAATTCAGAACAAATCTAAGAGTGCTGAAGTGCAGCAAATGGGCTCTGGTGTTAGTTTGAATTTGGTGTCATATAGAAAGCATTGGGAATTGGGAACAAATACAGTTTTTGCCCCTTTTCATTTTTTGTTCCACCAGGAGCTGGAGAATCGGGGAAAAGCACCATAGTCAAGCAAATGAAGTAAGTCTTCTTCCAACAATTCCTTGACATCCTTGCCATTGCAATTGTCAGATTCTATTCAGAAGAAGTCTTCCCCATAGGAAGTGTTGAATCACTCTGCCCAACTTATTTTTAAAGATTGCTTTATTAAACGAATAAAATAGATTCCAAAAAATAAGTAGCCTCTAGCAAGATCGTTATTAATTTTATGGTAATACAAATGAGATCAGTACCATAGACATCCTTCAAAAATAAGACTGCTGTGTAACTGCTTTGCTTAGAAATCTCTTCCCCTAATCCTGGGGGTGTGCAGAGGGGAAACCACAATGGTGTATAAAGTGAAGGCAGCACAGGGGAAGGGAAGTAGAGAAGGGGAAGCTTTATGAGCTAGCTTTCTGGCTTAGGTTAAAAAAAATAGTAGCCATTTTGTAAGATGCTCATGACAGGATCTCAACATTGTAAACATGCCAGTTTTCCAAAAACAGTACCTTTCCTTGCTCTCTGTATATTCCCCTAAAGGCTTGGTGTTTGAGGAAATTAAAAATGTACCAATATCCCAACAGCCACCTTGTTTTTATTTATTCACTTTACTTTATTTTATTGTCATTGTACGTCAGTGGTGGGATACAACCGGTACGCCCCGATAAGGGCATACCGGTGCCTGTTGGGAGCACCAGTACTGTTCCGGTACGGTGCTCCGGACGCAACACCCAACCACCCACTCTCCTTACCACTATTTGTGCTGATCGGGGCATTTGCGCATGCGCACAGAGCATATGGCGCCTGTGTGATGCTACACCGAACATCCGGAGTGTTGAGGGCAGTGGGTACACATGCAACCCACTGGTTGCAATGAGGAGCTGCTACGGAGAGGTGGAGGTCAACTTATTCTCCAAAGCTCCTGAAGGTAGGAGAAAAAGCAATGGGGGATGGAATCTCATTAAAGAGAGATCCAGAGGAGGATCGAAGGAGAAACTTCCTGACAGTAAGAACAATTAACGAATGAAACAACTTGCCACCCTGAGTGGTGGGTGCTCCATCACTGGAAGTTTTCAAGAAATATTAATGCTTAACTGTAGCTATGCCACATAGGGCTATAAGCTACAGTAGGAAATAAATGCTAAACAAAATTGTATGTGATGTCCCCGTGTAATCATCAATTGTTTACCATAATTTAAAGAAGTCTTTATTTTTGCATACTATATTTTTAGGTGCATGTACAAAAAACGTTAGGTATATATCAAAAACACCAAGTGTGTATGGAATCAAGAAATATATCTGACAAAGATATAATTCAAAAGATTCACATACCATAAAGCCCCCATGCAATTGGTTGTTTTGGGCCTACTGTGTTATATAAGCCCATCCCAACGAATCGTCGTGGTTGATATAGGAGAAAAGTTGGTATCACACCTTGTGTTAAAGAGAAAGCAAACAAATCCCATGTACCAGCATTCAGATTTAGCATTAGGTGTGAATTAGATTTACAAAGTATCTAATGGAATTCCGTTCTTGAGAATATTGCAATCTCCCTTGATAACAGAACAAAAAAAAAGAAAAAAAATCTGGAGGTACTTATAATAAAACATTCAAGGAAAAATGAATCAGAAGCTGTGTCTCTCTGTAACATGTAATTTGCCTGAGGAATATATTTAGTGCAGTGTTTTTCAACCTTGGCAACTTTAAGAACTATGGACTTCAACCCTACATGGCATCGGACCTGGGTACCTGAGAGACCGCCTCCTGCCGATTACCTCTCTCAGACCAATTAGATCGCACAGGTTAGGTCTCCTCCGGATTCCATCTGCCAGCCAATGTCGGCTGGCGACTCCCCAGGGGAGAGCCTTCTCTGTTGCAGCTCCGGCCCTCTGGAACGAGCTCCCTGTCAAGATCCGGACCCTTACTACCTTCCCGGCCTTCCACAAAGCCACCAAGTCCTGGCTGTTCCAGCAGGCTGGGGGGTCTGAGAAACATCTACCTCCACGGAAATTGTGAATGTTGGTTTTGTTTTTAATATGTTGTCTTTGTCTCGTTTCCCCCTTTCCCTTGTCTTTTGTGAGCCGCCCGGAGTCCTCCGGGAGTGGGTGGCATACAAGACAAATAAATAAATAAATAAATAAATAAATAAATAATAATAATAACAACAACAACAACTCCCAGAATTCTCCAGCCAACATCTAATGTTCCTGAGAACGTCTGGATTCATTTTCTGTTGTTATCTTCCATAGAATTATCCATCAAGATGGTTATTCTTTAGAGGAGTGCTTGGAATTCATCTCCATTATCTACAGCAACACCCTTCAGTCCATGCTGTCCATAGTGAGGGCAATGGGCATCCTGAACATCCAATATGGAGACCCAGCCAGACAGGTTGGTCACTGAGGAATTGTTATGTTCATATCTGGTTGTTCTTTGGGCTTTCATTCATTTATCAGACTTATATGGCAGCTCAACTCACCAGAAGTGACTCTAGTCATAACAAATATATAAGAACAAACCTTATAAAAGTATAAAACAATCATTCAAAGTTAAAGCATTATTACAAATTAAATAATTTGGTATCTTGTCGCTAACTTCCACAACAAAAATGTCTGATAAAAATGAAAGGAAATGGAAATGGGCAATGGGTAATGGACAGTTAATGCGATTTGGAGAATTGGGATTATACAAACATCCAGAGAAATTATTTCCAAAGATAACAAAAAGAATGTAGGCCAGAGAAACTCAAAGCAATCATCATTCTAACTCTTTTTGCCCAGACTCCGCTTTTCAGTGAAGGAGGAAGTGAAGGACTCCCCCCCCCCTTTCCACCTTTCAGGAAAGTCTCATTGATTGAACGCCATCTTCTGTCTCACTTGTAGGATGATTCCCGTATGTTGCTGCACTTAGCGGATACTATTGACGAGGGAACCATGCCTAAGGAGATGTCGGACATCATTATCCGACTCTGGAAAGATACAGGCATCCAGGCCTGCTTCGATAGAGCCTCAGAGTTCCAGTTGAATGACTCGGCTGGCTAGTAAGAGATCTTAGAAACTTTGAAATGGAGGGCATGGCTTGGATCCAGGGATTGTTATGAGTGTGCAGGATGATCCCCAGCCTAATTTAGTTACAATGGAAGATACTAGATGTAAATGGGGGCATATGTCTCTTTTCCCATATTATACAGATCTGATGCTTGCTTAGGCCCTTTCTTAACCAACTGAATTCCTATATATCTGCCTCAGGTGGAAAGAGAAAGATTGTTCCCACACTACAGGCAGATATAATGGAATACAGAGTCAGAGGAGAGGGGTTTTATAGCAGTGGTGAAATTCCATGGCACGACAAAACCGCGGTCCACTAAAGCGCGCCCGATTAAAGCACGTCGCTGACGTCATCAGCAGCACAACAAAAAAGACCGTGGAGAAAAAAGGGCGCTTTAAAAAGCGCTTTTAAAGCAAGCCGATTCACGTAAAGGTAAGGGTTAGGTTTAGGGTTACGTTAAGCGTTAGGGTTAGGGTTAGGGTTAGGGTTAGGTTAAGGGTTAGCGTTAGGTTTAGCATTAGGTTAAGGGTTAGGTTTAGGGTTAGGTTTAGGGTTAGGTTAAGGGTTAGGTTTAGGGTTAGGGTTAGGGTTAGGGTTAGGGTTAGGTTTGGGGGGGTTAGGTTTAGGTTTACGCGTTAATTTTACCTTTACCTCTCACAGTGTGCTTTTTTCGTCGCGCTGTGATGACGTCAGGTACGCGGTTTCGTCGAGCGCGCTTTAGTCGACCACGGTTTTGTGGTGGAACCATGAAATTCAATTTTTTTTTTACTACCGGTTCTGTGGGTGTGGCTTGGTGGGCATGGCAGGGGAAGGATACTGCAAAATGCCCATTCCCACCCCACTCCTGGGGAAAGAACATTGCAAAATCCCCATTCTCTCCCCACTCTGGGGCCAGCCAGAGGTGGTATTTGCTGGTTCTCCGAACTACTCAAAATTTCTGCTACCGGAACCTGTCAGAACCAGCTGAATTTCATCCCTTCTTTATAGCCAAAGTGGCAACTTTCAACCACTGCAGTAGGCAATGTGCACCATCACCTTACTTTTAGGAAGCCATATAAGATGTACAGGGGGACCTTAACAGGATCGCTTCTCTGAGTGGGTGTGAGGGGAAGAGAAATGTTCCTTGGGATTCTCTGGCTTCCTTGACAAAAATGATCCTATCTGAATATTCTCTCTCCAAACTCTTTCAGACCCCCACTGTTCTTCAAGAAAAAAAGGGGCCAGATATTTCAAAATCCCACAGTTTGCCCAATATCTTAAGAGATCGAAGCTGAAAGATCCAGGGTTCTTCTGCATTAATTACATGATAGAACTATATTTCTATACCTGCAGTTACCTGAATGATGTGGCACGGTTGGTAACTCCCGGATATGTTCCCACAGAGCAGGATGTTCTCCGCTCTAGAGTTAAGACCACTGGGATCATCGAAACCCAGTTTTCCTTCAAGGATCTCCACTTCAGGTATTGTATGTCCTAAGCAGTGATCCACCAATAAGAAGATCGTCATCGTCGGAGGCCCTCGACCGGATTGCGCCACTGCGGCTCCTCCGAGGCAGCGGATCCCGGAGACCCCCTTGGTTTACCGAGGAACTCCGGGAGATGAAGCGCCGGAGGAGATGCCTAGAGCACCGTTGGAGGTCCGATAAGTCCGAATCGAACCGAGCAATGGTAACCACCTGCACCAGGGAATACACCAGAGCACTTAGGGCAGCAAAAAGAGCGCACATAGCCACCCTGGTTGCATCCGCTGAGTCCCGTCCAGCCGCCCTGTTTAGGATAACCCGCTCCCTATTGAACAAAAGGGAGGCGGGGGAACCCTTACAGGGCAAGGCTGAAGAGTATGCCCAATTCTTAGCGGACAAAATTGCTCGGTTTCGGTCGGACTTGGACTCCACCCCCGCAGTTCCAGCCGAGGCACAAGGGGACCAAGTAGAACAGCTCTGGGTTGAGTTTCAGGACGTTACCCCCGGGGATGTGGACAAGGCCATGAGAGCTGTAAGTACCTCCACCTGTGTTCTGGATCCGTGTCCCTCATGGCTGGTTACGAACTGCAGTGAGGTGACACGAGGCTGGATCCAGGCGGTCGCGACCGCCTCCCTTCGGGAGGGGAACTTCCCCGCCGCACTGAAAGCGGCGGTGGTGAGACCCCTCCTGAAGAAACCATCTTTGGATCCAGCTGTTCTTAATAGCTATCGTCCTGTCTCCAACCTTCCCTTCTTGGGGAAGGTTGTTGAGAAGGTGGTGGCCTTTCAGCTCCAACGGTCCTTGGAGGAAGCAAACTACCTAGACCCCTTCCAGTCAGGCTTCAGACCCGGTTACAGCACAGAAACCGCTTTGGTCGCATTGATTGATGATCTCTGGAGAGCCAGAGATGAAGGACATTCCTCCATCCTGGTCCTCCTTGACCTCTCAGCGGCTTTCGATACCATCGACCATGGTATCCTTCTGCGACGACTGCGGGGGGTGGGAGTGGGAGGCACCGTGCTACGGTGGTTCTCCTCCTACCTCTCGGACAGGTCGCAGTCGGTGTTAGTGGGGGGGCAGAGATCGTCCCCTAGGCCCCTAAATTATGGGGTGCCTCAGGGCTCGGTCTTATCCCCCCTGCTATTCAACATCTACATGAAACCGCTGGGAGAGATCATCCGCAGGCACGGGATTAGATACCATCAATATGCGGACGATACTCAATTGTATCTGTCCGCCCCGTGCCAACTCAATGAAGCGGCAGATGTGATGAGCCGGGGTCTTGAGGCCGTTATGGACTGGATGAGGGTTAACAAGCTTGTGCTCAACCCAGAAAAGACCGAGTGGCTGTTGTGTTTTCCTCCCAAAGATTTGACTACTATTCCAACACTCAGGCTGGGGGGTCAAATTTTGCACCCCTCAGAGAGGGTTCGCAACTTGGGAGTCCTCCTGGATCCACAGCTGTCATTTGACCACCACCTAACGGCTGTGACCAGGGGGGCATTCGCCCAGGTTCGCCTGGTGCGCCAGTTGCGACCCTACCTGAATCGGGAGGCTCTCACAACAGTCACTCGGGCCCTTGTGATCTCTAGGCTGGAATACTGCAATGTGCTCTACATGGGGCTGCCCTTGAAGAGCATCCGGCGGCTTCAGCTAGTGCAGAACGCAGCCGCGCGAGTGATCGCGGGTGCACCTCGATTCACCCGCATAACACCCATCCTCCGCGAGCTGCGCTGGCTGCCTGTCGATCTCCGGATGCGCTTCAAGGTGCTATTAATCACCCATAAAGCCCTACATGGCAGTGGATCTGGATACTTGAGAGACCGCCTTCTGCCAATTACCTCCCTGCGACCAATAAGATCCCATAGACTAGGCCTCCTCCGTATCCCATCGGCCAGCCAGTGTCGGCTGGCAACCACAAGGAGGAGGGCCTTCTCAGCAGTAGCCCCGGCCCTTTGGAACGAGCTCCCCGTGGAGATTCGTACCCTCTCCACCGTCCAAGCCTTCCGCATAGCCTTGAAGAACTGGCTCGCCCGTCAGGCCTGGGGATAAGGATAGTTACCCCTCCCGAATGATGAATGTATGTTGCCTACTATTTTATTATATGTCTTCTATCTTGATGTTTGTGTTCCCCCCTTCCCAGTTTTATGTGAGCCGCCCTGAGTCCCCTCAGGGAAAAGGGCGGCCTACAAATTCTAATAAAACTAAAAACTAAACTAAACATCTGAGTCTAACAGCCTTACTTTCAATAGGTCAGAAAATAGTTTTTTAAAAAAGATTTTGAACGTTCAAAATTGTTCACTGAACAATAGAGGATAAAGGCTGTGTGGATATACGTGATTTGTGGGGTTTTTTTTTTTTTAGATTCATGATTCTTAATTGTTAATACATTCACAGATGAACCTTGAGACATTGATTGATTTGGTTCTACTGCTGGGACACTTGTTGTTCTTGTTTTCCCCATGGATGGTATTGTTGGTTGCATGTGTCCACTGCTTCTCTCCCACTCACTTCCCAATCTCACCTTCTGTTCCAAGGATGCTCTAGGCAAATGGGCTTCCTTTTGTGCAAATTGTCCCCCTCTTTTCTGGAATGGGGGGGGCAGGGAGAGCACACAGGCACTGAGAATTGGCCAAGAGGCAGGTAGGGTGGGACAGTGCAGTGATGGGGATGGTGCAGAGGTGGGTTCCTACCAGTTCGCACCATTTCGGTAGAACCGGTTCATCAAATCTACCGAACCGGTTAGAAGAGGTTCCACCAGTGGACCCGGAAAGCAGGCCACACCTACAGAAGAGGTTCCCAAAATTTTTGAAGCCCACCACTGACACACACACACACACACACACACACACACAGACTCACACAGAGAGAGAACGAGAAAGAAAGGAAGAAAGAAAGAAATTAAAAAAGAAAGAAAAAGTGAGAGAGAGATGAAAGAAAAAAAGGAAAAAGGGACAGAGAGACAAAAGGAAGGAGAGAGAGAGAGAGAGAGAGAGAGAGAGAGAGAGAGAGAGAGAGAGAGAGAGAGAGAGAGAGAGAACACATGGCCGGCAAGCCACTCCCACCAGGTCACATGGCTGGCAAGCCACTCCCACCAGGTCACATGGCTGGCAAGCCACTCCCACCAGGTCACATGGCTGGCAAGCCACTCCCACAAAGGAGGCCACACCCACAGAGTAGGTTAAAAAAAAATTGAAACCCACCACTGGGATGGTGGATATATGTGATTTGTATGTGCCGTGGCTGGTTAGGAGCTGCCCAGTCTCTCCTCCTGATCAGCATTTCTATTGGCATACAAGATGAATCAGAAATCCTGTTTTGTGATGGGTTGGGATGCAAGAAAGCCTTTGCTAAAGGCTTCTACAGTAAAGAAAAATGATTGATATAATTCATCCCATGGAAATTCACTGAGTGGTTTTGGGCCATCCATTCAAGTTAGGCCAATGTTGTTGTTGGGGATAAAGATATCCTTGAACTCCAGAAGAAAAGATGGAACATTAATTTGCACCTTTAAAATAAGGGGAAAAATAGTAACAATTTAAAAACTGGAGGGAATGTATCTTCTCAGAGCATAGTATCTGAAATTCAGATAATATATATTAATCTTTCACACTGAGCCCTGAAAACAGACAGAAATCAACATTGAAGGCTAGAAGTAATTCAATAATCTAGAACAGCTATTGAACAGAAAAGTAGAGGAGAAGAACGATGATAATAAAAAAACTGATCATATCTGCATTGTCTGAAATACCTTATGTGCACTTATCCAGGAAGGAGTGTGAAAGATTAGCAGTTTAATAAAAACCACTTTTTATTTTTGTGAGGATGCACTGCCCCCTACTGATGTAGGGTTGGAATAACCACATTTCCATCTGAATAAAGAGATTTTCAAGGGCATTTTATTATTTTATTCAATAGTCTTTCATTTCTTGTTAGTACACCTCGATGTGGCTTTTCCTAATGACCCTCTTTTCCCTGTACACACTGCTTGCATTTCCATATTTTTCCATTTCAATTAAATTGATAAAATACAGAATTCTATTTCAAATACTTATTTAAAAAGAGAGATACTTTTGCAGTTCATCCCAGGTTGCAGCTGAAAGCAGCAGCCAGGAAAATACACCTGAATTACTGTGAAAAAGAGTAGTCAAAGAACTTTCAGGTTTGTTAAAAATCTCACCTTTGACCTTTTTCTTGGCTGTCAGAGTTGAGAGTGAAATATGCAAAGTTGTTCCAGTGCCCAATGAAGAAATTCCTTGCCAGATCCTTCCGCCCTGTCAGTACAGTTCCCAGCTTTAGAAATCCCCATTGATTGACCACTTCCTTCCTATGTACTTGCACATCTTCTGCCTTTAGAATCGATGTTGGTTCCCTTTTCCCTTGTTCCTACTTCCTCTTCCTGGGCTCACCATATGTTTAACCCAGTTCAGGTTTTCAACTAGTGGTTCTGTAAACTTACCAGCTAAGTGACTGGGATAAAAGTCACCATTTCAGAGAGGCTTCCTCCAGGAAATGCCTGAAATCCCCATTAGTCTTTAAATAAGGAGAGACCTTCTAGCATCTTCAGTTACTTCTCCATCAGGTAGACAGGTGATGGGCTTGACTAAATGAGATTAACCCAGTGTTTTTCAGCCTTGGCAACTTAAAGATGGATGTATTTCAACTCCCAGCATAGGAATTCTGGGAGTTGAAGACCACCCCGCTTAAAGTTGCCAAGGTTGAGAAACACTGGATTAATGTAACCCCTTGCTGATCTATTTTGGTTTAATGCAGTGGTGGGTTTCAAAAATTGTTCGAACCTACTCTGTGGCCTCCTTTGTGGGAGTGGCTTGCCGCCCATGTGACCGGATGGGAGTGGCTTGCCGCACATGTGACCGGATATGAAGATGCCGACGACACTTGTCAGAACCACCTTAAATTACCTCACACACAGCACTGGCATGCATAAGAATATGATGTAAATTTGTTTTTTAAAAGGCATCTTTGGTTTGCGTTAAAACAACTTCAACACACACAATGTTCTAATTGCACCACAAACGCAGTAGTCATCCTTACCTTTCACAGAGGCACTGAGTTTTATAAATATGAGCATGATAGTGTAGAATAATCATATCCAAGGACCAGTGGTGGGTTTCAAAAAAATTTGGAATCTCTTCTGTAGGTGTGGCCTGCTTTCCGGGTCCACTGGTGGAACCTCTTCTAACCGGTTCAGTAGATTTGACGAACGAGTTCTACCGAATAGGTGCGAACTGCTAGGAACCCACCTCTGGTTTAATGTAATATCAGCATAGGTTTTGTAAGCCTGTGAATCTTGTGTGTGTGTGTGTGTGTGTGTGTTCCTATAATACAGTATCCTCTTACAGTTAGCTTAGTTTTGGAAAAATGACTGATACACTCCAGTGCTCTTTATTATCTGAGCCTGCTTTTCAGATTACTGCTAACTCTGCCCCACACTCATCATTTCTAACCCCCTTTACCTGTCATCCCTTTAAATTATTTCTCAATTGGTTTTCCACAATTCCTTCAAACGGCTTGCTTTTTCCCTTCTGTCCTTGAGTGAGCCTCCTTGATTTTTCTTAAATCTTAATTAATTAATTAATTAATTAATGTCTTAATTAAATGGCAGAACTTATTTTCTCTGCAAAACTATTATTGGCCCTGCAGTTTTAAATCTTGCCAGACAGATAATTTTACTTCTTCTCTGAAAAGATAAACTTTAAGCATTCTGATATACCATATTTTTCAGTATAAGACGCACCTTTTTTCCTCTAAAAAGAGGCTGAACATCTGGCTGCATCTTATACACCAAATAGAGCATTTTTTGCCTCCTGAAGCCCTGCCTCTTCACCAAAATGGCCATGCATAGCGTTATGGAGGCTTTTAGAGATCTCCTGGGGGCTGGGGCAGGCATAAATGAATGAAAAATTAAATACCATGTTCATTAAGCAAATACACTCATTTCTGTGGGTTTCCCCCCCCCCCAGAAACTGGCAAAAAAGATCAAACTGGGGGGGAAAATGCCATAAATTGAGGTCACATGACTGTGGAATGCTGCAACCATCAATAAAGACGAGTAAGTTTTGCCAAGTGGCCAAAATGCAGTCATGTGAGTGTGTGAGTGAGTGACCATTGGAATCAGAACTGGGTCATAAGGAGCTTTGGAGGGGAAGTGTTCATTATAACTTTGAACAATCACTAAGTAACCCATCATTACCGGAGGGCTACTCTATTGTGAATTAAATAAAGATAGGAAATGAAAGCATTTCTTTTTAAATTCTTGATTACACCAATTCCTCAACTTCCTGGCAGGATGTTTGATGTCGGAGGCCAGCGCTCAGAGCGCAAGAAGTGGATCCATTGCTTTGAAGGCGTCACCTGCATCATTTTCATTGCTGCTCTCAGCGCCTATGATATGGTCCTGGTGGAAGATGATGACGTGGTAAGGGGCATCCAAAGTTATCTTCCAACTCTTCTGATTATAGCAAATTAAAGATATTACGCGTTTTTTTTTCAACCAAGATTTAAAGGGGCAGTTTCTTTTATTCTTGGGGTGGAGAATTTACTTGTGAAAAGGAGATTGCTATAACCCCTGAAGGTAAGTTTCACAAGTTTCATACCATTCTATGAATTGTAGATAATGGAGAAGGATAGGGACTATACACAACTTGGCTAAACTAAAAATCATAGGGTTCACCTAACAATTATGGCAGACACAGACAAAGACACACAATTCATTTGCTTTTCTACTTCTTTAGGTATCCCACCACAAGAAATGATCTTGAAGTTTTGTCAGATTCATCCCAAAATAAAATTTCCATTCCTCTTTTTAGGGAAAGGAGTGGCGCAGTGGCCAAGAGGTGGAGCTCTTGCCTCACAAATCAGGAGGCTGTGAGTTTGATCCTAGTGAGAGGCTGATATTTCTCTCTCTGGGCATAATGAGAATATAGTTGCTGAACAAAACTCTGCATTAGCGACAGGAAGGGCATCCGGCTAGTAAACCCTCTGCTAGCTCCATTCAGTTGCTCAGATTCCATCATTAATAACAGTTTTAGTGATAAATTGTTTAGATTGTGTGCACATCTTTAGTAACTGAAATGTAGCTGAACTGAATAAGGAGAACAAAAAGCGCCCTGGGTTTTTTGTTCCTTGTTTCAGAATCGCATGCATGAGAGCTTGCACCTCTTCAACAGCATCTGCAATCACCGATACTTTGCCACCACGTCCATTGTTCTTTTCCTCAATAAGAAAGATGTTTTCCAAGAAAAGATCAAGAAGGCCCACCTCAGCATCTGCTTCCCAGATTATGAAGGTGAGTTCCAGTCAGCAGCATGCAGCCTTGTGTGGATATACTTGGAAGTAGAGTTTTACACTTCCAGTCAGTTATACAGTGATGGAGGAACATACAAACGTCATACTAGGTAGCATGGAAAGTAACAAAAAATATTATATGGATCAGCTGGCTAAAACCTGAATGCCTAAAGGATGACATCTGGCTTTGGCATTCTATAAAATGATCATTAAGATTCCAAAGAGAGAGAAGCAGGTCCTTAGCTCTGCCCTGTTGGATTAATTCCCTTCAGATGTTTGGATCATAATTTCCATTGGTTTGCTGAGCAACAGCTATGCTCGCAGGGACCGATGGAAGGTGTAGTACAACACATCTGGCTAATGCCAATTTAGGGAAGGCTGATTTAGATAAAGCCAGATAGGAAACTATCACGTTACACTACCAGGAAAGAAATCAGCAATAAAAATGAATTTTTAACATCATCAACCATAGTCTCCTTCTTCCATCTTTATCTGCACAAGTTTATCTTTATCTGTGGGGGAGAAAAAGCTGCCCTGAACTCCAGCTACTCTTAAAAAGCAAGTTATCTTCTATTTCCCTTGCTGCCGCTCATGATCATTACTTTATTACAAGACATTTGTTTTGAAAAATAAACACTAGAGGGCCTCAGTCCTCTGTGAAATAGGGCATACTTTTCTGCCATGTAAACCAGAATTACCGTATATACTCGAGTATAGGCCGACCCGAATATAAGCCGAGGCACCTAATTTTACCACAAAAAACTGGAAAAGTTATTGACTCGAGTATAAGCCTAGGGTGGGAAATGCAGCAGCTACCGGTAAATTTCAAAAATAAAAATAGATACCAATAATGTTTTTGAATGTTTATTTCAAAGAAAAACAGTAAACTAGCGGTGTATTCAATGAAATACTTCACTCACCTCATGATGCTGATGTCCCGCTGTGATGATGATGTCCCGTGCAGCCGCGGGAGCGATGTCCCGCCTCCTATGACACACGGCACAGTGATTCCTATCATTGGATCACTGTACCAGAGGAGGTGGGACATCGCTATGTGGCTGCTTGCCATAACAAGGAGGAGGTGGGACATCGTTGCAGAGCGGCAGGAGGGGGAGGAAGGGGAATCATAAGACAGCCCTGCATTACATTAGAACGTGAGGAGGGGGGATGGTGCGGTGCGCGCTGCGCAGCAAACTGACACAGAGGGAGGGGAAACTCACAGGGCACTGGGCCATTCACGAGCGTCACCCAGCGGCATGGCCCCGCCCCTTTTTCTCCTCCATTTCGGGCAAATTTTTCACTGACTCGAGTATAAGCCGAGGCGGCTTTTTTCAGTCCAAAAAGTGGGCTGAAAAACTAGGCTTATACTCGAGTATATACAGTATGTTATTATCCGCTGTTTCTTCTAGGAATACATTTGTGTGTTCACTATTTGTTGTTTTACACTGTAAATGTAACCATGTTTAAGAGCACGCACCCATGTTATGGTTGCAGAGATGTCTTCTTCTCAGTTGTTCCAATACTGGAAGGAAATACAACATAATGGGGAGTGCAAAGCTGCTAAGAGTGTGTTGGGCAATTCACCCAACAGAACTTCTCAAAAAATTACCTTTTAGGAAACGGTGTTGAGAGAGATTTCAATCACTGAAAGGGCAATAGAAGCCCCATGTGCTTAGTTCCAGACTGCCTACTTTTCAAGCATTCAGAGATAAGTGATATAAGTGGGTGACGTTCAGTAAAATAGGCAGGATTTGATTATTCCCTGGGAGGGAAGCTCTGTATAATGTAGCTGATCATTCAACAATGAATACTGAACACTTCTTAACAACTACAATGTTCAGTGCACTAAGATTCTGCTTAGTATAGATAGGTATCATTTCCTCAATATGAAGTTTTGGCTCATTCTGGACAAATGAACACTACTCTGAGCCAGGAGGGCTTGTGTTACTCTATAGATGAAGCTATTCTTTTATTACCACCTCTCTGCAGGGACCAATACATATGAAGATGCGGGTGCCTATATCAAAATCCAATTCCTGGAATTGAATATAAGAAGGGATGTGAAGGAAATCTACTCACATATGACCTGTGCCACAGACACAGAAAATGTCAAGTTTGTCTTTGATGCTGTCACTGACATCATCATCAAGGAAAATCTGAAGGACTGTGGCCTCTTCTGATTGCAAGTGTTTGTTTTTCCTAACTTGTTGGCTCTGGCAAGGCAGGGTCAGATGGGTGGATAGATATGAAGGCTAGGCGAGGGGGGCTTACCTTGAATAAAATTCCATTCATTGAAGCAACGTATATATATTTAAGCCAAATAAAGTTGTACAAAATTTCTGTAAAAGTGTCAAGAACCCTTCAGGCAGATTGGGGGATGGGGGGTGGGGGACAAGGGGTGTGTGTGGAATTGAGGCCAATGTCCAAGCCAGATTTTTATCTAATTACATACATAGGCTAATGGAGAACTTTCAAGATATACAAATTGAGCCTTATCAAATATAGTCTAATGGCAAGTTGCAATAAGGGCTCCCCCAGTTTATTTGGGAGAAGCAAAAAGGTATTTCCCACTTCTTGGAAATATACTATATATCCGAGCTGTTATTCTCTTCTGCAAACATTGTTAACAGTGGTGTAGTGTCTAATACCAGTGGAAACACCGGAATTTGAATTTCTAGGGATTTTTTTTGAAACCTGGAAAGTCTGTTTCTTTTTATTATAAATTCAGAACAGTTGAATGACAGCTATCTAGCTTGGGCATCTCATGTATAAAAGGGGGGGGAGGAGGAAACTCTGGTCAATGAAAATTAGCAATTTGCCACTGAATTTCAGAAGTGAAATTTTGGGTCAGTGGGGAATTATTAAAAGTGCAATGAAAAATTATAGACCCCTGTGATTAGAGTAAAATAAATTATTGGCATTGAGGGATTACCGCAGAGATTTACAGTAGGGAGAGCCTGCATAATCGAAGAGGGTTGGTAGCTTGTTCTGAATGTTTCCACAGAGATCTATGACTTCTAGCTCTGCTTGCAGTCTTCTTCAAGCCATTGTATGAACAACTATGTCAAGCAAACTCAGAATTAAATGCCTCGATCCAGCTGGCTTCCTCTGATGTTCACAGAAGGTGGAGAGACTGAAAGAATACAACATATGAAGCCAACATGAAGCCAGACTGTAGGACCTCAGTGCTCCTCACTATGTAATGCACCCTTTCTACAGGCATTCCTGCTCATCTTAATTAAAATCAGTATTGTCAATTCAGCTAAGTAAAAGAGCAACAACATTAGAGGGTTTTTTCCCCTCTGCAAATTGATGCTATCTGAAATAATTATCCAGACTCAAGAAGAAAAATACTTATTCTATCCCAGGAGCTGGGCTACACAAGTCATTTGTAGCTTACTAATCTTTTTTTTTTTTAACCATTAGAAAAAACTGCTACTAGATGTTTCCCAACTGTGGTATGCTTGCATTTTGACATTTCTTCATTACTTTCACTTTCAGCAGGAAAAGCAGGCCAGCAAATTCTTTCTTCCAGTATCTGAGCCACAGCTGTGCCTCTAAGGGGTAAAAGCGGTTAGCATGTGTGGCCTTGCCTCAACAATGAACCTGCTTGCTGATACTGCCTAATTTTGCTAATGTCTTTCTCCTTGTTCACTCTTGATTTTTCGTTAACGGCACCGCTTTTTCTGGATGACGGGAGACATGGCGATTATCGCAACTATGCATTGTATTTTGGACCTGTGTTTCTTCTGGTTTTGCACACTTGGGAGCTTCTGTGACAAACTTGCTCCATCTGTTCACCACAGAAAGGAGCAGTAATGAGACCAGACTTGCCAGTCAGAAGGCTGCCTGATGAAGATCAAATAGAAGCCTGTTCAAATCTGGTGATGGCCATCCCCAGCACAAATCATGGCAACTAAGGGTGTGTGTGTGTAACTATTTGTGATTCATGGTGACAGGTCACTCTTCTCCTCCTACAGGTTCTAAGATTTATGGTAGCTTCCACTTGTTAGTCATGGATTTGACCCTTCAGGTAAACTTAATCTTGGAAGATGTTGGTCAAGTCACTTAATATTATTTGCTACGGGCAAACACATCTGTGGTCCACATTTTTCTTATTATTTGTGAGGTGCAGGAGGCGGCAAGTGTGGTCACCTCCTGGCTGCTGCTGTGTTGCAATATTTTTGGGGAGGGCTTATTTTAGTACATGAGCTCAAAAGCCCGATTGGGCTTATTATCTGTGGAGGTCTTATTTTCAGGGAAACAGGGTACTTAGTGCAAATTGAATAAAAGTAATAAGTAAAAACGACTGTTTGCATTGTGAACATTATGAAAAATATGTACAAACAACTCAGAACAAGTTACAAGTGTTGTCTATGGCTTATATGTTTTGCATTCAAATAACGTCATAGATAATACTGTGTGCATTCAGCATATTTCAAATATTGTGTTTCATCTTCCACATTTCCACAGCTTCTGATAAAATGCATTATTACAGTATCTTTTTTAAAAGTCTTCCTTTATCTCTCACCAAATTGCATGTGTATTGTGGACAATTCCATAAAGATACAGTAGGAAAAATCCTGATATATTGCTTTACGGGTGATTTTTGGTATTTTCAGGTTAAACTCTATGACTGAATGCTTTTCTTGAAAACAAGAAACAAGAAGAGCAAGGATATTTCTCTTAATGCCTCCCACTAGTTCAAGCAAGGAGAGGCAGCCAACATGCTGGATGCCCTGGCAGAAATTCAAGGGCCAATACTTCACTGCAGCACGTGGGAAGACCAGAGGTTCCTGTACTTACTTCAGTATTTCCTTACAACACGATGCTTTTGATCTATCTAGATTATAAGCCGAAGGAGGAACATATACCATAGAATAATAGAGTTGGAAGGGACCTTGGTGGTCTTCTAGTCCAACCCCCTGCACAAGCAGGAAACCCTGTATCAATGATGGCAAATCTTTTCAGCACCGAGTGCCCAAACCAGAACATGTGTGCTTGCACACCACAGCTCCGGAAACCAGCTGGCTGGTATGCATGTACCTGCCGGTCACCTGATCTTCTGGTTTCTGGCTCACGCATGCATGCCAGCTAGCTGGTCTTTGGGTTTTTGGCATGAATATGCGCACTGGCCAGCTGTTCTTTTGGTTTCCGGTGCACGTGAAGACCAGCTTTCCTGCGCACATGCACGCACCGGAAACCAGAAGAGCAGCTAGTGATGGTGTGCGTGCCCACAGAAAGGACTTTGTGTACCACCTCTGCCATGCGTGCCATAGGTTCACCATCATGGCCCTATATCATTTCAGACAAATGGCTGAACAATATGTTGTTAATAATCTCATGTTGGGGCAACCACAACTTCTGGAGGCAAATCGTTTCACTGATTGTTCTGTCAGAACTGTCATTTCTTAGTTCTATGTTGGTTCTTGCCTTGATTAGTTTCCATCCATTGCTTCTTGCCTGGCCTTCAGGCGCTTTTGAGAATAGCTTGAACACCCTCTTTCTTGTGGCAGCCCCTCAAATATTGGAAGCGAAATATTGAAATATGCCACTATTATGTATTTAGGGAAAAACTATATTTGAAGATTATAACAAATTTCCCTTTTTCTGTATTTAATTATTATTCATAACTTATATTTTCCCTTTCAGCCTTGTGGGGCATTCTGTTCATGTTTGCGTATTTCAGGATGGGAAAAAACAAGCACTCACCCAGGCCACAAAACCCTTTAGAAGGACCAAACATATGGGGTAAAAGATAGCATGTTTCCAAAATAGGGATGTTTCAACTTTATAAAGAGAGCTTGTGCAATGTGGTGGGGTTTTTTTTAAGGTGTTTTGGGCTACATCTCCCATGTACCTCAATCATAATATCCAATGATCTTGCAGCTGCAGTCAAAGAAATCTACAAGGTTGTTTTTTTTTAAAGCCTAGGAGAAGCTAACAAACCTGTATCATGAGCCAAGGAAAATCATCCGATCATTAAAACCCACCGTGAAATACCACGCTCAAATATATTTGGAACGATAGAAGAAAAGCAACACACTTCAAAGCAGGCTTTCTTTCTACTTTTTATTATTTCAAACCATGTGAACAATTTGGTAAAACGTGATAAAAGCTAGGCTGCGTCTGACGGTTACTAATGGCCCAGTGCCGTTCAATTGCACAGCAGGCAGGACCGCTTTACATACAGCAGCGTTTCTTCAGCTGACACTACAGTTAGAGCTAAGAAAAAGACATGAAAATAGACCTGACTTTATACAGCAACCTCAGCTGCACCCTCAGGCCCTGGGGTGGGGCACAAAGGAATGGAAAGAAGTTTGACATTGCTTAGTGGAATCTTAGCCCTTAGGAGCCTAATTCTGTGGCCAGGAAGAAACACGTTTTAATGCACGGGCACTGCCCCCTCATAAAAAGCTTGCCCTGGTCCACAGCAAAAAAGGGAGAGAAGGGCTGGAAAACAGGGGAAAGAACCCACTGTTATTCTATTCTAAGCACAATGCACGTTGAAGCAAACTAAGGAACAGATGTAAACATACAGACACCCTCAAGGCACAAATTTACTAGAGAAGATGAGCTCATACTGGGCAACTCGACCATTTACTACTGGACATTTTAAATACGGTTTTTTTTAAAAAGCGTTTCTTATAAAACAATAGACCAGCTTTTCCTGCACAAATTGATTCTTAAGGAATGTGTTTGGTTTTTGTTTTTTTTGCTGGTCTGTGCAAATTACAGAGGTAGGAGCTAAAAAACTTGCTCCATGGCAAGAGCTCCACTTGATGGAAGGTTGAAAAAAAACCAAATGGACTGTAGAATGCTTTTTTGGCAGGGCCAGACAGAAAGTTGCTTGGACAAAAATAAAGCAAAAAGGGGGGGAAACGCCCCGAAAACCCACCTTGTCTCTTAAAAAAGAAGGTAAAGATCATGGCAAACATATCCAAAGCCCTCTCACTTGCTACCATCTGGTTTTCATTTAAAGAAAGAGAAGAAAGGGGCATATATGGAAATGTTACAACTATGGCAAGTAAACCAATCATTGGTACTTTAGTAAGGCTTTGTGGGCATAGGGAGAAGACAAACAGCCTGCAGGAGGCACCTAGACAGCACAGAGCAGGGGAAACAATGGGTCCTGTCCTTTGGACAGGAAGAATTGCCAAAGTCTCATCATTAGGAATATTTAAAGGAATGGAACAAAACTTAAGAAGCAAAAGTTGTTAAATGATGCAGTCCTCCCTTCATCAACACCAGCCTCTTCCTCATATGGAGCAGTTCAAGTATCCTGCAGTGGGAAGAGCAAAAGGAAGTTCATATACACTTACAGAAGACCCTGGAGTTACAAAACTCTGTATTTGGAGACAAGAGTGCCTTCTGGGGATTCCAGATAGTTCCATTTTGATTTGGATTAAGCCAATCCAGTTGTTCCATGACAGGCTCAACATTGTCCTGAAAACAAGCTTTCCAGAAAGGGAAGTATTTCAACTACACTTGGAAACTTCTAAAAAAAATTCCTGGAATAGCTTAGATCACTTTGGTTTCGAGGACTTCTTTTCTCCTGGAATTCTTGGTTCCTAAAATATAAGATTTGGATATTCCTAAGAGCATTCAAAGGAAGGCTCAGGCCTGAAGTGGTCTGCTATATACTACTTGTCTAAGCAAGAGAACGGGATATCTCTAAGGTACACACAAAAACACATCACATCCAGTATGGCATTCACTCTGCCCTGCATATATACTTATTTAGTCTCTGAAGTCTCTAATTTTTAGTCTCTAAAAATAGTTGCTAATGTAAGCTGGAATCTTGAATCATTAACCCCCGAATCATGGGTATTTTAGTAAGGCTTTGTGGTTCATAGTGGTTTAGACAAATCCAAATTAACATAACCACTACACAAATACAATCTACATTTTGACAATGGACTTTGTCAGATACGAAAACCCATCTTATATCCAGAAAGCCATGATCTCCACTGCATATTTTTATACTCAGTGAATATCAATGATGACATGGAAAGTATTAGTCCCCTGCATCCAATTAGACTTGTATATTCCCTGAGACACTTCAGATAAGTGCATCCAGCCTTGCTTTCCGGAAACTGGCACAGATATCTGTGTTTTAAAGTTTCCAAGTGTGATTATTCATCACAAGTAGCCTTAAACTGTCTCATTATTCTAACAATGCCTCACCTTTCTATCTTCCTCAGTAGATGCCATCTGAAGAGCTAAAAGAGCCCACAGTCCTTCAGGTTGTTTTTGATGATGACATCGGTGACAGCATCAAAGACAAACTGCACATTCTTGGTATCAGTGGCACAAGTGAAGTGTGGGTAGATCTCCTTGGTGTCCCTTCTCTTGTTCAACTCCTCAAACTTGCTCTGAATATAGCCTGCAGCTTCATCATATTTGTTGGCCCCTGAGAAGGAGAGAAAGAACAATGATTAGAAAGATTATTATACCATAACTAAGTGCATTGACTCCGTTTTCAGCTTGGATCCTTAAAGAAGCAGTGTGTTAGCTTAAAAAGTCAAGAACCATCCTCAATTGACATAAACAGTATCAGTGTTTATTTATTGAATTTAGATTGCCGCCTATTCGCCTATGGCGACTCAACGAGGCTTACAGAATATAAAATCACATTTAAAACAGTAAAACTAATAAAAAGAATCAAATAAATTAAAATCACCTCACCCACGCACCCCCCACCCCAGCAACAGCTATGAAAAGCTTAGCAAGACACTCCAGCCACGAAAAAGCTCTGTTTTCCTCCTCTGCCAGATATTGATTTAGTGTGATAAGTATGGAACAAAATTAATTTGTGGAAGGGATGGAGGAAGGGAAGATGGCATTTTGCTGGCTCCTTTCCATGGAACCCTGAGTAACAAGGCTTAGTCACATCAAGGAAACTGATCCTTGATGTTTAAAATGATCCAATCGATCAGATCTGTAGTTAATACACAATCTGTCTGCACAGAAGGAAGTGGCTTCAAAAGAGAGATAATTTGCTACATTTTCCCTATATGGCTATTATATGGATTGAATTTTGGGAGCCGGGGGGGGGGGGAATCCATCTGAGACTTTTTTTAATGGAACTCATAATTAACTGATCACCTTGCACTAACTCCCTAACCTCCCAACCATTTGAAAAGAAGATACTCATCCACATAACATCCCAGTTTATCCTGTAAAATTTTATTCCAGTTGTAAAGGCAGAAATTAAGAGTACAGATTGGTTTGCCTTAGAAAACTGAGAATGCTAGAATGTATGCTAGAACATACACACTAAAACATGCAGACTACAGGTAGCCTTGAAAATTATAACAGTTCATTTAGTGATGTCTGAAGTTACAATGGTTCTGGAAAAAATGACTTATGACCATTTTCACACTTATGACCATTGCAGCATCCCCATGGTCACGTGATTTACATTCGGATACATGACCACTGACCCACATTAATGACGGTTGAAGCATTCCAGGACCATGTGATCACCTTTTGACAAGCGAATTCAATGGAGAAGCCAGATTCCCCTAACAATTGTGCTACTTACTTAACAATTGCAGTGATTCACTTAACAACTGTGGCAAGAAATGTCATAAAATAGAACAAAATTCACTTAGCAAAAGTCTTACGTAGCAACAGAAATTTGGGGATCAATTGTGATCATAAGTCGACAGTTTCATAGTAAACCTCCAAAAACCACATTCTTCCCTCTCTACCACAACTTTCCCAAGATGCAGACTTCACATAGCCATTGAAATGATACATCCTAACTAGAAGACAAATCTTAATACCTCATACTTTATCCAAAAGTAAACTTGCATTATTTAAAATATTTATTGTATCAAAGGTTTACATGCTATAATCAGGAAGGTCTTACGGCAAAACTCTTTTCTCGTTTTTGGGTTTACATTTGGATTTAAGAAATCTAATACAGTATGAATACAATCTCTACATATGTCCACACAAGGTTGTCCTCCAGCAAACAGAAAGATATTTCATTGAAACTCAAAGCATATGCACAACTTGCACATGTAAATTACTATTGCTGCTGTGCCATCAGTGATAACAATCACAAGTCACAATCACTGCTTAAGGAGAATGCAGTTAGAGATTTGGCAAAATAACTCCTGCTATTTTACATACTTAGTATGTATAGTATCTCAAATATACTGAAAATAACAGGGAGATTGTTTTAGAAGCTCGTTTGTATTTGATTAATTCAACAGCCTCATTCTGACCTTTCTAGGTGATTTCAACAATAAATGAGAACGTTTCTCACTTCTGAAATGGTATGGAAAAGCCTTTTTTTCTATTTCTTTCTGCTTCCATGAAAAGAAGAAATCGCTATTTTAACTACTGTATTTTTCAGACTATAAAACGCACCGGTATATAAGATGCACCAAGATTTCGAAGAGGTAAGAAAAAAAGTTTTTGTCCTCCCCAGACCCCAGGAGCACCTGCAGGCTTCAGCAGGGCTGGGCGAAGGCAAAAACATCCCCCATTTTTTTAAAAAAAAAATCGGTCAGAAAACAGGCCATTTTTTGCAAAAAGAGGCATTTTTGCCTTCTCCCAGCCCTGTTGAAGCCTGCAGGTGCTCCTGGGGGAAGGCAAAAATGCCTGTTTTTGCGAAAAATTGCCTGTTTTTTTGAAAAAATGGGATGCAAGGGTGGGGCTTCCGGAGGCCAAAAATGGCTGAATTTGGTATATAAGACGCACCAACATTTCCACGCTTTTAGGGGGGGGAAGATGCATCTTATACTCCAAAAAATACGGTATACATGCCATAATTTGGTTTCAACTCAAACCATATGTCATTATGCATCATTTTGTTCCACTAAGTCTAGCTTTTCTAAGGAATATGCTCATTTTATGATTCAGAAGAAATGCTTTAAAAAAAATCAATATTGCTATAGTTACCTAAAGCCTAATCTAGGTTTTGTACTACTTTGTTCCACTACTTTGTTCTGATGGATAATAGCTCCCCACGATGATAACTATCAATAACTCCTTTGAATTCTTGTAATCTCATCATCATGGTATCAGCAATACCATCCGGCCATCTTATCTTCTCTGGCTTTTATTTTCTACAAACTCTTTATTTTTCCATTGTGGCTCTCCAAAAGGTTTTGCTTCTGGCATTATGTGTCCCTAATATTTATATTTACCTTAATGCTTTTGTGTGTTTTCAATGAACAGTCTGTTCAGTTTTCCTTCAACCCATATTGAATGATTATTTTTCTTGTTGCTCAAGGTACTCTTAACAATGTTCTCCAGCACAAATTAAAAATGCATTTAATTTTAATTCATTCAGTCTTTCTGACCGTTTCAGTTTTCACAGCCATGTGTTACAACTGGAGAGACCATGGGTTTGACGACATATACCTTTGTTGGTACTGTGATGTCTCTGTACTTTCCTTTTGGTCTATATTTGTCATATGATTTCTTCCAAGAAGCAGACATATATTTATTTCATCACTACAATCTCCAACCTTATGGATTTTTGAGTCAAAGAAAATAAAGTCTGTTTTATTACTTTCAGTACATCTTTAACTCCCTCTTTTAATTGGGTTGGTGTCATAAGTTAACATAATCATGGTTCTTTTAATACTAACAGTATTACTACAATAGTTAGTAATACTAACATAACAGTATGATTGGTAAGTACTGCTTTTAATTGCATTGAAATTGATTAGAGGGGATACCATTCAAAAGCCAGTTTAAGTTGGTGACATAGAAACATCTGCAATAAATAAATAAAAAGATCTGAAGAAAGATACTAATGTGGGAGGAAAAGTTTTATGTCCACAAATGTACATACTAACAGAAAGGAAGTCGGAGTATTATGCAATTTTGTTCTGAGGCAGAAACAGTCCTTCCTGAAATTGTTCCTTGCGAAGTGTTTGAGCTATAATCTACAAGCATAATGGCTAAATGTCATGCATGGGTGGGGATTAAGGGTTTTAAAGATATTGAAGTGCGCTCAATTCTGGAAGGATGATCCATATTGGACTGTTGCCACTAGTGGGGGATGAAAGTTTATTTAGAACTTGGTTTTGGGGGTTTACACTTCTGTAAGCCATTCAGAATCACCATGAGTTAATTTTGGCTGGCCAAACAAATTTTCTTAATAAATAAACAAAAATAAATATACAATATACAATAATATACAATATTCTTCTCAGGTATTCTAATCAAAATTTACAGGTAAACAGTTCAATAACTTGAACTGTTCCCCACATTTATATATTCCTACGTATTGTAAATCTGCAGATGGCAAATGATTATTCTGCTTTCATTTGATGTCAATTTATTCATGTTTAGACTGATACATTCCTTCCATGGGTTCTTGCGTTTTAAAACATGCCATGCGCCACTGCATTTCAGCTGAATGATTTTTCACCCAATACCATCTTGAAGGCGATTCAGAATTTTGCCTTAATTCACTTAAATGGTAGAACATATAATCTTCTATATATATGCAAAGTCTGCACATACTTGAAGTTCTCACACCATTGCAAAATAATTGGCCTTCTGCAAAATTTCTTTTTAGAGTAATAGTTGCTGTTTTCTTTTGCAGTCGGAAATTTTGGAGGAAGTTTCATAATTATAATACCTCATGAATTGAGAGTAGATTCCACAGATAGTCTCCATACCTACCCTTTTCAAGTAATGTTTCTTTTACTACTTGCCCAGAATGAATTCATTAGTGCTGATAAAAAAATCCCTTATATTTCTCACTATCACTATACAACATAAAGATTATTTGCAATTAAAAGTATATTTTAATAAGCATAGTTAACAATTTCTTGATTACTACTGATGAACAGTGTTGCTACTTGGCTTGGTTTGGCTTGGCTGAGGTCAATGCACTGTCATTCTAAACTGGTTTCTGGAAATATGTTTGCTCATTGTCTTCTCTCCATTAAACTCCTTTCTCCCATTCTCATCTTCCACCTCTGACACAATTTGCAGGAGAAGATCTAGAGGAATTATCCCATGAAATTATTATTTAGCTGCATGTAGCATCTTGGCTGTCGGACCATATGGCAAAATATCGATGAATCGTCCCTTAAATAGTTTTCCTTTTCTTTATAGAATTCTCAACATTATTGGATGCTTATCCTGTATCTGGATTGAAGCTTTTAGCAATGTATAAACTTTGCTACTGTTATGGTGGTGATATAGTAGTTAGAACAGTACTGCAGCCTATTTCTGCTAACTGCTGGCTGCCTGCAATTTGGCAGTTCAAATCTCACAAGGCTCAACATTGACTCAGCTTTCCATCCTTCCGAGGTGGGTAAAATGAGGACCCAGATTGTTGGGGGCAATATGCTGACTCTGTAAACCGCTTAGAAGGGGGTTTTAAAGCACTGTGAAGTGGTATATAAGTCTAAGTGCTATTGCTATCCTCTTTATCATTAATTGCATGAGGCTCTGGGGATTTCGGATTTGTCTGAAGTGTACTTTGAACATCTCTCTAGCCAAGATTTTTTCTGCAGTTTTAGTCTCTAAGATTACAGATGTAAATACAGCTGCCTCATAGTGTTTCAAAGGATAAAATGTACTTGAAAAGAAGTATCATGTAGGTAGAAGGCAGAGCTGTATACCAAGACACCATGTTTAAGATTCTAAAAATACATTGGAAAGCTCCATATACTGTGGTAAATACATGGTAAATTGTAATATAAAAAATTTATCCTGCTGTATTTCAAATAGTAAAAAAAAATTCTTATGTTGATGGGAACATGAAAGATAAAAAAACAACTTTTTCAAAAGTCTTGAAAATCCACAAGAGAATCCAAAGGAATTGAAATAGTGGAAAAGTTCAGTATTTTTGATAAATCTGGCTCATTTTCAAAATGAAATTATAGAAAGAAGGTGAAAGTTGCTGATTTACAATATGTTTGGAGAATGAAAGGAACAGCAAGGAGAGGTTCCTGTTCTGGGTTTACTCCTCCACCCCAATGGTTTACTTACTAATTGGTATTATGGATGATTGGTGAATGGAGGTAGTCCTTGTTTAACCACCATTCATTCAGCATTATTCAAAGTTATTATAGTCCTGAATCAATGGTACCTATGACCAGTCCTTGAAATTCTGGCCATGCCAGTTTCCCACAAGCAAAGTCAACAAGGAAGCCAACAGGGAAGGATACAAGTTGCTTTGTGAGTTGCTTTCCCTACCTCCTCCACCTGGTAGCAGCTGCACCCCAGCTCCACCATATTCATGCACCTGTCTGTCAGCAGCTTGTGAGCCATCTGGGGTTTGCGTAAGAACCCACAATCCCTTGCTTAATGATGACAATGGGAAATGACAGGATTGCCATTGCTGAACAATGTGGTCACATGACATTGCACTTTATGACTGCATTGCTTAGTGCTGGAAATTCCAGTTCCATTTATCGTTATTAATTGAGGATTATCTGAATAAAAAACCTGATTCTCAGTGAACCCAAGAACAATGACAGGGTGTTGACTAAGGAGGAATTCATTGTAATGCAGCTAAAAATTGTATTCTTAAGCTAAATTAAGCCTATCATTAATTCCATATAGGATATGGAGATAATACAGCAAACTTGAAAAAGGGAAAAAAGAAAATGTTTACCTGTATACTCTGGGAAGCAGATAGTCAAAGGACTATGGATGATCTTCTCTTCAAAAAGATCCTTCTTGTTGAGGAAAAGAATGATGGAAGTATCTGTGAACCACTTATTGTTACAGATACTATCAAACAGCTTCATACTTTCATGCATCCGATTCTGTCAAGATAGAGAACATTCTTAGCCCAAAAGTGAACTTAGAGCAAGAATATTGTTTTTACAATGTTTAAATTAAATTAACAAAAATATCTTTTCCTTATATTTATTGAACAATTCAGAAAATGTTTCAGACTGACTGATGTCAACTTCATTATGCTGGAAGCATACTTAGGCATATGGTAGAGGCTTCATCCACTATTATTTCATTTTGGTTTAAGATTGATGTTGGTGATTTGGGGATGATGAATATAGTTTTTAAAATGTAAAAAAAATTATTATGTAAAGAAGTATGGCTTTGAGAAGGACAGGGCAGAGTAAATAATACTAATTTTTATCATGGACCTACAATGCCACTCTGGATTTACAAGCATGGACTGGTATAGGCATTTGCTCTTCGCTTATAAACTGGTTGTCTCTGTTGGTGAAATAGTAAGGCTGACCAATCTTACTCTGCATGTTCAAGGTACAATATAATGCTTGCGTTAAAACATAACTTGTTTTCTGTATGATCCAGGTGTTTTTGCCTTTTACCTTTTCTCCTTCTATTTGTTTTATCTTTTCTGCAATCTTTTTGTTAGTTTTATATATTAACAAAATGTGACAAGTATTATTTTACTTCTTTATTTATTTAAAAAAATATTTTCTTTATTTTAATTCTTGTTAGCTGCCTTGAATATTCATGTAAGTAAAAAGTCAGCATATAAACTGAACAAATCAGTAAATACTCAGAGAAAGTTAATACGTTTCCTATATTTCTTATGCAGTACCTGAAATTTTAAAACCCCCATCTTCAACCAGTATCATGAAGATATATTACACATTGTTGTTTTATGATGTTATAATGCACAAAAGGAAATGTAATACTGCTCTACATGGCGCAGCCCTTGAAGACACCTGGATATTATTACAGCTGCGGGAGTGTCCAACCCCACCCTAGGGTAATCTGGCAGAGTCATCTCTCCTGAAGACATAGTTCACCTTCTTATGACATCTTTCTGGACTCCACACCATCGTTTTTCAAACTGACCTTCAAAGGGAGCTGGAGGTGTGGCTACACTAAAGATTTAAACTCAATCCTTAGACAGCAAGCTGAAGTTAACCCATGCTTGGACACTCCCGCAGCGCCTAGAGAACGACCATTCAGGTAAGCCAACGGTCCTCCCTGACTGATAGGGCAGCCAATTCAGAGATTCTGCGAGCCAAAGTGATTGCAATTAAAATGGCAATCTTAAATGACAAGTGGCGTAAGGTGATGGAATGAAGTGGTTCGAATAGAGCAGAGGCCAATGTCTGCAGAACAATTGCCAGATCTCAAGTCTGGTACTGGTGGACCGTCAGGGGACGTAAGTTGGTAGCTTCCTTCAGGAAGCTGTGAACCCTGGGGTGTCTGCTGAGTGGTGTAGAGTCATCTCAGGACAAGATAGTGGCCAAAGTGGCCATCTGCCTCCGAAGGGTGTTAGGGGCAAGACCTTTGTCCAATCCGTCCTGAAGGAAGTCAAGAATTTGTGGAATAGTTGCTGCAGTGGCGACAATTTGACGTGATAGGCACCAGGATGAAAAGGCAGACCAGGTCGCGTCATAGATATGCACCTTGGAGGGATGTCTGGATGCCTGGATGGTGCAGATGATCTTGCCTGAGAAATTGTCTTGCCTCAGGAGGTCCTCCTCAAGTGCCAGACGGCCAACTGGAGCCATTGAGGATCCAGGTGCTGAATGGCCCCCTGGCTGAGGGAGATCTGCTCCTGAGGAATGCGCCAGCATTTGGTCACTGACAGTTCAACAAGGTTGGCGAACCAGGATTGTCTCGGCCAATGGGGTGTGACCAGCAGCACCTCAGCACCTTCCAGTAAGATCTTCTTGATCACCTGGGGAATGAGGTTGAGAGGCGGGAAGGCGTAAAAGAGATCTGGAGGCCAGCGGCATCGAAGGGCATCCGCCCCTTCTGCTCCGGGGTTCTGGAACTGCGAGAAGAACTGGGGGAGCTGAGTGTTCGATGGACTGGCGAATAGATCTATTACCGGAAGGCCGAATCTCTCAGACAGTTGGTGAAAAAGAGACAGATGAAGTCGCCATTCTGAGTTACTGATCGTCGATCTGCTCAGCCAGTCTGCAGTTATGTTCTCCTCCCACGAGATGTGATCCGCCTTCAGTGACCCGAGATGGCGTTCAGCCCAATGCACAAGAGCCTAAACATCAGGGCCTTCGATTGAGTGCCGCCCTGATGGTTTATGTACGCCTTGGTGGCAATGTTGTCCATCAGTATTAGTACGTGTGAGCCCTCGACATGCTGGCGGAAGTGGCGAAGCACCAGCCTGGCAGCCTGAGCTCCAGCCAATTTATATTGTGGGCGAGCTCCTCTGGCGACCATCTGTCCTTTTCCCTGGGAGTCCGAAAATGGGTGCCCCAGCCGTACAGGCTGGCATCCATCATTATGACCAGGCGCTCTAGATCCTTGAAGAGGGAGCCCCTCTGCAGAGCTGTTGACTGCCACCACTTGAGCAATGTGATGACTCTTGGAGGGACATTCACAATCCTCTTGGAATTGCTGTCTTGCGACGTTGAATCAGAAGCAAGAACCACTGGAGCTCCCGTGCATGCATTCGAGCCCAGGGAACTATCGCAATGCACGAGACCAGCTTCCCCAGAAGATGGGATAGTCACAATGGATGCTGACCTTGACGTTCTGATGCATCGTGCAAGGGAGGTTATGCTGTCCGCTCGTTGTTGCATGAGGAAGACTTTGCAAATGTTGGAGTCGATCACCGTGCCCACATGTTGAATCCTGGAGGTTGGAGTCAGGTGACTTTTCTCCTGATTGACAGAAAAGCCGTGTTGTTTGAGGGTTCGAATGATGAGATTGAGGTCCCGATGTGCTTGTGGGACGGATGACGACAGTAGGTGTATGTCATCCAGTAGCAGACGAGTCGTACAGGTTGGGATCGTAAATTTGCTGGGACTGTGGCCAGGAGCTTTGTGAATGTCCTTGGGGCCGATGAGAGGCCAAAGGGAAGGGCCCTGTACTGGTAATGATGGTGTGCAAACTGGAACCTCAAGAACTGGAGATGCACTGGGTGAATGGGGACGTGCAGATATGTGTCCTTCAAGTTGATCGATGTCATGTGATCGCCCTGCCTGATGCAACTCAAGAGGGTGTGGAGCGATTGCATCTTGACGCACGTATACGCTAGGTGGATGTTGAGCTTCTTGAGATCCAGTATTGCTCTCCCCCACCACCACGATCCTTTGGGGACCATGAAGAGGATCAAGTAAAAACCCCTGCCTTCCTGACCCAGGGGTACCTGCTCAATGGCCGCTATCTCCACCAAATGTCTGATCTCTGCCTGTGTCAGCTGGCGTTTGAGGGACAATTTGGGAATGGGACAGCGGGTGAAGGTCTGCGGGGGCATCTAAAGAAACTCTAAAGTCAGATCGTACCGAACCATGTTCCGAACCCAAGCGTCCGTCATTGTCTCCTCCCATTGGTCAGCATACAACTGTAGACGACACCCGAGGGAGGGGACCGGTGATGGTCACTTAGTCCGTCGAAAGAAGTGGTTGAAATACCCCCCTTGGAAGGTCCTGCGGTTTCCCTGCTGCCTATTCTTGTCCCTGAATGAGGACCTGTCGTGGGAGCAGTCCTGTGACTAGGTGTAAGGCCTAGGTGTAAGGCCTAGAGGTAGAAGGGGCGTCTGCATTACGAAAGGGCTGCCTACGAAAAAACAGCTGCCCTTTCTGGTCCGGCTTTTTGGTAACAGCCGGCAAGACCTTGTGCTTATCCTTGGACTCAATTAAAACTAATGCCTCCCCAAAAAGCTTGCCTCCCTTGAATGGAGCGGAAGCAAGCTTCCACTTTGCCTTCATGTCCGCCTGCCAGTGACCAAGCCACAGCAGGCGATGCGAGGTCACATTGGAGGCAAGGGCACTAGCTGAGAATTTGGTGGCGTTAAACAAAGCGTCGGCAGAGTACTCAACCGCTGCAATTATTTTGTTGACATCTTGGCGCAACCTGTTGCCAGGCGGGAGATTGGACAGCATTTTGCGCAGCCAAAATAAGGCCACCCTACCAAAGTAGGAGGAGGAGGAAGCCTTCATGGCCCAATGAGTCTTGTGACAGGCATTCTCCACCCTCTTATTTTCAGTTTTGAGTCCTTCCAGCAGGTGAGCTGGGAGGACTGAATTCGAGGTTAGGGCCACTATGGGGTCATCAACCTGGGGAACCTTCCGGAGATCCTCCATGCCAGCTTCCATAGAATAAAGCTTCTTGTCCACCCCACTGGGATTAGCCATGGAGCCCAGCTGGACCCACTGACATTGTATAATGTCCAGGAATAACTGTGGAGCAGGGACCAACTCCTGAGGAGGGGTGGTTTCCTTGAACAGCCCTGCCCCTAGATCCTGAGACCCAGCGGTTGTCTTATTGTCCTGTTTGGCAGAATTCTTATCAGACTGCGCGGGAAGCCCCATCTGAATGGAGGAGCCTCCGACAAATCTGGGACATCCTGACTGCCTCCTCTGAGTCAGATGCTTCGCTAACGGCCGAGGAGGCAGGAGGGGAGACCCTACCCTCTTGATGTGGGGGCTCAACAACCCTCACTTTGGCTTTGGTTCGGCCTGGGAGAGGCAAGGAAAGGCGCAATTGCTTGATGCCATCAGCAATCCCCTGAGAGACAGCCCTTGCAACCACCTCCTTCATGGCTGGGGTCAGCTTAGGAGTGAGATCTTGGTTCTGGGGCAAATCCCTGGCTACAGGCCCAGGAGGGGGAATTTCCTCTTACAACAGGGAACAAGCCTCCTCCATGTATTCCTCCTCTAGATATGAAGCTAAGGACCTGGGAAATGCCCTAGAGGGGTTAGGGGAGAACTCAAAATCGCCCTCCTCCCGTACAGATGGAGATTCCTCTGGTGGAAGATTCAAGGTGGGGGAATTAGCAGAAACCTCACCATGTGGGGGGAGATCCTTTTCAAGCCCCTGGTTGCTTTGAGCCTTTTGAAATTATTTTTATAGGGCTCTCTGACACCTCTCAGCCAACCTCTCTTCTGCCTTGGACACCTTCCTTGTTTTGGGCTGTTTGCCTTTAGTGGGGCCTGCTGCGCTTACTGATAGTAGGCCCTGCCTGCTCTGTAACCTTTTCCACACTTTTGCTAGTCATGGTGGAACTTCCAGCCCCCAAACCTCGTTATCCAGAGAAGGTTGCTTGGAGAAATGGAGTCCCAAGTTGTGATGAACTCTTGAAGCAACGGCTCTAGCAGGTGAGGCAGCAACAAAATGGCACCACAAGGAAGCTCTTAGGGCGCTCACAGATCCACGCTGGTAATATCAAGACGGGGAATGGCCAGAAAAGCCAATCAAGGTCTTCAGGGGAAGAGGAGGCCTGCCTGGAGACCCAGAGCAAGCCACTTAACCAACACCCCTCCAGCGGTGATCTGCTAAGTGACCAGGCTGCACAGGAAAGGAGAAAAAACGGCTTGGATTTAAAGTGTGCGCTTTTTTTCTCTTCCAAAATGGCTGCCACAAGTTTGGATTGGGCTGCCGTCGGAGATCCAGAGTGCTCAGTAGAGTCTCCGGAGCTAAGAGGGGCCTTCCAACGGCTTGCAGGGGAACCTAACTTCCCTACTTGGCCCCTAAGCTCACCAGTGGCTGCTGATGAGCCTCACGGCGCTGCCAGAACCACATGGAAGCGCGGTAGGCTGGAAACGCTCCAGAAGACTGGTCAGCACATGAGGAAGGCTATTTAGACAAATAGACTTCTTGCAATGAGAAAAAAAAACAAAAAACCTAGGTCTATGTAAGGCTACAACTGTGGTAGAAATTTAAAAAAAGGCTACACTAAACTAACTGGGAGAAATCCAGCTTGCTATCCAAGGACTGGAAATCTCAAATACATCCTTTTAGGGCAACTGAGTTTTTCAAACTGACCTCCAAAGGGAGCTGGAGGCATGGCTACACTAAAGATTTAAAGTCAGTCCTTGGGCAGCAAGCTGAAGTTAACCCAATGCTTGGACACTCCAAACAGCGCTTAGGAGAATGTCTCTGATTGTGTCTAGCCATCCTGTTCATTTCAACAGAGTCAGCTAAAAAATCATCTAGCAAGACCCAGGAAATTGTCCTTCTTTGTCATCACACCTGATTTTTGGAACAATACCTTTCTGGAGAGCCAAGTGATTCCTACCTTGCCCACCCCTATCTGCCTCTGAACACTAAACTAGTATAAAAAATGTGCACAATAGACTAATGAGTAACTGCAAAATCAATGTAGAAAATACTAAGCTGAAGGGAGTAGTGGTTTGATTTGTTATATGATAGCATCATTTATTATTATTGCATCCTTACCATTTCTTCATCTTCAGCCAGAACTAAGTCATAGGCACTAAGAGCGACACAGAAGATAATGGCTGTAACTCCTTCAAAGCAATGGATCCATTTTTTTCTCTCAGACCTCTGGCCCCCCACATCAAACATCCTGCAAGCAAAATTACAGAGTTACTGATCTCAAACTCTGCAGTAACTGCAGAAGCACCACATCACTGAAAAAATTTTTAAAGGCCATTTTATAAACATGGAAACAAAATGTAACTTTAAAGAAATCAATGAATTTTCATTTACTAATGACACAGCAAAAAACCTGAAAGTTAAATCTATAGCTGGTACAGTTTTCATATCTAACCCCACAAACATTTCAATAAAGATAAAGTTCTCTTCGAGTCAAGCTTGTCTCCTACTGACTTCGTGGACTTGTCCATGGCTTTTCCATGGAAACCAGAATTGTCTTTTTCTGCCTGCATGACTTTTCAGTTGAAAAATCATCCTTCCAGTTTTCAGCTCAGGTATTCTCCATCCAATTTACTAATTAGGCTTCAACTAGATTAGATTTGAGTCCAAAAAATTATGAATCAGGGGTTATTAGCTGAGGTAAATTATTTAGTAAAATTCTTGTAGAAGGTCCACTATACAGACTAATTGTTTAAACTGGGATAGAATTCTTGGATTTCTCTGTACTATGCAAGACATGAAATAAAAGGATGGAATGCCCAAAAGGACAGATGCATGAAAATATGGACAGGCAAAAAAGCTAAGCAGCATTTGAAGGGTAATCTATCTAAAAGACTATCTAATCAATTTAATACAAGGTAATATTTTTCCATATTCCAAGAAAGGGGTACACTTCACCTGAAGCTGTTGTACTTGACAATATCTGCATTTTATGAAACATGCAACTCAGCCTTGAGGCATAGAAAGAAAAATAATTGACTGCTGCTTCTTGAATGTACATAATTCTAAGAAAAAAATATTTTGAAAGGTAACTGCACAAAATGGTCTTTCTTAAGATTTTTATATCAAATCAAAGGGATTGTTTAGATATTACTTAATGCACCCATTTAAAATTATATTTAAATGGCTGTCTTAACAAAATATCAAAATATAAATAAATCTAAACCAAATGTTCACAGCATGAGAAATACATATTAAATATACCCAGGTTCAGCAGAATTCGTAGAAGAAAAATAAATAATTTCTACAGAACATGAAGAACGACAAGAGCAACTAAGCTGAAACATCTGTTTAAGAGCCTCTCCTGGATCTGAAAGTCCCAAGTATAGTGGGGGCTCAGCAGCTTCCCTTGTGTGTAATTCCATTCATTCCTGGAAAGAATCTGCTTTAAAATTTCACCATCTGAAACTCGGTCATGACTGCCTATTAACACCTGCAGACATCTGTAATTAGTTGACATTTTTGTTTTAATATCAACAGTATCAATTGGAAACCTAGGCTGCTCCTCTCAAATGTCATATTCATATTTATAGAAGCTAATTTGAACACAATGTTTATTTACTCAGTAATGACAGTAAACTATTTGCCGAATCATTTCTGAATTCATGTTGCATCTTCCAACCTCAGTTTGTGGAGAAGAGGAAATTGTTCTGTGCTAAAACTGTGTGGGCTGCGACACAGTGGATACGACTATAAATCAAGGAATTATTTTCAACTTTTGTGTGGGGGGAAATCTTTAATCTCCCTAATGGATCAAGAAATCATATGATATGCCATGTTGCTTAATGAACAGTTGTCTAGTAAGAATTAAAAAAAGGTCCCTAATGGATTAGAAATTACCCTTCATAATGCTAGATGACTTCTCAATTAAGCTGTGCGTGATTATCTATCTTATCATGTTCCAAAGCTGAAATGTTAAGTCCAGAATTCCAATGACTGCAGGTAAAAAGCATGGCAACTGGCCCATTGATGTCACAAGAAAACATGTTCATTCTTTAAGATTCAAAAGAACAATAAGCTTTCAAAAATAACTCAAATAAAATATTTAAACAATGGAAATTAGCTAGATAGAAAGATAGACAGACAGATCCCCCCCCTCCCACACACACATCTTTTTCATTCATTGAACATAAATATAACCAGAACGTTTGATGTTAAGCTACTTAATGGTATAGAGAGGAAGAAAAAGAAAAGAAGCCATATGACCTAGGAAGTCATAACCAAAGACAAGAAGGAAGGAAGGAGCCAGTTTAGTCACTACTGAATAAGAGTATTGACCCAGCTATACTTGGAATCTTGCACAACTGGATGAAATTCTGATTTACTTCCCCACACTTGCAATTGCTCAAAGATCTGTAGTTGAAGGGAGTGGAACTGATTAGAACATTTTATTTAAGTACAGTAGTGTTTGTTGAAAATGGAGAGGAGAGATAGAAGAAAAGGTTCATATATGCATACTTACACAATATTTACCTCAGGATTGGCAGTCTAAGTGTCCTTAACTCTAGTATGTATTAACTTGACATAGCTAAGCAGAATATTAATCCAACTATATCTAAAGTGCCATAGGATATTTTATTCGGACTTATATGAAAATGGACTACAAGCTGTGAAAAGTAGTTTATTTATTAAAGTATCCTTGGTTTTTGGGAGAAGTTAATAGTAATAGCAATAGCACTTGGGCTTATATACTGCTTCGTAGTGCTTTACAGTCCTCTCTAAGAGGTTTACAAAGTCAGCCTTTTGCCCTCAACAATCTGGGTCCTCACTTCGGAAGGATGGAGGACTGAGTCAACCTTGATCCGGTGAGATTTGAACTGCTGAACTGCAGCTGGCACTCAGATGAAGTAGCATTCACTCTAACCACTGCGCCACCTCAGCTCTTAGTAACTATTAACTAGAACATAGTAACTATTTTTTCATGGTAATTAGTATGATTCAGTTTATATTACACTTTTCATTTTGGAAGAAACTGCAAATGAACTGGCCAAAACATCTAATACTAGAAAGGAGAAAGCAGTGTGTTAAGAAAAACTGACACCTTTAGGGTATTTGCATTAAATGCACTGAGACTTGTATGCCACTTAAGAAAGGTAAGTGTAATATGAAAGTGACATGCAACAATCTCAATACATTCAATATACAAATACCATAAAGTTCTTTTTTAATGCATTGATTTCTGCACTCTTCTAGCCGAGAAATATCAGTGTCACCCATAGTTGGAGATACATTTATTTTCAGAAATGGGGGTGGTGAGCAGCAGAGGCGGGGGGAGGGGGAGAGAGACTGATTCTACTATGTTCTCCTTGAATGCTAGATATAATCTGACATCAACACTGCCAAATTTTAACTCAATATAAATTCAATACCCTACATTCTCCTTGAAACGGATTCTGATCTGTGATCAAATTTTTCCCTTAATTTGGAAAACGAAAAATTATATGTGAGAGGAGCGAGAGAGAACTGCAAACTGTCAGATTTCAAGAAATAACTTAAAATACCTTCACCTTGATAAAATTAAAACTATTTCTCCTCAAATCTGCAATAATTTTCAAGAAGGTCCACAATATACCAGACTTGACTGATTATGTGCCATCAAATTGTTTTTTTTACTTCTCGTAACCAATAATACAATAGCAGAGTTGGAAGGGACCTTGGAGGTCTTCTAGTCCAACCCCCTGCCTAGGCAGGAAACCCTACACCGTTTCAGACAAATGGCTATCCAACATCTTCTTAAAGACTTCCAGTGTTGGATACACACTGATACATCTTCTCCATGATGAATACTACCCACAGAATTCTCACTATAATATTTTGACTATGTGTGTGCAAAAACCACATTCACCTCACAGCCCTAACTTCCTGTAGAAAGGCTAAAGTAAAAAAAAATGCATAGCAAAACAACCCTGAAGCGTTATTAAACAGACTTTGTCTAGAAATTCTCAGTAATGGGGTTGGGAGGGGGGGGGGGTGGAATCAGAAAGGCCCTGAGAATTGGCAAGGAAGTACTGCTGTGGGTGAGCTTCCTACCCTGCCAAAATTTTCTGTATGAATCCTCGCCACTTGAAACAGTGTTCTCAGAATAGCTTCCTGCCAGCCTTAACATGGCTGTTGAGACAGGCCACCGACACCAAGGAGCAAGCCAACCATTCAGTTGAACAATGAGAGGAAGCTGAGTGGGAATTCCATTTTTAGGCAATCAACCGACATGCAAGCAAACGCTACCCTTCCTCCTGACAAAATGACACACAGCAGGATTTCAATAAAGCCTTATCAGACTCTCTAAGGTTAAGCTTTCAACAGCTTTTCCATATGTCAGGGAGATGGGGAGGCAGAAGAATCTCTTCCACAACACTCTCTTTGTTACCATTATCACCCCAAAGTTCCTTTTGCCCACAAATATTGTTCTGAATACTCTTCAAATACTTCCTTGCCAGTGGAAAAATATACTAAAGCAACTTAACCAATCTATAATTCTCAGGAAAAAAATGTTTTCAGTGTTAATTCCTTATATATGTCAATTGATTACGCTTGGCTTTTGGCTGGATAACCTTAAACTGACTCCCCTGAGAAGCACGATGTTTAAGATTCCCCTAATAGCATACTAATAACGACACTTAGTCATAATTTAATTATATTATTTCATACCCCCAAATACTTGTTGGGAACAACTCTTCTGTTTCCTGACCTGCATTCACATGATGTCCTGTTTTTCTTCCATCTACAAACTGTCTTGAATTTCTCCTGGGGTTTCTGAATTCAAAATCTTCAGGCTAACAGCTTGAGACATTAGCATAATTTATGAAGCACGCAACCTTTCTTTGAACTCTCCAAGTCTTTGTTACTCTCTCTTTAAATTACCAGCCCTTAGCTCTGCCTCAGCTACTGGGGAAAGATTTACAACATGCTAATCAAAGCTCCCAGACTTGTAAATTGCTTTACTTTCTCTTTGCACCAATTTGGGATACAACTTGGGGGGGAAACTATTCTGCTAGCTGACATGAATAGATAGCCTGGAACAAGTTAACAAGAGTACACAAAAAGAAACTGGGCCACTAAGAGACTCAAGAATGAATAATGAACATCTGCTTTAAAAAAAAGGTGTGTATTTCAACAATGCCTGAAGCAGAAGTTTTTTTCATACATACCCACAGGGAAAAAATGAATACACATCTAAAGGCATTATTGATTTATAATATTTTAAACATTTATGAAGGATATAAGGATAGAAGAGGTTCTGAATATGAATATAGCCTACTTTTTTTTAATTGGAGTCAGAGTACAATTTGGAAAAAAGAAATGGGCATGAAAGAAATCACTGTGAAAATACAGTGACAGCAAGAATAGAAAGTATGAATCCTGTATGAGAAATCTTTAAAAGACCCAACAAAAATAATAAAAACTCAACATAAAGAAAAAGGATATGGAAATTTGGAACAGAATGAAAATAGAATTGCACTGCAGAATGACACTGAAGTGCTATAGTTATCGGAGCATACTAAATGTCGTTGAATGGAATAATGAAGGGAAATAGGCATGAATGAGAATAGAAAATGTATCACAGAAACCTTAAAAAAGGAAGAGATATTTTGATAATATATATATATAGCCGGGATGGCGAACCTATGACATGCGTGCCACAGGTGGCATGAGAATCCATTTGTCAGGGAGCGTGTGGCGTTGCTCTGTCAGGTGGCCAGAGTGCATGTGCGCTGGCCAGCTGATATCAGTCTTTTTAAAAGCCATTTTTTGCCCTCCCCAGACTCCAGAAGCTTTATAGGAGCCTGGGGAGGGTGAAAACAGCATCCCCGCCCCCAGAGGCCCTTCAGAGGCTTCAGGAGCACAAAAAAATGGCCTTATGGGCAAACCGGAAGTTCAGGAACAGATTTCTGGATTGCTAGTAGGGTCGGTGTACGCCCTCTGGAGGCTTCAGGGACCTTCAGGCTTCCCTGAAGGCTCCGGAGGACTAAAAACTACCCTACAAGCAAACCAGAAGTAACTTCCTGTTTGCTCGTAGGGTTGTTTTTTGCCCTCCCTGAAGCCTTCAGAGGGCCTCCGGGGGATGGGGGACTCCCCAGCCTCCTATAAAGCCTCTGGAGCCTGGGGAGGGCAAAAAAAGCATGCAAATATGGGGGGGAGCGCCTGTCATGTGTGCATGCACACTGGGGGGGGAGGGGTTGTGCATTGCATTATGAGTGCGGCACATCAAAAAAGGTTCGCCACTGCTGATATATAGGAATAAAAAAAGACAATTGCAAATAATTTTGTCAAAGAAAGCAGGTAACAATTAAGATAAAAAGAAAGGTAGAATGATTTTTATAAGGAAGAAAAGTGGCTTTAGAAATAGGTGAGGAGAATTAAACAACTCTGCAGCAAATCAACAGAATTAAAAATAATAATAATAATAATGGGAATGAAGCTATAGTAAGGAAACATTGGAGACCTGTAGAGTACAGTGATGCCAGAAAAATAGAATTAAAACAATGTTATAAATAGTAATGTCCAAGAAGAAAACATAATTAAAGGAGATCATGAATGTTGTGAAATATTTAAAAATGATAAAGCTGCTGTTATAGATGACATAGTTCAAGAAGTCTTTAAATACAAATGAAGTTTACTTATGGAATGGCTGCATAACTCATTTACATGTGTTTGAAAACTGAATATATGAACAGTGAGTAAGTGTGACAGTATGGGGGGGGAGGAAGAATCATAAATTAAACAACAATCAGGTTAAGACGCATGGTGAATGTCTCAGAAGGATTCATTCCTAGTTTCTTGCATTGTAAAAGTGAGGAAAAGATGTTCATTCAAAATTGTAAGATTCTGTTAATATATTATGTAATTTAGTAACTACAATAAAACTTCTGTGTGTGCTTCTTTTATCAATTACTTGCAAACTAATAGTAAGGTTAGTATGCTTCTCCTAATGCAAAATATACTGGTACCTATGCAATTTCAAAACCTAAAGAGAAATTAGCTAGTTAAGTATACTTGGGAAGGTGGCAGAAATCTAATTTATGTGATTACTATAAATGAAATTTCTGAAGCCTTATTCCAGATGAAGGATTTTCAGGTGAGATTTTTGCTCTTCATCAATTTTAAATGATTTTCAAATGTAATATCATAGATTAGTTGTAGCACAATTTTAAATTGTATCATTTTGCATTTCACCATAGACTTAAACCCCTAATATTTCCCATCTATGACAAATTTAAATCCACCCGCAGGGAACTGTATCTGTTCCCAAGTCTAGATAAAGGAAGAGGGACCATAAAAACAGGCATAAACCTCTGAGAATGGGGAAAAAATGACAGACTGAAAATAACGCTAACACATTCAGACCTTTAGCAGATGTATCAGCATGGTTAGATGACTGAAGTCAGGGTGCTTGGGAAAAACATCCAAAAACATCCAATGCAAAACTATGAAGGCAAGAAAATATCTTAAATTTGCTACCAGAAATGTCTGAACTTGCCTCCAGATAATAATAGTTTATGAACCATTTGGTATAAAATTTAAATTGTGTCATTATCAGAACTGTGACTTCCTGGATCTGGAAATTTCCACATGATCGTGTGCTACTCTGCAGGCTAGGATAACGCAGAGTGTTGGCTTCGTTTATAAACTGTAGTTTTCAAAAATATTGTGAGCCTCTAAACCAGTGAGGGTGAACCTTTGGCACGCGTGCCACAGGTGGCACGCGGAGCCATTTGTCAGGGCACACGAGGCGCTGCCCTGTCAGCTGGCCAGCGTGAATGCGCGCACTGGCCAGCTGAGTTCACCCTTTTTTAAAGCCATTTTTCGCCCTCCCCAGGCTCGAGAGGCTTTATAGGATCTTGTGGAGGGTGAAAAGAGCCCCCCCTATAGGCTCTCCGGAGACTTCATGAGCTTACCTGAAGCTTCCGGAGCGCAAAAAAACGGCCCTATGGGCAAGCCAAAAGTTTGGGAACGGACTTCCGGTTTGCTCAGAGGGTCGTTTTGACTGATCAAGGGGCTTCAGGGAAGCCTCCTGAAGGTTCCTGAAGCCTTCGGAGCACTCATAACGACCCTCCGAGCAAACCGGAAGTGACTTCCGCTTTGCTCGGAGGGTCGTTTTCTCTGCTCTGGAGGCTTCAGGAAAGCCTCCTGAAGGTCCCGGAAGCCTTCCAGAGGCTTCAGGGACCTTCAGGAGGCTTTCCTGAAGCCTCTGGAGGGCTTCCGGAGGGCGGGGGAGGCTGTTTTCACCCTCTCCAGGCTCCTATAAAGCCTCTGGAACCTGGGAAGGGCGAAAAAAGCATGATAAAAATGGGGGTCGAGCCTGTATTGCGCACATGTGCACTGGGGGGTTGCACATTGCATTATGGGTACGGAACGCCCGCACACGACCCCCCCCCCCTGCGCTCCCTCCACTTATGGCATGCGAGCCAAAAAAGGTTCGCCATTGCTGCTCTAAACAGCCTCGAGTTGACTGCCAGTGTTGTCCCTTTCAGGAACAATAAAATCATATACAACTGCAACTTAGGCTTCTAGAGGAATAAGCAGAGATAAGACATAAGAACAATTCTATGGATAGTTACAAATTATCCTGAATTCATTACTTGAAATAAATTAATCTTATTGCCGGTGACTGGAATGCTCACACTGGCAGCAATCAAAAAGGCTGAGAATTACTGAGCAAAATTACTGGCCTATTCTGCTTATCATTTCCAGCAGCGAATGGACTAATAATTGGAAACAACTTATTTCAGAACCCACTGAAATATCAATTAAGATAGAGGTCAGTCAGTGGAAAAGATACATCAGACCTTGACTGTCTTCTTAGCAACTGCTGGTTTTGAACATCGTTCATGGAAGTCTAATCAATGAGAGGCATTGATTGTAGGTCTAACTATAATCTTTTATGTACAGTACTACAACTGAAATGAACTGCTCCTAATGCAGCCACTCCCAAACTCTAGGAACAAGAGAAACTACAAGATCTTATTTCCAAACAATCGTTCCAAATAATGCTCACCAACCAATTTGCATCCCTGAATGTCTGGAAGATGTAAGCAATTGAATGCTACAGTTCTCAAAAATAATTAGCAAAAGCACCAAAGAAATGTTTCTATATCATAACAGTGAATATGAACATGGATGTCAGATGAATACCTAACATGGTAGACAAATAAAACAATGTAAATCCAAAGACATGATATAACATTGACAGCTTAATAAGGAAATCTACACCTTCCTGAAAGCAGTATGGTCTACCTACTGGGATAGCATTGCAAAAGAATTTCAAGGAACTACATGTTTCCATAAATATTGCACTGTTTAGACCAGGGGTGTCAAACTCAAGGCCCGCAGGCCGGAACTGGTCCAAGGAGTGCTTAAATCCGGCCCATGGGACCAGCCTGGAAATATCAAAGGACTGGCCTGCGATGCCTCTGGTGCCCAAAATGGGCCGTGGGGGGCAGCCTGTTTTCAGCCTCGCCAGTCTCCTGCAGCACTCTGCAGAGGTCTCTTTGTGGGCCGTTTTTGGCCAGCAGACTGCTGCTGGAGGCCAGGGAGGCCAAAAATGAGCCACATGGGGGCCTCACAGGGCCTCCGCACGGCTCGCTTTTGCCCTGCAGGATGCTACAGGAATCATCTGTCCTGTTTCCCCACCCTGCTGGCCCTGGACGAGACGAGAACTACAATCTGATCCAGCCCTCAAAGAAATGCAAGTTTGACACCTCTGGTTTAGACTATATTAACCCCCACAGATAAATTTCAAGGCATGCATGACAACATCCAAAACACAAATGACACTTTTATAGATTTGAATTGATTGAGTCACTGGCATGAATACTCCCTGTTCTGGAAGAAACCACCACCACTTCTTAACTGTCCAGATGGAATCACTTAAGAATATGAGCTCAGGATTTCTGAAATAAAAGCTGTTACCTATTAATTTAAAAAGTTGGAAAACTGTTGGAGCAGATGAAATCACTATAGAATCACTAAAGATTGGTGGTGATACACTAAATTGTCCATTTATTCCTCCAAATGAACTGACATACTGAGAAAATAAAGGCAATACAAATTCACATTTTCAATAAAGAAGACAATCAAAGGTGCAACAATTACCATGAGGTTACCCTGGTATTAATTACAAATGAGCCATTTAAGAAAGTTATACAACAAAAGCTTCAGAAAAGAAATTGCCTTAGAAAAATAGTTTGGCTTCCGGTCTAGAAGAGGATTCTGTGACCAAATATTTGTATGTATCAGCAATCTGAGGAATGCATTTGGTGTGGAAAGAAATCATTCTGGGTTCATTGACTTTACAATAGCTGACAGCATGCATCAACCAGTGCCATGAAAAGAACTCATAACAGAAAGTATACTGGCTAAAAACATCTCCTGTAGCAGATATAGGTAATCCTTAGTTAATAATGGTACAGTAATTTGAATCAAGATTTCGATTTGGTAAGTGACGTGGTCATAAACTGCAACATCATGTGACTGCATCACTTAGTGATGGCAATCCCAGCATTCCTTGTTGCCATCATTATACAAGGTCCATAGGTCATTAAGTAAGTCCCAGGCAGGTGCCATCAAACCAACAGCAAGTAAGTTGTGGGCAAGGCAAGGGTGGTGAGGCCGGGGGTGGCTGCTGTGAGTTGGGCAAGATATGTGAGTGCCCCATGAGGCACAGTATGAACACTGCTGGACAGGCTACCAGGTAGAGGTATGAGTGACTTAATGGAGCAACTAGCAATCTTCCCTGCCAGCTTCTCTAATGACTTTGCTTATGTGAGATGTAATTCCAAGATGTGATGACTATGTGGGAGAATAAATTAAACCTAAACAAATGGATTTACTGATTTCAGCAGTTGGATTTCATGATTTGGGTGACAAATATAGGTTTAGGTTTAGGTTTAGGTTTAGGTTTATTGGGATTTATATGCCGCCCTTTTCCCTGAGGGGACTCAGGGCGGCTTACAACCACAGGGGAGGGGAAGTGCAAGGTCAAAACAAACACTTTGTGAACAAAAGAAAAATAATAAAACACAGCTTTCATTCAGCAATCAAACACTCGGGCGGGTAATTGGAAGCCTATCCCCAGGCCTGCTGGGAGAGCCAGATCTTGAGGGCTGCGCGGAAGGTCTGGGTCGTGGTGAGGGTGCGGATCTCCATGGGGAGCTCGTTCCATAGGGTCGGGGCAGCAACAGAAAAGGCTCTCCTCCGTGTGGTCGCCAGTCGACATTGACTGGCAGATGGAATTCGGAGGAGGCCCAGTCTGTGCGATCTGATTGGTCGATTTAGGGAGGTAATCGGCAGAAGGCGGTCTCTCAAGTACCTAGATCCACTACCATGGAGTGCTTTAAAGATGGTCATCATTATCCTGAAGCGCACCCGGAGACCAACAGGCAGCCAGTGCAGCTCGCGGAGGACAGGTGTAACGTGGGCGAACCGAGGTGCGCCCACTATCACTCGCGCGGCTGCATTTTGGACTAGCTGTAGTCGCCGGATGCACTTCAGGGGCAACCCCATGTAGAGCCCATTGCAGTATTCCAGTCTAGAGATCACAAGGGCTCGAGTGACTGTTGTGAGGGCCCCCCGATCTAGGTAGGGCCGCAACTGGCGGACCAGGCGAACCTGGGCAAATGCCCCCCTGGTCACAGCTGACAGCTGGTGGTCAAAAGTCAGCTGTGGATCCAGGAGGACTCCTAAGTTGCGGACCCTATCTGAGGGGTATAAAATTTGACCCCCCAGCCTAAGCGTTGGTGTATTAGCCAAATTATTGGGGGGGAAACACAACAGCCACTCGGTCTTATCCGGGTTGAGCACCAGTTTGTTAGCACTCATCCAGTCCTTAACGGCCTCCAGACCCCGGTTCATCACGTCCACCGCTTCATTGAGTTGGCACGGGGCGGACAGATACAATTGTGTATCGTCCGCATATTGATGGTATTTTATCCCGTGCCTCCGAATGATCTCGCCCAGCGGTTTCATGTATATGTTAAATAGTAGGGGGGATAGGACCGAACCCTGAGGTACTCCACATGTTAGGGGCCTCAGGGACGATCTCTGCCCCCCCACTAACACCGACTGCGACCTGTCCGAGAGGTAAGAGGAGAACCACCGCAAAACAGTGCCTCCCACTCCCACCTCCCGCAGTCGTCGCAGAAGGATACCATGGTCGATGGTATCGAAAGCCGCTGAGAGGTCAAGGAGAACCAGGATGGACGCATAGCCTCCATCTCTGGCCCTCCAGAGATCATCGGTCAATGCGACCAAAGCGGTTTCTGTGCTGTAACCAGGTCTGAAGCCGGACTGGAAGGGGTCAAGATAGCTAGCTTCCTCCAAGGCCCGTCGAAGCTGAAAGGCCACCACTTTCTCAACAACCTTCCCGATAAAGGGAAGGTTGGAGACAGGACGAAAGTTGTTTAAGATGGCTGGATCTAACGATGGTTTCTTTAGGAGGGGTCTCACCACCGCCGTTTTGAGTACGGCGGGGAAGTGCCCCTCCCGAAGAGAGGCGGTGACAACCGCCTGGATCCAGCCATGTGTCACCTCCCTGCTGTTAGCCACCAGCCAGGAGGGACACGGGTCCAGAATACAAGTGGAGGCACTTACAGCTCGGATGGCCTTGTCCACATCCCCAGAGGCAACTTCCTGGAACTCAACCCAGAACTGATGTGGCAAATGATCCTCCTGTGTCTCAGCTGGATCTACTGCGGTGGAGTCCAAGTCCGATCGCAACCGAGCTACTTTGTCCGCCAAGAATTGAGCATAATCCTCAGCCCTACCCTGCAAGGGGTCTCCCGCATCCCTCCTATTAAGGAGGGAGCGGGTTATCCTGAACAGGGCGGCTGGGCGTGACTCGGCGGACGCAACCAAGGAAGAAATATATGATCTTTTTGCAGTTCTTAATGCTCGGACATAGTCCTTGGTGCAGGTAGTTAAGAGTGCTCGGTTTACCTCGGACCTATCGGACCTCCACTGGTGCTCTAGGCATCTCCTCCGGCGTTTCTTCTCCCGGAGTTCCTCGGTAAACCAGGGAGCTCTCCGGGATCCACTGACCCGGAGGGGCCGTAGTGGCGCAATCCGGTCGAGAGACTCCGACGCCGCCGAGTACCAGGCGGCAGCCAGAGTCTCCGCCGAACTGTGGGCGAGGGTATCAGGAATAACCCCAAGCTCCGTCTGGAACCTCAAAGGGTCCATAAGTCGCCTGGGGCGGAACCACCTGGTCGGTTCCTCCTCCCTACGGTGGGGGTTTGGCCTCCGGAAGTCAAGCCTCAGTAGGCAATGGTCTGACCACGACAGGGGTATGATCTCATTACCCCTCAGACCAAGATCACACATCCACTGCTCCGAGAGGAATACGAGGTCGAGCATGTGACCCGCTGCATGGGTTGGGCCCCGAATTACTTGGGTCAAGCCCATGGCCGTCATGGAGGCCATGAACTCCTGCGCCCCATCAGAGCGTTCACCGAGCGATGGCAAGTTGAAATCCCCCAGAACTATAAGCCTGGGGAACTCAACTGCCAGCTCGGCTACTGACTCGAGGAGCGAGGGGAGGGATGCTGCAACGCAGTTGGGAGGCAGGTACGTTAGCAGCAAACCCACTTGACCCTTGAGGTCCAACTTTATCAGCAGAGACTCACACCCGACAAGCTCCGGAGCAGGGACCCTACGAGGTAACAGAGACTCCCGGATTACAATAGCCACACCGCCACCCCTTCCCTGGGCTCTCGGCTGATGAAGCACCTGAAATCCCTCTGGGCACATCTCTACAAGGGGGACTCCTCCTTCTGTGCCCAGCCAGGTTTCAGTAATACATGCCAGGTCTGCCCTCTCGTCAACAATTAAGTCCCGGACGAGGGGAGCTTTGTGAACAACAGACCTGGCATTTAGCGACAACAGCCTGAGACCAGGGTCCTGACTACTCGCGCCATCTGGTCTTGGAGTGGGACTCCTAGGGCCGGAAGGAGGGATCTCTGCAATGTAGCGAACCCTCCTTCCCCGGTAATGGCCAGCCCTAAGGTCCCCGCCGTATCTGCCTCTCCCTGTCACGACCGCTATGCTCCGACCCACTCCCATGTCCATGGTCCCCCCAACCACCCCGGTTCCTCCCGCCTTCCCCAGCAGGTCCTCCGAGTCAAACATACTCATTTATCCACTCTAACAATTCCCACGTAAAAATTTAAAACATATAAAATACAAGGGTAACAATTACTAAAAGTGGGCCATTCATTCAATTCCAGCCAGCTCCCATACACTCAGCATTCTATTTAAAATTGCGCAGTTATAGTATGTAATAATAATAATAATAATAATAATAATAATATGGGAACAATGGAGGAAGCGATGGTTTGCTCCTCTCCCTTCTTATGACCTGAGGAAATGTCCTAAGCCACCAAATCAAAAGTACGTAGTATATCAGGTGGCTGTAGGCAAGCGAGATTAAATATAAGACTCCAAAGTTCATAAACGACATCCGTATAGTCTTGTCCCACTGGTGGAAGTTAGCGGGCTGTATATTCGAGAGTCTCTTTCCCAAGGATATATAAGGGCCCCAATGTAGGGGACCAGAGTTCGAGGCTAACTTGCACCGCTCTTGGAGATGGAAGGAGAAATGCTGGTATTCTCGGGGCTCAGTCCTTATCCCTGTAGTCGCCATCCTCTATTTCTCCCCGCCAGTTGGCCACAGTCCTACTCCTCCTACTAGTTTAATGAGCAGGGAGCAAAGTCCGGAGGGGGCTACAACGACGATAGACAGCAAAGCAGCAGATGATAAATCATAAATAATAAAATGGCGACAGATAGTACAGTGAGCAGAGATAGATCCGAGGGGGGGGGGGCGTCTAGGGCGATAACAAGCACGTCCATTCAATCTGTAAATTCAGTGCAGCCTCCAACAACTTCCGACAGCCCCCTTCTTTAAAGTAAAATAAATTAAAAATTCACCCCTCTCAGTTCACTAGTCACCAAGACTCACAATCTCAGTCACGACTACTCAGCTCCAGCATAGTCAGCAAGCTGGCCGGAGAAGAGGATGTAAAATGTAATACTGTGAGTCAGCTGATTGGCGCCGCCATTTCCTCCATGCTTTCCTCCATGCTTTCCTATATTCTGTGCTGTCATCTTCATTAAGAAACAAACATGCATTTGCAGCCTGGGATCCTTCTGGATTTAGCAATGATGCTGGCAAAATGATTTTAATGTTGAAGGGAAGCTGTTTATCCACTTTGGCTGATAGCATAGGTATAACTCTATCTGAAGGAGAGAGATGTCATTTCATTTAATGAGGGCACTGTAGGGCATCCTTTGAAGAAACTGCAGTTAGGCCAAGTAGTGAATGGTGTGTCTATGAAAAATTACATATTAATATTCAAACACTATCAGTAATTGCTGGTTGTCTAATCTGAATGCAATTCAAAGTGCTCAAAATTTCTTCTGAATTACCTATTCCCATATAATCCATCTCTCACTCTCAGATCTAATAAGTCTTACTATAGAAGCATTTGACTCCAATTCTATTTTTTTCATGATGAGATCTCTTTTAGGGAAGCATGCCACTGATATAGAAAGAAAACTCCTGGTTACACAATTTAGAAAGTTCCTCAATAGTTATGTGGTTGGACTTTGAATGCTAGTTTGGGTTTCATATTTTAATGTTGCTTTTACATATTTTATTATATATTTGTAAGCCACCCAAAGTCATTAATAAAATGAATCACACATAGATCTTTTAAATAATTCATAACCGTAATGTGATTTTTCAGTTTCCAAAAATGGGAATCTAACCCAAGTATCACTATTTAATGTGTGGCTCATCCCAAATTTAGTTTTTCAACTTCAAAAACAGTCATCCATCCATCTTGCTGCCAGCTGGTAATATAGTTAAGAACAAGTACCAGTACATTTCTTTAGATAATATGAAAATATATATGTGAAACTATAGTAAATGTGACTTTTAATAAATGCTGTAATGGTATTATAAGTATCCTGCAAAGAAAGGGAAATGCTATGACAAGCCTGTTTTTAATGGCTTGGTAATATCTATCAAAAGTAATTCCATAAAAAAGGGATATTACAGACAAGAGAAAAATAAAATAGTTGTTTTTGGATTAATAAGAAATATAAGTAATATTCCTGAAACAAGGAATATTAATGGAGAGAAACCTGCCAAGTCTTGGTGGAAAATATAAATGTTACTTTTTAAAAGAAAATATTTCATAGCACTCTGTTCCTTATTCATTGCTTTTTATTGAAGAATTTAATTTCTATATTCCAATGATTGCAAATTTAAATGTAGCTCAGCATAAGGGCAAAAGACCAGAATAATTTGAAAAAAAAATAAATAATTTGAAAACAATTTTCTTCTCTTGGCCTGTCTCACACAAAGTACCTAGTCAAATGAAGATAAGGGACATTTACTTACATCTCCTTAACATCAAGAAATTTTCTTCAGTAAAATTACCTATTTATTTCCTTCCTAGTGAGATATGGGAAAGAATATGTTTTGGGGATAACTTTTAAAATACTTCTCCTAATAAAGGTTTTATACAGTCTCTAATGCAACTTTTACCTGTTTTTTTCTTCAGCATACTCATTTAAAATGATGCTGCAAACACTCAACTCTTCTAAATTATTCGTGTAAAATAGTTATAAGGCAATGTTAGATAGTAAGGGCTCTGTGTTTAATATGCTGACTAAAGGTTTTGTGTTGTTTTGCACTAAAATGCTAGCAACAATTCTATTTCCCTGTTCTTTAGAGAGGAAGCAAACTGAGGCGGGGTGGGGGTGGGGGTGGTCTTGGTGCTCTCTGAGCTTGGTTGTTTTCTTGCAGATGTTTCATTACCCAAACTAGGCAACATCATCAGTGCTAATCAAGGGTAAAGCAAAATTTTGGAACAGATTGTTTCCTTTGATATCTTTATCTGAAGAATGTTTTTCCCCTACATTGTCTTCCCCAGAGAGCTTTTAATTCTCACAAATTCAATTATTTTGCTATGGATGTTACTCATATATACTACCTAAATCTCCATCTGAACTATCACAAGTGTTCTTTCTACATGCACACACACTTTTTACAGTTCTTCCTAAAGCCTGCTCTGGTAACTTTAAAAAAAAAAGGTCATTTACTTTTCCTTCCTTTTTGCTGCATGGAGATAGACTGCAGCTAATTCTGTCAACCATCAAACTGGATTATGCCAGATGTACTGTTGCTAGCAAAGATGAGATCTGCCTAAAATCTGCTATTGCAGAGGAAAATACTGCACAGGCTTTGGGACACATTTTGCTTTCATTTGCATATCAAACTATGCTAACTGTTCCCTATCAAAAGAGCCTGAGTTCTGATCTTTTCATTACCAAGTATCATTCATAAAGGGGAAAACCTGAACAACCATCTTGTTTTTCATCCTTCCCAGAAGTCTTCATTCATTACTAAACAACTAAGATTGTCAAGGATATCTCAATTCGTAGCAGCCTGTTTAAAGCTCAAAGCAGAGGAGGAATGACATTTCCATATTCATCATTCATTGACATGCAAATATACCTAATGGTTTCAGAATAATTGTTGGGACATAAAAGTGATCTTTCCTTCTTTTGCACTCCCTCTCTCACAAGCCTGCCCCCTCCTAATAGGTTTAAGTAACAATGTCCAGCAATTTAAATATTATATAGGTCTTGTAAAATACAACATATACAGATACATATAACATGGTACTTCTGCATTACATGCACAGAGAGCCAAAATCCAACTTTATCCTTTGGCTGTAATGAGTTCCTTTTTGTCAAAGAAAATAAAAGTACAATTTTATGAACTTACTTGAAATGCAAGTCCTTGAAGGTAAAATGAGTCTCTACAATGCCTGTAGTCTTCACTCTGGTTCTCAGCACATCTTGCTGGGTTGGAATATAATCCATTCTGCCTATCCTCTCCAAGTCATTCAGGTAGCTGCAGGAAAAAATGTTGGGGGTTAACAAACTATCTTACCTGAAGTTTCCAAGATGTACCAAATTTTATACCAGCAGTAAGTGCTATCATTCGCAGCCAGCATAGCTATTATCTCACACCCTGAGGAAGGCAGCTTTAGAAAAATGAAACCTCAGAAACCCGTTTCTATTGATCAACAAAGATAAAACATATTCAGGGGGGAGGGGAGAGAGAACAGAATAATTATCCTTATTCTGTGTGTCTTAATTTGCAGAGTACCTCATCCTAATCAGTTGTCCCAAAGGTGCTTTTTCGAAAAGGCAACTGGATTTTCTTGGTTTTTTTTCTTTGAAAATATTTCAGGTCTCATCCAAGAAGCTTTACTTCAGTTCTAACTCCCTAATCTGTCATTTCCATATGAATGGGGACTAGCTTGTTCACTGTGTATAAAAATACCTTGAGTCAAAGATGAAAAACACAAAGGGACATATGATACAAGGAATGTTAAAGCTTACCATTACAAAGAAACCAGATTTTTTTAAATTGGGACTAATGGATATTTAATTAGAAAATACTCATGGAAGTTTAATTTTGTATATAGTAATGGCAGATTATTACGTGCACAAAGTTGGAAGAGATTTACTTTGTCCCATTCTAGTTTATGGAACTCTTCCTCCCCCCCCCACCCACCTCAAGCCCAGAGGTGTGAATGGTCCCAATGTTGATTGTTAATATTCTATAAGGCAGCTGAGGCAATTAAGAGGCTCTCTGGCCCCTAACAGTTCTGAATCACAACAGTCATCTATATTTAATTTTGGAGTTTGCTATAGACTACCTAGAATCTTCCAGGATTGGACTATCAGTATTGAAAGAAGAGAGAGGAAAATAGAATCATAAATTACCAGCTAAGATATATCACTCTCTCCAAAATCCTTCTAAAATGTTCCTACCTCAATCCTACACAAGAAATCAGTTCTCCGCCTCTCACTTGTAACCTCTGATAGTATTTTTAGAAAGAGACAAAAGCAAGTACAAGAGATGTAATTACTTTAATGCAAGAAAGCTATTACATGTAGTTTGACAAATGTCAACTGATATTCAGGCTACCATTTTGATACAGGTTCCATGTTGAGATAAATTTTAAAAGTTGTTTCTGAATTGTAAAATGGCTACCCTTGTCACTATCATTGCACATGTTATATAGTTCAGACTTTGTAATTTTATCGTAACAGTAGAGGAAGAAAAAGTCATTAAAGGGGAAGTTCAATTTTGGCAAAACTGAAGTAGTGTTACAACGAAAGATGCTGCTTTTGCACATTGTTATATTTCATTTTTCTGAGCTGTGCAACACTTGGAACTAGCAGGTGCCTAATATTCTTGAGAAATATACTCAGGTCTGCAGTCCACTCACCCACCACCATCATTTTAAGTCAATTATGGCTGCATAATAACATACATTCAATAGAATTTTCTGGAAAGAGGAAAATATTCATCACTATGGCAACAAACCAGGGAAAATGTGCAAATGCAGAAACAATTTACGGCTACGTGCATTTAAAATCAAAACACTACAGCTCTCCTTCCTAATAACAAAAGGGAAGTCTTTAGGGAGAAGAGAGGGGACAGTTAGTGGAGTGTTTCAGACAGAAAACAGCAGAGTAAGAGGGGAGGGGAGAAAGAAACCTCTCTCAAAGAGGGGGGGGGAGGAGATCCAATTTGCCAGTGTCCATTGTTTCACTTGCAAAGCAGGAGGAAGAAAAACAAGGTAGTCAGCAGACCAGAATCCATATACTTGTTTCCTTAAGGTTTTATTTTGCTGCTTCATTTTTATATTTCACAGAAATATTGATTGTAATCAATGCATCTATGAAATGTGAAATGCAGCATGAAAATAAGATCAGGCAGCCTTGTCCAACAGGAAAAAAGGATTTCTTTAACCAGTGGTCTTTCACTCAAATGGAAATAGGACCATTAAGCCATACATGAGGACCTCTGTGGGCTGCACATTGACTTAGAAAACTACACTTGTTTATGTGTTTATTTTTAAATACATCAATACATTAAGATAGGAAGCAGATAAAATACATTGTTTCCAATATATAGTTACACACGCACACACACACACACACACACCTCTCTATGTATAGCAGTCCTTGATTTACAACTGTGATTGATCCTGGAATTACAACCATAAGTTGTTGCTGAGGCATCATTTGACTGACTTTTCTCATAGTTGTTAAGTGAACGCCATGGTTAAAGGAATCAATTTTCCCCAATTGGCATTTTTTTTACCAAAAAAATGGAAGTAAATGCCAGAAACTGGCAAAAAACAATTATGTGACAGCAGGATGTGGCAAACAACCATAAAGATGATAATATAAACTCATTAGTCACTAATAACTACAATCAGCATTCTGTAAGAATTTAAATGCCCATTCTCCCTTCCTCTCCTTCTTTAATATTGTAATGACAGAAAAAGAAAAGAAAAAAAAAGTATTACACAAAGGCATTTAGATCACCACCTCTCCTTCATTTTGCTCCGATGAATCTATTTTAATTAATGAATGTTATGTTTGGAGGGAACCTTTTTGAAATAGGTAGAGAAATTAATTGAACCTGTTTTGGAGAAAGATGCCGCTTCATGTGCTGAAGGATCTGGAATCCAGAGCAGGTTGGCTACCAGTGCAAGGCCGCCTTGCCAAGGATTTAGGATAGTGTTAAAGGTATCATCCATTAAGCTGTCTTTTGCAATTGATTGCTGGTGATTTTGTCAATCCAAAGGTGTTCAAGTGAGGCTCCAGATGTTTTGGGATTGGGATTGCATTGAAGGTGCCTAATACTATTGGTACTATCTTCGTTTTCTTTCACTACAGTCATTCTATTTTTATTTGCAGGTCTTTGTATTTTGTGATTTTTTTTCCAGTTTTGCAATACCATTCCAGTACTGCAATGTTTACTATCAAAACCTTTTTGTCTTTCTTATCAACAATTGTTAAATCTGAGCTGTTATGCTTGTCTGTTTGAATTGTAAAGTCATGGAGCATTTTAGTGTCTTCATTTTCTTCATTTTTTATTACTTTCTCTGTTTTGTTCACCAGTTCTTGCTTGCAGTCATATACTATTTCTTGCAGATATTTCAATGCGCTATCATTGCTACTTTGCTACCAGTTAGCAATTTGAAAATTATTGGTAAGCAGGTAATTTACCTATAGTTGCCCCTTTTCTTGGCTCTTTCATTATCAGGTAGTTTTGCTATATGTTAACCAATTTTAATTTTCACCTCTTTGCAGCATGTAGTTGCAATACATGCTTGGCAAGGAATGGGTATAGACCAGTCAGATGTTTCAACCAAAATCCATGCCATCTTCTCCTGGTGCTGTCCAAGTTTTGGTTTTCCTTGCTCTTTTTCCCACCATTTCTGCAGTTGTTACAAATTATTTAGATTCAGCTTTTTTATCCTAATCCACCTGCTTTATCCAAACTGTGTTCTTATTGTATTTCTTTGGATTGTTTCATACATGCACCCAGAACTGCATTTTTTTTCTTTGTCAGCTGATTCACTGCAGTCTCTCCAATGATGGAGATGTTTTTGATATTATTATCCCAATAAATTTATTTTCATTGCCTCAAAATTGAACACAAATTAAGCAACTTTAATGCTTTCTAGTTCCTATTATTGCCCAAATTATTTTAGTATATATTATCATTTTATAACAGAAGATTTCTGCTCACATGATGGATAATGTGATCCCAAGCCATTTATGATTAAAAGAAGATGGAAGAGTTGCAATAGAAAAAAAATTGACAAGAGAAGAAAAATGAAATACTCTACCAAGTCTGTGCTCCAAATTCTTCCTCTACTAACAATGCATTTAAATGATACATTTGTAATTATTATTCTTTCTTGACTGTCCATCAGAAATTTTCAGTCTTCAGCAGAGATATATTGATGGTCAACTTTTGAGACATCGATTACATTTTTGGTTATTGTTATTCTAGTTTATATAGTTATATAAAATGTGTTTATTACATTAGTCTCTCCTATACTAATACTGAGAATCGTGGGAGCAGAAAGCCAGAAGTTGCAATACATCTGTATGATACCACATTGGAGAAGGTTATCATGTATAATGCAGAAGTAAGAGTTTAATAAAACATAAAACCATAATTTTTATGTTTTCAGTTTATTAATGCATTTGATTTTTGGTCAGGAATATAGATAAAAATCTATTAAATGTAATAGGCATTTGAAGCGTTATAATCTTTCATAACTATTATTTATTGAGTACCATTATACCATCCATAGTAAATAATCCTCTCTAATTACAGATGTTCTGTTTTCCTCAGCATGCTCTAAAAGCTTTGTATGTTTGTACACTCTGCACCACACTGTCCAAATTGGCTTTCTCTGGCAGGATCACTGTTGTACTCTGCAGCGAGTCATCTGCATACACAGCAGTACAGAAACCTAACATTCTTGGCTTGTAACCACTTTCTATTAAATGTTGGCATTCTATTTTCTTTTTGAGACCTCTTCAGTTCTAGCTTTTTTCCTCATTTTGAAAGCCTAGGCAACAATGGATTTAACAATCAAAACAAAACTCTCTATAAAGAAAACAGCACTGATCACTTACAAGAGAAATCAACAAGTCTTAGCATGAACAATGTCAATATTATTCTATTAATATATGCTGTGGCTCATTAATTGGTATATTATTAACAGTTATATTTTAGGCAGATTACAATGTGGCTATAATCCTGAAGAAACCATATCAGGGATGGTTAACCTTTTTCCTATCGCGTGCCAAAAGCGGGGGGCACGGGCGTGGCCACACCTATAATTCTATGTGCTCAACCCCTCCCCCACTTTTGCCTTGTGATTGACATATTTTTCACCTCCCCAGGCTCCAGAGCTTTCTGGGAGCCTGGGAAGGGCAAAAACATCCTCCCCTGCTACCCCCAGAGGTTCCCCGGATGATGAAAAACAGCCCTTCGAGCAAACTGGAAGTCACTTCTGGTTTGCCTGTAGGGCTTTTTATTTTGCCCTCCAGAGTCTTCAGGAGGCTTCCCTGAACTCTCCAGAGGGAGAAAAATGGCCCAACACGCAAACTGGAACTCCATTCCCAAACGGCTGAAAAACGGCTGAAAATGAATGCCAAAGTCAGCTGGCCAGCGTACACTGGAGCTGACAGGGCAACACCTCGTGTGCCCTAACAAATGGCTCTGTGTGCCACCTGTGGCACATGTGCCATAGATTCACCATCACAGAACTATACTATCTTTCTTATATTGCTATTTAACATGGAGAGAACAAGAGAAAATGGATGAAAATTTCCATTTTCTTATCACGGTGGCTACTACAACTAAAATTATTAATATGGTCGTTCATGTTTTAAAAAAAAGAGAGAAACTTCTATTAGCTCAAAGCATTTGATAGTCTCCCATCAGATTCTACTAGAAAAGCTTACAAAATGTCAATTGAACTATGCTACTACATAAATGCATTGCCGGTTGAATTATGTACCCAATGAGATGGAGGGAAATGTCAAAAAATATACCACAGATTCGGTCCTAGATCTTACATTGTACAAAGTACAAATACAAAGTATTTATGACTTGAATCTCAGTAAGAAAATATGAGTTTAAATTTTTTAGATTACCCACTGATAAGAGAGAGAGCAAATAGCTTAACAGACAATATCAAGAGTTCAGAAAGATCTTGAGAAAATGTAATACTGGGCAAAATCCAGCAATAGCAGCTGGAGCATCGTGGAGGCTCGCAGAGACGCTAAGACGCATGTGCGGTCTGCGCACGTGTGCACGTCTCCATGTGGAGGCTGCCGGGCCTGTTGCAACCGTACCAGTTGGAAGAGGCTCCGGAACCCACCACTGATTTCGCTATATGACTTTGTCATTGGAATGGAATACAGCCACTAAACAAAAGAGGGCACGTAGGATTTGTGGAAGGATCATATGGAGCAGCAGTGGATGCCTTGGTGGATCACAAAACATCTTACAGTTGCAAAAAAATGATAAATGTATTCATAAGCTGCAACAACAGCATATAGTGTTAAGATCAAATTACTATTCTTCTTTATTTTGCATCGGTCAGACCGACATCTAGAATACTGCATCTGATTCTGGGCATGGTATTTTAGGAGAAAATCGGCAAACCAGAGACATCCAGAATACATCAAGCAAAATGATAAGGGGCCAGAAGACATGAGGAACAAGGTAGGAGATTAGACTAGATGAAGACTAGACAATACTAGAAGACATGTTCCAACATTTACATTCCATTAGTTCTTCATGACTAACAGCATACACTGAATATTTGTTAAGAGTCACAAGACTGCTTGTATTAAATATTGCTTCGCATTACTTTGCAAATCATAAAATGTTTCAAACCAGCATGATAGGCAAAGATAAAAGGCACTGAGTAATCTCTGAACAGCTTCTTCAAACTAGAAGCAAACAAGTCCAAAGGGGCTCGGTGGTTTTATTAGCTATATCTTTGCAGCATACAGCCTTAGCGTAGCCCAAATGTACAAATAATTAAACTTACACAGACACATAGACACAGTTCTGCATATTTAATTACAAGTCCCATCTTCCCCACCAATGTTAACTGTGTTGGATGGGTGTGATGGAATAGTGTGGTGGAATTAAAAGTATTTGTGAGATGTAATCCAACACATCTACAGAGAATCAAAGTGGTGACTTAGACTGCAAACTTCTTAGAGCAGAAATGTTTGCAACACTCATTTCAGCACACAAGACCTCCAAAATATTAGTTAGTTTTATACTTAAGGATTATGTTTTAAAAGATAACACCTGATCATCATCTGAGTGAAGGCAAAAAGAAAAAAAAAATCAAGCACACAATGTAGGCAGCAATATATAGAGAGATGCAAATTGTAGCCATTTTCTAATGATTACAAAAAAAGGTCATGCAAACAGAAATGATTTACAAGCGGGAGATTTGGAAAGCCACAACGAAAATGATCAGCATAGCATCAACCTTTTCAATAGGATTTTTTAAACCAAAGTTGTGCAGGGAATATCTCCACTTCATATTTGAGAACCCTGAAAATGTACACCCAAAAATCTCAGTGGGGCATTAAATCACATCGTATATGCTGCAGCCTGAATGTGGAAGCCAAACCATACATACTAAGAAAACTTGGATCCAATTACACAATATTGTTTGTCTAGCTTGGCCTAATGGGGGTGAACAGTGTGATACTCTAACAGAATGCAGCAATAATAACTGATGTATTTTCTTAAGCATTTTCATACTGTTTTTCAAAAATTAGAAAATAAACTTGAAAGACAATCAACAAGACTGAAACACTTCCTGACTTTATCCAAACATTCAAGTCATTTAATTAATGTTTTCAGAAAAAGTTTAAGAACATTTGTAGTGCTCTGATAAAGCTGCCCATGCCATTATATTCATTAAGCCATTTTTTCAAAACATACAAAACAGGAAAAGATTGTTTAGACCAATGGTGAAATCTAAAAAAAAATCCTACCAGTTCTGTAGCTTGGTGGAGGTTATGTGACTGGGTGGGTGTGGCTATGTAATCATGTGACTGGGATGGGGGGGGTCAAAAGACAGAAACTCACTTTAACAATGTCCTGCTGGAGCAAGGGGTTGGACTAGATCAGTGGTCCCCAACCTTTTTATCGCCGCGGACCAGTCAGCCTTTGATAATTTTACCGTGGCCCGCTGAGCGCGTCGATGACCAGCGCTAGTAGCGTAGCCTTGCGCAGGCGCAGTTCAGTATGGCTAGCGTAGATAGCGTAGCACAAACTGCGCCTACGCAAGGCTACGCTACTAGCGCTGTCTACGCTAGCCCTACGTAGCTGCGCAGGCGCTCTTAGGTTTTTTTCAGGAATTGGCCAGCGCTGAAGCGCTGAAAAGGAATGAGAAGGGCGGCGCTGGACACAGGGGGGCGGTGGGCCGCTGGTGACGTCAGAGTGCCACCAGCGGTCCAGTAACACCCCTTGTGCCAGTTAGCCCTAATTTGTATACAGAAAGAAACTATGGCCCCCGGCCGCTGCAGCGATCATGGCCCCCGGCCGCTGCAGCGAACATGGCCCCCGGCCGCTGCAGCGATCATGGCCCCCGGCCGCTGCAGCGATCATGGCCCCAGGCCGCTGCAGCGATCATGGCCCCCGGCCGCTGCGCGGCCCGGTGCCAGGTACTCCACGGCCCGGCACTGGTCCGCGGACCGGGGGTTGGGGATCACTGGACTAGATGATCTCCAGGTCCCTTCCTGCCCTGGATTGCTGTGCAATCAAGGTATCCTCTGAAGCTGCATCTAGTGCCAGATCTCTCCCTCATTTGCAGCTCCCCCCCCCATACACACACCGCTTTTTAAGGCATTTTTCCTCTGCCTGTTCGCCTGAACCAGCAGGAAAAAAAGCTTCTGATGATCACGCAGCTCACAGCTGAGCCGAGTGACCCTCGGAAGCTTTTTTTTTTTTTACTACCAGTTCGCAAAACCAAGGACAATCGTCCCTACCGGTTTGGCTGAACCAGGAGGATTTCACCCCTGGTTTAGATGGAAAATTAAGACTTGTAGTGATGACACTACCACAATAAAGCTCTTCTAGAAACTGCTATAGTGTTCTGAAGCATGAAAGAAAGCTCAGATTTTTTTTTAATATATGGTTTTGATCTAGTTTGAATGAATACTGTATGTCTACTGCAGCAATTTTTTAAAAAATGTTTTTTTTTCAAAACTAGATAATAAAAATGGGATTTTCTCTAATTAGTCTGTTGACCTTGAATTTCCTCCTTCGCCCCTCCCTCTCTATCTCTCTATCTATTTATACACATACATACACACGCACATTACATAGATACCTATATACACAAATGTACAAAATGATGAAATAAAAATGCTGAATTGAAAAGGAGAATAATCCAATTATGCAAATTGAAATAGAAAAACATCTTTAAGTCTTTACCTTTATTTCTTTCTCTAAAAGTGAAAAAAAAAGATAAGTAAGGGTTTTAGGGGAAGGAGAGTGGGCCTCCTGCCTCCTCTTCCCACTCCTGGAAGGCTTCAACTGGGTAGGCCCAGTGGCATGCTAGCTTCCTGCCTCCCCACTCCTGAGAAACCTGTACTTTTCTGTATCCCTCCCCAGGAGTATCCTGAACCTATGTGCCATTGGGTCTAGCCTTCTTTCTATGATTGGTGGGGGAAGGCCAGGTTTTTTGGGAATGATAGGGGGAGGCAGCTTTCCATGATTGAAGCTTTCTATGATTTGTGGGAGAAGGCCAGGCTTCTTGGGAGTGATAGGGGAGGCAGGAGGGTCGTGTACCATTGGACACAGCTGACCAAGGCCTTCCAGTGCACAACAGGTTTCCATTTACTGGTGGGCCTGGCCAGCTGAGATCTTTAGGAAATGAGGGGGAAGAGGCCCCTGTACCGTTGGGCCTATTTGGCTGCACCTTCCAGCTCACGGCAAGTTTCCACATGCTGGTGGATGCTGGGCCTCCATAGCCCCTAGATGTGACCTGTGTGGTCATTTAACAACTATTATAGGAAGAGCTAGGATTATGGTTATTAAGCAAGGCAGTCATGTGAGTATCTTCTTTGTGGTTGTAAGTCAAGGACTATCAGTTTTTCTGCCTCTCTTCTTCCTAGAGCATCTTGCCAGACATTCAGTTTCCTGCAATATTACTGAACTTTAGGAAAACAATTAAAATCTGATTATTTCAGCGGGCCTTTGTGGGAGAAAAGGTTTAAGAGGATTTTTTCTGTGTAAAAATATACATTTTATAAGTGTGTATAAAGTATCTGATTTTTCCACGCCTAATTACAATAGTATCTCCTAATGACATGCAGAAGAATGCAAATACCTATTACAAAATTCATTTTTTATCATATTCTACATACCTATCCTATTTTAATACATCAAATATTAGAGAAAATCAAAATGTTGCTTATTATTTCCTAGTAGCCTTTCCAATTGAAATAGTTACAATATATTCCCTAGAAATTCTAGCTGTACAAGTCTATCTTGATATAGGTTAACATATATAAATATAATCAGAATAAATATCAATAACTCTGGAATCATACAATATACTACTCAGAAGCCAGTTCCATTGAATTAAATGATTCTTTCTTCTAAGTAAGTACAAAAGTAAGCAGGTAGATATACGATTTAAGCATATTAACTGGTCCAAGTATCACGGGGTAAGATTTTTTATACATTATTCAATATATTACCTTTATCTTTATTGGTTTCTGATCAGGGATTCATAGTACTTAGAAGATGCTAGGGATAATCCCTACATGAAACTCATTATCTGTATGTGTTTCATCTGTATCTTTGTCTGTTTATTTTTATTCATTTGTCTTTTCTCCAGTATTGCCACTTCTGCAGCCAGAGTTGTGATATTATACAGAACCACATTATTTTTCCAAGCCTGTTTATTACTTCTGGCTTCATGTCTGACATTTCCTGTTCACACTAATTCTGCCTAATCATTGAATCCAGTTTAGCTGCATGGATACTTCAACCTAGGCAGCTTTCCCATTTTTAGACCATCTCATTAAGCAAACAGGCCTCCTGTTGCTCTGTCATTTGTCAAGTGAAATAAAAAGAGAAAAATGTGAAAGACCAGGCCAAGCACTATATAACATTTTATGAGCCATTTCTATAGAAATTGGACCTCTAAAAAAAATCTGTCTCACTCTCACAATATTTATAGACGTATTTCAACAGTATAGAGGAAAGAATGATCATTAAATATATATTCGCATGTGTATGTGTGTAATCTTTGCATATTTTCTTTGTAAACATTCTATATCACATTCTTCAAATTTCACACATACAGATACACAAACACACACACACACACACACACAAACACACACATGCCAGTTAAGTACCTTAAAAATCAAAGATAGCACATTATGATGTGACTTCTTGATGTGACATTACGATGTGACCATTGGCTTACCTGAAGGGTCGTTTTCTGGGTGCTGCGAAGGAGAATCCAAGCATGGGTTAAATACAGACAATCTGCAGAGGACCGAATTAAAACTTTAAGCCATGTCTCTGGTGCTGATTATTCCTCAGATTTTTCTCAATGAAGGTGTGGACGTTGCGCACTGAGAAGTTCAGGAACAAAGTCATACAACTGTCTGCATAAGAGTCACATGTCCAGTTCAAAAGACTGCTACAAAAGGTGGAGACAGACCCCAGGGTGGGGTTGGACTCTCCTTCGCAGCACCCAGAAAATGACCATTCAGGTAAGCCAATGGTCATTTTCCTGGGTGCTGCTTGGAGAGTCCAAGCATGGGACATACCCAAACTAAATGTCACTAGGGCGGGAAGAAGAGGCCTCCAGGACCTCTCCGCTTGTATGGATGCCCTGAAGAACTCACCTCCCAAATGCCCCTTCTGCAGAAGCAAATTTGTCCAATTTGTAGTTCCGAACAAAAGGAGACAAGGAAGTCCAGGTCGCTGCCCTGCAAATCTCCTCAATCGGTGCCTGGGTGGCCCAGGCCGCCGTGGTGGTGGCACTTCTGATGGAATGTGTGGTGATATGGTGTGGCACCAGTGTGGATTGTAGAATGTGGGCAAAGGTAATACAGGCCTGCAACCAACGCCCAAAGGTAGGAGAAGAGACCTTGCACACCTGGGAAGCAGGTTGAAAGGATACAAAAAGCAACTCGAAACGTCAGAAGATAGCTGTGCATTTAAAAATTTGCGTAATGTCCTGCGAACATCTAGCTTGTGCCATATCTTTTCTCTAGGATGTTTGGGGTGCGGACAAAAATCTGGGAGGATGACTCCTGGGCCTGGTGAAACCAGGAATTAATTTTAGGAATAAATGCCAAGTCCAAACGGAGAATCACCCTGTCAGGTTAGATTAGGCATAAATCCTCTGGAATTGACAGGGCTGCCAGGGCTGCCAATTCAGAAATTTGTCGAGCAGATGTGATGGCGATCAAGAAGGCGGTTTTGAATGTCAAATGTTTAAGATTGGTGGACCGGAGTGGTTCAAAGGGCCGCCCATAACACTATGTTGAGATCCCAGGATGGGTACCTGTGGACAACGGGGGCCTCAAGTTGGTTACGCCCCACAGGAAACTACGGATGATAGGGTGGTGGCCGAGGGACGAGTGTTCATCCACTGCTAGAATTGTGGACAAGGCTGCTATCTGTTGTCTGAGAGTATTAGGAGCCAGGCCTTGGTCAAATCCATCCTGTAAATAGTCCAAAATTTTTGGAACTGTGGCCTCAGCAGCCTCAATGTCATGCGCTCTGCACCAGGTATCGAAGAATTTCCAAGTGGTGTCGTATATTCTGGTCATAGAATCCTGCCTGGACGGTATGAATAACCTTGGTGGAAAGATTACCCTGACTTAGGAAGTCCCCCTCAATTGCCATACGGCTAGTTGCAAGCACTGGGGCTCTGGATGTTGAACTCCCCCCCTAGCTGAGAGAGACCTCGTGTTAGGAAATCCACCAAGGTGGGCTGATGGAGAGATTCACCAGGTTGGCGAACCAGGTTCTTCTGGGCCAGTCAGGAGCCACAAGCAGGACAGGATCTTCCGAATCACCCTGGGGAGAAGAGGTAATGGGGGAAACCATACAGCAGTCCTGATGGCCACGGATAGTGAAGAGCGTTCACCCCCTCGGCTTGCGGGGTGTGAAACCTTGTGAAAAACCTGGGAAGGTGCATGTTCGAGGTAGTGAACAGGTCGACTAGCGGACGGCCGAACCTCTGAGACAATTGGTGAAACATGTCCAGATGCAGGCACCACTCCAAGTGATCCACTGTGGCCCTGCTCAGGCAGTCCGCTTGAATGTTGTTGATCCTGGAGATGTGCTCTACTTGGATCGAGCACAGGTGTCTTTCTGCCCACCTTCCCAGGCATTTGGTCTCCGCCATCAGGGACCTGGAGCGAGTGCCCCCCTGGAGGTTTATGTGCACCTTTGTAGCCATATTGTCCTTTAGGATTCTTACGTGATGCTTCCTGATGCTGTTTTGGAAGTGAATGAGGGCGAGACGCACTGCTCTCAAGTCCAACCAGTTGATGCTGTGTGACGCTTCGGCTGTTGACCACCTGCCCTACGCAATCTGGTTGTAGAGTGAGTCCCCCAGCGGAAGAGGCTGGTGTCTGTCGTGATGGTGAGGCGGTCCGGCTCTCTGAAAAGGGTGCCCTTTGCAAGAACAGGGGACAGCCACCACTGAAAGGACTGGCATACTTTCGGTGAGACCAGGACCAGCTGTTGAGAGTTGCTCTGGTTGGCCCTCTGGAAGGGCATGAGGAGCCATTGTAGGTATCAGGAATGAAGGCATGCCCAAGGCATTATCGACAGGCATAAAATCATTTTGCCCAGGAGCTGGGACAACAGTACGATCAATGCTTTCGATGACTGTTGCACCTGCAGCACCTGGTCTCTGATGCTTGCCAGCCATTCCGGAGACAGGGAGACATGACAGCTCATGGTGTCGATGATGGCTCCGAGGTGCTGCAGCCTGGTGGTCAGTGTGAGATGACTCCTTTCTGTGTTGATGGAGAACACCCGTGTGTTGCAGGTCCTGCATCGCTTGTTGTCGTGATGACGACTGGATGAGAATGTCATCCAGGTAACAATGTAGTGGCAATGGATGAAATCTTAGGAAGGCCACCACTGCAGCTAGTATGTTCATGAAGATCTGTGGAGCCGATGACAGGCTGAATGGCAGTGCTCTATACTGGTAGTGGCGGCCTGCATAAGAGAATCTCAGGAACCTGCAGTGAGCCTTGTGAATGGGAATGTGGAGGTAGGCCTCTTTGATATCTATAGATGTTAAGAGATCTCCCGGCCTGATGCAGCTCAGAATTGACTGAAGGGACTGCATCTTGAACCTCCTGTACTCTATGTGACGATTTAGCTTTTTTAGATCTAGTATCCCCCTCCACCCCCAGGAGTTGTTGGGAACAAGGAAGAGGATGGAGTAAAATTCTGTCCCTTCCTGGCCTGGTGGAACCGGTTCTATGGCCCCGATTTCCCTGAGATGAAGGATCTCCTGTTCCATGATTGCCTTCTTGACTGGGGAGGTGGGGGTCAGGCATCAGATGAAGTGTCGAGGAGGTGTGGATAGGAACTCTAATGTCAGACCTATGCGTATGGTTTGAAGAGCCCACTGGTCTGACATGATCTGCTCCCATTGGGCATGGAACAGCTGTAGATGCCCTCTGATGGGAGCTGATAGCCACTTATATCGCCTGAAGGGTCTGGAGCCGGACACACACACACACACCCCGCGCGATAGGGACGTTTAGAGATGGACTGCTCGTGGCCCCTGTCACGAAAGGGCTGCCAGTCTGGGGGCCTATTGGTACCCTGGGAAAAGGGACATTGAAAGGAACCAGAGGTAGATGGCTGTTCTGTGTTCTGAAAGGGCTCCGTGTTCCGAAAGGGTTCCGAAAGGGCTGCCTCCTGTAGGATTGGGAACTCTTGCGATCAGACTTCTTATTGACCAAAGGCATGACCTTCTTTTTGTCCTTATTTTCAATGAGGACAGGATAAAGGGCCTCCCCAAATAGGAGCAGAGGCAAGCTTCCACTTGGAGCGCATATTTGCGTTCCAGTGTCTGAGCCATAAAAGGCATCGGGTAGTGACATTAGAAGCCAGAGATCAAGGTGCAAATTTGGCAGCAATTAGGGTGGCGTCAGCAGTGTACTTTGTGGCCGCAATAATTTTGTTAACATCCTGCCTCAATTTGGTGTTCCCACCTGGAAGCTTAGCAAGAAGCTGCTTCAACCATAGTAGGGCCGCCCTGGAGAGGAAGGATGCAGAGGAGGAAATCTTGATGGCCCAAGCTGCTGCCTAATGAGTCTTGTGGCAGGCATTTTCAGCCCTCTTATCCTCCACCTTGAGCCCTTCTAATAGTTTGGGGGTGAGCACTGAGGAGGAAGTGAGTGCCGCCACTGGCGCATCCACGGGAGGCAGTTTTAGCAGGTCCTCCAGACTTGCATCCACCATGTACAACTTCCTATCATTACCACTGGGAGTAGCAAGGATACCTGGCTATCCCATTGCTTTTGCACTACATTAAGAAATAATTTTGGAACTGCCACAATTTCTTGTGTTGATTCTGGCTCCTCAAAGAGTCCTTCACTAAGGTCCCCAGGAGCGAGAACAGACAGGCTGGGGTGCTAGTACCCAAGTGGGTCGAGGCTTTGGCTTTATTCAAAATAGTCTTGAAGTGAGCATGCTTAAAGAAGCCAGAGAATGAAGGTTTGTCAGGAGAATTCAGGCTCTGGTCCCTGCCCAATGTCCTCCTCCCAGTCCGAATCCTTGCTGGCCAGAGAGGAATGTGGAGACTGAGGAGCCTGGGCCTGGGCAACATCCTGAGAAGACCCTGGGACTGGGGGTGGATGGGTTTTGTGCAAGCCCTTGACCCGCTGCATCATGCTGACCTCAATCCCATGAGATATAGCCCTGGCAATCACCTCCTGCATCTCCACTGAAAGATCAGGTTCCCGATCTTCCAGAGGGCGATCCCTAGAGGAGGGCTGAGAGGCCAGTTATTGGGGTGCAAATGGACCTATCGGAACCGACTCCTCCTCAGGGCCGGATGGGCATGCAAAGAGATCTCCTCAGTCTGCCATTGAGGGCCCTGGAGAACCCACCATGGCAAGGGAAGCCACAGAAGAAAATTCCTGGCCCTCATCCTCACTTTCAGATACCAGTGGTGCCTGTACAGGCTGGACCCTGGGCAACTGATCCCCAGGGGAAACCAGCCTGGAAGTCTGGGCCTGTTGTTGGGACTTTGAGAACTGCTTGTCCAAGGCTTTCTGGCACTTAAGGGCATCCCTGGTTCCCTGCCTAGAATAGGACTTGCTTGCTTTAATTGCCTCCCTGGCTGCCTTGCCAGCTTGTCAGGTAGGGTTCTGTTGGTGGATGGACCTGGCTGTGGCTCCTCAGGGGCCCGGTCTGCCATGGCTGAATGGGGATGCAATCCCTAAGATAGAAATTTCCCCCACTGACCACCCTACAGCTGGAGGGGTGCCTTAGTGCTCTAGCGAAAAGACACTGAAGGCAAGGGCAAGCAAGGATCAGCAGACCTTAAGGAATGAGCAAGATGGGTGCGAGCCTTGAAGCTCCCAGCACCATGCAGGCCAGTAACTCCAGAGTGTGACCTTTGAAGCCACAAGCCTCCACTGCTGCTTCTGTAGAAAGTGTGATGGAGAGGCTGCAAACCTGCCGGAATGACCAGGCAGGAAGCTCCAGGCAGTGACCTGCAAGAAACAGGCAATCAGGCAGCTGTGGCACGTTTGCGTGGGAAATTTAGGGCAAACAAAATGGCTGCTGTAACTTTCAGCCCTCTCAAATTGGCTGCCGCAACTCTGACCTACTCAAAATGGCCAACCACACTTCTTGGAGTGTCCTGAGGCTCGGCACAAGCCGCCGGCTCCTTTACGAGACGGTTGGAAGCCACGGATAGCTCAGCGGGGAGATAGATCGCAGCAGGGTCGCTGCAATCATGCTGGCGTCAGTGTTCTCACCCACGCACCTCCTCCAGAAGCTGCCTGTAGCCTCACGGCGCCTGAGCGAGCCCAGGACACTGGAGAGGCTAAAGGGGGTGAAATCCCAGGGAATACTTAAAGGAAAGGAACTCACCAAGCTTGCTCACCACGCTGGAAATTGAAGAGAGAAGAAAAAAACACAAAATAAAACACAAAAGGAAATAAAAGAGAGTCCAAGCAATCTGGAAGTACTGAAGAGAAACTCAAAGCGCGTCCACTGGGCTGAATTGAAAAAAATCTGAGGAATAATCAGCACCAGAGGCGTGGTTTAAAGTTTCAATTTAGTCCTGGGCAGATTGGCTGTATTTAACCCATGCTTGGACTCTCCAAGCAGCACCCAGGAAAATAATGAGTTTCACCAATTATGTGTCAGACTGCACACAGTGTGACTATTTTGAGACAACCAAGGAGCAGAATGCAATAAACAGGTTTGTCTTTCAAATAGTGGTTTATCTACAAGGAATATACGTACTAGGCAGGGAATCAATCATCAACTACAGCATGAAAACACACGGAGAGAGGGACACCCTCAATTTAAATTGTGCAACAACTGCAATCTATCTAAAAATAAGGTATTGTGTTTGTATTGATTACAACTAGACTAAAGATTAACATTAGTAGCTGCCCACTATTACCCTGTGATACAGCCAACACATTTAATAAACAAATAAAACATCTTCTTCATGTCATTCTTGAATCCCGGTGATAAAAGTTTCTTGGCAGCAATATGGAAGTGGCTTGCCATTATCTTCTTCCAGGATGGTTCTTTTTTTTACTTCCCATTCTAGCCTACAGCCCTGAAACTCCCCTTAGGTCTCCCATCCAAGTTCTAATTATGTCTGATTCTGTTTAGCATCTCAGCCCAAACTAAACTACTGAGCCACATCCAGACAAACTTCTGTAAATGCATTTTACTGGCAATGCTTTTGAAGATAATTTTAAAAACCACAGCTGTTACAAAAATAGCACTTTATTTATTTAAAACATTTCTGCCCCCCTCTATATTTGCAAGGAATCCCCGAATGACTTTGCAAAGACCAATCATATGCTCATAGGGCTTATAATCTAAAATATATGACATAATTTAATCAAATGAGGAAAGGCAACGGATGAAACAGCAAGCTCGGAAAGCTGCTCTCTCAGTTTTTATACCAAAAATAGTTCAGACAACATGACAGTATGACAGATGTTAGATCACAGTAGGGGAAGAAACAAAGATAAATTGTTGTCCTTTGTGAATCTATGGAATAGCCCAAATTCATGTCTGTCTTTTCATTCTGCATTTTATGAAGAACGTGTCTATTATAAAAATACTATAAAGTTATTTGGGCTGCATTTTTTTTACTATGAAATGATACTATTTGGTTGTATTGTTTATACATACAGTGTCATCTCTTTAAGATGTTGTCCTAAAATGGTGGGCCAGAAATACTTGAAATAATCAACACATCCAAAATATAGTTATTGTGTTGTAGTATACTGCAAAATTAATGTAGATTTACAGGGTGAACAATTGCTACAAGAAACAGATTATTTGAGGAGGGTAGGATACTTGAAGAAAGTTCAGTAACCCAGGACAAACATACTATCTAAGTATAGACACTTTTCTTTTTTTTTACTATTGGGGAAAACTGAACATGCAAAGCTCTTTAGTTTGGCGCTGATTGGTTGATACTTGAGTTACTAAAGGCTGTCAGCTTTTGATACCGTATCAGACAAATTTTCTGAATGTGTAGCCAGTTGGCATTACTCAAATATTATTTAAAGCTCAAAATATATTGCCATAAACAAAAAGTTTTCAAAGAAAAGCTACTCACTAAGCTGCAGAGTCATTCAGCTGATACTCCCGGGCACGATTAAAGCAGGCCTGGACTCCATTGTCTGACCACAGCCTCCGAATCACATTGGATAAGTCCTCTGGCATGATTCCCTGCTCCTCTGCAGTGCAAGAGAGTGCAAACAACTGACGAGCATCATCCTGCAAGGAAAGTAAAATTGAGATATTTAGGACCATGTGGAGGGGGGAGCGCAAATGTCACATTACACACTCACAAAAAGGTCTTCCCAGAGTGAAGCATATTTTGTAAAGGAAATAAAACACCCTCTAGTTACAAAGCATATGTCAGTTATAAATGCATATCACGAAGAAGTCTATGCTTAACAACTTATATGGGTAACAGCTGAATCCTGAAATTGAGCGAGGTCAGTCCTGAATAGTATTTGGGAGTATCTTACAGAAAGAATTTTAGTGACATGAAACCTGAGAAGTAGTTCAATCAGATTTAACCGTGTGAAAAAATTTATATACAGGTAGTCCTCAACTTGCAACAGTTCATTTAGTGACCTTTCAAAGTTACAACAGCACTGAAATAAGTGACCAATGGCCATTTTTCAAAGTTGCAACCTTTGTACCATCCCCATGGTCATATGATCAAAATTCAGATGCTTGGCAACTGGTTCATATTTATGACAGTTACTGTGACCTGGGGTAATGTGTTCCCCTTTTGTGACCTTCCGACAAGCAAACTTAATCGGGAAGCCAGATTCACTTAACAACTGGATTACTAACTTAACAACTGCAGTGATTCACTTAACAACTGTGGCAAGAAAGATCATAAAATGGGTCAAAACTCACTTAACAGATGCCTCACTAAACAATAGAAATTTTGGGCTCAATTGTAGTCATAAGTCAAAACTTCCAGTAGTAAGAGACTAAAGCCCAATGTAGGCATTATTGTACAGAATTGTCTATGGAGGTTCTCAGTCATCCAAGTCATGACTGTCCCTGAGCTGCTTTCCAAAAAGGTCCACTGGACTTTGATTTTTCTTGAAGATGTTTCACTTCTCATCCAAGAACTTTCTTCAGTTATAAATAACTGAAGAGGAATGGAAAGGATTTATTTATATATTAAGTCTTTTTCATTCCCCACCAGTTTATATTATACACAATTACTCTGAAATGTCTTTCCATAGTTGAAGTAAGGGTCATTAGATACATCTAAACTGTCTGTCTCCCCTTTCTTAGGGAGTTCCAAAGCCTGGTAGCAACTGCAAAGTAGGCTTTCCATTTGGTATTACGTCAATATCAAATCAGCCTCTTCTGGTTCAGATAAATGTTAGACTTTTAAATTATGGTCTAGAACCAGGATGGCACGTGTGTCACAGGTGGCACGTTGAGCCGCTGGCCAGCTGAGTTCAGCCTTTTTTAAAGCCATGTTTCGCCCTCCCCAGGCTCCAGAGGTTTTATAGGAGCCTGGGGAGGGCAAAAAGAGCCCCTCACCCCGCCCCCCCCCGACGCCCTCCGGAGGCTTCAAGCAGCTACCCTAAAGCCTCCGGAGCGCAAAAAAATGGCCCTATGGCAAAACGGAAGTTCAGTTTGCTTGTAGGGTCAGTTTAACTCCTCCAGAGGCTTTAGGGACCTTCACAAGGCTTCCCTGAAGCCTCTGGAGGGGTTAAACTGATCCTATAAGCAAACCAAACTTCCGGTTTGCCCATAGGGCCATTTTTTTGCACTCTGGAGGCTTTAGGGAAGCCTCCTGAAGGTCCCTGAAGCCTCCAGAGGGCGTCTGGGTGGCAGCGGAGGCTGTTTCCGCCCTTCCCAGGCTCCTATAAAGCCTCTGGAGCCTGGGGAGGGTGAAAAAAGCATTCAAAAATGGGGGTGAAGTGCCTCTTATGTGCGCTTGCGCACTGGGGGGGTCGTGCATTGCATTATGGGTGCAGCACACCCGCACACGCTGCGCTCCCCCCACTTATGGCACGCGAGCCAAAAAAGGTTCATCATTGCTGGTCTAGAAGGTGTTCTTTTTCAGCGCTGATGGTAACTTGGACTTGCGGAAGGGCCTGTTGGAAGCCCTGCTGTGGTTGGACCTGCAGTAGTTGAACTGCTGCCTACCCCTGTCCCGAAAGGACTGCCTGTCCTGGGACCTTTCTCCCGATTGACCAGTTGGTCTGTTCAAGGGAGCAGAAGAGGATCCTGCGGACTCACTGGAACGAAAGGACTAAGGAGCGGATTTACGATCCTGTTTCTTGTTCAAGGTGGGCAGAACTTTCTGTTTATCCTTAGATTCAATCAAGAAGGGGTCTAAGACCTCCTCAAATAATTTGGACCCCTTAAACGGAGCAGAAGCCAATTTCCACTTGTTCTTTTGGTCCGCTTGCCAGTGTGGGAGCCAGACAAGGCGGCAGGAGGTCACGTTGGAAGCTAATGCCCTAGAGGCGAATTTGACTGTGTTAAGGGAGGCATCAGCCCTTTACTGAGACACTGCAATAATTTTGGTTATGTCCTGGCGAAGACGAGTGTCTCCTGCCGGCAGCTTAGCCTGAAGCTCATGCAGCCAAATGACAGAGGCTCTGTTAAAGAAGGATGTGGTTGAAGATGCCTTAATGGCCCAGGCCGCCGCCTGATGAGTCTTGTGGCAGGCCTTCTCCGCTTTTTTGTCTTTCCAACAGGTCAGCCGGGAGGACTGACTTAGAAGTGAGGGCCGCTATAGGGGGGTCCACAGATGGGAGGACCAGGATGTCTTCCAGTGCAGGGTCAACTGAGTACAGCTTCTTATCCCCGCCACTGGGCGTGGCCAGGGAGCCAGGCTGGGCCCATTGCCATGACTGACATTCATAAAGAGATTGGGAACCAGCACCAGCTCTTGCTGAGGTGCCTGAACGTTAAACATGCTAGCATTGGGGTTAACCTGGGCGGAATCCGAAGATCCCGAAGGTCTTAGGTTTAGTACCCACTTGGGTGGTGTTCTTAGCCTTGTGCAAGATGGACTTAAATAGGCTAGGCTTAAAGAGCCCCAAGAAGGCAGGAGCGTCCAGAGGAAGGTCCTCATCCTCCGAGAACTCCTGTTCCTCCTGATCCGGGTCCTCCAAAACGGAAGGCTCGCTGAGCACCAAGGATTCCAGAGATGGGTGACGGACCCACCTGGCGGTGGAGGGAGCCTCTTGCCTGGGCTGGGAAGAGCTGGGAGTGACGGGTGCTTGGTCATGCCTCTGCATCCCCTGGGCAATGCCCTGAGAGATGGCACGGGTGACCACTGCCTGCATGTGGACGGATAACTCAGGTTCCTGAGCTAAAGGAGTGTGTAATCCAACGGGATCCCTGGAAGGAGGAGGAACTTGCTGGGCAGGGATGGAATCAGCAAGCCCCCCAGGGTTAGGGTCCTCGGGGGCGGGCCCTGACTCAGAAATACACAAAAAGGCAGGAGAGCCTGGTTCAGCCAGAGACCTATCCGGGGAGAGGTCCTGGGAATCTATTCCTCATCAATTACTGACAGGCAATCCCCCTTGGGAGTGGTGGAATGACTGGCCCAACAGGAGGCGTAGGCTGAGGGAACTCCCTCACAGCCTGGCGTTGGGCTTTCTCGAATTGTTTATTGAGAGACCGCTGCCACCTCTTTGCATCCCTAGTTGCCGCCGCGAAAGGTGCCTTATAGGGATTGACTATCTTGACTGGCCACCCTGCCCTTCCTTACCCCCTTGCCCCTGCCTGCAGAATTTCCCTTGCTAGGGGCTTGAGAGGGGCCTGGTCTACCATCAGGAGAGTCAGATGGGGCAGGATGCTCCATGGCCTGTTGATACAGACTTCAGACAAGAGCCCAATACAGGTGGAGATCAGGAAATGAAGAAGACTGATGACTGATGCTGGATCAGATGACAAGCAGGTATTGTGGAAGCAGGAACAGTTCGTGGAAAAACAAAACACCAGAGGAGTAAACTTGGACTCTGCAATGAGTCCAATGAAACCAGCCACACGACGGGAGGTGAGAAGGTGGAAAAGTAGCCAAGGCTGCAAGACCAGGCAGATAAAGCAGGGAGAATCAGTGGATTAAAGAACAAAAAAAATCCTCCCTGTGCCAGTGTATGACCACCAGATAGCCAAGATGCCAGCGCCGTTTGGGGAAACGTTGTGGGTGGAAGTGACCCAGAGGGAGACCCGATCAAGGCCAGCTCACCACCCTATGGCTATCTGCTGAAGCATGGCTGAATGGGAAAACCAACGGAAAAAGGGCGCGAATTTGGGCCCTCCCAATTGGCCGCCGCTCCAGTGTGAGGGAGAAGAGGGAGATAAAGATGGCGGCAGTGCAATTTAAAGTGGCCACACACCTCTCTGCGGCAGGCTGCGCCCTCCGAAGGGCGAAGAAATCGGCAAAAAACAAAAGTCAACTAAAAGGGGAACGCCAGCAGCCGCCGGAAGCCTTCCCACTCCTGCTGCGCTTTAAAGCAAATATGGCAGCTCTCTGCTGCCGTCCAAAGGCGGCGTGGCAAGCGGAGCACCCCACCACCACCACGCCTACTTCCGAGTCTCTAGGAGAAGTCAAAACGACATGAAGCAAAAAAACAATTTAAACTGTGCTAGTTATGGGAAACAAATTAAGGAAAAAGAAAGAGAAAAAGGTAGAAGGAGAGTCCAAGCCTAGTTAAATTACGCTGGAGCTCACAAATACAAGTCCTGAATGGGCAGACTGAGGAAAAATTCAGGCGCCAAGTAACACCAGGAGGCGTGGCCAAGGAAAAAGATTCCCCAGTCCCAGGGCAACCAGACTGATTTAACCTGTCGCTTGGACTCTCCAAACGGTGTAAATATTCTTACAGATAACAGAATACCTGAATGTGCTTGTTTACAGATAAACAACTTCTTGGTTGTTTGAAATGGTTCAGAAATAGTCAGTGTATTCATTTGCTTTACTAATTATGAAACAATATTAATTATGAAACAATAGACCTCACTGTTGCATCTTCATAAACTTCAAACAATTTTGGGGAAGCATAATAAATTTTCTCATAATGGTTTGCTATCCTTGTGACCACAACTTTCTCAGCATCAAGGCATTGGTTTATATTGGAATGAATGAATGAATGGCCAGACTGCAAGTTGGGATACAAAAGGCATATTCCCATGAATTACTTCAATCTTTCTCTGAAGGAGAAAGAAAAGGCAGAGTCTTTTAAAATAAAGGGGTTTGTTTCCCCACAGAGTCTGATTAAAATTTAAAATCTTTGAGCTGGAGAAATTCAGTGACATAAACTGGGAATCCTTATTCCAGGAAGCTTGTATTTTTATAGATTCAGGTAAAACATACAGCTGGAAATCTGCAATAAGATTTTGAAGTTTCTGGTGGTGCTAAGTCTCACATTGTCATGCCTCTATGCCAGTTACAGAACGGGTTGTTTAAATGCTGCCTACATTTCTACTTGTTGCTATGTTCCAGAAGTTATACGTTCTTTCTTTAGAATTTCTTGGGGGTCTGTAAAAGTAATATGAAATAAAAGTAAATTGAAAATATGCATTTGAAGGTTCTAACAGGAAGTACTGCCCTTGTACTTTATGTTATATTTTTTCTTGCCCCACATGCCTACATTTTGGTATTTTTTTTTACATTGTAATTTTTTTAAAAAAAATCTTCTGCAGAGGCAATGGGATTGTGAGTGCCATCATTAAGTGATATGGTTATAAAGTGTGATATCACATGACTATATAGCCTAGCGATGGCAATCCCAACCATCCCAGTTGTTGTTGTAACTCCAGGACTATGTAGATCACTGTACTATTTAAAAAAGGAGACATATTCTGCATCAACTATAAACTGTCCAAAGTAAACATAATTACATAATTTTGATCTAAGTGGAGTAATGTTATAATAGAATGGCTCTTTCTCAGTGAAATACTTGAAAAAACCAATGTGGCGTATTTTATATAAACAGATGCCATTTTTGCTTATAGAAATTAGTGTTTAGAAGCATTTTAGAATGTGCATAATCCTTGTTTTATCAAATTTGTCCAATATAAAAGAGATGTTTCAATCATTAAAAAAAACAGGCAATATATTATTATTTTAAAAAAACAAACCCAAGTTAGCACAAAATGAAGTGAGCTTATAGAATTCAATGATGCATCTCTTTCCTAGGAAGCAATCCCTGTACTGTACTTGAGTTTCTGTGGTATTGTTAATTTTAAACATTTAATGAATGGAAAAGTCCCTAGCCATTTAAGATCAGATCTATTTTTAAAAAGGAAAACAGAATAACTGGAAAATGGCCATGAAAGTCTATATCACAAGTTTATACCTTGTAAGGACAATACTCTCCAATATATTATTCCAGATTTATCCTAATGCATGGGGAAAGGCTTTTACTACGCATCTATTAGTGAAAGAAACATATACTCCCAATTTTGATCTTTCATTCTTCTCTGAACATTTTCCAGTAAGTCCTGTTTGTCTTTCAATTTCTACCTTGCATCATAATTCCACAGAACACGGGTGCTGTTGTCGTATATTTTGGTTGCAAGATTATACTTGAAAAAATTTGCATCTAAGAAGAGTTGTGCTGAATTAACTCTGAGGTAATGACTTAGTTTCCCAGTTATACTGTATTTGTTAAAGAGAGAAGCTCCGTCATTCATTTTCATTCTGTCATCATATGGACTTTTTCTATGATCCTTCTAACCTTGTGATTGATAAAGTCTCTATACATTATCAACCTTAGGAAAAGAAATGATTTCCCACTGGTGCCTAATATTTTGGGCTTTGCGCTGCAGGCACTCATTAAAGAGGAAGTAAGAGAAAAGCCAAATACATTTGCCTGCATCACAGGAAGCTAATAGATAGGAAACTTTATCCTCAGTTCAGAAATTAGCACTATATAGCTTGCAATATCCCAATTTGTACAAAATCTTGATTATAATTTAGTAAAAATGGAAACATTCTCACTGTTTTGAGATAATATTTGCTGCAAAAATTGTTCCTATATTGTGCTAATTTGTTACTATTGAGCAAAGGATAGGACGCACCAGGTTAGGTCGCAAATCAGACAGATGCCTATTTAAGAAAATGCTAAATTTTGAGGAAATAAATAAATATTTATATACTACATATTAATCATATTTGTATGGTTGTCTATCTGGCAAAAAAACAAGTCTAGGTGATGTACAACAACCTGATAAAGCAGGACATATATAAACAGTTATTATAAAAATAAAAGAATCAGTATTAAAAAATATATTATTAAAAGCAAAAGATAACAAACACTAGACAGAGAGAGAATAAGAAATATCCACCTCAATAGTGGAGCCATTTAGCCATTCCCAGGTTTGGTGACATAACCAGATCTTGAGAGACATCAAGAGGAATTGGGCTAATATAATTTTGGGGTAAAGAATGTTCCATAAGGTGGGACTGATCAAATGAACATTCCTAGCTGATGGTAACAAATGTATATTTTGGAATGGAAACATCAATTGCCTTGTTTCATTAGGACTGCCATTGGGTAGCAGAATGAAATAATTATAAAAATTCTTCGAGAATGGATTAAAGGTAAAGGTCAAAGATAGAGGGAAGGGAAAAAAATAAGATTCTATAAAAATAACCAGTTCTTAAACCATCCAGCTAGAAGTCATTAAATGTCTTACATTCTTTGAAGACAGAAGCTGGAAAACTCTAAAATGAGCAAATAACTAAACTATGTCAGTTTCTCTCCAGCTTCCATTTCTGAAGGCATCAAGACTGAACTACATGATAATCTGATTGCAAAGACCAGGACTGTGATCCAAGGACAGACCTATCAAGTTTTTCTTCTCCTCTCCCCAAGGACGTATTTTAGAATGCTAAGAGAAGCCTAAAGGTTGAATCTAACAAAATTGTTTCACCCTTTTGATGGGTAGTTTCTTCCTTTCTATCCAGCTTCCAAAATGTTATCCAAATCACCATTTCACAACAGTTTGAATTTGTAATTGGTAAAATTGGAGGCACCAATATCACCTCAAATAAGTTTTCAAAAGTCCTGAATCAACTCATTCCACTGTGGCTTTAATGTTTGCAACAATGTGTTGCTGAACCTATTGCTTCTTTTAAAACCAGACATTAGATTGTAGCTTTTTACTCAAAGAGCAGCACAGAGAAACTTCCTTCCTCTATATAGTTTCATTTTGAGCACTGCGTTGGGAAAGAAAGAAAAAATTAAAAGCAGTAGTTTTCTGCATGACTAATTACTGTTATTAATCTACCTCTTAAGAGGCCACTTCCCTGCCACAAAACTTGAGCAAACACTGCACTAGATGTCCAAAAATGTTGGCTGATTTTCGTATTGTCGGTATCCATGGAATTGTTTGGTGAAAAACACTGTTTGATACAGTTGCTCTAAAGCCGCTTCACAATCACCAAGCGAACAGCAAAACTAACTTTGCACAACATGGTTTTTACTTAGTGCAACCCCAGCTGGGAAAGTACATTGAGCTACTTCCTGTAGGCTTAAAAGATTGAGCTTATATACAGAAGCATCCAAAGAAAGAAGGGTGGATGAGGGAGTAGTTGTTGCCACTTTGACACTGAGTGACTAGGATTCTTGACACGTCCTTGCTATTGAATTGCTAAATAATTACTTGCCTCCCCTCCCCAAAAAACTTAATCATATTTATGTCATCAAGCCTTAAGAAATATACCAAGCTGATTTTGTAGAAAAAGACTGGAGTCCATTGTTTTTAAACTGAAAAAGTGATCTGTGTAAAAATATACATTTAAAAGATACCAAATGTCACTAGTTTCCTCTTCTAAATTTCTGTTGTGCAAGGTAAGTTACAACTATTTAAAAAGTCTTCCGTATCCAGCAGACAATGTTTACAGAAAACAAGCACCATTTTTCAGAACTGGATGACTAAATACCTCCTCAAGATTCTAGACAAGAACAATGTGATGCCCACAGAGGAAGTTAATAAACAATAAGGTAAAAGTAAAAATGAAAACTAACTGCTCTAGAAGGATCCCCAAAGTCAATCTGCAGGTTGCCCATGGCTTTGATTATAGCCATGATGGATTGGATGGTGTTGCTGTAAACCACTGCTTTGTATTGTCGGCATTCGTCTTCTGAATATCCATCTTCATGGATAATCCTGCAAAGAAACAGAAGAGGAAAGATTTTAAAAATCAGCATATCACGTGTCTACAAAGGATTTAACATTATTTTATATAAAATACTTTGTTAAAGTCTCTTTTCTATAATATAATGTCACTAATATGAAATACGTTTGCCTTCTGCTTTCGCCCATTCCTGAGCTGACCTACAATTAGCAATAGCAATGTGCATGAGACTAGGGATAAGGAAGTATCAACAATATGCTGATGATACCCAGTTGAACATTTCTGCCAGCTGTTGAGGTGCTGTCCCAGTATGTGGAGGTTGTGAGGCTGAGGATGGGGAAGAACAATCTAATAATTGGAACTCAACACTAAGCAGTTATAGGTTCTGCGTTGCGCATATCCAGAAACTGGAATGTTGTCACTGTTCTGAACAGTGTTGACACTTCCCCATTAAGACTTAGTGCAGAATCTGGGGGTTCACTTGTATTCACAGTTCTTACTCAAAGAGTACGGACAGCTGAGGTTGTTGGGGCTTTGCACAACTGTATGTTATATACCAATTGTGCCTATTCCTAGATTGGCAGGTCTTAGTCTCCTCCTCATTGGTCTGTTGCAACAAATTCTACAGATACCCCCTGACTTAGAAACACAGAATCACAAGACTGCAGGATGATGTGACCAGTCATAAATGTGAGCTGGTTGCCAAGCACCTGAAATTCACTCACATGATCACGGGTGTGTGTATTGTCACAGTTGTAAGTCTAAGTGTAGCTTATAAGTCACATTTCCATGGCCATCATAATTTCCAATGGTCATTACATGAATGGATGTAAATTGAAGACTATCTATACATGGGGCTGCCTTTGAAAGACTATTTGGAAGTTTCAGGTTATCCAGATTGTAATAATGTGGGTATACAACATTTTACTATCATGTGACACTACTACTTAACCAGCACTGGCTCCCTATAAGTTTCTGAATGCAATACAATGTGCTTTAAAGCCCCACATGACACAATACTAGGCTACATGTGGGACCACTTCTTAAAAAGCATCTGCTTGCTCTACAGCTTCCATGGGGAGAGTATGGTCCAGATTCCCTCTTTCAAACCTTGTCATATCGTGCCACTTAGGAAGTATGTCTTTTAGGAAGCTGCCCGTTTTCTGGAATGGTCTTCCCACCCATTGCACCCAATATACAATAGGCCCCCAGGTTTGCTTGCCTTTAGAAAAGCCATTAAAATCCCTGGTATTTGGATCTCATTGAGTGGAGTCTCCTTTCTTCACAGTCCCCTTCGGGGAAAAGGGCGGCATATAAATGTAATAAATCCAAATCCAAATCCAATTGTCATGTTCAGTTGTCATGTGGTTATTTAAAGGGTCATTGTTTTATTTTACACACCTGTATTTTTTTGAATAGGGTGGCTCTATAAATTCAATCAATCAATGTCAGTATGTATGTTTCAGAAGATGGTAAATACTTGCTTCAGAACACTATTTTACTTTTGTTTCTAAATTCTAATGTATGGGTGCCAATAATCACTTTTCTCTGTAATATGATATAATAACAATATGGTGCAGTAAAAAACTGAAGTCAAACGAAGCTAACTGTGGAGAGAACTCCACTCTATTGTACAATAGCACAGTGAATATTCCACTTTAAAGCTGCCGTAGTTCACATCAGCCCTCAGTTATATTTTCTGCAGTCCCCAGAGGCCCTCAGGATCATGTTTGTGAAATTCAGTAACAACATCAAACATCAGCAATATAATTTCCCACTGGTTTCTGGCAGAAAACAGTACAGCGGCTTAATTTTTAAAATGTTTAGCATAGTTATAAAGCAAAAAAACCCAGAAAATCTCAAAAATGAAGGAAAAATGGAAACATTTATTGATCATGGTATAACAACTGGACTACTTAATGGTTCGCAAGTGTTAAAAACAAGTTCTGATTTGTGTTTTGTTTGAATGTAAAGCCAGAGGAAAATTATTGTTTTAATTGCCTTTGATAAAGCACAATTACTCAAACTTGCAAAGAACACTAAACATTACAAGGATATTAACATTTTCCATTTAAACTTCCAAAGAACTAGAATAGCAAGGTATGTTATTAATGTGAATATTACCTAGCCCATCATGGATAACAGAAATTAAATTAATTATAACTAGCACTCCATTTTAGAGAACATTTATCTAATTTTCTAAAGTCATCCTAATTGGCAGCCATCTTCTGGCAGTGAATACCTAAGTGGAAAACTATTTCCTAGATCCCCCATCATTTAGCTTTGTTGGATCATCCTTTCTTTTACTTAAAGCACTCAAATACTGTAACCATTCCTAGCAATGTAAATGCTCTATCTCTATAAGGTAGTAACTAGCTAAATTGATAAGCAGCTGGAACACTGAGTGCAAGGTTTAAGTATGCCCAATGAATGCTACTAGGTTCAGAGAGAAAATACAGTTGCTCCTGGAGCTCTGGTACATGGTTCAATTCAGGCTTTAGTCGCCATTGGAAATAAAAAGGTGACAATGGCCTCGAATAAGATCATGCCAATGTAGACAATCTATATGTAGGGATCTAAGAGGACCCCCTGGTTTTCAGTGGTCCTCCAGTTACGAAACAGCAAAGAAGATCTGTAAAGCACAACTGGAAGAAAATGAAGAGTGTCCCTGATCAAACAGAGGGAACAGGCTTTCTTAAGATTACCTTATGAGAAGGGAAGTAAAATATAGCTATTTTTCCATGAATGTCACCTACACAGAGAGACAACTGGTGTCCTATTTAGAGTAATCCAGTTTATATGTTAGAAGAGTTCTCATAATGCCTTCGGCACTATAAGTGAAATGATCATAAAATAATTTACTTAACTATACAAATCTGACAGCTCTCCTAGTTTATCTCTATTCATTATGTGCACAATTACAATTAGTCCTCCTACAGATGAGTTTTTAATACAGCTTCATCATATATAGTTTAAGAAAAAACTTAGTAAAATATGTGTAACATGGCATAGAAGAGTACAATAATTTTTAATTTAAAAAAAAAGACTTACTTCATCTGTTTTACAATTGTGCTCTTCCCAGATTCTCCTGCACCTATAAATAAAAAGAGAATGTTAGAAATGGGCTTTAATACTAGTAGTTGTGCTATATAAATTAAGATGTTAAAAATATGAACAAGGGTAAGATTTAACAGTGTAATTTCCTTCATTGTAATAACCAACATCTTTCCATTGCAAAATTTTAGAAATCTAAGATTTGAATTATTTAATACCATTACCAAAAGAAAACTGAATTGGGAACATCTTGGATTATTTTCAAGGTATAAGTATATTTTGCAAATATAAATTGAGTATGTCTATAGACGTCTAGCATTCCCACATTTTTTTAAATTAAAGCTAATTCTAAAAATATGATGATTGATCCAAACATTGATGCCATTAATGTCATTTATTTCCAGTGATTATTTTTCCCTTAACCAATATCTGTTCAATTATATCTGAAAAATCCATATTATGGCTTATCTTCTTTTCTCATTATGAAATAAATGTCACTGATGATAAGACCAAAAAAAATCACAGAAAAGGACATTTCACAGGTCAGTTCAAGTGTCTAAAGAGAATTAATAGTTCTGGGTCTTGTCATATTTATTAGTAATTCTTACCAAATCAACCCTACCTAAAGGAGAAATGTGAGAAGTCATTATACAGGAATTAAATTCCTTCTGACACAAGAATTTCAGCCAACAATATTCAAGTTCTGATAGTTTTCTGAACAAACCTCTATTCCCACAGGGAGGGGGGGAGCTAGATAACTTACATATGCAAAAAACTCAACTTACAACAGGTTGTTTAACAACTATTTGTGGTCATAATAGTTTCAGAACAGGTATTTTTTTGGCACTTTCTGGCTTTTGTAAAACATGGCAGTGCTTCATAACATATGACCACATTTCAGGCACTTGGAAATCTGTTTGCCAATGTCCTGGATCATGTAATTGCTACTTGTAATTTTTCTGCCAACTTCCCCAGCAAGACAATTGGGGAACCAGCAGAAGGTTGGAAGCCTTTCTCAGCCTTTCAAAAACGTGTGCTGGTGATTTTTCCCCTCTGAGGTGAGGAGAAAGCAATAGTGATCAAATGTCAGTTTTCAAAAAGCAGCAAAGATGGTGTTCGCTTGCTGATCAATGCCCTCACCACTAGAGGGGCAGAATCACCTCCATTCACTAGCTCTTTTTTAGCTTTTTTCTGAAAAATACGTTTCTCAGAAAAAATACTTTTTCTGAGCTAGTGAAGAGAAACAAGTCCATCCCTCTGGAGGGAAGGGAAAAGAGCTAGCGAGTAAAAGCCAGCAACTGAAGTAACATTCGCTTACTAGCACTTTCCCCTCCTCTCTGGAGGGCAGAATTAAAGCATTTACTAGCAATCTGAAAAGCTCAAAAAGCCTTCTAAACTTTCCAGAACACTACCAGGTACCATTGTTCTCCCAAGTGCAATAGAGAGAGGGCCTGAGCCTCTCAGATATGGTGGGAGGTCAGTACCCTCTCCCCACCCTACCAAGCCCATGCCCTCTCCCTGGCACTTCGCTTAACAACTCCAAGTGGGATTGCAGTCATTGAAAGTCACACAGTGTCTCGCTTAACAACTGCTCCCCTCAATCACCATGATTTGGGGCCCAATTCCGGTTGTAAATCGAGGATTACCTACATCTATATTTTTAACTGACTGATACTGTTAAGTGATGTAAAGTATATGAAGTATATCATTACTTTCAACAATGAGGTTCGTAATCATTGAAAAGAACATGAATGCATACCCATTCTAAAGCCCTTAATTATTATTATTTTTTAAAAAATGACCCAAGTCCAAAGAAAAGGACTCCTTTCCTGGAATTATTTATTCTGAATTAAGTGAAATATTAGAAAATCACCAAAAGTAGATTGTGCACATTGACAACTCACAACACTGCAGAGAATTGGCCAAATTATATATATTTTTTAAACAAATTAACAAGAGACTTTGGAGGATTTTCAAATACCACCATGGCACAAAGAACTTGAATGGCTTTCTATCCTCAGTTTCCTTATTGAATTGTTGAGAGTCAACTAGGCAGAGGAATTTCCTACATTGCTCAAGATTCACAAAGGAAAAAATGATCCCAAAATAGTATAGAAATCCAAAAGTTTTGAATAAAATTGTTTTTCTTATCTTTGACCAAGGAATTATGAAGAACCAGAAGCTTCATCTACAAACAAAAAAATATCCAATTTAAACTGTTCCTTTTTCTCAACCAGAAAACCTGGCTCTATTTACTAGTTTTAAGATAGACAGTTGAATAGAAGGTAGCTGGACTGATATCTTTCTATTAGGTGTATATTATTTTAAGATTTTATAAGATGATCTATTTTTCTAGCACAGGAAATGCATGTGTATGTCTGGTGAAATTACAGCTTCCTTGGAAGAGAAGAAGGGGCTTCATAGCAAAGATACATGGTACTAATCAGAATTTTTTTTTAACTATGTGTCTTATTAACACATTCACTAACAAATTCAGATCTACAAGCTGTTATCTACAGATGACCAGCTGTTTGAAGCTTCACAACATATCACTCAGTTCCGGCCTCTCATATAGGAAAATTATCCAGCTAATCTAATCTAGTTGCTGTTAATTACTTCTGAATCTATTAGAAATGTTATATAAGGGGACTTGCAACAAATTGCCACAATTATTCCACTAGAATTAACATCTCCTATTTTGACACATGCAGTAGGGAAAAACTGACAAAAATTTACCTTCATATAAACCAGAATGACAAATTGGCAGAATTTAAATATTCTCAATTTCATTGGGAATTAATTTAATTCCAAATTCAAGTCAAGCTACTTCTTTTCAGTCAGTCATACTTGCTAATTAAAGCCCAAACACAATATAGTTGATTAAAGACAATTCGTTCCAGTACTCATTAGCACATGAAGTAACAAGGATCAGTGCACAACTATACTGTGTTCATTGTTTCTGGAAGTTAATACTGAGCCTTGAAAACAGGCTTAGAGTTGGACGTTCTTAAAACCCAAGAAAAATCATTCAGGCAACTTAAGAGGCTGCAGCCTAGCTAGAAAACATAAGAGAAAACAAAAGCGGGGAGTTTATGGTTCAGATTAGCTTTGGGTTCACTGAAACAAAATGAGAGATTACACACAAAAAATTGCAGTGGAAGCAGATTTTAAAACCTTCCTCAAGTGAACTTTATTTTCCCAACATTAGTGTTGTTTCTGAAAAGTATAAAATAACACTCTTAGTGTGTTATGTATACATAAGAACTGTAATGAGGTAACAGAATTTTTTGAAAATATGAATACATGCAGGCTCTCTCAATAGCACCCTTGGCTCTCTTAATTTTAAACATTAAGACAAAATCTGTGCTGTGTGCCAGATCTGTGGTTTCTACAAGAGATTCAAAATAAATACTAATTATCAGGTATTGCTATCTAATTCTGAATTTGTATCTGTCATAGAGAGTAGCTATGTTAAGATGAGGCTATTCTGCCTAATGCCAGCTGGAAAGATCCCTTCCTAGTTATCCATAGCAATCATCTGATAAAGATGTTATCCATTCAAGTCGTGTCTGACTCTTGGTGATTCTAAGGGCCATCTCCCCATCCTCCGATTTTGCAATGCTTGAGCTGTTATATGCTCTGGCTGGTGTCAGCTTTGATGGTGTTCTTGTTTTCTTTGGCAGCGTGGTTTCCTTTTACCAGTAACTCTTCCCAGCATAATTGCTTTCTCCAGTGAATTCCCCTGCATGACATGGCCAAAATAAGTGAGACATAGTTTTGTAATTTTTCCTTCTAGTGACATCTGGTGTTATGCGCTCCAGTACTTGCTTGTTGGTCAACTTTGCTATCCAAGGAATACACAGGAACCTTCTCCAGCAACACAGCTCAAGTGAATCCATTTTCTTCTTGTCTTGCTTTCACAATCATAGGTAGCTATGGGGAACACAATAGAGCAGACTAACCTATATTTGGTTGCCAAGCTGATGTCCTTGCTTTTCCATATTCGGTTCATTTTCATCATTGCTGTGTGACCCATCTGGTAACATAGTTATTTTCTAAAGTAGTATTACCAGATGAACTGTGATAAGAAAATATACATATTCCATTATGTCTTCCTCAAGGACTGTTATGACTCCCACCAAATTAATATTTTACATTTGAAAATGGCTGAAACACATAGTATTCTGATCATTCTGATTATTTTATAAATGTGACATAAGGCCATCCATCTCTACCTATGACAAAAGTCTTTTATAAAGTTTGGTAAGAAGAAATTGAGTTGTCTTTGTTTTTGATTTAATAATTATCCAAGAAAAATCTTAATATACTTCCATGTTGAAGAAGCTGGCAGACTATTCTTTAGACAGCTTTTTAACAATCTGAATAACTTTGCAGTATTAGAACCCACCCTGTCTTCCTGAAAATAAGACCTCGCCGGATAATAAGCCCAATCGGGCTTTTGAGCGCATGCACTAAAATAAGCTCTCCACCGAAACCGAAAATAAGCCCTCCCAAAAATATTGCAACACAGCAGCAGTCATGAGGTGACCACACACACCGCCTCCTCCACCTCAAAAATAATAAGACCTCCCTGAAAACAAGGCCAAGTGCTTATTTCGGGGGGTCAAAAGAAAATAAGACCCTGTCTTATTTTCAGGAAACACAGTAGTTACAGGTAGTCCTCAACTTACAACTGGCTCTAAATCTTCTTAAAGAGAAAGATTCCAAGCTGGAGGCATGCTTGTATTTCCAAGCAGGCATGGAGGCAAAAGTCCCCCTCTCCTCATTCCCACAGAGCTCTCACAGAGACAAAGAGAGAAGGAACCCAACCTCCATGCCTGTCTGAACTTCAGCAGCCAAAAACCAAGCACAGACTGAGCCTAAAATCATTCTCTCACTGCATCCTTGTTGACCTATTCCTTGTTCTGTTTCCATCCCTGTTGTTCTTGAAAGGCTGTCTATCAGGAAGGACTCTCCAAGTGTATGCAGAGCTGAGATTTCATCCTGGAAGACAGACATTTCACTCGCCAAGGGTTGCCTGCCAGGAGGGAATCTCAGCTGAGAGATCTCAGTTCACAAAGGGCAGCCCTTTCACTCTGTCTGCTCAAGGACTGCAATTAAATTGCAATCAGTGAGTGAATCACCCACATGGGCATCTCACTTAACTAACACTTAGCTCAACAACCAAGATTTCAATCCCAGTTGTGGTCATAATTGGGATTGAAATCTTGGAAACTACCTCTAAATGGACTCATGGTTGTATGTTTTTAAACTACACCAATAACTTTCATAACATTATAATAAGCAGAGGCCACAGATTATTTAAGCTAAACAAATCATGCCAAACCGGCACTATACCATTAATCTCTCCTCTGACAACCTAAAGAGCATTAACAATATGTATGCAAAATCAAAGGATATTTGCGTGAAAGCAGACAGATCATTTGCATGAAAAGTCTCAATTGTGGCAAGCCTGATCCCTGTAAGTGTAATTTTCACAACAACAATGCAAAGCTTTCTTCTGCAGTTTTTAAAACAAACCCTTCCAAGTCTAATATTGTCGATAAGTAATCTATATGCACAGAATGTGTTTATTTATTTAGCCAAACCACCCATCTTTTAACAATGATTTTTGGGTTGGCACAGCATCTGTTAAGCTCTGTATTTCAAGCCTTTAGGAAGAAAGATCTTTTTTTTAAATCGTTTTGCTGAAAGGTTACCCAACTGGTCAAAGCAGGAGTTAACAGAAGTTTAATCTAAGTGGAAGAAAATCTATCATAATTTAACCCCAATCTCTTTCAAAGAAGGGTTCTCCCAGAGAAATTTTAAATTACCAATTTCTTCATTTGTGACAACTGATTATGGCACATCTTGAACATCAATAACTACTTCCTATTCCAGATGTTTTCCCTGTAAATTGCTGGACATCCTTAAAAGTTTTGCAATTGACCAATAGAAATTTTCTCAATGTGCAGATTTTCTAAGTGCCCAAGATTTTTTGGGTATAGCACCCAGTGTGCTGATAACTACTGGGACTTCAAGGGCTGGTTTATGCCATAATCTTTCAACTTCAATTTTCAGATCTTGATTTTTTGTGATCTTCTCAATTCTTTCTTTTAGTCTTTTTGGATCAGAACCCCACTGGGGGGAGGTGAAGAAGAGGCAGCGTCTCATCAGACCCAGAGGGAGTTTAACAGGTCCCTAGTAGGTTGGAGATTTGCTCTCTGAATCGGAGTCGGGGCGGCGGCATGGCAACATGGCTGCACAAGAAGCTGCCTTCCAGACAAAGTTACTGAGCAGGAACAGGACAAGATGAAAGTCTGGTAAGAAGATCTAATTAACCCACAGTTATAAATCAGAACTTGGAAAAGGCAAAGAACCTTGAGAGTATAAATAATATTAATGGACAGATCTGGTTTTTGGCAAAAAGAACTAATTCTGCATTGTTGTCCTCAAAAATATATGGATGCCAAAATTCAACTCAAAGAGATTACTTTAATGCAAAGGGTTAAGGTATACTACAGCATTTAATGCATCTGTGTTACTAATATGCAAAAGCCCTGTAAATGCAAATTATACAATGTTCTTTCGGACTAGTTTTATGAACTCTGGTGTGTGTGTTCATTCACAGAAAAAGTGAACTATACTGGGCTTGTTCATGCAAAAGCTAGACAGTTATCTGTCAAGGATTAGTGATTTGGATTTTTGCCCTGAGAAGGGGTTGAATATGAAACACCAAGTCCCTTCCAACTCTTTGATTCATTCTTGTCCTGTATTGGCAAAGACTTGGAAGTTGCAAGGCACTCAACACTAAAAAAATAAAGAACCTTTTAACTGTACCCAACACTGGCATTCCAAGTCTCTTGACTTACACATAGTTATAAATAAAAATGTATGTCCAAATTAGAAATATACTTCTTAAATAATATTTACTGTTATTAGAACATAATGTTTTAAGAATATTCTTATTAAAAATTACTACAATAAATTGAACCACATAATTTATAATCAGAGAAAACTATTTTAGTATTTTTATGCAGAAAAATGTGCAGTGTAGAAAAATCAATTACAGTTTACATCACTGATTTAAACAGACGATAAGCTGACAGTTCCTTTTGTAAATTTCATGACTTCCAGTCATTTGCAGCTGCCACTACTGCATTAACAGGAAACAGAGAAAAAATCATGAAACTTCAGGGGACAGAATTAAAAATAAAATCAGATATAGGACAGTATTTGGAAAATGGGGTACACAGGCCAATCTATATATTATTAAAACTGTCGTGTCTGTAACCTTTAACTGGGTGAAATGGTACATCATAAAGCAACAGTTTCTGACCCAAACCATCTCAAAGGATAATTTACAGAACGTGTATAAAATATAGAATCCATGACTTTCATGGAATTGAAATTTTGCAGATTTTATAAAACATTTTATTAAATAAAAATTATTACAAAACAGCTTATTACATTATACAAATGTCAAAAGCTATTTTCTGTGATCAACTCATGTTTGACTGTTGTTCAGTTCAAGGCCAGCTGTTTCCAAGGCAGGCATATCTCTGAAAATATCTCCCTGAACGTTTAAGAACTTTTCCAGCGAAGGCAGTATTAGAAGTTCTGCCACTGCTGAAGGCATTGAGGAATCTGGTAAGGAAATATATTTGAAATAATGACAATGGGTCATGGATTGTCTAATCTTCTACAGTAATATTTTTTGCTTTACCACGAACTGTTCATCTCACTGTATAATAACAATTGGTTACAGACCATGAGCAAACACCCCATGACTATCTAGAAAAAAATTGTCATCCTAGCAGTTCAGTGCAAAACACAATAAAGCCTACTCGTATGAAAATAGTATTTTATTTATCTGATCTTCAACAACTGCAACATTAATTAAACAATTGTTTAATTAATTGTTGCTTAACTGCAATCCCAACCGAAATAAGCAATATCAATACTGGAATATTGCAATCATATTACGATCATTCCTTGAATTGAAAGAGTTAAGATGGATACTCTTTTTTGTTAGTATGGATAATCTTCAACTTTCAAATGTAATGGAGTTTCTCTATTATGGTATATGTTGCAACAGTTGTTAAATGAAATATTTTAACAACCCCCCCCCCCATATCCCAGCTCTTCCCAATATAATTGTTAAGCGAACATGCAGATTGAAAGTGGAGCATGGGGTGTCTCGGGGTGGGGGAGGCTCTTGGAGGTCCACCTGTTGTCCATCACCCTGGTGCCTACTCTCTGTCCCTCATCCCCAAGCCTCGGACTGCTCCCAAACCAGTTACGTAGTCATGCGAGAAAGCCTAAAGCAGAAGTGATTGGCACAAATAAGAAGTTACAGCCTGTAGGTCAAAGCCTATTTCACATCCGGCCCCCAAAGGACCTCCCCCCGACCTTCAGAATTTCCCCAGGCCATGACCTGCTCCCAAGCCAGCTACTCAGACACGCAAGAAAGCCTAAATCCCAAGAGGCCGAGGAGGCCTTGGAAGGAACTTGGGGTGGCCAGACAGGTACAAGCTGAGGCTTGGGGGTAGACAAGTGGGGGTGATAAATTGGGTGTGTGTATGTGTGTGTGCTACAGAATCCCTGCAGTCATTCATAAGGGGAAACAATGGCGAGGGCAATGCAATGACTATAACTTTGAAACTAGGTCATAAATACCTTTTGGAGATATCTGTCATAACCCTTGAGTGGTTTAAGTCAAAGATGGCATTTAATTTTTTTTATGCAAGGTGCAATGACAATAAAGTAAAGTACAGTATAGTACAGCACAGTAAAAGTAAAACTAAAGACTACCTGTATAAAATTTCATTAAAAACATACCATATTTTTCAGAGTATAAGACGTACCCTTTTCTCTCAAAAAAGAGGCTGAAAATCTGGATGCATCTTATACACTGAATACAGCATTTTTTGCCTCCCCAAACCCCACCCCCTTCACCAAAATGGCTGTGCATAGCCCCTAGGAAGCTTTTAGAGAGTTCCTGTGGGCTGGGGAGGGCAGAAATGAGCAGAAAACAACCTATTTTTTGCTCACACCACACCCCCGGTCCCCAGGAGCACTCTATAAGCTTCCTAAAGGCTATCCATGCCCCCCCCTTTTTTACGAAAAATGGGGCAGTTTTCGCGAAAAAGGGGCTACTTTTTTGCTTGTTTTTGCCCCCCTCAAGAGCACTTTGCAAGCCCCCTAAATGCTATTAATGCCTTTGGGGAGGGAGAATAGAGCCATTTTTGCGAAAAACAGGCCATTTTTGGGGTGTTTGCAGAGTTCAAAAACTTTTTTTTAATTTCTCTCTTCAAAGGCTTGGTGCATCTTATACTCCAGTGTGTCTTATACTCCGAAAAATATGGTAGGTAACCAGTGTTTTACCTAGCATATCCCACATCCAGTGCAGGTAATTTTTTTAACATTCTCCTAATCATGTTGCACTGCATTATTGATTGACAAACAGCAAGTGATCTTAATGCCTACTGACTCTCCCGATACAATAGTTACAGGTACATCATCATGGCCTTTGTATTATACACATGGGAATATCGAAAGCTTAAATGTATTTATTACTGGATTTACAACCTGGTTCTTAAAACATTTGATTACAACAAAAATCAGATAAAAATACAATATTAAAGAAAAACCTGTGCAAAATATTTATTTTACCAACAACATGAAAATCAATTGCTGTCTTGACATTTTGTATTCCACAACGTCTGAGCAACATAAGAAAATTCCCTTTGCTACAATAGGCAAGCTTCTGTCAACAAGGAAATATTCAGAAATATCTCTTCCATTAATCCAAGTAGCAGAGTTGAGAAATTTGTTTACTGCCAATTCCATAAATATGACTAATAGGCAACTGGCATCCAGTATAGAACTTTCAGTACAAACCCTGTGTTTCTACTGATCAGCAGCTGAAATTCCCAAATATTAGGGAATCTCTATTATCTATAATAGAGATTTCAGCTCTTTCTTTGCCAATACTTGTTCTTGTATTAATTTTAGCTTAAAATTAAATTCAGTCGTGTTCATAATCAAGGTGACACAACAATGAAGAATACAGATTCATTCCACAAAATTTTAAGAAAAAAAAACAATAAACCTTGTATCATCACGACATTAATGATCCCTTAGCAGTTTTTCACACGTTACCAATTAAGAGACAAGACAGAATCCCGAAGAACGCTATGTTAAAAAACAGTCTTTAACATAGTCTGCAAAATAGTTCCTTCAAGACACAAATGTCCAAAGCTGCTATGAAGTACTAGAGTTCTAGTAGAGTCATACTCCCCATATCTAGTTTTTAGATAGGTGGTTTACCAAAGTAATCAAACCTGTTTTTTTTTTCATACAATGCACTGTGATGTTGCAGTGGTGACTGCTTGCAATTTGGCTGCCTGAATTTTGGCAGTTCAAATCTCACCAAGCTCAAAGTTGACTCAGCCTTCCGTACTTCCAAGGCTGGTAAAATGGGAACCCAAATTGTTGGGGGCAATATGCTGACTCTGAAAACTGCTTAGAAAGAGCTGTAAAGCACTGTGAAATGGGATATATGTAAGTCTAAGTGCTATTATATCTGAGACTGATCCCCTTCTTAATTGCCCTTAATCTAATGAAACAGTTACAACTGGCTATGAAACTGGATTTTGGGCCATGTGGTGGACTTCTGTTGCATAATTGTTTTCTAAAGATAGTTAGAAATATGTACTCAAGAAGGAAATGTTCACAGGGCCAGGCCAGTCCGAATCTGATTTTATCCCAGAAATGTCAAAGGTCAAGTAAACAAGTAGCAGCTCATTTATTTGCATGCTCAGTAAGATTTTAAAAAATCCATAGGAATCCGACAGGCGATTTTCAAATGGTGCTTCCCAATATCAAAGATAACACTGAAGTGAATCAGATCAAACTTATTTGACAAAGAATAATGAGAAATGCTCTCTGTGACTTTTTTCAGGGCTGGCTCATCCCAATATCTTGATGGAGAAAGCATAAACAACATCAGAGGCCAATTTGAGGAAGATACAATGGCAGAAAAGAATGATTTTCTTCATTGCATCAATCTCAGAAAGAACTGAAAGACCCCCATTCTATATTCCAAATAATGTTCATGAAAATATCTAACCCATTGCCCATCTTCTGGTAAACTAAACAATGAGTACTGAACTCTGTTATTTGGAATGAGGCACTCAGGTGTAATAGTATCAACCATTTCAACAATTTCCAAATTTTACATAGATAAAATGGGACTGTTTCTAAATAAATTCAGAAGACTATCCAGTTCCATTAAGGCACCTAGGTTGGACCATTTTTATCAATCTATCATCTCAACAGAAGTATCAGAAGTTACCAGTCAAAATCTGACCAATGATTTGCTTGTGACAATGAAGTTGCAGAAAGTTCCTGCACTCTTAAGATCACAAGCACCAACCAAACTGAATACCAAATGTAAAGTTTCCTGCTTCCTGTACCAGATATCAGTTGAGACAAGTCCATGCGTAGCATCACAGGTATGCAATCCTCAGCCATTCCTGATTGTGCAACTTTGGTATGGAACTAAGTCCCTAAGGCAAGAAGTCTGGAATAATGAAGTGCCACATTAGAAACTACCACAGCTAACTCATGGTTTTCAGTAATAACAGTTTTCCCACACAATCCTGGTCATCCAAACACATCAGCAAGAACTGGTAAATTGGCAGACTGTCAGCTGGACTGTGCAGGAAGAAAGGTGTGGTTGCTATCTGTAGTTTGGAAATGCAGCTGCAGCCAGGCAAAAATGCTCCCTACCCCCATTTCTCCAAACATAGGCTCTCCTCTCAAAAGGCAGTAAACATTTACAGCCCCAGAAACTTGAGAGGAAATGGACTCATCCACTCATTTCCCCGTCTCACAATTTATTCACCCTGGTGTTGCAGGTGTCTACCTGCCTGAACCACATTCTGGTGTTTTTAGAAAGATGTTGACCTCCACAGGTAGCCTTATCTATCCCTGGCCTTTAGCCTACAAAGGTTTGGGTATATAAAAGAGAAAGAAGACAACAAACAGAGGAGGAAGTAGGAAGCAACATCTGGAATGTACAACTATTACAAGCAAGGGAGCTATGGGTGAACTGTCAGTAAGCAGCCTACCATGGTGTGAATCCTGCCTACAAAATTTGGCCTGGTGACAGCCAGAAGAGGAGCAGTCACGATGCAGCAGTACCTAATCCCAACTAGTGGAAACTAGTGAAAGAACCTTTGGAGAGAGGCAAAGGTTGCTTGCTTTACAAACTATAAAAATTGTATTTGTTATAAAGACTAACCATCAAAGACTTATTTATGTAACTACATCAATTTGCAAGGCTTAGGAAGATGATGTTAACTCGGCAACAACAAAGGTGTATTTTGTATGTTTCTTTGTTACACTGTGGCAGTCCTTGGAAAATAAGAGAACCCTCAACAAGGTTCTTCAAGTCAATGTGATAAAGAGTTTTTATATACCTCAACTATGTCATTTCCTTGCCTACAAGTTCTGCCCTGCTGCAATATGGAGTGACCCTAAGACAGAACTAGTAGGCTCCACCTGTTTAAAGCAACAATATGTGCTTTACTTTTAGACTTTTATTACTAATGTAGTGTGTTGTAATATTAATTTGAGCTGGGGAGGTACTGGAAACAGATGGATGGCAAAATCTTCTTGAATACTTCCTGAAATAAAATTTAGGATACAGGCAACAGAGGTTTGTGATGGTTACAAGTGATTTTGAAGAGCAACAGCTGCTCTAGTAGTATAAGTTAATCAGGCCACGGCATTTATTGTGCATTGTTTTTCTCTACTGGCATTGTATGATTTCAAGCTTGTAATTTCCCTTGAGGACCCTTCATTATTAATGAATTTTAGAGTAGAGTCTTGGAACAGGAATTTGCATTAGCATACCTTTTTTGCAGCTTACGTGGATTTTTGCTGTTTTACAGCAATAATATTGGTAAAAAGAGAAGGGCTACTGGGGCACATGCTTCAGAACGATCCATTTTAAAGGTTCTATGTTCCAGAAGGTTAGGTCTTCTATGGTTTAATAAAGCAAAATAATTGTTCAACATAATGCTGCCTATAATCCATGATGAAGAAACAATGTTACTACGATAGCCATCACACCTATAATTAAGTCTATCAATCAGCAGTAAATGCCATATCTTCCTTAGAAAACTAGGCTTCACTTAGATAGCTGCTAGTTAGCTTCAAACATCACAAATCATATTGTGATGAGTTATACTGAGGGAAAAAAATAAGAGACAGATAAGCAGCACCTAGGGCTGAATTTAGTCAAACTCTGTAAGCTAATATTGATACAACCTGATAAAAAAGAGTGTCTATAGAGTAAGCCTGTGTACAAGAATATTGCATGACTCAAACTCATTCTCTAAAAATCTTGCTGCAGAAATAAATAACTTTAAGAAAACTCCTGATCAGTCTCAGAGCAGATTAAATTCCCTCGCATCTTAAATTATGACTAAATCTATTGGAGCGTTCTCAGGTCCTTCTTTGACCTTTGAGGGAAGCTACCATATAGTATATACAGAACACAACATTTTGTGTGTTACAGTTTGTAGAAACAGAATACCAACTCCGTTATATATCAGCTTTAACCTATTAGTTGTGGTTAAGCAGCAAGTTAACATTCAGCATTTAAAAATTATCTTGTATTGCTCTAAAATAGATTCCAAATGTTTAATAGCAAGGCTTCTTGCGATATACCAAGAGAATTACAAAGGAGAAAAGATACATTGAAATTACACTGACAAAATACAGGCAGTTGTTTAAAATGGAAAAAAGAAAAAGTACAATGACATTTTAGAAATACTGAATATTACTTTTTTAACAACTGACTACACATATGTATTGTTTGCAATCCTATAATAATTAGTAAGTAACTAGTATGTGACACTAGCATGACAAGAGGAGAGTTTTAACCATTCTTGTAAATGTATATATTGCAAAAAGATTCACACGTGCATTATAGTTAGAAAAAGAAAAAAACATGTAATGGTATTGTACAATTATTTATTTTACATACCTATCTGCACAAACAGATTCTAGGAAGTCTGCAGCATATATTATAATAAAAATAATACAATACCATAATATAATATTTAAAATGTAAATGTTTAAAATGTAATGTTAAAATTTAATATGTCTATATCCCTTCCCTAGTTGTTTATCAAGCAAAAAATGTAGGAATCTAGGCCACAAGTGACAAAGCTAAAGTCATAGAAAACATTGTTCACAAGGTCTGTTCTGGTCCTTGAGAAACAAGGTCTATTCAAGGTTTGTTCCTCAAGATCAAAAGGGACCAAAACCTACCAAATAATACCATGAAGTTAACCTGTATCATTTCAAGATATTTTGTCCACTTGACTTCAGACTTTAAGCAAATAAAAGTATTCAAAATATGTTTAGCCAGGCAATCATAGCTTATATTAATTTGTTCTAGCTTTCTAAAAGGATCTGGAATACTTTAAATAGCCAACACAGGTAGTCCTCGACTAATCACCACAACTAAGCCTAGTTTCTGTTGTTAAGCAAGACAGTCATTAAGTGAGTTTCCCCCATTTTATGACCTCACGGCTGTTAAGTGAATCACAGTAGTTGTTAAGTTAGTAACATGGTTGTTAAGTGAATCTGGCTTCCCCACTGATTTTGCTTTTCAGGTCACAAAAGGTGATCACATTCACAAACCCGGGACGCTACAACCATCATACACAAGCCAGTTGCCAGGAGTTCAAATTTTGATCGCATTACCGTAAGGATGCTGCACTGGCTGCATGAGTGAAAAAGTGATCATGTCACATTTTCAGTGCCATTGTAATTTCGATCAGTTACTAAATGAATGATTGCAAGTAAAAACTACCTGTATCTGGGTGAAGTTCCACAGAGAGAATAAGAACGCAGAAGTGATTTTGCTTTTCTGTCCTTATTGCCACAGATAACTCTCGATCTTGAGCTTGCATCCAAGTCCAATCATATTCACCTCTGGTTTTCCACCAATAATACTTCAGGGTTGGTAAACCTGCATCAGGGTTGTGTTTGGCTTCAGGGGGCCCGGGTTGGCATGGCCCGGGTGGGCGTGGCCAGTTAGATGTAACTTGTGTCACGGTTGCCTGTGGCGGCCCCAGCACTCTACCAGAGAAAATGGACTCTCAAGCTCCATTTTCACTAGCAGAGGCCAGGGCGGCCCCATGGGCCAGATCTAAGCACCCCACCAGTCCCGTGAGCCTTGAGTTTGACCTCCCTGTTCTACACAGACCTCTTTAGAATACAGAGTTCCAAAGACTAACCAGATTTTTAACAGAACTACTTTCCCTTTTAAAAAAAAGTATTGTTGGGTACCCCAACAAACCCCAAACAGCACCAAGAATATTCTAAATGCACCCGATGGGGCAGACCTTCTTAATCAGATCTTCATCCTTGCAGATAGTTGTCAGTGGTTCTATTTAAGGCCAACACCCTGAGAATGTGATCTGTCTATGACAAGGGACTAATGAAATGTCCCCCAGAATGGTCTCTCAGCTGCTAAATCCTATTACAGTAATAGCACTTATATACCTCAGTGCTTTACAGCCCTCTCTAGGTGGTTTATAGCCTATTGCCCCCAATAATCTGGATCCTTATTTTACCCACCTCGGAAGGATGGAAGGTTGAGTCAACCTTGAGCCAGTTGTGATAAATTCACTCAGATTTTTAGTACTAGGTGATCTTAACTTCCAATCTTGGGATCAAAGCTGATTTGGGGATTTATGTTTGCCATGACAAGCGAGGTTTTTTCCCCAGGCTCACTGCTGCACTCTCACGTAGTTGACCATGAGCAGAGAAGACATGATTTGTTTCCAGGGGGAGCCTTGGCTTAAAAGGTTCCAGATAATCTGCTTCCTCCAAAGAAGAGTTTTCCTAACCATCCTCAGAAAGGGAAGACTGGATACTGACTGAGACTTCTTTTCAGGAATGGGCATGCTATCTCTTTAAGACAAGTGGTTTTAACCTTCCTCTAAGAAAGCATTACTAGTCTCCATGATTTAATCAACAGACACATATCAGGCTTCGGAAAGGAGCAGATAGTGCATACATTCAATGCCAAGTAGGAAAACATATAAGATTGGAACAAATTTCAGCAATATTATCAATTAAATGTTACCCCAATCTCCCACAATGCTCTTTTGGCAGTCCTTGTCAATTCTCACCTCTTATGTTTAAATAAAATTTCTGATAGCTACAATGCTATCTACCAGCAAAATATTTGGACTGTAAGCCATATAATTCTACAAGTAGTCCTTGACGTAAGAACATAATGATTATTATATGATAATTATGCTCCTAAATTGTGCTAGCCATTAAGCAAGACACCATATGACCATGCCTGATTTCATTACCTTTTTTGCAATAGCCATTAAACAATGAAGTGGTAACTAGGTGGTAACTAAGCAAATCCATTATCGTTAAATAACTGGTTGTAGATCAAGGACATTCCATATTGAAATTCCTGACAGCAAGATCTGTACAATAGTAGAAAGTATATATAAAGCTTTTCCAGCCCTGGAGATTTTTAAGAAAAGAACTTCCCTTTTTGTGCCTTGAATATAAACTATATTTAAAATATTCTGATTTTTTTTAAAAAAAAAAACACAGTAGATTTCTATAAGCATTTACTGTAACTGCCCAATACTTTTAAACTACCTACATCCTTCTTATATCCTTAAAAGCTTTAAATTTATAGAATATCAGTATATGTACCATCTAAATATAGTATTAACTGAGAAATCACATGAAAGTGCAGGATGATGAGGAACAAAGGAATTAAGATATAATAACGGTAATAATTGAAATTATTACAGCGAATGACCAGAAAATCGCAAAAAAAAGTGGATTTTTTTTACACATAAGCATTTTATTGACTATTCATCTAATCATTAGCAAACTAAGAATTGCTCCTGCCCTGCCACAAAACTCTTGCAAACAGCAAAAGAGATTATTATTTCTTCAACCAATGATATATTACAAATTATTAGCTGATACAACTGCACAAACGGATTGGTATTTTATACAGATACACATAAAAATATTAACTTTCTGGTGAATATGTATATATGGTGTTCTCTGGCTATTTCAGATTTTTAAAAAGGGGGCCAAGCTGTTTTCTTTTAGCAGTCAGAACAGAATGCAGATTTGCTAAGAGTTTAAATTATTGGTAACTTTTCAGAATGTATTGTCATACCACCTTTAACTATCATCTCATTGATACATTATTATGACTGAGTCTTCTTCCATACGTTGCAGAATTAATGCATTTCTTCAGATTGCAGAAATTATTCTGGATATTCCAACACCATTATATCAATGCATCTCTTACAGAACACTTTATCCTGTATACTGTCATGATAGTTAATTATATTTTATTGGATAACGTGCAAAATCAGTCTTCAGAAGACAAGGTTCTATTTTTGTCATTTATATGTGAACATAGTTTTCCAAGTGCTATGGTTTCCTTATCACCACTGTTCTACAGATTAAACTTGCTTATCTCTGTAATGAAAACACCTCATAGAGATAATATTAACAGCAAAAGGACTCTAAGTCATATGCTTACTTGGTGAACAAATGTCAGTACTAGAGCTTCCTTTCCACAACTCCACAAAGAGAAGGGTGGAAGAGTTCCCCAGAGAACTGAAGATTAACTGAAGATAGTTCACCTATCACAAAATAAGTTCATCAATGCAAATTTGTACATTTGTACATTTATTAAATACTTACAAATATAACAGCCAAAATGGTAGGAGCTAATCCTGGATTAGTTTTGAAACAAGTATAGAGAAGGAGGGAGATAATGGAAGAGAAGAATAGAGAAGATAGGACCCTTAATTATGCAAAGAAACTACTGTGTGTTTCCTATACCTACTTCAGATGCAAGAGCATTGGAACTAATTGACATATTTGTATACTTCTGGAATTAAAGAAAGCCACATAGGAATTGAAAAGTACAACCAGGTGAAGTTACCAGGGAGGGAGGGAGGGAGGGAGGGAGGGAGGGAGGGAGGGAGAAGGAAGGAAGGAAGGAAGGAAGGAAGGAAGGAAGGAAGGAAGGAAGGAAGGAAGGAAGGAAGGAAGGAAGGAAGGAAGTTCTATCCACAGATTCCATGTTTACATCTGTTATGCTCCATCCAATCATATAAGTAACCACAACTGGGAGCAGCAACTCCATCACTAAGCACTGCAATAGCTAAGTGGCAAATCATGTGACAGTAACAGTATCATAACTTTGAACAGTCATTTAAAAAGGCAGTTGGTAAGTGACAACTATTTGTATCCAGGTTTATTTTATACAGATCACAAGTTTCTATGTTTTCATTTTTAAAGCATTTATACCGAATTGCTAATGTAAGATTTATAGTCATAAAAAGAAAGTTTGCAAAAGAAATTCAATTAAATGTTATTGCATTAAATGTGTAACTAAAAAAATACTATTTAATCTAGTAGGCAGCTATAAGAAGATGGAATAGTATGTGCAAATATTCATGTCCTAGAAAAGTAATGTATGTGAAACACACTAGCCCTTCAGGCATTCATCCAATTCAATCACAGTTACTGATTGTGCTGACATATGTTCTTACATTCACAAGCTATCACAACCTCAGCTCCCCTTCATCCTTTCCATATCAATGTCTGGGAGTTGGAGGAAAGCAGGAATCGGTTATACGTGCGTGGGATTATCATCACACTTTGAGGTCCTGAAGTTAAAGGATTTCATTGGGACTGGTGGTGACTCAGGACAAGTTTATCTACTATAAGCAGTCCCTAAATTGTTTAAAAATAGTTCTTACACTTAGAGACAAATATTTAAAAGGGACCATGGAAGTATCCCTACAAAATCAAGTCAGCAACATTAAAATCATTTAACTGTAAGTATGTTATTGTTAGGCAGGGAGGGAAAGAGGGAGTTTTGGGCCAAAGTTTTCATATTTATCCTACAACATTGAGAGAGTCACAAGTAAACTGCCCAGCTGCCCTTCAAAGTGTAAAAAAATAATTTTATTTTCTACAGGGCAATGCTTATCTTTCAGTGAATTGTATTACATGCCAATGGCCTATGTTTTACTCTAAACAGAAACATCTGGAATTCAACGATGCTGCATTTATTCATTGCTAAATCTAGCATCAGAGCAAAAATTGTTAAAACAGCCTTTCTCAATGTTGAAACACAGCTCTCTGTTCTTTATCCGTTGTTTTTCCATAAGGAGAAAGCTCCCATAGCCTGTTTCCTCTCATTTTTGGAACTAATGTACTCCACACCATGATGCAAAAACTGAGACCGTTTAACTCAAAAGCTGGAAGCTCAACATTCCAAAGTCATTAAGTCAGTCACATCCTAATCAGGGCAACGGGCCTGGGTAGGAGCCCTTGGGAGAAAAATAAAACAAAAACAAATCTGAAATGGATGAGGGAGATTTTTTTTAATCAGGTATCAGCAGATTAGAAAAACACCAGCAGAATATTCCTGTGCGTTTCATGAGGATTGAGACTCACATAGTTGCCCTTTGTTGTATTCAATAAGCATGGTCTATTTCTTTCCTTTGTGATAAAGCATCTATGCTAATCATCCATGAAGACTAAAATAAAACGTATCTGGTACATCTTGCTACTGAAAACAGTACAGCACATTCTTTTTTGTCAAGCAATTACAGAGGAGACTGCCTCTGTAAGACAGCACTCCTCACATGCTGCTTAACAGTCATGTGCTCAAAATTGCTGATGTTCCACAACTCAGATTTCGAAGAATTCACTCTGAATAGTTTAGCAAAAGCAATATCCACAAATCTGTATTGTATTAGAAATTGGCGACACGAGATATCAAAAGTAGCTCTAAAGCCATTTTCAATTTCAATTTCAATTAAGAACTCAAAGACTCTGATTTGACTCAGATTCAAATTTTCCTCAGCCATTCCTCCTTTTAAAATTGTCCTCTGTGTGTTAATGGAGACAGTTATAGCCATAGCAGCATGTGTTCTTTCCTTTAGCAGCTTAGCTGACACCAAATTCTAAGACCACACATCTCCACCAATGAAATGCCATTTGAAGGCCATGGGACATAAGCAGTATCTTGCCGTTTAGTGCAACAAAGCTTTCTTGTGATTTCTAAACTCAAATGTTAACATTTTAATTTTCTTTCTAAGCAACTGGTTGTATGGTTTCAAATGTGTACCTAAAATTGGTATCAACTGGTCCAATGGCAAATAACAGTGGTGAAGAAGAAATTCAATTGTGGACTGAATTAGGTCTATTAACATTACAAAGAAGTTTAAATATATAGTTGCCAAGCATGTTTTATCTATAACAGAAATACAGCTGCATTTAGCTATTAGAATCTTCAAACCAGCCATAAACTAAGGGAGCAATTACAAAAGGGGAGAAGGAGAAGCACAGAACTACACAAAGGGATGCTGAATGACACTGTACAAATTGGTTCATGATGCATGCAAAGGTAAATAGAAAGACACAAACGTAACTACACAAGGTATATAAAGTAACAGAATGCAGCAACTGCTTGATTTCTTAGCTACATCCAGTATTTATTGCATTTTGATTAGCCATTTAAAAATGTAAGCAAGCATAACTAATCAAGGATTCTGTTCTAAATAGCTGAGTATTATACAGTGATTATTTATCCCTCATGCCTATATTTCATCATTTTTCAAGAAGCGTGAGACAGCATATATTTGGTGAGCTTGATTTCCTTACAGCCATCTTGCAAAGCAAGGTATTCATTTATTTTTAATTTAGACTTATAAGGGATATGTCATGGAGCAGCCAAAACTGCCCAGGAATATAATGGCTAAACATATTTTTAAACCTAATTTAGCACGATTCAATTCACTATGTTGTCCCTAATACTATACTGATTCCTAGTATGTCTGCCACATTTATTTATTTATTTATTTATTTATTTATTTATTTATTTATTTATTTGTCTTGTATGCCGCCCACTCCCGGAGGACTCCGGGCGGCTCACAAAAGACAAGGGAAAGGGGGGAACAAGACAAAGACAACATATTAAAAACAAAACCAACATTCACAATTTCTATGGAGGTAGATGCTTCTCAGCTCCCCCCAGCCTGCTGGAACAGCCAGGACTTGGTGGCTTTGCGGAAGGCCGGGAGGGTAGTAAGGATCCGGATCTCAACAGGGAGCTCGTTCCAGAGGGCCGGAGCTGCAACAGAGAAGGCTCTCCCCCGGGGAATCGCCAGCCGACATTGGCTGGCAGATGGAATCCGGAGGAGACCCAACCTGTGCGATCTAATTGGTCTGAGAGAGGTAATCGGCAGGAGGCAGTCTCTCAGGTACCCAGGTCCGATGCCATGTAGGGCTTTATAGGTAGCGACCAGCACCTTGAAGCGGATTCGGAGACTAATAGGTAGCCAGTGCAGCTCGCGGAGGATAGGTGTAACATGGGTGTACCTTGGTGCATCCACAATCGCGCGCGCGGCTGCATTCTGGACTAATTGGAGTCTTCGAACACTCTTCAAGGGCAGCCCCATGTAGAGCGCATTACAATAATCCAGTCTTGGGGTCACAAGGGCGTGAGTGACTGTCTGAAGGGCCTCCCGATCCAGGTAGGGTCGCAATTGGTGCACCAGGCGAACCTGGGCAAAGGTCCCCCTGGTCACAGCCGACAGATGGTGTTCTAGAGTCAGCTGTGGGTCCAGGAGGACTCCCAAATTGCGAACCCTCTCTGAGGGGCGTATAATTTCGCCCTCCAGCCTGAGAGATGGAACAGTTGGACAATCTTTGGGAGGGAACATCAGAAGCCGCTCGGTCTTGTCTGGATTGAGTGCCAACTTGTTTGCTCCCATCCAGACTCTAACAGCCTCCAGGCACTGGCACATCACTTCTACTGCTTCGCTGAGTTGGCACGGGGCAGACAGATACAGCTGCGTATCGTCTGCATATTGGTGATACTTAATCCCGTGCCGGCGTATGATCTCACCCAGCGGCTTCATGTAGATGTTAAATAGGAGGGGGGACAGGACCGAACCCTGCGGCACCCCATACTTGAGGGGCCTTGGGGTCGATCTCTGCCCTCCGACCAACACCGACTGCGACCTGTCCGAGAGGTAGGAGGAGAACCACCGCAAAACGGTGCCTCCCACCCCCACCTCTCGCAACTGTCGCAGAAGGATACCATGGTCGATGGTATCGAAGGCCGCTGAGAGGTCAAGAAGCACAAGGATAGATAGGGTGACCCCTATCCCTGGCCCGCCAGAGATCATTGATCAGCATGACCAAAGCAGTTTCCGTGCTGTAACCAGGCCTGAAACCCGACTGAAAAGAGTCTAGATAATCGGCTTCATCCAAGGACCTTCGGAGTTGCGAGGCCACCACTTTCTCAACAACCTTCCCTACAATGGGAAGGTTGGAGACTGGACGATAGTTGCTCAAGGTGGCTGGGTCCAAAGACGATTTCTTCAGGAGGGGTCTCACCACCGCATCCTTTGGGAGGGGTGGGAAGATTCCCTCCCAGAGAGAGGTGTTCACAATCGTCTGGATCCAGCCGAGTGTCACCTCCCTGCTGGTCGAGACCAGCCAGGAGGGACACGGGTCCAGTATACAAGTGGAGGCACTCACCGCTCCCATGGCCTTGTCCACTTCATCAGGAGAAACACATGACTACTGTATTCTGTTATGAATATATTGCCAATGGTTTTTTTGGATTAGATTATGGTGTTCAAATATGCCTACCAATTCTAGGACAATTATTACTGAGTGTTATAACATCTGATCTGTGTTTAACATTACTAAATTGCTTCTAGCTATAGAATATAGCGACAGTCCAAAAGTTTTTTGCATTTTTTCCAGCATTACATAGAGCAATTACAAATTCTAGCTGATCACTGTCCAAATCTCTGGAAAGTAATAAATAGTATCTTTTTTTTTTTAATGTAACAATAACCTGGAAGCTAGCCATACAGCGCGGAAGGGAGAGCCCTTCCTGATTTTTTATTCTCTTGTGTAGTTTAAAATAAAGGGGAAAATCTAAAGGTTTTTAATTGCAGTTGGGAGGGCAAGATTGCATTAATTATTTCATACATACATACGTATACATTATATACATCAAATGCATAACATAGATAGATTGAGAAGTGGAAGATAAAGTCGCAAAAAGGAAATTATTAAATGTATTATAAAATAGGTTGCAGTATTAGGCAAGCGGGTATTCCAAGCAAATCTTGCAAACAGCACAGGCATCTGCAGCCATTTATACCTCTACCAAATTGTTTTTATATGAAAAAAAAAAACTATGTGTGTTTCTATCTAGTAGACATATAACCCAAAAAGCAGAACTTGCAAAATAAATCATTTCTGGAGAGTTAAAGGGCAATCTAATTCTGCAGAAACATTTTAACAGTATTTGAAATGCCATTATTAGGATTTCATTTCGCAATTGTGGCTACAAACAGCTTAGTAGCAGTTATCAGATTAATACTTAACTCCTACAGTACGCAACACAGAAATTTCCATTACCAGAATGTCCGAGTACAAGTATACTCTGTAACCAACATTAATTATCTAGTTAGAGCATATATTTTTTTAATTATGTGTCATCAGGTTGTTGTTTATTCTTAGCAGTCATATACAGTAGGTAGTTTTTCTCCATGACAATCTGTCCCTAACTAGGTCTTTCAGGTATTCCAATGGGGTGCTTATCACCACTGTTAATTGAGTTCATCTACCTTGCTGCTGGCCAACAATGTTCAAAATAACTTCATGCCTTAAAATTTAATCTAACACACAATTAAGCTATAAATCTTACTGACAATTTTAAGATCATAGTTTAAAGTACAGATTAGTACCACAGTCAAAATTTAGGTTTATCTATTCCCAGATTATACAGGTTTTATATTTAAATTAGAACAGATATTGATAAAATACACTGAATATAAATAATAATAACAGATTACTTTATTTACAATTGATATTGTGCTCTTGATAGTCAATTCTAGTTAAAGTTTAATAGCAATGCTTAGGTTTTTTCAGCATATACAATATAATCAATTATTTACTATTAATGATACATTAGAAGCTATACTTCCACAATATTTTAAAGTCCTTGGGTTATGCATTTATATTACTTGAATATTCTTTAATGTCTTTTAAAGTTGCTTCTTGCATTTGTTTATATATTTTAATGCGTTCAATAAAAATGAATTCTGTCAAAACATATTGATCCATCAGTTGAAATACAAGTACATTTTTCAAAGTACCAATACCATGTTTCCCTGAAAATAAGACAGGGTGCCCGAAATAAGCACTTGGCCTTATTTTCGGGGAGGTCTTATTATTTTTGAGGTGCAGGAGGCAATGAGTGTGGTCACCTCATGGCTGATGCTGTGTTGCAATATTTTGGGGGAGGTCTTATTTTTGGGAAAACAGGGTAATATAATATATAAGGATTTGCAATTTCGCTCTTCTGCATACAATACTTTTCACACTCAAAACACATGACTTGGAAAGGACTTTGACAGTCATTCAGTCAAGCCTCTTGTTCAGTGCTTTGCTTCATTCAGTGCCATATTCAACAAGCAGTATAAGCATCAGAAAACATTTTGAAAAGAGAACTGAGTGTCAGAACAGTCACTAACTGTATCAATAAAAGTTGCTTAAAATGAGGAAATGAAATGGGCATAAACAGTGTTTACAAAAAATTATAAGAGCAACCCTGCTATTGATAAGTATAGAAAAGGAAGTGGGGAAAACTGAGCCATGAAGGGTATGAGCATGTAAATAAAGGCTACATTATTTGAGCACTGAAATAACAATAAATATTTGCCTAAAAAATAAAAATCAAAAAGGTTACAAGCAAAAAAATTTTTTTATAGAAAATTGGCTGAAAAAATTAAACTATATACGTTAGATTACACAGCTACAAAATGTTTTCGCAGCCTGCCCTAGACTACTGTAGTCCACTAAATACATTTAGTATAGCCAATTCCTGTTATGTACTAGATTCAATGTTGACTTGGATAACATAAATTATCGAAATAATAATAATAAAAGAAGGAGCACAACAACTATTAACTGATGTGAAAGACTATTTTTTTTGGACTGTCTTAGAGACTGCAGGCATGTTATCCCTGGCATGATACCACTCTATCAATCAAGGAGTTATCAGTGATTGCTATGATACAAAGTTGAAAAATACCTTGATCAACAATCCTTTTTATAATACAATGCACAAACTCCACATTACAAATCTCACATAACTTCAAATCAGATTTTATCTCTTTCTGATTTCAATACCTCTGCCTTTCAGGCATAAATTGCTAATAAGGTTTTTATTTTAGGGTCACCAAAATACATCATTTCTTAAGTCATCTGTTTCCATTTACTGAAATGAGAAAAACAGCAGAGAACCAAAGAACTCTTTAAATCCTCTTTGGATTTAAAAGGAAGAGTGGAATTTAACTAGCTAACAAGCTTTAGATATTTTCTCCAGCAGAGTTTTGCTCTTTGTACAAAATTACATGCACTTATATAACCCAGTGTGTTTAAAAAAAAATATGGGCATGGAACAACAACATTTATTTGTTTATCAAATAACTCCGATACAGTTCTGACCAGAACAAGGGCACTCCTCTGTAGCCAGGAGTAACTTTTTTTGGTCTTGGATGAAGTTGCTCTACTCCAGAAAGAATGGGGTCTGTGGGTAACCTGGGGGTCTTCTTGGACTCATGGGTCCTGCTCAAACAGCAGGCATAGCCATGGCTAGGAGGGGCTTTAGTCAACTTCATGTTTTATACCAGTTATGCCCTTTCCTGGATAGGGAGGTTCTCCACTTGGTTATTTGTGCCCTGGCCATCTCCCATTGGATTATTGTTTGTATTCTGTAACTACCCTAGAATAGTATTGGAAGATTCAGCTGGTGCAGAATGCAACCAAACAAGCAATGTTGGGTGGCTAAAGAAACATAGTTGTGGGTCTGGCTGGTTCCCAAAAGTCCACCCTTTTAAGTCTTTTAATTAATTTTAACAGCATTCAATTATCTTTGCTTCCTTTTAATTTTTATATACTATTTATTTTTTATTGCATTTTTTAAATATTTTAATGTTTTGTTGTGCACTGCCTAGAGTCGCTCTCCAAGGGAAATTGACAGTTCAAAATGGGAAATATAAATAAATAAATAAAATAAAAGGAATGAAATTGACAGTTCAAAATGGGAAATATAAATAAATAAAATAAATAAAAGGAATGAAACCACATTCAGCTTTCCTTCTCTTTTGTCTGTCTCCTTGGAATTATTTGATGTAGTACTTATTGGCTGCTTATCTTTTAATCTCTTGCTCTTATTCTTGTGGAATTCAACAAGTACATTCAAACCAGTAAAGCCTTACGTGCTTGGTGATCCCCCAACCTCTCTTTCTTTAAAAATACAGAAGTGGACAATATCAATTTACCTGTGAAAATTTGTAGGGGAAAATGAGAGACGTGATTTCATGTCTAAAAAGTCAAGTACAAAGAAGGGAAGGGGAAGAGCAATTGAGTGTGCTTTCTGAAATCTAGCTAGAAAAAACCTTGAAAATTGAAAACAAACTGCAAGCTTTCAGGTCAAAAAAGCATTTGACATCTATCATCTTACCATTTCTATTGTACACATAAGCCTGCAGCAACGTATTATATATGTATTATAAAATTTATATCCAGACTCTAGCTAGCTTTCAATATGTAAAATCATCTATTTAAAGTTAAAACAATTACCTTTTAAAGTAAATATTAAAAGTAACATTAAAACTATAACTAGTGTAAAAATAACAGCAATCCATCACTGTAGCATACACACAGTAAAACTGCACTTTCTTCCCTTCTTACACACAGTATTCTAAAACTGTCTCGTTGGTCACAGAAACTTTTACAATATCTAGATACTTGAAATAGAGGGAATTTTTAAATATGTAAACGCTTGTTCGCATTTTCTTCTAATAAAAGTGTCAACACCAATTTTATTTTTAGAGTTCAGAATAGGAAAAGTACTCAATCTCATTTGAACACTCAATAGGCCTACAAACTCTAAAGCCACTTCTAAGTATATGTGGGGCAGAACATGTAGCTAGATGTATTAATATATGAACCTGGTGGTATTCTTCTAATAAGCTTGCCTGTTTTCTTCCAGGCATTGAAGATGGTTGAAGGTTTTTTTTGCAGTAGACAGTCAAATATGATGGCATGCAAGTGTTTTGAATCAAAACAAGATATTATATTTATATTCAGCTACATGTTAAATATTAATGAATCGTACTGCAGTGCTATAGCAATTTTAGAGTTAGGTGTACATGTATACCTATCTTTTAAGTTCAGACAGATATGGATATTCTATATGCTATAGTGTTTAAAGCACATTAAGTTGATACTTTCAACTTTATTTTATTTATATATACATCTACAAGTTGTCTTCTCCAAAGATTCTAGGCAGCTCCCAGTAAAAGATTAAAATATGTTGCACATTAAAACTATACTTGCATAATATGAAATGTGTTATGTGATCTCTGAATAAAAATAAGTAATGTATCTTCAGTACAGTTGCTTCCAATTATATTGCAACTATAGCAATTATATCAGCTAATCAATTCAGAGTATAAAATATTACAGCAATCATCATCAAATTACTTTTATGTTGTCAGCATACTGTTTACAGAGAGGAAATAATATGCAAAGTTACCTAACACTAGCAAAAAGGGTTGGCTGTTCGATTCCCCCCCCCAAAAAAAAAATTATATATCTTTTGAACCCTAATAAATAAGGGAATCCAAAAGGATCTTAATTTTGATTCACAACACTTAACTGAACCAAAGTGTCATTGCTGTTCATTTACATGCTATATGCTTCTCATGTAATTATGGGCACCTCTAGTTTTGAAGAGAGCAATGATGGATTTGCAATATGAATAATTCTTCTACAGATTTTCATGCAGTGTCACAACATTGTACAGATACAAAAGGGTGGAGTTGGCAACCTGTTATCATGATGCATATTTTGTGATTTTGATATGAGCATGGCTAGTTACAGTTCCCTGTTTGTGTAGCTTTGGATCCTTATTTGTGTAATCCTATTTTCAACAATCTAACGAATAAAGATGAAAATATACATCTTATTCAGTTGACTTCAAATGAAATGTTGGTCCTACCTGAGATGTTGCTTCTCAGTGGGTTGCAGAGGGTCCAGGAATGAGATTATCATGTCCTGATCTGCCCAGAGACTGAGTCATAAATTGAAACCACGCCTCCTTGACTCTCTCCTTGGCTCCAGTTTCGATGAGGTCGCAGCTGAGTAGAAATGACCTGGTAGAAGAAAAGCCACCCCCCTTCGGGTCCTAACTATGGACCTACTATATATAGGGTGGGTTTGAACCCTTCTGCAATCCACTGAGAAGCAACGTCTCAGGTAGGACCAACGTTTCTTCTCCAGTGTTAGTTGCAGGAGGATCCAGGAATGGGACTTACCAAAGCGGGTCTCCTAAGAGTGAGTAACTGACTGATCCAGAGTTCCCGATGACGTGTGCACTCTTTGGAGGACCCATCAGCTGAAGGATGCCTAGGCAGATGCGAACGCGTCCAGCCTATAGTGCCTTATGAAGGGCAATGGTGAAACCGAGGTACACTGCACTGACAATTCTGGGACAGGTACACCTCCCCTACTTTGGTGTCTATCATCACGCCTAAGTGTAGAAGTAGAGTCGTGGGGACCAGGTGGCTCTTCTCATAGTTGACTGAGAAGCCATGGTCCTGCAACGTTTGTATTGTCAGTATCAGATCGTGTTGTGTCTGTGAGAAAGAGGTTGCGTAGATGAGGATATCATCCAGGTAGCACTGGAGTCTTACCAGAAGGGAACAGAGGTAAGCGGCTAGATCTGCCAGAACCTTGGTACAGGCTCTGGGGGTAGATGCCAGGTCACAAAGAGCAGGGCCCTATATTGGTAATGAATCCCTGCATAAGAGAAGCGGAGGAACCTCCTGTGTTTCGGAAGAATCATGATGTGTAGATATGCCTCTGTCAAGTCTATAGAGGCCAGTTGATCCCCCTCCCTGATGCCTTCCAGGATTGATCACAGAAGACATCTTGAACCTCTTGTAGATCAAATGGGTATTTAGGTTTTTCAGATCTAGAATTGCTCTTTATCCCCCACAAACTCTTTGGAACCACAAAGAGGTTTGAATAGAACCCCTGCCTCCTCCAGGCCTCCGGAACTACTTTGATGGGCTGTATCTCCAACAGATGTTGGATTGCAGTGCACATGAGGCCACATTTTACTCTGTTCTTGGAGGCAGGGAAGGTCCTGAAGTGGTTCGGGGCTGTGATAAGAAATTCTAGTCTGAGGTCAAATCTTACTGTATTGAGGAGCCATGTGTCCGAGGTGATGCTTTCCCATAGGTCTGCAAATAAGGCCAGGCAACCACTTAAGAGGAGAACTTGCTGTCGAGTCATAAAGAGAAAGTCAAGGAGGCACGGGTAGAATTTATGACTCAGTCTCTGGGCAGATCAGCACATAATAATCCTATTCCTCCACCCTCCTGCAACCAACACTGGAGAATCCAATATTTCATAAGACATTTTTATTAAATTATATAGCTCCTAGAGTCAATAATGGTCCACCCGATTCTTGAATAAATTGAAGAATATACATAACATTTGACCCAAACGTTTGGGACAACCATAACCTGCATGACTCAGAATCTCCATAGACATAATATTTGACATAACGTATCACTCATGTCAAGAGACATATAGTAAACCTTTGCTTCCATAGGTTGCTAAGGAAACATTTACTTTCTTTAATATGTTGCTCATGTTGCTTGTAATCTATGCTGATTTGGACTATTACTTAATCTATAGTATTTAATTGGTAAAACTTGTTATTCTACATCCATGAAAGCATATAATTCTAGAGTCATCATTCAGAAGTAGTATCAGAAATGTAGTCTATAGGATGATTACCAGAATGGGAGAAGAAATATACTAGCACATTGCAAGGGTGTTTTTTCAAGAGGCAACTGCACTTTCTCATTTTTCTTTGAAGACATTTCATTTCTCATCCAAGAAGCTTCTTCAGCTATCAGAGCTGAAGAAAAAAGCACCTTTGGGACAACTATGACCTAGATGACTGAGACATGACATATATACATATACATATACATACATACATACATACATACATACACACACATACACACACACATACATACATACATATACACACACAGACACACACATACATACATACATACATACCATATTAGCACATGATCATCCACATATTAGCAGCACTACTTGTACAATAGCCAATGGTCAGGCAGTCTTTTTCAGGAAACTTATGCTTGACAATTCTTTTTATAAATTACAATCCAATTTTATTGCATTTTGTATTTGCTAAACTATTATTTACAGCAAAATCCTGATGAAGGATATATGCAAACAAATGCTGCATTTAAAACTTTCATAGAAGCTTTATACAAAGCTAGGACATATGTCTACTCCAGTGGTGAGTTCCAGATCCTGTTGCAACTGGTATAGTGCAATGGGATCGGGCGTCCCCACACAGTGCGTGTGCACACATACTTACCGCCTGTGGCACTGTTATTCAGCAGTCAAGTAATTTAAAGGAAATATAAAGCACGTAAGAGAGATATACCCAGTAAACAGATCCATTGCTCAACCATCAAGAAGAGGCAACAAAATAGGTTCCAAATATTTCCCCTTTCTGCTACAGGAAACCCTGCCCCTTTCAGAAATTCTCTTTCCTATCAAAGCTGATGTAATCTATACTGCGTCCTATGTAATCTGTTTCAACCCAGTCTCTTGACTAATTACACTATGAAAATGTCTTCCATATTAATACAAATAACTCTTTAATTTTCATCCTTTGCATTAGTAGCTGAGAATTATGGAAAAAGTAATCCAAAAGATTACTTAAAACAGTCATTATCTGTTTTATCTTTTCTATTAGTTTGTTCTTATTAGAAAGAAACTTGCCCTCTGTAAAGAGACAATAAATATTTACACATCTCATCCTTCCCACCAAGTTGTAAGCCAACTTGACAATGGAAAGCAATCATCTTTTCTTCAAGTATACATTAGAATACTGTTTGTCTGTACTTGTGCTTACAAATAAGAGAATCATTATGCTCTAATTCTATATCGAAGTAGAGCTGGAGAACAGCAGAACTCTCATGTACTGAATATTCAATATGACTTCAGTTAATTTTACCTATTCAACTGTGTTTTTGTTAATGTGGTATATTAAATAAATTGTCTCCTCATCCAATCCTTCCTACTACTGTTCTAATGTCCACTGTTTTTCATCTGTCAATTGACTCAACTTTGTAACTCATACATACCTGCTATTCCAAATATATTTACTCAGATAAACATTTATAAGCTAAAGCTGTATAACTGTATATAGATGGGTCTATGTAGTTAGTTTACTCCATATAAGGTGCAGTAAAAAGAAAGTACTGAATTGTTTTCTTTGTGAAAAAAGAAAGAAAATGGCTGCAAGCACAAAGAAACATATGCATGCTTACTCTGTATTAAATCCCACTGAATCAATAGGTCTAATAGATATGTATGCATCAGGTGTGGGTTGCTGCCGGTTTTACTACCAGTTTACAACCTGCGTGCAATGCACACGTGTGCTGTTCAATGTAAATTGTTCTTCACACATACGCATGTGCAGTCACTAAAAACCAAAATGGCAGTGGCCCAGTGGTGGTGAGGGATCCAGTTCGGGGGCGTGGCGGGCCTGGATCGCTGCAGGTTCTGTGACCCAGGCCTGAATTCCACTACCGGTTTGGCTGAACTAGGCCGAACCGGGAGCAACCCACCTCCAGTATGCATAGAAGTTGTGGTCCTATTCAGTCCATGTACTAACTACATTCTTCTCTCATTTTCTTTCATGGATAGGTGGACAGCTGCAATCAGAATCTTGATTTTCCTAAATCTTCTATCAAATGAAAATTCTCCATAGAGAAGGCTCTTCACTGCATATATTCATCCTCTAGGGCAGGACTAATAAATTCACACACCCCCATCTCCCATTGAACCATTTGTAGCAATTTTCTTTTTTCTCTTAAATCTACAGCTATTACCGTAACTCTCTTTCAACAATGCAGTTTTATTGTGGTTAGACCACACCCCAGTAGGGAGCATTAAGTTTCTTTGTTCCTCTATTGCCCAGTGAAATAGAACTGATTTCTCCTCCTTATATAAACATCATCGTTTTTCTTTATTTTCATTTTGGATCAATTTAGTATGTAATTACAAATATTACAAAAAGAAACTAAGCAAAACTATATGTTTGAGTTTGCAGAGCAGTTAAAAGATTTCCTGTTTGCATTTAAGATCTTTGTTCATCACTTCCTGACTTCTTTTTTTTTAATTCAATTTAGCCACTGTTCATTTTGAAGAAGCAAATTTGTTACAATTGTATATCCTTTAGTGGACTGAGGCTCCTGTGAAACTATACTGTGTATTAAATTTGGCCCTTAAAACTCTGTAGCATGTTACCAGAAGCACTGACCTCCTATGAAAAACTCTGATAAGCACAATTGAACAGAGTTCCCTTTATGAATGCACCATGCAGGACTGAACTGTCCATCCTCAGTACTGAGCAGCACGTTCAATAAAGAACCAAATGAAAGAGTTTAATTAACAATAGCACCACAAAATGAAACAGTAGGCTGCAAGGATTACAATCATCCTTGTATAGGTTTTTTTTCCCCTCTGAAAAACAGAAAGCTTACTGGAAGCTTGGCACAGCTTGAATTTGAAAAGGGGGGGGTGAGAAAAAAAAACTTGCCCCACTCAGCCTTCCTGCATCAATTATTTCCTGTGCAATCAGTGAAAAAACACCCATGCCTAATAGCTTTTTTCTACAGATATTCTTCCATCTTTGTGGCAAGCCTGTGAAAATACCTAATATATCATCACATATTAATGAATTTGAATCATCCCAACAACTAAAAACTAGGAAAACTGAAGGTCAAAAAAAACCAAAACTGTTTTCCTCTTATAATATTATACTTACAAAGTTTAAGAGGAGGATTAATTGCACATTTCTATGCATCTTAGTTCAAATTAAGTCCAAAACATTTGATAGGACTTCTAACCCATAAGAAAATGGTATGATTTCAATAAGAGTTAGATATAACCACACATACACAAATATTCAAATGATTTTTTCCCTTAAAAAATTGAAATTAAATTAGCGACAGCGATTGTCGTAGAGAACATGATAGCTCTTCACACATTTTCTCTGAATACAGTACTCTAAAATCCAAACATATTTTTTCAACATCAGAGTAGTTTCACAAATGCTTTCAAAAAATATGACTAGGCATCTGTAAAATCTAAAAAGTTAGTGGTTGGAACACTTAGGTATTATGACTACTGCAAGTCCATAAACTGTTTCTTGCTACTTTGCATCAAAAATAAAGATTAACTGTCAGCAACAGGCCAGAGAAGTCCTTCCTTTCTTTTTTCTATCATAAAATGTCTTTCCCATAGTCGTAAAAGTTTTAAATCTTCCTTTGGGGTTAATAGAAAAGAGTCTGCAAAAGAGAAAAGCTGACTTATGACAAAGCAAAATTATATTCCATATATAAAAAGAAATTCGTTCCAAGATAAGCCAATTCAAATGAACGAGTTTCAACAAAAAATCTTATGATCCAATGTAACTCCAATGGAAGGTAGTTTCGCAATTATGAGCAGCCGCTGAAATAGTTCTCCATTTGCTGCATTCACTACAGAAAGTTAACATTTTCATGTTGGTTTACAACATAAAATAGAAATACTGGAGGTGGAATGCTGTTTTTCTGCTCTTATAACTTGGAATATAAAAGATTGTACCTTAACTAGCAGTATTTTCATGAATGAATGACTATAAATTGCATCACCAGCTGTCTAGAAATATTCTCACATCTCGTATTACATCTACCCTTCAATGAGACTACACTGCTTTAATTCTGTAATATTTACAAGATACAACATAATTTAAGATTAAATAAGCTTTCCAAAATATTATGATGTATTCTCTGGAACAAAGTATGTCCTTTTTAAACAAATCCCTGCAAACCATTAGCTTGCTGAACAGTTTTGAAATTAGAGTATCCTGAATGTATGTCAAGGAACTCCTCAACTCCTATCTGATGTAATGTGGCAACAATAATTTTTATTATGGCTGCAGACCAGCATTAGAATGTGTCAACATTACGCTTGTTTAAAAGGTGGCCTTTAGAGTTCCTAACTTGCATAGAAGACAATCAGCAAGCTTTGACTTCAGTTAGGTTGTGACGTAGTAGCAAAACATCCTAAATTGATTCATATTGTTTTTGTCTTTTACAAGGAACACTGCATATGGCATAGGTGTGACTAAAGTTGATAGCCTGGTTTACATCTTCACTATTTGTTAATTTGTTCAGACAAATATTTGTTTGCTGTCTTCCAAGATTCAAGCTGGTTTACAAGATATGCACTTTTCAAAAATACCGTAATGCAACACAAAAAAATGTAAAACAAATCCATCTATCTTAATAAAATTTATTTTAAAAAACATTATGACAAAGCACGATTGACTAAAGCCATGATAATGAAATTCAATTTCTATAGTTCAACTGAAGATGGCCACAGTTCATGGAAGATAATGTGGTGAAGGAAAAATATGAAATGATGAAAAAGCATGGATTAATGGATGAGAGCCATTTTGGTCTTGTAGTTAGGGCACTGTGCTAGAAGGAAGGCGGCCATGAGTTCTACTCCTGCCTTGGCCATGAAAGCCAGTTCGCGCCAGTCACTCTTTCTCTGCCCAGCTCACTTCACAGGGTTGCTGCTGTGGGGAAAACAGGAGGAAGGTGTGTTGATATGTTTCCCTCCTTGAGTTATTTGTAAAAATAATAAATGTGGAGAATCTATGGAGATTTTCAATCATCCAGGTCATGGTTGTCCCAAAGGTGCGTTTCCAAAAGGCAACTGGACTTTCTTATTTTTTTTCCTTTGAAATGTTTCACTTCTTATCCAAGGAGTTTCTTCAGCTGTTTAATTCTGAAGAAGCTTCCTAGATGAGAAGTGAAATGTTTTTGAAAGAAGAAAAAAACCAAGAAAGTCCAGTTGCCTTTTTGAAAAGCATATTCGAGACAATAAAAGTCGGATAAAGGTTGGATGGATGGATGGATGGATGGATGGATGGAAGGAAGGAAGGAAGGAAGGAAGGAAGGAAGGAAGGAAGGAAGGAAGGAAGGAAGGAAAGAAAATCAGAAAAATAATGTCTGACTGAAATAAGAGAAAGAGGAAGAAACCAATAACAGAACTGATACAATTGAAGGGCTAAGATGTGTATCAAGAAAACATGGACTGAAATAATACAGATTGCTAGGGGTGAATCTGAAGTAAGAATCCATAGTGTAGTGATAAGTTTATGTTACACTGCCCTTATGGTAATGAGGAAATAGATTAAAAGCTGTGGAAAAATGTGCTATATTCCAAATCAATGCAATCCATGAAAAAAAAATACATTGTAGGAAAACAAATGGGATGATTTAGAATAAGCCAAAAGAGTACAGAAAAAATTAATAGATCATCTGGATTACCTAAGAATGAATAATGATAGTGATTGTTGAGTGTGTTTCAAATGTTGAAGTAAAAATATTATTCATATGTGAACCTCACAAAGGAAACAAATATTATTTAGTTGTTTATGATCAATGAAGGATACAAAGTGATGTGAGAATTTGAACATGGGACAGATTAGGTAGTGTCAAGAATAATTCTTATGGAAAAACTGGACGTAGAAGAAAAAGGGGAAAAGTGATAGTAAATAAGAGTAAAAATAGAAAAATTGGAAGTACCATGCCTGTCTAGGTCTGAATTGTTACTGCAAGTACAACCTCTGTATAAAATGTTTCCAAAGACAAATTTCTCTCCCAAGGGAATAAAGATAATGAAAGGATATGGGATAGAAAATATGGAAACCATTTGGAGCAGAACGGAAAAAAGCTGCTATAGAGCAGTGAAATATGAAAAGGGATGCTTGGTAAAATGGAAAAGGTTATGAATGAGGAAATGTTTTTAAGATAAGGCATGCTACATAAAATGAGGATATGAAGAAGGCACTGTGTAACATTTAGAAAGAGAAAAAAGAATATAAATAGCAAGGGAGAGTATTGTACACATTTTTAAAAGGCAGAGAAAAAGATTATAAAAAATTATGCTAGTGAAGTGTGCCTCTTCAAGGCGGTTCCTTTATCCATCCTCCTTTCTCACTACTCCAACATCATCCTCAGTCTCTTGCACATTTCTTCTAGGAAAAACAGTAGGCAATGGGAGAGTTTCCAAGTCTATCTTCAAAACAGATTCAGTAGGAAGATGTGCGCATTGGCATTACTTGATTGCATTAGCACTGATGACCTTAACTAGGTTGGGTAATGAAATGTCTGCAAGAAAACAACCAAACTCAGAAAGCACCAACCACCCCACATTACTTGATTGTTTTGTTTCTTAAAAATCCCTCTAGGGTCTTTCATTCTCTTGACTGCCTAAAAATTCATTTTCACCCAAATGCCTAAATAATCATTAAACTGTTGTAAATCGAGGACTACCTGCTATGAAAGTACCATTGGGGTTTTCTCCCAGGTACAGTACTTCCTTTTATTTATTTATTTTAAATACAAAAGAAGACCAGAAGAGTCTTTACGTGTACTGCAAACCTAGAAGTTACTAAACAAAAATGTTACAATGTAATAACAAGAATTATACCAAGTACTTTACTTACGGCAATACCCATATCTGCAGGCATTGCCCGCAGTACTATTTAATTGCACTGTTCTGATAAGATCACTATGGTTACCAGGCTGCCAGCTGCAGCCTTCTCTAGCTTTATTTCGACTGAGCCAAAACACCAAACAATCTACTAGAAACAAGCAGGTCAATGGTCATCTACAGAACAAGTTGCAATTACTCCAGATAGGTAAAACTACAAGTTGAGATCAATGCCAGCCTATGCATCTTCTTAGTTTTGAACAAACACTGTGACTGGATTTACACACTGTACTTAGTGATAATGTAATCTGTATAGTTTATCATGATGCATGAGAAAACATCCAATTGTGCCAATTCAATTTATTAAGTAAGCCACTAGCTTAGCATGATATGAAAAACAAGCCTATATGTTTTTCTCACGTCAATGTTGAAAAACTCAAATCAACCTCACATCTCTAGAAGCACAACATAGGCAAATGTACTACAGACCGGATTGCAGTTGGATCTGAATACTTTGATGGACTAATCACTTTTTCTGCGTAGTTATGATTTGTACAATCGACTACAATATGGTTGTCCGTAGCTTAAAGCTCTGTTCTGAGCTCAGCTCTAATTCTGCAAAGAGCACTAGAAAAGAGAAACTAGTTAATTTATTACTGTAAGTCTATGAAAGAAAATGGGAAGAGTTGGTTTAACAATTTTGTTTTAAATCTCTGAAATAACACAGAGCGCCTCAATAAACTGGTTTGTACAAGTGGATATATATAAAAACAATAAGCCATGCCCTAAACATTTATGAAGAGAGCCCTGCTGTCCACTAATACCAGTTTTATATTCTGACAGAAATACCTGTATATTTGCAGTCTGGTTTATGTGTGCATGATTGTATGTATGTATGTATGTATGTATGTATGTATGTATGTATGTATGTGTGTGTTGTATTTGTGCTGATCTACAAATGTAACAAAGGCAACAGTAAAAATATTGGGTTTCTGTCCTGATGGTCTCTTATGACGAGCCAATAGACAGAGAATGGAAGCAGTTTGCTTCCTCCCATGTTTGGGCATACCAGGAGTTGTGACACTAAATACACACACACACACACACACACACTCCTTTCAAAAGTTAAAACAGTTATTACAGAAGCATGGGAATTCAACATATGTTATTCTCCTCAGCATCAGGTATGCTCAGAGAGAAATAGTGCATGCAAATTTAATAAATGAACCAAGCAACAGAAGAAACAAAGAAACAGAAGCTTTGAGTCTATAGCCAAGACGTAACACAAACCAGGCCTGATCTAATCCAGAGATTAGATTAAAAAAATTAGTATCCCTATAACAATATTTCTCCAAATTAGATTCTACTGAGTAGAGTCTCTTGTCACACCCGCTGGGTGAGGCTAGGGAACCAGATTCGATCCACTGGCATTGTACCACGTCCATAAAAAGATCAGGCACAGGAACCAGATCCTGAGACGGAGCCTGTGCCTTGAACATGCTATCCCTGAGGTTGGGAGTAGCCGCCTTGGAACCCCCTGGGGCTACCTGGGATGAAGTACCCAGCTGGGTGATTGACTTAGCTTTATGTAGGATAGACTTAAAGATAGTAGGCCGAAATGGGCCTGAAAAGGCTGGGATGTTTGGAGGAAGATCCTCATCTCAGACAATTCCTACTCATCATGTTCCTGTTCTTCCCCCACTGATCGCTGATCACCGAGGATTCCAGGGATGGATGTCTCACTCTACGCCTACTGACTTCAGCCCCATCTTTCCTGGGCCTGCTGTCTGGGTAAGTGTCCCAACGTTGAAGGCCCTCAGCTATGCCCTGAGAAATGGCTCGGATATTACCTCTTGCATCTCTGATGATAACTGGGGGCCCTGATCTACCCTGGGGCATCTTGTCTCAATGGTGGAAGGCTCTGGCCCTGAAAGCATGGGGGGAGATTAGGTGGGGAATCAGGTTCCGAAGGCATAGACTGGACTGGGGAACCAGGGCTAACTACCAAGTTTTCCGGGGACAATTCTAATGGCTCCCCTTCCTCTTCAAGCAGCGCACAGGAGAACAATATTTCTATTCAGCTAAATTTGATTAGAACATTAAAAAAAACAAATATATTTGAATAAATATGAATGAAAGGATGTAAAGTAAAAGTATTCCGCTGAAAAACAGATGGTAAAAGCTATCACCAAACCTGAAAACCAAGGCAACAGGTGAAACTGAGGCATGGTAATCTAGAGAGCTTCAGAAAGAGAAAGTTTAAAACTACAGTTTTTAATCTAGCAGGTTCAGCCTTGCTGCTGCACAATTAAAGTAGAGGTAGGCAATGTGAGAGTATCCAGATCGTGAACAACAACTGGCAGATACAAGCCGTCAGAGTGTTTTTGAAATAAATGCTTAGCACCCATATATTACATCTATTTCTCTCCTGGATTTCCCAGGAAGTAACACACAGTCAGGTCCTTGTGGTGATAAATTATTTTTTGAGTCAGAAGAGTGGTCCTCCAGGTTTGAAGGAGGTAGTAGTTTGCCATCTCAAGAAGCCGTTGCTGGATTGAATATTTTAGGACAATTTTTGTTATATCGTCAATCTTCCTTTTTGGAAGTAAAGTTTCTGAGAAGGCAATGCTGCTGCAATTTTGGAGAATTCTGAAAGAATTTAGTTAGGTATCTGGATCCCTTTCAGCCTGGTTCCAGGCCTTGGCAAACTTGAATTGATTATACTTGGGGATGATTTCTGGCAGGAAGAGAGGTGTGGTCATGATCATTCTTCTTGATTTCTCAGCAACTTCTCATACTGCCATGCTATTTGTCTGTATGAACTTTAGGGATTAGGAGCAAGAATCACAGTGCCACATTGTATTCCTCCTTCTGGGGCCAGTTCTAATCAATTTTTTGGGAGGAAAAAGGTCTAGCCCATTGCACCTCTTTGCAGGGTGCCTTATGGCTCAACATTCCCTTTAACTACATAAAACTGCTGGAGGAAACCATCCACTGGCATGGGGTGAGTGATCATTAGGATGTTGATGGTATCCAGTTTTAAATTTCATCCCTGACTAACCAGGTGATGTAGTGGAGTTTCTGTCTCAGTATTTCAAGACAATGGGGGTCTGAATGGGAAAGACTTCAGTTCAACCAGAACAAAGTTGAATGGCTTTGGATTTTAAGGTTTTCTGAAACAGTGAGTTTCCATCTCTTTTTCAGGATAAAGTTGCACTATACCAAAACACAATTGCTATGCATGTTTGCGGTTCTCCTGGCAGGTGATCAGGAGGGCTTTTGCACATCTTCACCTTGTGACCAATGTAGTCCTTTAACTTACACACTAGTTACTCTTGAGTGAATTAATAATGCACTTTCGGTGGAATTGCACTTGAGGAGCATCCAGATGTTACAGCTGGTACAGTCATTCATTTATTCATTCATCTATTTATTTAAAAAATATTATTCACTCTCAGTGATTTCAGGAGGCTTTACTAGAATGAAACCCCACTACAAAACCCAATAATCCCCACCTTTTCATACAGCAGCACAAGTACTTATGACTGAACTTGATGCAAAAATGTTTTCATCTTGTTCTGCAAGTTGGATTGGCTTCCAGCTTACTTCGAAGTGCAATTCAAATTGCTTGTTGTCATTTATAAACCCCTTAATAGCATAGGATAAGGTTAATTTCAGGATTGCCTCTTCCTCTCTCCAACTTTCTACCTGTTCTTCTTGATCCAGCAGGAGAGGTTGTTGTAGGTTCAGTCAAAGAATGGAATCTTGTAGAAACCAGAAAACATACCTTTTTTATTGCTTTCTCTGCCCTCTGGGAAAACCTTTCCATCCGAGATCAAGTTGGTCTGAACCACACCAACTTTTCAAAAGACTTTTAAGACATGAATGCGTTCCCAGGCATGTGGGTCAAGTTGTTAGTTAGAGGCCATCATTTAATTCTATATTCTAAGGCTGTTATCTGTTATATATTATGTTGCTTGCATTGCTTTTAACCGTTGAAAGCCACCCAGGGAAGTTATTATGGAATTGGAGGCTATTTAAATCAAATAACCAAATTGACAATTCATCACAGAATGCAAAAAGGAAGGACTTCCTTACATGTTCAATATTATGCCATATGCTTAAGACTAGCAATAAGTGTTTACTATGTACATTCACACAAGTTGGAAATAGGAAGTTTATCTTTCACTGAACCATATATAGGTGAAACTCGAGAAATTAGAATATCGTGCAAAAGTTTATTTATTTCAGTAATGCAACTTAAATGGTGAAACTAATATATAAGATAGACACATTACATGCAAAGCAAGATAGTTCAAGCCATGATTTGTCATAATTGTGATGATTATGGCTTACAGCTCATGAAAACCCAAAATCCACAATCTCAGAAAATTAGAACATTACATGCAATCAATAAAACAAGGATTGTACATAGAACAATATCGGGCCTCTGAAAAGTATAAGCATGCATATGTACTCCGTACTTGGTTTGGGCCCCTTTTGCAGCAATTACTGCCTCAATGCGGCGTGGCATGGAAGCTATCAGCCTGTAGCACTGCTGAGGTGTTATGGAATACCAGGATGTTTCAATAGCGGCCTTCAGCTCTTCTACATTGTTCGGTCTCATGTCTCCCATCTTTCTCTTGGCAATGCCCCATAGATTCTCTATGGGTTCAGGTCAGGCAAGTTTGCTGGCCAATCAAGCACAGTAATCCCACCGTCATTGAACCAGGTTTTGGTACTTTTGGCAGTGTGGACAGGTGCCAAATCCTGCTGGAAAATGAAGTCAGCATCCCCATAAAACTCGTCCTATGGCTTCTGGGATACAACTTTTACGTAAAATAGACGAGTACGGTAGGATAGCGGGGCTACGTATAAACAAAGAGAAGACAAAACTGTTAATTAAGAATATGACTCTGAACCAGAAAAGGGAAGTACAAAGCCTGTTAGGGATTAACATGGCCCATAAAATACAATACTTGGGAATTTGGCTCACGGAGAGATGTTCCTCTATCAAGGTAAATAACTATATGAAATTGCTACAGCAGGTATCTAAAGATATGACTAATTGGAGTGGTAAACAACTGTCTTTGATGGGCAGGATTGCGACAGTTAAGACATATGTATTACCAAAATTTTTGTTTCTGTTTCAAACGGCACCAACTAAATTGGACAATTTTTTTAAAAAATCTTTTGGGACAATAGTGGCTCGATTTATATGGCAAGGCAAGAAAGCACGAATTAAAGCCCAAATATTGCAAAAACGTAGAGAACTGGGAGACTTCGGAGTACCCAACTGGGAAGCATATTATAATGCAGCAATTATGACATGGGTGAAGGATTGGGTGATGTTGAGTAGAAGGCGCCTATTGGCTATAGAGAGACATGACCTCCCTCAGGGATGGCATGCCTCCCTCTGGCAAGAAAGAGACACACACCCCCATAAGTACTTCATGGGACATTATATTCGGAAGATTTTGATGGGGGTCTGGGAAAAGATGAGGAAAAAATACTATTTTAGGGTTCCATGCTGGTTGACACCGTTAGAGGCCTTAACGCATCCCAGTGTATTTAATTGGACAAGAAACATAACATATAAAGACATCATGACAGAAGATGGCAACATGAAAACAAAGATGGAATTAGAGCAGCAGGGCAGGAATCTGGAATGGTGGGAATATTTACAGGTTAGAAACAGGTTTAAAAGCGATAAGGTACGGTTTGGGATCTACCCAAACCCTCAGGGGCTAGATAAGATTTTGTTTGGCGGAGACAAGAAAATGTTATCGAAGATTTATCAATTTTTGACCTGCCAAGATGCTAATGAAGAGATGGATAAAAGCCTTCTAATAGCATGGGAGAGAAACTTTGGCTATGAGATTGAAATGGGCAAATGGTGGGATCTATGGAGTAAGACCATTAAACTTACAATATCTACAGCATTCAAAGAAAACATATACAAGATGGTTTATAGGTGGCACTTCCCCCCAACGAGGTTAGCCAAAATGTTTCCTGGGTTATCTCCATTGTGTTGGAAATGTGGAAGAAAGGATGGCACATTCTACCATATTTGGTGGTCCTGTACTGAGGCCACGAAATACTGGAAAAGGATTAAAAAATGGCTAAAAGAGGTTACCGGGGCAAGCATGGAATGGAGACCCGAGAACCTTCTACTAAGCATTAAACCAGAAAACATGAGCAATTCAATATGGCATTTGAGCCTACATATAATTGTGGCTGCAAGAATAACTTATGCACAATTTTGGAAATACACTACCATACCGTTGGAAGATGCTATAATTAAAAAGATCTATGAATGTGCAGAAATGGACAGAATGACGGGTTGGCTGAGGGACAAAGGAGAAACGGAACATTACCTTAGCTGGAACTTATGGTATATGTGGGCGACAAGGAGAACAGCAGGGACTTAAAACGGGGAAAGTTAAAAGTGAACATGGGTATTGTAATAGATCCCTGAATTTTGTAATCAGAAGATGTGGCTTAGAGACCTAACAATGAGGAAGGAAAAAAAAAGTTGGGCTGTGAATGACTGTCACCGCGGGGGGGGAGGGGGGGTTGTATGTTTAAAATTGTATTTGCATTTGTATGTTTTACTCTTTAGAAAATGTATAACTAATAAAGATTACTTTAAAAAAAACTCGTCTGCGGAAGGAAGCATGAAGTGCTCCAAAATCTCCTGGTAGATGGCTGCGTTGACCTTGGACTTAATGAAGCACAGTGGACCAACACCAGCAGATGACATGGTTCTACAAATCAACACAGACTGTGGAAACTTCACCCTGGACTTTAAGCATCTTGCAGTGTGTGCCTCTCCATTCTTCCTCCATACTCTGGGGTCCTTGGTTTCCAAATGAGATGCAAAAGTTGCTCTCATCAGAAAAGAGGAGTTTGGACCATCAACAACAGACCAGGTCTGTTTTTCTTTAGCCCAGGTAAGATGCTTCTGACGTTGTTTATTGTTCAGGAGCGGCTTGACAAGAGGAATACGACATTTGAAACCCATGTCCAGGATCCGTCTGTGTGTGGTGGCTCTTGATGCACTGACTCGAACCTCAGTCCACTCCTTGTGAAAGTCCCCAACACTTTTGAATGGCCTTTTCCTGACAATCCTCTCCAGGCTGCGGTCATCCCTGCTGCTTGTGCACCTTTTCCTTCCACACTTTTCCCTTCCACATAACTTTCTATTAATGTGCTTTGATACAGCACTTTGGGAACATCCAACTTCTTTTGCAATTACCTTTTGAGGCTTTCCCTCCTTATGGAGGGTGTCAATGGTTTTCTGCACAACTGTCAGGTGAGCAGTCTTTCCCATGATTGTGATTCCTACTGAACCACACTGAGAGACCATTTAAAGGCTCAGGAACCCTTTGCAGGTGTTATGGCTTAATATTCTAGGCTCAAAGTGGGACACTTTGAGCCTAGAATATTGCACCTTTCCACAATATTCTAATTTTCTGAGATTGTGGATTTGGGGTTTTCATGAGCTGTAAGCCATAATCATCACAATTATGACAAATCATGGACTATCTTGAACTATCTTGGACTATCTTGAACTATCTTGCTTTGCATGTAATGAGTCTATCTCATATATTAGTTTCACCTTTTAAGTTGCATTACTGGAATAAATGAACTTTTGCATGATATTCTAATTTTTCAAGTTTCACCTGTAAATGCACAATGAAACCCCAACACACCAGCATTACTAGCACATCTTTTGAATGCAGTACAGAGAAAAATTCAAACAAAAATCCCTCCAGAGGAAACAATAATTTTTAAGTTCTTCAAAAAATATCACCTTGCTCAAACAAGAAAAAAGGATACAAAAATGCAGGCTCAAAATACAGGTCAATATCACTTGAGAATGATTGTAAGGCTTCAATATATACTTTCACAATAATGGCTGCTGGATACATTAATAAATGAATCATTTGATTTCTGTTAATAACCTCAGTTGTCATTTATATGATAAATAGAGGCTCTTATGGGAAGAGTTTCCATCAACCAAAATTTCTAGATTCAATCTGATAAGCACTAAATAAGACACTAGGTTGAAGACTCTTATAGTCCATGGTTAAAAGCAGACATCCTAACTTAGTGGAGACCATCTGCTTAGGAAAAAAACAAGCATACTTTCTGAAACTTTTTCCAACAATTCAATAATAGCTCTACTCTGGGTCATGTGACCAGAGTGGACCATTTAAAGGAGCTGCCTATCCGTCTCTTTAATAAGGATGCACTAGGGCAGTGATGGCGAATCTTTTTGGCACTGAGTGCTGAAAAGGTTGTGCAGAAACATCATGTGAGGCCGTGCTCTGGAAAACCCAAGCTTCTGGGTTCTAGCGCACATGGGTGCCCAATAATCAGCTGGCCAGCGAGCATGCACAGGCCAGTTTTCAGCAGTGCCGCCCACATGAAGGGATCACGCTCTGGAAAAACCGAATTTCTGGGTTCTGGCATGCATGTGCACCCGACAATCAGCTGGCTGGCACGCACGTGCACACGTTTTCGTGTAACTTTTAACAAGTTAAAAGAACATACTCAGAAGTATAACAGTGGGCCAAATATAGCTGAGGAATAAACCAGTTTCTATATAATTTAGGTCTTTCTAAAATAACAAATCATCAAGCTTCCTTTTGAAACGCATCCTTATCTCTTCAAGAAGTAACACATATATTGAAAATCTCCCTATCTGGATAATAAGAGTATATTAAATACTTTGTCTCAATATTACTGGAGGTTTAAATATCTTTTAAAACCATTTTTTACACTCTCCTTCAGGGATGTATGTATGGCTGTGATTTGATCCTGCTGACTTTTTAACTATCATTTGATATCCATATTAAATGTTGATGCAGAAATATTGCCAAGGACTTTTGACTCAGAGATAACAAATGATACTCCCTTTGTGTATTCATCTTGCACATAAAATGTCACCAAGTATATTAATTGACTGACACTGTGCATATATATTTATTGTAGTAGTCTCACAATGCAATAAAATGTTTATACTATACTATACTCAAAATTTGGGGAACTGTTTTTTTTAAGCAACTAGCTTAATGAGCGGTATTTTCTTGCCAGCAGAATTCTATCTTTAGCTATCAAGATATTTTACAGAATTCATCAAAGATGTCCTTAATCTCCTCAAAGTATGAAAGGGCAATTAAAGCATCTCTTTATAATTTGGTAAGGATAGATTAGTAGCATATAAAACTCCCAAAATATTGTCAATATATGCCTTGAATTATTCTGTTTATTGTATTTTTTATAAACAATTAAAGAGTATGGCACCATGTAAAGAACAACAAATAGGCAGAAAATCATTTGAATTTTCCTTTTAATTGCTTTCTTATTCAGTAAAGTTCAAAACATTTTTGAAAGGCAGAACTGCCTTTCCCTGTTTTTACGCAAAAAGAAAATACAGCCCAACCAACCAATAACATAAAAGACAGAATAGGAATACAAATCGAAGTAAGCAAGAAAATGGTAAGAGAAAACCTAGACAAGGTCAGATCCCCATGACCTGACACATTACATCTCAGAGTTCTGAAGGAGCTGACAGATGAGATCTCATAACCATTTGTATCATATCTTTCAAAGATCCTGGAGTACCAGGAAACTACCAAAGGATTGGAAAAAAGCTGATGTGGTCACATCTTCAAAAAAAAAAGGGGGGGGGGAGAATAGATCCAGGAAACAACAGATTAATCAGCCTGACATCAATATCTGGCAAGATCCTAGAAAAGATAAGTGGTTGTCCAGTCTCTTCTTTAAAACCTCCACAATTTCTGAAGGCAAATCATTCCAATGATCAATTGTTTTAACCCTTACTGTCTCATAATTTAACAAATGAACAACCAAACATAGAAATAGTAACTAATGGTTACTTCATGCCTCAAATATAGATAAATATGTGATGGGATATGTAAGTACTTACTAATATTCTTTTGGATAACTTTTTTTTAATAGTGTAACAGAACTCCCCATTTCATTAACTCTTGTAAAAGCCATTGGCAAAGTACTTAACACTGAAAGTCTTACTTGATTAAACATATCCTTTACTCAATTCAATTTGCATCAGAAAACATGTATCTAAGAGAAAGGACTTTTTAGTTTTAGATTATGCACTATGAACTGTGTTTTTTAGGAGAGAACAAAATTATTACTTGCAATTTTTATAATATTTACTAATAGTGTCTTTTAGCTGACAAATGCTTAAACAGATTGATTCGATGCTAAGACCCTAGTATTTCTACAGAAACCAGAGAAATTATCTTTTCAAAAAGAAATATATTTCACCAAGTTCTCTGGTTTAAATAATATCCAGTTTCAAATGACTTGTGAATACAGTTCCATTTGCACATAATGATAAACCATGGTTTAATTTTATGAAAATAATCCACTCTCAAGCCTACCTGTTCCCACCATAAACTACACTCAAAAAGAAAACGTGGAAGTAGCTGACTTCTCCTTTTATATTAACCTCAACTTGTTGTAATATTTCAAACAGATCAGTTCTAGCCTCAACTACTGTTGGCGAACAAGCTAATTTCAAAATATAATTTGCAAACCTGGCTGGCTTCAACAAACCACAAATAAAATTTATTACACTTAAGTGAAGATGTAAGGCTGAAATGCAGTTAATCAAAACCAGCAGCAGAATTATTTCATTTCATCTCATGCCATGTTAGAGAGCCGAAATAGGATATACAAGCTCAGGAATATTGCTGTTTTTGCTTTGAAAACAAACCATGTATTTGTATTACATGCAAGCACAACTTGTAAAAAACAGAATGTGTGCATTTATATGCATTTAATTATACCTATAATTCAATAATTGGTTTTCTTAACTATTTGCTTTGTTAAAGTCCACCTGAATAATATTTACATTTTTGACAATACACTGGGAAATAATGTTATCATTAACATTATTATTTTTGCATTGCAAGCAAGCCCATACAATTCAGACGTTCTTGTATCTTGTCATTTCAATTCCACACGTAAACTGGCTTTAATATTTAAAAGGTCTAAATAATATTAATATATATTTTACAAGGGATAATTTAATGTCTTAGGATTTGTGTAAACTTTCACTGTATTTCTGATCAGTTAGCCTAAGGAGGGGCAGCATATAAGTATTTTAAAATAAACAAATTATATTTTGCAACACTCTTCCTTTTTCACTCTCTGAGAAAAGTCCATGAATATCAACTCAAATGGATTCAAAACATTTCCTTTTTATACTGTCAGCATTTTATTATTTAAGCTGAGGCTACTAAGTGGAATTCATCATTCTCATTTCAATGACAGAAGCATCTGTGTACATCAAAAATTGCTAAACCAATTATTTAAAAAGCTGTTAATTCATTCCCAAAGGACACTTTAGGTTAAAAGACATAAAAGCAACAGTCCCATGGGAAAAACTACAAGTTTAAGGTCACAGATTTTTGAAAGACAAACGAATTCCACATTCTACTAAAAAGTTCACAAAAATCTTTCTGCCTGCATCCATCGTAGACAATTTCTATAAAAACACACATCTATTTATGTATTAGGCAGGGAGGGATTTATAGTGTGGTTGAAAAAAAATTCTCAGTAAAAGCTGTGATAACTCTTAAATATATGGTTTAATACTTACGCATTTCCACTTTCTTTACACTATCAAAACAGAAGTGGAAATTTTCTCATTATTGCACTTCTTCTTTAAAAGGTCAAACTTTGCATTGAAATGTTTTTAAATTTATGAGGTTTTTCAATAAACTTTAATAACTAAAAGTGCAGAAAGTGCAGATCAGCCATTAATTAAAAATGGTGGGAGGATTCCTGCACTGGGCAGGGGACAAAACTAGAAGATTCCCAATGTCCCCTTCAATCCTATGATTCTATGAATTCTACTCAAATAATATGTGATTAAAAGCTTGAGGCTGTTAATATATAGCACCACTAAAATTAACTACTCTATCGTAATGCATGTTTAATTTTAAATGTTTAAATAATAAAAATATAGCTAATAACCAAAATCAGCATTGTTTCTTTTTTATAGATTCATGCCTATTAAGAAAAAAAAACCTAGCCTGAAATTACAATTCAATATAGTTACACATAATTATTTAACTTTAGGAGACTTTTGCCATGCCTAATTGAAGAAAGCAAAATCTGTATATAGATTCAAAAGTAAAAAATATAATTTAAAGTACTAGAACTATTTGTAATTTAAAAGGGTATATTATGACCTCTGAAAATATACATACCTTTATTAATGAAAGTTATAGACATAATGATAAAGCATTGAACCTGATTATAGTCAAGATATCTCCTATTTTAGAACTGTATTACTGGTATTATTGGGGTATAGACTTACTTCTTGGGTTTTGCTATAGGCTGCATCATTCAAGATAGGTCTCTTTGTTATATTATTTGTCTTTTCAGAATGTGAATAGCTAATTTATTTGTATTCCATGTTTGCAAGCTGAGCACTCCAACCACATTTTTAAAGTAAACACAGAATTAGCAGAGTAGTCATATGGTGATCCACTTAACAACCATGACTTATGATCATAATTCCGGACTCAATTATCACCATAAATCAAGGACTCCTTATACTTAGGTTTCAATGATTTCACTTCAAAACAAACTTTTTACAATGTATTCACCATCAACATCTCTAATGAGATACACTATTCATGCTTGTCATGATTTTTTAATGTCTGTTTGATTATGTAGAAGTGTGGGAAGAAAAAGATGCCTTTGAGAAGTCAACCAATAGAGTAGGACCACAACCCCCCCCCCCCCCTTCCAAGAGCTGGCATTAAAAGACATTTTGCTTTGGATAGCTGGGCCATGATTAGCAACAGCCATATATTTGTCTAATTTAGTCCCTCGGAAAGCTGGGGGTCACCACTACATCTTGTAGTTTAATTATTAACAATGTGATTTCCACTTGATAAAACATCACAAAAATCTGTCGTTATGCATGTCAACTCCACATAGTTTCTGATGAGTCAATCATGCCTTCCTAGTCAAGAAACAGCTAGGTCTTTCTTTTATAAGTTTCCCTGTTACCATAACAGAAAAAATAATAATCTTGTGTCACATATTAAATCAATCCACTCATTGTCCTTTTTCAAGAATTCCTGTCTCTAACCTACACACTCCTGTTCAATGACAACTATTTTCATGCATGGAAATGAAGGTCACTCAACTATTCAAATGAAGAACTATTCAAAAGTACAAAGAAAGTACAGATGTTTGGCTAAACTTCCTTTAGCTTGTGCAATGAGGTTTCTTTTTTTTTTTTTCAAACAAAAGGGGAAGGAAATATAAAACAGCAAACTTTTATAAAAGCAACAGCACCAAACCCCACTGAGAGCTAAAAGTCAAAAAAGTTTAAATTATTTTAACCCAGCACAGAACATGTTTGAAATTGGATACAGGGAAGCAAAATCACAAGCAAGAATTACAGCTTTCAGAAAGAAATATTCCTTAATATGATGTGTTGGGGGAAGCAGAAATGTGATTCTTAACATTAATAAGCAACCTGGTGCTACCCATGTTTATATACCTATGTATGTATGCATGCATGTATGTATGTGTGTGTATGTATGTATGTGTGTGTGTGTGTGTGTGTATGTATGTATAGATAGATAGAGAGATAGAGAGAGATAGAGAGAGAGATGATAGATAGATAGATAGATAGATAGATAGATAGATAGATAGATAGATAGATAGATAGATGATAGATAGATAGATAGATAGATAGATAGATAGATAGATAGATATATGCTGGTCTTGTATTCGGGTCTTTTCCCATGTACGATTGAGATTGTCTTGGCAACATTTCGGTGAGGTCTCACCATCCTCAGGCTGGTGTTTTTGGCTTAAAGTGTGGCTGGAGCTGCTGTCTTTCTATAAATCTTAAGGGGTGTGTGTGTAGCGCTGGCTTTGTTTCAGTAAGTGGGTGGATTGATTGGATGTGTAGCTGTATCATGATTGGTAGATTGGTGCTGATTGGTGCTGGCTGTGGGTCCGTTGCTGTTTTGTGTTGTAACGGCCTGGGTGATGGGTGGGGCTCGTTTGTTTACCAGGGCTGGTTTCCAGATGTCTGGTAGGCGGGAGGTATCATTGCGTTTATTCATGTTGGGGGGGGGGGTTCTCTATTTCGATAGCTTCCATAATTATTCTCTTGTTGAAGTGTTCAGTTTTGGAGATTAATCTGGTTCCTTCAAAATTAATTTCATGTCCTATAGCTTTAAGGTGCTGGAAAAGGGAGGAAGTTTTTTCTTTTTTTTCTATGTGTGTGTGTGCACAAGAATGTGTCCCAGCCTTCGATCAAAATATTCAGAGGGCACGAAGTTATTTTTCTTTGCTGGGAAAACTTCTTTCCAATCTGCTGTGCTTTAACTACAACTCCCATCCTCTGCAGAGGGACACTGAGGGAATAGGCTAGGTGGAAATGATACAGCAATAATCTTTTGGAGACCAGAAGGGTTTGCTTTCTAGAACAATTGTGGCTAACTTGCAGTTGAAATTATTCTTCCTCAAGACTACCACAGGTGGCAGAAAGTAGCAAATACGGAGCCACCATCAACGGCTATCCACTGATAACGGAAACAAAAACTGTGAGGCCTGTGGGAGGAATGAAAAACATACGGGGCAGGGGAGGGATTCAGGGCTCAGGCATATTTTAAGGTTGTGGCCTCGGTAGGTTTTCAGAAGGATCACCCACTATAAAGGAAAAGCAGCTGAGGACTGGACGTGCCAAGCCAAATTTAGAAACCGAGTAGGCTAAAGAGGGGAAGGGAAAAAAACGTCTCCGTGGGGATGTATTTTACAGACTGATTTGGGAGCATGGCCATGTCAGCTCTCCTGAGAAGCAAAAGAGCCCACGACGAAGGAAGGGGGGGTGGAACCAAACTGTGGTCATGAGGAGTCGAGTTGTTTAGCTTGGGAAAACAAAATGGGATGCTCGGATAGGGCGGGTTTGCCTACACACACACACACACCCGCAACCCGGGCTTTGTAACTCTTTGGACGCCGCATAAAACTAAACAACCCCGGCTGCCTTACTAAGGGAGTCTTGGAGGTGGGGGGAACGGGACGACGCGGGGATCCTTCACCCGCTGCGCCCAGGGTAGGGATATGGCGGCCGCCAAAAGCCCGAGGCAACGATTCAGCAGCCGGCCGATCGCAGAAGCGGAAAGTCCCTCGAATGCAGAGGGGGCGCAGTCAGGGAGGTGGCGGAAAGCAGACGTCGGGCACGGAAGCCAGGCGGCCAGGGCGTGGGCGCGCTTGTCCCTCCCGGTCCGTTTGTTGGGCAGCAAGCCCGACCTGCCTTTCCTCCCAAGGAAGCGGACCCCAGGGAGGCGAGCCCCACCGACCAAGCGCTGGGGCTGGGCGGGTGAGGGTGGAGGTGGGGGTCTGGGGAAGGGCGCTTTCGCGGAAAGGAGACCTTACCGAGGAGGAGCAGCTTCACCTCCCGCGCCGCCTTCTCGCCGTCCTCCCGCAGGTTCTTATCGATCATCTTGGAACGCTCGGCGGCCGCTTTGTCTTCGGCGCTCACCGTGCAGCCCATGGCGCCGCTTGGCTCCTGCCGGCCGGCCGAGAAACCGAGTTGGCGAGCTAAAAGGGAGGCGAGCCCGGGCTGCCTCGGCACCACCACCGCTCGAGCGGAGCTGGCCGAAGGGGTGGGGCGGGGTCGTCGCTGCCCCCCACACGGGCGGCTAGGCTGCTTTCCCTCGTCCTCTTCGGTGCCGGCGCGGCTGGTCTGAGCGGCCGCTGGCTCGGATGTGGGAAGGGCGGGGACCCGGAGGCGGGACCGTTCCGCTCAGCTCCTCTCTCTCTCTGAGGAAGGGAGGAAAGAAGGAGGGGGGAGGAAGACGGAGGGCAGTTTGGGCAGGCTTGTCGTCAGCAAGTGGAGAGAGAAGAGGCGGCCCCCAGATACGCAACGGTGGGGAGGGGGGTGAATGGTGTGAGAGAGGCGAAGGAAGGGGGACGCCCTGCAAGACTAGCGACGTGGAGGGAGAAGCTGAGGGGCGGGGGAGGGCTCGGCGCCTGGCGCTAAAGCAAAGCGAACCACCGCTGCGGAGCCGTCTGAGGACCGGCCGGAACGTCTCGGACGGGGCGGACCAACGCTGTAAGATTCAAAGTCAAAAACCCGACGGATCGCGACGAGGGGATTCGGGCAACTAAAGTTTCGGCTGCGGGAGAGACTCCGCTTAAGCCATGGCCGAAACACAAGAGACGAGATGGGCCTGCCGCTGAATGCAGCTCCCCCATCTCCTGGGCTGGGAGAGGGGTATTATCTGTCAGAAGTACAAGGGCCGGCCGGAGACGTCCATTGCTTTATTTTTCTGCATTGGATTGCGCACATCTGTCAGGAATGTAAACGGGGAATATTGAGACGAGTCCCTCCACAGACGAATAGAAGGTGGGGATATTGCTTCTCTTTAGGACGGGATGCTGGGAGCGTGATCGTAAACGACCGCGATGGTGGTTCCATGCTTTGTTGTGCTGCGTATCACGTGTTGGCAAGCCTAACGGTGAGGTAGACGAGTTGAAATGATCACCGTGGTGATTTAAGTGTCCTCATGGTGAATTTCCTAACCGGAAGGCATCTATTCGTATTAATAACCATCATAAAGTATAGTAAATTTCTTGTATTAAAATTACTATCAGTGACATTCGCTATCGAAGAATGTACTGCATCAAGTGTACTAATTATTTTTGAGATAGTTTGGACTCCCAGAATTCTCAACCACCATGACTTTACTAAATAGTTTCTCTGATCCAAATCACTTGCTTTGCTGAACTATGTGATTCATGTGATACAATCATGTGCCAATAAAGTTTAGGTCAAACATTATATGCAATCATCTTCCTCTTTTTCAATATTTATACAGTAATTCCTTCTCAACCATGTAAAAATCTGGAAAAACAATGTGACGTGCATTCACATGCACTGAGTTACAACTTATGATGATCTGTCAGATCAGACTGAAATAATTTTGCTAAAGAAATACTGTTCTATCGGTCCTGTAATTCTGAGTATGACAATCCAATCAAACTGTAACTTGCCAGAAATTAGAAGAGATCGTAGTTTCCCTTTTAAACAATGGCCTTAATAAAAATATGATTAAACTGCTGTATCATTGAACATAGCTATCCTTCCCACAAAACCTTCCACAAGATAGCGGGCCATGTACCCTTGATCAATAAATAAAAATAAATGAATACTAAGTTTTTAAAATGATCTAAATTGACCTGTTTGGCTTAACTTCACATTAGAAGAAGGCAACTCCTGGAAGTAGTCCTCAGCTGTTCCATTCTTTCTCTTGAACTTTTCACAAGAAGAAAAAAATCCTGAACAAACAGCTAATGCAAAAAAGTGTTTTTGTTGCAAAGTCGTGTCCGGCTCATCACGACCCCATGGGCAACACTGTCCATAGGGTTTTCATGGCTATTTCTTTCTCCACTGGATCACGTTTTGTCAGAGCCCTCTGCTATGACCTGTCCATCATAGGTGGCCCTGCACAGCATAGCTCCTAGCTTCATTGAGCTATGCAAACCCTTTTGCCACAACAAGGCAGTAATCCATGAAGGGGAAAGAGGTGTTATTTTCCTGCAAAGAGAACTGGAATTCCAAAAAGGAAATTCTTTGTGTCCCAGGAACCCCTTTTGTAGAGCCGAGGTGGCGCAGTGGTTAAATGCAGCACTGCAGGCTACTTCAGCTGACTGCAATTCTGCAGTTCAGCTGTTCAAATCTCACCGGCTCAGGGTTGACTCAGCCTTCCATCCTTCCGAGGTGGGTAAAATGAGGACCCGGATTGTTGGGGGCAATATGCTGACTCTGTAAACCGCTTAGAGAGGGCTGAAAGCCCTAGGAAGCGGTATATTAGTCTAACTGCTATTGCTGTTGTTTGCAAATCTCAAGGCCTACTCTATAGGAATTGAGTGGTAAAACTCTACCAATACAGGTAGTCCTGGATGTAGGACCACAACTAATGCCGGAATTTCTGTTGATAAGCAAAGCAGTTGTTAAGAGAGTCATGCCAGATTGTATGGTCTTTTTTGTCATGGTTGTTAAGCACTTCACTGCAGTAAAATAAACCATGTGGTTGTTAAGTGAATCCATGTTTCCTTGTTGAGTTTGCTGAATGGGAGCCAGAAAGGTCACAAACAGGCAATCACATGACCCCAGGACCAGGCAATCTGCCATAAATACATTCCGGATGCCAAGCACTTGCATTTTGATCACATGACAGTGGGGATTCTGCAATGACTGAAAGTATGAAGATTTGTTGTCACTTTTTTCAGTGCCATAACTTCAAACAATCACTAAATGAATGGTTATAACTCAAGGACTACCAATATATTCAAAATTGCAAAGATACCCTTTTGGACTACTGAGCAAACATACATAAGACTCTTGTTTTACCGCTGGGCACACTTGAAAGCTTGATAAAATATGAAGGCTGATAGGTGGGATATGGGAGAATGAGGGCTTCCCCATGCAGAAAATGTGTAAAGCCAGATATTGTGCATTGTATACCGCAACTTACAATTTAGTATCTTGAGCCAAACCAATTATTCCTTAATCAACAAATTATGATTAAACAAACAATATCCTAGCCATGTCTACTTTTCTTAAAAAGTAGACATGGTGAACAATGGAAATAAAATGGCTATATATGAGTTACAGGGAAGCTTCCTTTAGAATAGTGGTTCTCAGCCTGTGGGTCAGGACCCCTCGGGTTGCCTAAGACCATTGGAAAACACATATTTTTGAAAAAATACAGAAAACATAAAATAATTTTATGGTTGGGGGTCACCACAACATGAGGAACTGTATTAAAGGGTCATGGCATTAGGAAGGTTGAGACTCACTGCCTTAGAACATTTAACAAATGAGTCTATGGAACTAAACACTGGATTTTTTTTAGACTGCTGTGAGTAGTTTTTCTTAAAATTTACTTCAAGAATTAATTGTCTTTTTCTACTAATACATAATCTATTATTTTACTGTAGCTGTATTAATGATAAATTTATCTGATTTTTGTTTAACCTTTAACTGTTTTTGGAGATTAAGAAAAGTATCTACAATAGAAAGATAAAGAGTCACCCAGATCAGATGTATGTCCAAATTAATTGTATAAATAAATTAAGCCATAAAAACATTCTCAGCCCTTCAAGGAAGACCACAAATCAAAATCGTGAGTAATAATGCTGCTTTTATTGTAACATTACAGTGACAGAATCTCACAAGTCAGTTCCCCCTTCCTACCTTTACATCCAGAAAACTAGAAGGGGTCTCTCCTGAGATCCTTTCTCCACTCCCAGCCCTCCTTTGACTCACTTTTCTCTTATCAGACCATTGTCTAAGCTGAGGCTCTTCCTCCTATCTCCTAATGTATTCTTACAGCCCATTATATACATTCAGTTGTGAAGGCAATAGATGAAGGAAATTGCTAAGAGTCACATGTTAAGATTTCATTCTAGGTATACATGGTTGCTTGAATACATAACATATCCACATGCTGACAAGTATTGTTATGTTCAATTACTATTTAGATGTAATGAGGTAAGAACAGGGCACCCGATTTTCTTTCCTAGAAATAGTAATATTGCATTAAAACTCAGCAATTTCTGTTTTTGAACTTTTAATATTTCCCCTACTCTTCAGTAACTGTATGTGACTATGCAGAATCCAGTGTGAACATGCAGTAAATTCTAAGGTTCTGTTTAGCCAAACAAGAGATTTGTAGTTAAAATGCTAAGGTGAACAATTTGTTGAACAAGAGACAAGAAAGGAGGAAAGGCAAGATAGTTAAAGGCCACAAAATCTGCAGTTTTGTAATGCTTCTAAGACACCTCAACAGGGCAACTAGATCTCTAGGATTTCTGCCTTAAGGTCACAATCATAGCTTCAATCTTGGGAGAAAGAAGTCAGATTTTTTTTCTCCCACCTCCTCATCTATTTCAATAGCTGATGCTTTTCGACTTCAGGAAAACTAAGAGAATGTAAGATGGGTCTGTTTCTGGGATACAGGAAAATTTAGATCAACCATGGATCATAAACGATATGAAAGGTGTTTTTTTTTTAAATAAAACCTGCTTCTCCTTTACTTCCATGTTATCACTGGTTTGGATAATGTAGAATGATCTGATATACAATATTCTTCAAGTGGCACCTAAATTACTCTCCCCAGATATCTTAAAGTGCCTCCTAAAGTTCAAACAAAATGTCTCTATTTAAATTAAGGTTTTGTTCTCTCGTGTTCAGTTTCAGAACCACTGAAAAATCCTGCTCATAGCTCTCGCAGCAACTGAGAAAAGCTAATGTGGGTTCGAACAAAATCTTCATAGCAATTGCCAGAGTGATCTCAGGCATATTTCCATTTCTCAGCCTCATCCACAAGACAAATCCCTTGTGCACTCTGAACACCTTTAAAAAGTTATGGTAAATTGAGACATATGAGCACCTTGCTGTGATGTATGTGTACATTCTTAGCTATAACAAAGGTCCTTTATTCCAGTAAATATTTCTTTGAAATGTTTGGCACTAGATGCTGTGATTTTATGCTCTGATGGTTGCTTTATTTTATGACTGCTATAATTTTATTATGGTTCTTTTTTTATTGCCTTCTGATGATGAACATTATGTTGTTTCGTATGTGTTGTAAGCCAGTTAAAGGATAGAGGACAGGGAATTAAATTTTAAAATAAAAACCAGGCTGAAGGGCTAAACTATAGTTAACTTCATATCGTACCTATCATATAACAGCTTGTAAGATTTATACATAGAAGGTATGTGTGAACAAGTTGTTTCCCTGTTACTATTTTCAAATACTATTATTGTGATTTGCATAGTCTTATCGAGGAAATTACCCTGAAAAACGTGCATCTAAACTAAGTCTTCCAATAAAGCAGAAAAGAAAAGGGATATTCAAAGATAATAAGGGATTATTGTTGTTTCACTTTGCTTGTTTAGTGAGTTTCCTTGGAAAATATTTCCGACTGTAGCACATGAGTCTCCCAAAGTATGTTTCTGTAAATCTTGATACTTTAAGGATTGGTAAATCAGGATGAGCTCAACTAAATATGGGCAGGAAGTGTGTGCGGTATATCAAGCTGCAATTTTTTTCCATGCAAATGCAATATCTTTGAACCCAATTCAACCAAAAATATTTACTCTTACAAGGGATTATAGATTAATCAGGACCAGTTTATTTATTTAAAAGACTCTGATGGCCAACCCATCTTAAAACACGAAGCTTGGTGACTCACAGCAATAATAAAAACCCAAAACATCATTAAAAACAGTAAAAACAAAACCTGGCGCCTTGGCCATTCTTCTCCAATATATCTAGCAAAACTATAGGAGAAGAGCCAATTACGTGTATATTCATATTGAGTGCAAAAGTCAGAAAAAACTGTGCTTCGATAATCTCCGGTCATTCCTTGAACTTGTGAGAGTTTATAGGTATTCAAACCAGTTAGGCCCTTCAGAAATAACATTTTCTCCAACCTATAACATCGCATTCATTTATTTTCTGTAACCCACTTGGCCACATTTTGGTTTGGACAAGAAGTGGGTAATTGCTTCATTCAACCCCAAAGCTTAGCAACAAAGTGATTTCCTAAGGAGAGAACAGGAAAGTCTAAAACTGTGTATCTATGCACCTTGGTAACATAAATAAAACTTTTGCATCTCATCTTAAGGTCAGTGAGCCGCAAAATTTCCCACTGTGAGGAGAGCAAAAAAGATGCAAATTTTCTGCTCTAGGCTAGCCAAGCTGACTCTCCTTTATGTCTGAAGCAGACATGTAACAGGCAGTTTTTTGAATAAGCAGCTGGATGGATGGCAATTTAAACAAATTAAAATTTCAAGTTTCATGGAATTTGATTGCAGGGAGGAAACTTCAGAAGGCCTATTGCAATCATTTTGGCTTATGTGTATTGGTTGGTGATAACATATCCAAGAAGTACTATTCATCAACAAAGCTAATTAATTTGAAGAAATGCTGGTATGTTAGATTTTTTAAAAATTTGCATGAGAATGATAGAGGTGTGTCAGGAACTGGAATTGATAGATACATTGTAAAGTGTTTTGTAGAAGTGATAGTTGCTAGAGAAATTTTTCAGGACCCTCTCCTTCCTTTGGAATATTAACAAGCCAAGAGAATTTTGACACAATGTGCTCTGGACATAGAAAGATGTCAAGATAAGTCTCTACTGCCCAGGAATGTTTTCTCATCAGTCAGTCTTATATTTTTAGACCAGTGATATAGTTAAATTACATTAGTATCTAAATTAAGAAGACCCTTAACTTTGACTCAATTTGTTTGTTTTGTTTGTTTGTTTTGCCTTTATTTGTATGCCGCCCTTTTCCCTGGGGGGACTCAGGGCGGCTCACAATTCAAAAGAGGGAGGGGGAGAAGACAAACAATAGACAATACAGCATGTTAAAAAGAAAACACAACAATCACACAATTCGAGTGGGGCTACAATCTTAACCCCAGGCCAGGGGTTGGAGCTCTCCCTTCTGTTGGAAGAAATGTCCATCTGGATCTGGCTCCCAATTTGGAGCTCTCCCTTCTGTTGGAAGAAATGTCCATCTGGATTCAGTTCCAAGTGTGGAGAAGGACCCTGGAAACATGGAGTCTGATTGGAAAGATGGTTTTAATGGTGGACAGGACCACATGGTTTGAGGTCCCGGAGAAAAAGGGCATCACATGCCTTAAAGATCTTGAAGAAAATGGGGCCGGATGCTGAGAGAGCCTGAGTTTTATACCCTCTCTTGGACCCCACCTTGGAGTTTCCTATTCCTGTTTAAGAAATGTATCCTCATTGGTGGTCAGACTCCCAGGGGGTGGGGTCTTAGCTAACTTTGTAGGCTGTCTGTCTTTTGAGGCCCATGCTTGATTGAGCTGTAGCTGGGCTTTGGGATTCCTATTATGACTCTGCCTGAAGGAGGTAGATCTTTTTTATGTAGAAAAGACTGGCGCAGGCCTTAATGGCCCATTGACAAAGGTGGGGGGGTGAGTTTCTGCCTCCCTTTTAGGGGAAAATATTCTGTCCTTTTAATATTTCCTAAAATATTTCATTTTCCTAGGAGAGGGGTGGGTGCTAACTTCCTACAATTCCTTTAACTATTTTGGAGGACAGATACAATAGAAGAAGAAAGAAACAAAATCCATATGCTCCTTGACAATTTTCAACTGATATAGGAACCATACAATCTATTACCTATGTTTTATTATATGATCTTTTTTACAGATAGAATCTGTCTTAGTTCCCCTTAACTGATAAAATACTCAAGTCATTCTGATATCTTCTATACACAATCCCTTCTTTTGGATCAAAGGAATTATACCTCCCTGGGCATTGCTGATTTCTAGCCCTAACTTTCCTTAACATAGTACAGTGATGCCTAACCCCTTAATAATACCGAATAAGTATATCGGTAGAACTTTTTTTTTCTTACTTCTGCCTTAGAATTTTAATTTAAAAAATAAAGATAAATTAAAGTGTGGAATTATGTGTTATTGATGTTTTAATAGTTAGATGATGAAAAGGAAGTCACAAATGGTTTAAGAATCTTGACAAATAGTGAAGCCACAGACATAAATGATGTAACTAGAGTACTGCTAAAATATAGATGTGGTTTCCTTATAAAGTGACTGTGTGACTTGTTTAATGTGTGGATGAAGCCTGCATCTGTTCTTGGAAGAAATATACAGATGAAAAAGTATGAGAAGATATGCCAAATTACTACAGGTAGTACTTAACTTACAACAGTTCGCTTAGTGATCATTCAAAGTAACAATGGCACTGAAAAAGCGACTTATGACCATTTTTTACACTTACGACCGTTGCAGCATCCCCATGGTCATGTGATTTATATTCTGATGCTTGGCAACTGACTCATCCTTATGACGGTTGCATTGTCCAAGGGTCTCATGATCCCCTTTTGCAAGCTTCTGACAAGCAACATCAATGGGGGAAGCCAGATTCCCTTAACAACCATGTTACTAATTTAACAACTGCAGTCGTTTATCAAATTTCTCACTTAGCAACATAAATTTTGGACTCAGTTGTGGTCGTACGTTGAGGACTACCTGTACTCTCTTGAGTGCAGTAATTGTGTGGTAGAATTGTGGTAGAATTCTGCTCAAAAGGCAGTGACAAATGACAATCAAATATTGAAAAACAGAGGATACCAGATTTTTTTTATCTCTAGCAGCTGATTGAAAACGGTATGAATGTGAGAAATAAATTTACTGTATTTTGGTTAATTAAAATAAAAAAGCTGAACACATAGAATTAATGCAAATATAGAATTTGCTAACAATTTTCATGATTGTGGAACTGAGTTGAAGCTGAATGCCCTGAGGACCTAAGATGGAAATAAAGCATGAATGAGAATAAATAGAATGTTTAGACAATGGTTCAACTTTAAGCAAAGAATAACAAAGTGTGATCTCCCTTGCTTGTTTAAAGATTAAAAGTATGTTGCCCTGGAGCATAAACATATCATTACTTTTGCACAGAGAAGATTTGATAAGAAACCAAAAAGAACTGCAAAGAATATTAGGAGTATGGATTAAATGTATTAATATTATATATATAACACCATATAATGCTATACAGGTAGTTCTTGACTTAACAACAGTTCATTTAGTGACCGTTCAAAATTACAAAGGCACTGAAAAAAGTGACTTATGACTATTGTTTACACTTATGACCATTAGTTTGTTATGTAGCAGGGAGGTTGGTACAACAGCAAGAATCCCAACTGATCTGTAGAAACAGGTTCACAGCCACAAAACCATAGGAAATTCCCTGCTGACAATTACAATACACCCAACCCCTGTCCCAAAGTCTTGATTGACACCACACTTGAAACTCAACCAGCAGATTTCAGAAACAGTAACCATCCCCTTCATACCCCAGCTAGGTTTTGGTAATATGTTTTTTTATGGCTCTACTGAAAAAGAGTGAAATTGCTGGATTTTAGTCCAGTTGCCTCCAGAAAAAGGCAACCATGACTTGGGTGACTGAGAATCTCTACAGACTTCTGGTTTTTAGAAAAAAGATTTTACCTAAAAACTGTGTTTAGAAATCTTCCCAAGTTTCTTAATTTTAAAAAAACAAACCTTTTTTGATTTGCCCAATTAATATTTTTATAATGCTCTAGCAATATCTCCATATGAGATTGTCATGCGGTGACAGAGTTAACAGATGAGATGCTAGCATGTGATGAGAAACGGCATGATTCAAGATTTAATTTAAGTATAATCCCTCATTAAAGCATAGCTGAAGGGAAGACTATAGTCTCATTCATTTAAATAAAGACTAGGATTTGCGTAACAATCATATGCTAGTATGCCCCAGGAGACCTTTTTTTCTAATTACCACTCCATGAAATTATTTTGATCAGTATATTAGCCTCCATGTAAACAACCTGCTAACAAGAAGTGTTGCTTTGCACTAAATGCTCAGCACTTCTATCCCTGTTCATATGCTTCATTGCTGTATCTGAATATGTTATTTTTAAACTAAGTTTTCTTTTCGTACCTAAATTTGTCATTATGCCCCTCTTGTGAAAATCAAACCACTCATTGGATCTGATGGATAGTAACTTTTACTGATTGCAATTATTCAACCTTTCTATAACCCGAGCTACAATTTTGTATTTCAGTTTAACAGTTAATTGAATGATTCTATCTGGTCTTTTCCTTTAGAGCCTGAAACAGAATATTCCCTCCAAGGAGAGTTTTAGATTTGTTCCTCCACTCCCAATCCTCTTTTGACAAAAGAGTTACAGTACTGGAAGACACATAAAAGACTCATCTTGCTGGCAGAATCATGTACTGTTTGAGCCAAAGTCCTTCCAAGCCCTCACTGAAAGCTGGCATAAATAATTCCTCCCTTTTAATTTTACTGTAGAGAAAGTAATGCTCCTGCTCCATCTTATCTGCCATTCTAGGGAGATTTTGGATGAGACGTTTGGATGACAAGCCAGCCTTGCTGACGGAAGGCTTACATCCAAGATCCACCTCCTGAAGAATGAGTGAGACTGACCATTTAGCTTAGCCGGATGAATTTAGATGCAGGAAAAGTTGACTGTAACTCAAGATTCCTGTTTAAGTTACACAGCTTCTTCATTTCCTTTGCATATAAGCAATAATTGAAGAAGGAAGCCAACATTTAATTCTGTTTGTCATAGCTCCAGAAAAGGCCAGATCTTTGCTGCTGCTGCTGCTGCTGCTAATATTACTACAATTAAACATGTAAGCAATAAATAGGATGAGACCAGCCGTGTTTTTTTAGTAGATAGTTCTAAGTCACAAAGATTCCGAGGTCTGTGTCCTTCCTTGTTCGGCACCATTAGCAATTTTTACAAAGCAGAGCCAAGACAAAAGCTACACTCTCCCATAGAAATGGGCATGCTTTAGCCCACTCATGACACAGAGTCGATAATCCCTGCATGAAAGTTCCAGGAAAGGAGAAATCACTTAAGACGGAGATCTCAACAAGAGAAACCTTGCAACTCCTTTATGGTTTTTGTGTTTATTTCAGAATAAGCTTTTTTTGGGCTACAGTGCATATCAGATGGATGAATACACAATCCTTAATTGCATATTCGAGCAGGAGGAGGATTTGTGAATTGTGAGGCCAGAGGAAAAAAATACAGACCATAATCCAGAACTGTGCTGCTAACTGCAGCTAACCTCTATCATAACCAGGTTGGCAAACCAATGAAATTTCATTAAAAATACATTGTCCCAGTTAAGTTATATATGATATGAACTTTTTGATCTGTTGTAATTCATCTGCTTTACACAGGAGTCTCTAGCTTTTGTAGCATTTTGCTTACATTCTCAAAAAGAGGCTTCTAGGGAGTTTTGGTTTTGATTTCACTAAAAAAAATACATGTTATTTTCTATGGAATCCTGAGTTTCAATTTTTTTTTTCAATTTTCATTAATAATTTAGCAAGATTTCCTAATATCTCATGAGAGGGATGAAGCCTTGTTTTTCTTTCAAGGGGAAGTGACTCTGGAAACTTGGCCACACGTATAGGTGACAGAATACACTTCATTTAAGTCTACGATATCTGGAATGTGAAAATAAAGACAACCAGGCTAAATAAAAATTAATGATTTTTTAAAACATATTTTAAAAAATTGAATTTTTTAAATTTTAATCAGACTTTTTTATTTTTATCAAATTTATTTTAATAATATGCTTTTGGAGTAAAAATCTATATAAATATAGTTTTCTATTTAAGATATATTAATAATTTAGTTTATTCAGCATGAAATGGAGCTTAGTTATGTAGCATGAGGCTGTATATTCTGCAATACTTACATTTTTGGTAAACTCATTCAATGAATCCAAGCTCTGCAAGCTAAATAGGAAACCTTCATTTTGTTTGCAAATAATAATATTAAAGATTTTAACTAGCAGCAAGAATGAGTCCTTACATTTGAAGAGCGCCTGTCATTTCAGATCTATCATGGCAGTGCCTGTTAATGGGCATCCACTCACCTGCTGCCTGCCATGTCCCTCACCTTGTTGTGTCATTGCCGCATCACCATCCATCCCATTAAAATGAATGGGACTGTCGGTGAGCCAACAGCAGGTCAGAGGAGGAGTCGCTGCGGGACAGTAGCAGTAGTAGCAGTTAGACTTATATACCGCTTCATAGGGCTTTCAGCTCTCTCTAAGCGGTTTACAGAGTCAGCATATCGCCCCCACAGTCTGGGTCCTCATTTCACCCACCTCGGAAGGATGGAAGGCTGAGTCAACCTTGAGCCGGTGAGATTAGAACCGCTGAACTGCAGATAACAGTCAGCTGAAGTGGCCTGCAGTACTGCACCCTAACCACTGCGCCACCTCGGCTCTCAGAGATGACAGGTGCTCTTTAAATCGAGTTGATTTAAATCAAGCTTTTTTTACTAATGATTTCAATCATGATTTAAATGGACTTGATTTAAATAAAATCCACCCTGAAGATATCCATTAGATACCAGCAAAGAAACAAAGAGAACTCTCTTTGCTGCCCTCTAGTAGTAGTTCTCTGGATTTAGTAATCCAGATTTGGTAGCCCAATTTTGTCAACAAAATTGTGATAACAAACTCAGGCAGGAGAAATAATCATTTAAGACAGGGGTCCCTAATCCTAGGTCCATGGGCCAGTACCAGTCCGCAGCCTATTGGGAGCCAGGCCATACAAGAGGCAGGTGAGTGTGCAAAGCTCCATTTGCATGAGTGATGGGCACAAGCGCAAAACCATCCCCTCCTCACTGCCGTTACACCCGGTCCACAGAGCTGGAAAGGTTGGGCACTGATTTAAGACATACCAGAACAGGACTTTTAAACTCGTACCTTTTTGTAAAAGGATTACAATCAAGCTCTGCTAAGGGTATCATAAACAATATAGCAATAGCACTTAAACTTATATACCATTCCATAGTGCTTTTACAGCCCTCTCTAAGCCGTTTACAGAGTCAGCATATTTCCCCCAACAATCTGGGTCCTCATTTTACCCACCTCGGAAGGATGGAAGGCTGAGTCAACTTTGAGCCGGTGAGGATCGAACTTCTGGAGTGAGCAGTGAGTTAGTCCTGTAGTACTGCCTTCTAATCATTGCATCACCAGAGCTCTGTTATTGAGTGAGAACAAGAGCTTTTCAGTATAGGTAGTCATCGACTTACAACACTTCATGTAGTGACCGTTCAAAATTATAATACCACTGAGAAAAGTGACTTATGATCATTTTTCATAGTTACAAACTGTAGCATCCCCATGATCATGTGATCAAAATTCAGATACTTGGCAACTGGTTCATATTATGACTGTCCAAAGATCATATGATCATCTTTTGCAGTCTTCTGATAAGCAAGATCAGTGGGGAAGCCAGATTCACTTAACAACCAAGTTACTAACTCATCAACTGAAGTGATTCAGTTAATAACTGTGGCAAAAAAGTTGGTAAAATGGGGCAAAACCTACTTAACAAATATCCCACTTAACAACAGGAATTTTGGGCTCAATTATGGTTGTAAGTCAAGATGCTTCCTATAGATGCTTCCCTAAGATTAACTGGGCTTTCCTACTTATAAAGATAGAAGAAAGCAGATTTTGTTACCATGTTTTTATGAAAATCAAGGCATTTATTAACTGAAACTGGGAGCCAGACACAGAGTTTTGTTACTGGGTTTACATTTTTGTATCAGGTGTGTTTTGTAGTATACACAATTTTATGGATGCTGTAACTGAAACAGATATTTTGCTTTCTTGACTGCTTTGTTTTTCCTATGGGTAATTAATTAAGATTCATATGCTTGCTAGCTGAAATAGCAGCAATTATATATTTCCCCAAGGTAATAACCAGTTCCCTGATCAGAAGCTTTTCCCTTGTCACAGGAAATGGCGCTATTCAAAATGTGCATAGCTGTCTACAGTCCAATTTACAAGTGATTACGGCAGACTCAGTAGGCCGTCCCTGTAAAATCAACTACTGAGCATCACAGCAGGAAAATGGATGAAATGTAAGTCGCTTTCTAAAGCTGCAATTTAAAAAGCAAGTCCCTTGGCACTCAGTCTTATTTACCTCCAAGCAGACATTCATAAGTTCAGGCTGTAAGTTATTTTGCCTGCTTGTTAGACTTACATCCCCCCCTTTTATTCAGAAGATCAAAGCGGCCAACACAATGCTGATTTCTCCCATTGTTTCTCATAACAACAACCCCATTAGGTAAAAATGACTGGCTCAAAGATGCCCACAGAATGCAGCCAGCCTCCTTTCCCTCATGCTCTATAGCCATGAATTGCTTCAGACAGCGAAGAGAATATACAGCCAGCATTTATTGGTAGCCTTTATCCTCTATGAGGCTGATCATTTGAAGTCCTTCTGGCCATCACAGTTCTTCGAGATGTTATGTAAAGCATTTTTTTTCCCTTTATCCGTCCTGAATTTCTCAGCATTCAGACTCCTTGCCTGACCTAGCGAAGGACTAATATAGCCCCAGGCTCCAAAAATCTGGAGCATCCCTAGTTAACAAGCATAATTTCAGATCCAGGTGTTATAAGAAAGAAGATTTTTCTCCTCGGGACTGGCCTGTTTTCAGATATATCCAGAGGGATGATGCAGCATTTCAGATTTGAAAGCCAAAAGGCACTTTGGAGCATGCATGGGTGTGAAGCAATGGCTCTATTGCTGTTTCCTGAGGTTGCACAGCAGCTGTGTGATCCCAAGAAGAGAGGCAGGGTTGATCTGAGTTTTACTGCTCCTGCATGCTCCAATACATGGCTTTGCCTTTTCAGCTCATCCCTTCTTCTTATTTGACCTTTTTCAAAAACGAAGAGCTCCGAATATTACCATTTTTCCCCTCAGGAGGCATTTGCTGTAGCATCTTGGTACTTTTTTTTAATTGGAATTGGAATTGGAATTGATTTTATTTGTAGGCCGCCCTTTTCCCTGAGGGGACTCAGGGCGGCTCACAGAAACCAGGGAGAGGGGAATACAATACAATACAGTACTAAGACGACAACACATAATAAAATAATACGCAACATGCATACAACATTCGGGCGGGGTAATGGTCCTTATCCCCAGGCCTGACGGGCGAGCCAGTTCTTCAAGGCTGTGCGGAAGGCCTGGACGGTGGTGAGGGTACGGATCTCTACGGGGAGTTCGTTCCAAAGGGTCGGGGCCGCTACTGAGAAGGCCCTCCTCCTTGTGGTTGCCAGCCGACATTGGCTGGCCGATGGGATGCGGAGGAGGCCCAACCTATGAGATCTTATAGGCCGTAGGGAGGTAATTGGCAGAAGGCGGTCTCTCAAGTATCCAGATCCACTGCCATGTAGGGCTTTATGGGTGGTCAATAGCACCTTGAAGCGCATCCGGAGATCGACAGGTAGCCAGCGCAGCTCGCGGAGGATAGGTGTAATGCGGGTGAATCGGGGTGCACCCGCGATCACTCGCGCGGCTGCGTTCTGTACTTTGCCCTTTCCTGCCTTCCTTTTTATATATATATATATATATATATAGCCTTTCACCGTCCTTTTTAAAGGCATGTTGATTAGAACAGTAAACATTATTCTGAGTTCTATAGTGCTGTTAGTTGTATATTTCACATCTTAATGATTGCTAGCTAGTCTTCTTTTCCACAGAAGCCTTCTGCTAAATTTACATTTTAGCTGTATCATCCATCACGACTTGTGATCTTTTTTTTCTTTCACCACTACAAACCCGTGCCTTATCCATGCGTAGAAAGATAAATATGTTTTGCCCAAATGTGAACCATTCTACTGAATGGGTCTACGTGGAACCTAATTTGCCATTTAAATTACCATTAGCTGAGCTTGTTCCAGCAATGGGTAATTTTTCTCCCAGCCAGTTGCTATGCCCGTTTTTTCCTTTGTTCGTTTGAGATTTGGAGGAGGCAGGGGTTACATTTCTGCTGCCATCCAGAGGAGGTGGGGTTGGAAATCCAGGCTTCTTTTGCATTTTATAGAGCTCAAAGGATGAGTTAAGCAGATGCTTTAAGGCTTCCAGAAGCTCACCACTCATTCTTGCTTCTGTGCTAAAATTCACACCCTGATCATTCAGTGGCTTCCTGCCAGATTGACTTCCTCTCTGCTCACAAGATACAGATCCCGTATGAACAATTAGAAATGATATTTTGTGGACTTTATAGTTTATATTCTACTATTTACAGATGCAATGAGTGCAGACTGGAGGACTTTTGCAACTCCCTGGCATGCCTTTTGCAGCCACCAGAGCCCCATTCAGGATTGATTCACGCTGTCTGCTTTTTTTTCTTTTTCTTTTTTCAAAATTGATTTTGGGGCTGTTAAGGAGCCTTGAGGAAATGCAAGCTCTCCTCTCTTAAAACCTGACTTGTTTTCAAAATCTGTTTGCTGGCACCACCTGGTTTTAGAGTGCAGCCCTGCCACGCAAAGCCTGGTTTGGCCCTCAAGCCAACAAAAGTTGCTTAGCCATACTGGGTTTCAGGAAATGGTGATTACGTTTCTACTTCCTATTGCTGAACTATTCCAGAAGAAACCTCGTCATTTACAGATGCAGTCAAGTGACATAACACTGATTAATTAACTGACCGCATTAAGAGTGAAGAGCTTTGTAAAAAGCTTTTAGAAACTCCCTAGAAACATTGTCTAAAAGTGTCCATCCCCCCCTTGCCACATGTTTCTTTGCATTGTGAAAGTAATGTGTTCCAAAAGCTAAATACAAATAGTCTTCAACTTATGACCACAATTAGGAGCAGAAATTCTGTGGATACGCAACATAGTTGTTAAGTGAGTCATGTGCAATGTTACAACCTTCTTTTGCCACTGTTGTTAAGCAATTCACGGCAGTTGTTAGGCAAATCAGGTGGCTGTTAAGCAAACTGAGCTACCTCCGTTGACCTTGTTGTCAGAAGCTCACTGGGAAGGTGACAAATGACCCTGGGATATCGAAACCATTGTTTCACACACACACACACACACACACGCACACACACACACACACACACACATATATATACACACACACATACATACATATACATATATATTTCAATTGCCAAGCATCTGAATTTTGATCACATGGCTGGGGATTCTGTAGCGGCTATAAATGCAGAATCTTTTTCAGCATTTCATTGATATATGGTGCTTTATTTCTTTCAGCTATTAAAATGCCAGTATTTCCATGAAATTAAGCTCAGTTGTCATTCTGTGGTCACTACCTTGTTTAACTTAACTTGGGATTGAAATTGACACAGTATATTTATTTGTTTGCTTGATCTATATTGTGTTTATTTATTACACAATACCTTTTTATTAGCCAAGATACATTTCCCAATCCAGTCTCTGTCACACAAAAAATGCATGAATAATGAAATCAAGCAATTCTATGCTATGTATGAAATGAATTCTCCTTGTGACATATTAAGCTCTAATTCAGCTACACAGATCTGTCATCCACTTGTTCTTTTCTTTTCTGTTCAGTTCTAGTCTCTTTTTCCCGATTACTTATAATCTGAATTCTAATACTTGAACATTACATAACTTTATTTTAATACATTGTCATTCCCAATGGGTCTGAGCTGTGATACACCTCTTGTTTTCAGAATTCATCACGGCTTTACTGGGTGTGAAAATGAATCTTGCATGGTAGAAAGACAGTTCCTTTAGAAGAAATGATAGTAGGTTGTGATAGGTCTCCCATTTAGCTTGTCTTTCACAGTAACTGGGCCCTTTCTTAGCCTGCTTCAGTGAAATAGGTTTCCTTAAAAATACTTGAATCAGACTACCTCACACAGCAAAATGCGAAAAGATAGGAGGAGGCCATCTAGCAACCAGTATGAAGCAGATGGAATAAGTAACACATTAAAGTAAATATCATAAATATGAGACCATAAATCATGTGCGGGAGACCAGGTTCTCACAGAGGAGAGGAGAAATGGCATCTGAAGGCAGAACTACTGGCTTTGGATTGCAGGGACTGTGAAAACACAGCTGAATGGGAGTTGTGTTCTTTGTCCTTGGAATATATCTCTTCTAACAAAAAAAAAGGGGGGGGGAGGCGGCAGGAAGACTCAAGTCCTATTGGCCTGGTTTCCCTATTTGTTTCTTCTTTGGTGAATTTGAATAAAAGCATTTTCAGTATGTTTACAATAACACATTTAGACCAGAATATTTGGAGACCCCTAAAGTTAAAGCTGAGCTGAGCAGGGCTTATGTGCTTTTGAGGTATCATTTGTAGTATTTAGTAGCCTCCCCTAAACAGAATTTTCAAAAAAAATAATAATTTCAAGTACCCCTGGAATCCTTTAGGTTAACCCCAGGCTAGCTGATGCTTTCCTTTCAGGCTTTTGTTTTTATTACATTCAAGAAAGATTCAAACTTTTGAATTCAAGGGATATAAGGACGGTGATATTTCCCACCCCAGGAATTTCGACTACCAGCAGCAATGCCGGAAGCTTTGTAATACGATTTTAAAGAATGCTCAGACTTTTCTGAGATTGGAAATCTATCCTGATGTTTGCTGCGCCGGTCAAACAGAGAAGATCTAACCCAGGTTGGATCTTCAGATACAAAAATCCTGCTAGTTGCTGCTCGCTATAAAAATGGGCCCGAAAGAGGATGAGAAAGTTGCATAAAATGCCTAAGAGAAAACCAAGGAGCTGCCTTCCCTGTGTCACCCTCTTAGCCTACTCAGTTTCCAATGGCTTGAAAGCATTTTCCAGCTGTCTTGTTATGTATGAGTTGGTAGCCGGAGCCTGTACTGGCCTGCGCTTGGTCTGCCTTTCCCCGCCCACCAGGCTCCACATCTCCATTCATCTGGCTTTGTGTCAGTTCAGAAGCAGCTCTGCATCTGTGCAACTGCAGAATGTCCCTGTTGTGTTGATGTGATTATTCCATTTCCCACAGAATGTATAGGATAGAATGCTACAGATAGTATAGTAGAATAGGATCCTTCTATACAGAACAATTCTCTAAATTATTTGCAGCTGGGTCAAGGGTGGAAGGGGTTTGCTTTTGATCTGTTTTTGCTCTTGTTTTTGTTGTTGTTGTTACAATATGGCAGCTCTGCTTTGCTTGTGGAACACCTATTACCCTATGGGAGGTAACTTGTGCCTCACCTACTTCTGGGGTCCTGAATGGAAGAAAGCATTCTGCTTCCCACTCTCCCAAAAGAGCTTCATCAGCCTGTTCCTAGCAATTGCTAGCCACATATCTTTCCTCTCCCGCACTCCAGCTCTTTCAGAACGATGCAGCCATGGTTACAGCTTCTGGGGGGAAGGATTTGGTTGCGAAACTACCAGCATGTGATCGTTTCACCAGCACAACTTGCAAGAGGCTTTTAAATTCAAGAGAAAAAAGAGTGGGGAATATGTGGAGTTTATTGCAAAAAAAAAAAAAAAAAGGAAGATAAAGGAGGAAAAAAAGGTTGTGTATAAGGTAGAAACGGAAAAAGTAAATTGGATCAATAGGAATAGCTTCCTGGGAAAGCCATCTGTTGAATGAAATGGATCAGAGTACTCAAGTAGTGTGTGTGGTAAACAATTAAAAACAGCATTTGGAATAAACACATGAATGAATATGGATAGAAATCAAACACGTGTGACGAGTATGAAAAAAGTGTTTTGAAGAGGTTGGATCTTATAGAGAGAAGGAATGAGGTTCAAATCACAAAACAAATACATGAAAGAAGAGGAATGGGTCAAGAGTCAGTGCAGGGCCCAGAACATCATGTATTGGACAGATTTGATGTGATCCTGGGGGGGGAAAACTCACAGAAGCAAAATGTTTACAGAACAAAAGGCAATGTATGAAGCAGTGCGTGATGTATGACATGGTAAAAACAAGGATGCATTACAAGAAGGGAAAGATATGGAGAAAAATGGAAAGATACTGAAAGGCGTAGCAACATTTATTCATCCAGTGCTTTTAAAAAAAATTAGCTTACTATTTCTTTCAATTTTTCTGTTTTGCTTATCCCAAAAAGGAACAGAGTAAGCAGGCAGAGATGGAAAGCCAGTTTTATATGAAGAAAGCTTTCCCTCAGTAATGGCTCCAATTTTGTTCCAAACCATCAGGCAAACATACATAGCTTTTTTCTTCTTCTTCTTTCAGCTTTAGAATGGAATAGAAATGAAAGATTTTAGTGACCCCAGATGGAGAGCACCTTAGGGCAAGATGCTGATTGAATGTCATTGTTTGAACTCTTTTATCCAGCATCTAATGGGAGGATTGATTGGCTCCTAGTTTTCTCTGCCTGCTCTCGGCTTTTGAATTGGTCAAATTGACACAGAAGTGAGGTTGCCTTAAAACTGGTTTTGATTTTATTTTTATTTTTTTCAAAGGCTGAGTGGTAGATAAAAGTAGCAGCTTGACCATCCAACTGAAGTTGGCAAAAAGAAAGCCTCAATGGCAACTCACTTGCCGGTGTAAATGTTTCCAATTTTAATCTTCAGCATCTTGAAGTAGAATTAAGAAAGATTTCCACTTGAGGCTGCACAGCTGCTGCTAGTGATAGTAGATTATATACTGAGCTAGCTTGAAAAAAGTGAACTTTTTCCCCTTATTATCCCTGCAAGATCCTATTCTCTGGTGGCAAGGTAAGAAGAATACTCTGTATGGTGCATCTGGTTAATCAAATGCATATGTTGTTCTGCAACAAAAGATACAATTCGAATCTAGCTATATCTGGTTAGATATGCCAGCGAAACCTGGACACTAGCCTCTTAATCAGTACAAGTGGTGCAAAGAACCATGGAAAGATACATGCTCAGCATCACAAGACAAGATAGAAAGACCTGCATATGGATTAGAGAACAAATGAAAATATACCATGCCATCAAGAGAGTAAAAGAATTGAAATGGAAATAGGCTGGTCACATAGCAAGAAGAAGTGATGCAGATGGACCAAGGCAGTCATAGAATGGATCCCACTTGATAAAAAAGTGTCCATTAAAGACACCTAAAACAAGAGGGATTGATGACATCAGCAAGTATTGCAGGCCCAAATGGCAAAAGAAAGCTCAAGATCATATTGGTTGGAAACATGCAAAAGAGACCTTTATCTTGTAGTGGACTGCAGTTCAGCAGTTCAAATCTCACTGGCTCAAGGTCGACTCAGCCTTCCATCCTTCCGAGGTGGGTGAAATGAGGACCCGGACTGTGGGGGCAATATGCTGACTCTGTAAACCGCTTAGAGAGGGCTGAAAGCCCTATGAAGCGGTATATAAGTCTAATAAATAAATAAATAAATAAATAAATAAATAAATAAATAAATAAATAAATAATAAATAAATAAATAATGGCAAGAATAATTATGATATTTGGTTAGATACAGGGCAAGATGTTTTCATTATTGAGATCCAGTTTGGTGTGGTGGTTAAGGCATCAGGCTAGAAATCAGAAGACCAGGAGTTCTAGTCCTGCCTTAGGCACAAATCCAGCTCTGTGATCTTGGGCTATCACTTTCTCTCAGCCATAGGAAGAAGGTAAATAGCAAACTACTTCTGGAAAACCTTACCAAGAAACCTGCAGGGAGTTTGCCTGGCAGTTTCCAAATTGGTCATGATTTAACAGTAGAAGAAACCATTGTCATTATACTGTAGTACAATTTTCTTCTTATAGGATGGGCAGCTGTATAAATGGTTTAAATAAATATTTTTTGTTTGACCCCATGTCAGGCATTATTTAATATGTTGCTTTTTATATATTTTATACTTGGCTATATGTTGCAATTGATAGTCATAAATGTTGTGAATGTCAACACTGGGTGTAATCATACAATACCAAGACCAACTTGGTAAATGTTAATTGTGATCAGCTTGTTTTTACTAGCTTAACATTGTGTGATTCCAACTTATGTAATTAAGTTTATAGGTCAATGCACTGTGAAGTCAAAAAAAGATAAATTTAGTAAATGGGTTTAAATCTGCTGTCTGAGCACAGCCATTCAACATTGATTCTTGAAGTATATCAAGAAAACCAAAGGGCTTGAGTGCATAAAATATTTTATAAGACAGAGAGCCTAATCCAAATTAATATTATCAATTTAAGAAGCTTTAATAGCTTGTCATACTTTGGAAACTTTTCCTATTAATCCTGCAAATTTGAGGCATTGGCATCAATGAATAACAAGCAAGGCATATGCTTCTATTTTCAGATTTTCTTGCTGTAAAATAAAGTGCTTCTCTCAATATAAAAAGCAAATTCATTTAGAATGCTACCTATAATCGCTTCTATTATTCTTACATTATAGCTCTTCTCTGAAGACTATTAAGCAAGAAATCTTTTGCTCATAATACCTAAGTTGAAAATTATTTTTAAAGTCATTTGTTTTAGAACTAATGAACTTTTGAACTATTTGTTCTGTTTTTTCAATATAAAAGAATAATTCAAAGCTTTGAGTTGATCTTCAGGAGCCACATGCAGTAACGGCTGCTTTATCTGAAAAATCAGATCTTAAATACAACCTGAGCATTTCTTTCATCAATTACTTTATTAGGCATGTTTTCCTAAACTTTCATAGCTCAGTCGTCATGAGTATATATCCAACAGAGGCAGTAATCAACATTCGACCATATGTGAAGCATTACACTATTATGTCCCGAAATGGGTCAGGCACATGGCCAACCTGATTTTATAAACTTTTTTTTGCCGGAGTCATTAAGCGAATGTGGTGGTCATAAAGCAGCAACTGAAGTCATTAAGTAAACCAAAAGTTTGCTATGGGTGAGGTTTTGCCAAAAGCTAGAAGTGCTGGTTTTCTACAAAAGTATTGTAAAAAAGTAACCACATGACCATGGGATGCTGCTCAAGGTGGCCTTCTTTGTTGAGCACCCAAGTTTGGTCATATGGCAAAGGGGACAGTCCAACCATCAGAATTTTAAATCTAGGTCTTTTCGGGTTACTTGGAATTTTGGTCACTAAATAACCTGTTGTAAGTCAAGGACTACCTCATACTGTGTATGAGAGGGTTGAGAGTATTGCCTGGTGTCTCCTCCACTGAGTGCCACTGCAGAAGTGCTAGGGGCCCAGACTTACTTCCCGTCCCAGAATAAGTGTTAAGGATTGCCTGCTGGATGGTGCGGGAGCTGTGGGAGGGGTTGTGGGGTCTACGGTAGTGGGGGAGGGCCGGAGCATTACGGTCACTATGGGGAGGGGCAGGTATGACGGGAACTTCAGGGCTGGCCATTACCGGGGAAGGGGGGTTCGCTACATCACAGAGATCCCTCCTTCCAGCCCTGTTAGTTCCACTCCAAGGCCAGATGGCGGGAGTAGTCAGGACCCTGGTCTCAGGCTGTTGTTGCTAAATGCCAGGTCTATGGTTCACAAAGCTCCCCTTTTCCGGGACCTAATTTTAGATGAGGGGCAGACCTGGCATGTATTACTGAGACCTGGCTGGGCCCAGAGGGAGGAGTCCCCCTCACTGAAATGTGCCCAGAAGGTTTTCAGGTGCTTCATCAGCTGCGATCTCAGAGAAGGGGTGGGGGAGTGGCTGTCATCGTCCGAGGGTCTTTAGTTCCTCATAGGATCCCTGCTCCGGAGTTTGTCAGGTGTGAGTCCCTGTTGATGAAGCTGGACCTTGGTGGTCAAGTGGGTCTGTTGCTAACGTACCTACCTCCCAACAGCGTTGCAACAGCCCTCCCCTCGCTCCTCGAGTCAGTAGCTGAGTTGGTGGTGGAGTTCCCCAGGCTTATGGTTCTGGGGGATTTCAACCTGCCTACACTTGGTGAACGCTCTGATGGGGCACAGGAGTTCATGGCTTCCATGTCAGCCATGGACTTGACCCAAGTAATTCGAGGTTCGACTCATTCAGCGGGTCACACACTTGACCTTGTATTTCTGTCAGAGCAGTGGAGATGTGATCTAGAGTTGAAGGGCATTAAAACCTTGCCCTTGTCATGGTCTGATCACTTCCTGCTGAGGCTTGACTTTCGGAAGCCAATCCCCCACTGTAGGGAGGAGGAACCGATTAGGTGGTTCCTCCCCAGGCGCCTGATGGATCCAATGGGGTTTCAGACGGCGCTTGGAGAAATACCTGACACTATCGTCCACAATCCGGTGGAGTCCTTAGTCACTGCTTGGAATACAGCGGCGGCGGGGGCTCTAAACCGGATTGCGCCTTTGCGACCTCTCCGAGGCGGCGGATCCAGGAGGGCTCCTTGGTTCACCGAGGAACTCCGGGAGATGAAGCGCCAAAAGAGACGCCTAGAGCGCTGCTGGAGGGCCAGTAAATCTGAGTCAGACCGAGCACTGATGAGAGCCTTTATTAGAGCCTATCTTGTGGCAATACAGGCGGCGAAATGTTCGCATTTTGCCACCCTTATTGCATCCGCCGAATCGCGCCCAGCCGCCTTGTTTACAATAACCCACTCCCTCTTGAAAGGGAGGGATGTGGGTGACCCTCTGCAGGGTAGAGCTGAGGAATTTGTTCAGTATTTGACGGATAAAGTCGCTCGGATTCGGACAGAGCTGGACTCCAATTGCACGATACCAGCGGAGGTACCGGGGGAGGGTTTTGAGCATGCTTTATGGATTGAGTTTCAACGGGCTTCTCCTGATGAAGTGGACAAGGCCATGGGAGCGGTGAGTGCCTCCACTTGTATACTGGACCCGTGTCCCTCCTGGCTGGTCTCGACCAGCAGGGAGGTGACACGCGGCTGGATCCAGACGATTGTGAACACCTCTCTCCAGGAGGGTATCTTCCCATCCCTCCTAAAGGATGCAGTGGTGAGACCCCTCCTGAAGAAATTGTCTCTGGACCCAGCCATTTTGAGCAACTATCGTCCAGTCTCCAACCTTCCCTTTGTAGGGAAGGTTGTTGAGAAAGTGGTGGCCTTGCAACTCCAACGGTCCTTGGATGAAGCCGATTATCTAGACTCTTTTCAGTTGGGTTTCAGGCCTGGTTACAGCACGGAAACTGCTTTGGTCGCGCTGATCGATGATCTCTGGCGGGCCAGGGATAGGGGTCATCCCTCTATCCTTGTGCTTCTTGACCTCTCAGCGGCCTTCGATACCATCGACCATGGTATCCTTCTGCGACGGTTGCGAGAGGTGGGGGTGGGAGGTACCATTTTGTGGTGGTTCTCCTCCTACCTCTCGGACAGGTCGCAGTCGGTGTTGGGCAGAGTGCAGAGATCGACCCCAAGGCCCCTCAAGTATGGGGTGCCGCAGGGTTCGGTCCTGTCCCCCCTCCTATTTAACATCTACATGAAGCCGCTGGGTGAGATCATACGCCGGCACGGGATTAAGTATCACCAATATGCAGACGATACGCAGCTGTATCTTTCTGCCCCGTGCCAACTCAGCGAAGCAGTAGAAGTGATGTGCCAGTGCCTGGAGGCTGTTAGAGTCTGGATGGGAGCAAACAAGTTGGCACTCAATCCAGACAAGACCGAGTGGCTTCTGATGTTCCCTCCCAAAGATTGTCCAACTGTTCCATCTCTCAGGCTGGGGGGGCGAAATTATACGCCCCTCAGAGAGGGTTCGCAATTTGGGAGTCCTCCTGGACCCACAGCTGACTCTAGAACACCATCTGTCGGCTGTGACCAGGGGGACCTTTGCCCAGGTCTGCCTGGTGCACCAATTACGACCCTACCTGGATCGGGAGGCCGTTCAGACAGTCACTCACGCCCTTGTGACCTCAAGACTGGATTATTGTAATGCACTCTACATGGGGCTGCCCTTGAAGAGTGTTCGAAGGCTCCAATTAGTCCAGAATGCAGCCGCGCGAGCGATTGTGGGTTCACCAAGGTACACCCACGTTACCCCTATCCTCTGCGAGCTGCACTGGCTACCTATTAGTCTCCGAATCCGCTTCAAGGTGCTGGTCGCTACCTATAAAGCCCTACATGGCATCGGACCTGGGTACCTGAGAGACCGCCTCCTGCCGATTACCTCTCTCAGACCAATTAGATCGCACATGTTGGGTCTCCTCTGGATTCCATCTGCCAACCAATGTCAGCTGGTGACTCCCCGGGGGAGGGCCTTCTCTGTTGCAGCTCCGGCCCTCTGGAATGAGCTCCCTGTTGAGATCCGGACCCTTACTACCCTCCCGGCCTTCTGCAAAGCCACCAAGTCCTGGCTGTTCCAGCAGGCTGGGGGGAGCTGAGAAGCATCTACCTCCATAGAAATTGTGAATGTTGGTTTTGTTTTTAATATGTTGTCTTTGTCTCGTTCCCCCCTTTCCCTTGTCTTTTGTGAGCCACCCGGAGTCCTCCGGGAGTGGGCGGCATACAAGACAAATAAATAAATAAATAAATAATAATAATAATAATAATAATAATAATAATAATAATAATAATTTATTGGAGGCTGAAAACTTCTAAATATTGATTTAGGGATGGGGTCAGGTTGTTAGCCTCATGTTCTTATTGAATACTCATTGTGTGAAAAGAAGACTGAGCTAATTATCTATTTGATCTCATGTAGCAAAATTGTTACAGATTTTATGACATCAACAGAATATACTTTTCAAATGAACTTGAAAAGGACTAATGTTTAAGAAAGTTTATGTATTTGAGTATCTGGAACCAAACTGGGACCTAGTTATTGCAATCCCTAGTATTAGAAGTTGATAGAAAGTTCTATGTGTATATATAATTCTGTCTGTCCAGATTCTGTATATACATATACTAATAGAATATCATTATTGATAATCTAACCTCCTATATAAATTTAGGAATATGGTCTAATGTAAGTCCATAGGTATATGAAATGGTTTTTTATCCTTGAAAAAGCACAACCTGTATACATGAAGATGTGCAGAATTTCAGGAGTTATTCAAAAAAAGGACTGCAGATCATGTAGGACTATGAAGACAGTCCATCTCTGAAGTTCTTTAAAGGAGCTATATCTTTTCCTGGGAATATAGATATAGATATACATATACATACATACATACATACATACATACACACACACACACACACACACACACACACACACACTCCATTGGTGGCATCAACAACATCAAAATGGTGGGTGCAATTTGAGGGCCTGCCCTTTTTCAAAGATCCATCCCATGCTTTTTGCAAATCCAAAATGAGGAAGGACTTCAATTGCCCCATTGTGTCCACCAGTCTGATATCTTGAACATAATCTGAATATATAGCCTTGTTATGCATGGGAGGTAGTAATTGCAAGAGGGACCTGGAGTCGTAGTGGACAATTATTACCGTATTTTTAAGAGTATAAGATGCACCAAGGTTTTGAAGAGGCAAATTTTAAAAAAAAGGTTTTCCACTGCAAACCTCCCAAAAACGGTCCATTTTTCGTGAAAACGGTCCCATTTTTCCCCCAAGAAATGGCATGAATAGCCTTTAGGGCAGTGTTTTTCAACCTTTTTTTGTGCAAAGGCACACTTTTTTCATGAAAAAAATCACGAGGCACACCACCATTAGAAAATGTTTAAAAAATTTAACTCTGTGCCTATATTGACTATATTTAAAGTGTTTTTCCCACGGCACACCTTACACTATGTCACGGCACACTAGTGTGCCACGGCACAGTGGTTGAAAAACACTGCTTTAGGGGGCTTGCAGAGTGCTCCTGGAAGGGGGGGCAAAAACGAGCAAAAAATGGCCCATTTTTCGTGAAAACAGGCCCGTTTTTGTAAAAAGAAGGGCATGGATAGCCTTTAGAAAGCTTATAGAGTGCTCCTGGGGGCTGGGGGGGTAGAACTGAGCAGAAACTGGGCTGTTTTTCACTCATTTCTTCCTTCCCTAGCCCCCAGGAGCTCTCTAAAAGCTTCCTAGAGGCTTTTCATGCCCTGCGCGGCCATTTTGGTGAAGGGGGCAGGGTTTTGGGAGGCAAAAATGCTGTATTCAGTGTGTAAGACACATCCAGATTTTCTGCCTCTTTTTTGAGGGAAAAAGATGCATCTTATATTCCAAAAAATACAGTAAATATGAGCCGTGATGGTGCACTGGTTAGAGTGCAGTATTGCAGGCTAACTCACTGCTCCTTGCCAGGAGTTCAATTCTGACAGGCTCAAGGTTGACTCAGCCTTCCATCCTTCTGAGGTGGGGAAAATGAGGACCCAGATTCTTGGGGGCAATATGCTGACTTCGTAAACTGCTTAGCAAAGGCTGTAAAAGCACTATGAACAGTATATAAGTTTCATAGCTATTGCTATGAGCCAGCAGTTTGCTGCAGCTGCCAAAAAAGACAAAACAGTCCTAGGCTGCCTTAAGAGCGGGATAGAATCAATCACGGTTAATATCACTCTATAAGACCACACTTAATACCTTGGTAAGACCATACTTACAAGATTTCATCCAATTTGGTGAACACAATGCAAAAAAGATGTTGAGACTCTAGAACAGTGATGGCAAACCTTTTAGGCAACAAGTGCCCAAACTGTGTGTGCGCATATGCCCAAACTGAAAGGTCTGTTTTGTGCAAACACGCACATGCATGGAAATGCACAGATGTATGCATGCACAGACATGAGCACATGTTCAGCAGAGATCCGAAAACCGGCTGGCGGGAGGCAGAGTATTCCAACACTGGTAGCGTAGCAAGAAGTAAGATCTTTTTCTTTCGTGAGCTTCCGTTTCATCGTTTGCAGGGAAACAGAAGCTCACGAAAGAAATGCCACGGAGATCTGACCAAGCGTGCCAACTCTAGCATGTGTGCTATAGGTCTAGAAAGCTCACAGCTCTAGAAAGAGTGCAGAGAAGAGCAACAAAGATGATTAGAGGACTGGAGGCTAAAACATATAAATAACGGTTGTTGGAATTGGGTACATCTAGTTTAATGAAAAGAAGGACTAAGAGTGTTAAAGGAGTGGTCTCCAACCTCGGCAATTTTAAGACTTGTGGACTTCAACTTCCAGAGTTCCTCAGCCAGCTTTGAACTCTGGGAGTTGAAGTCCACAGGTCTTAAAGTTGCCGAGGTTGGAGAACACTGTGCTAAAGGACTAAGGTCTAAGAAGATAACAGTGTTCCAATATCTAAGAAGCTGCCACAAAGAAGAGGGAGTCAAACTATTTTCCAAAGCACCTGAAGGCAGGACAAGAAGCAATGGATGGAAACTAATCTAGGAGAGAAGCAAGCTGAAACTAAGGAGAAATTTAGAACAATTAACCAGTGTAAAGGCTTGCCTTCAAAAGTTGTGGGTGCTCCATCACTGGAGGCTTTTAAGAAGAGATTGGACAACCATTTGTCTGAAAGGATATAGGGTTTCCTGCCTGAACAGAGAATCGGACTAGAAGACCTCCAGGATCCCTTCCAACTCTATTATTCTGAGGACTACTCTGTGAATGTTAATAAGATCTCTTGCCATACCAAGAACAAAGCATGCAAAGTAGTACACTGTGATAGAAACTCTCACTTTTTCCAGCTGTCAGTGTTGAACAGCTATATAGAATTGGATGGTTACATGTAGGCAGCTATCACAGAAGAGCCACTTAAGGCTGTTTTGTAGCCAGTGGTTTTCTGAAAACCTACTAATTAATTCTGCTAATGAATAATTCTCCACCAGCTGGCCCAGAACTCACATCTCAAAAAGAGATGTAATTGCTGGTTGACCCCAGATTATTGATTTTAGCCCTTTTACAAGCTGCTTTCCATTGCTCACGGCTGAATGATGGGGAGATGTATGCAACCAGTTAGCTATTGTCACTGAACAGCAAGTGACCTAAATTCTTTCAAAAACAGTATTGACTTTTCCAGAACAGACACATAATGAAAAACAACTTCTGCTTTCTAGGGGCCAGATAGGCTTTAGAGATAAATCCATGTCTTAGCTTCCACCACCACCACCCCAGTGCACCAGAACAAGGGCCTTTTACTTCCTGCAGTGTTTCACCTTTTATTTTAGCGTTGTTCCTGTTTTTTTTTAAAGAACAGAGAAAATGGTGAACGTTGGGAAATTCAAATGGAGAAGCTTCCCATCCCTGACAGGAAAAGCTTCTGCTGAATTTTCCACAGCGCTATCTGACCAGGGATGAAACTGGGCAGCAATCTTTGATGGAAATCTTGCCTGGTGCAGAATCCAAAGATGCATCTTAATCAGGATATCACTAAACCTCACAATCCTAATGATTTGTGTCTACAGGAGGCCCTCACTGGCATCACCCACGAGGGCTCATTAATGATTGAAAAAGAGCCCCCCCCCAAGTTGCATATGAGAGCTGAAAGCATTCAGAATTAGAGCTGTGCAGCTTTTGTCATTGACAGAGCAGAGGGGCAGAAGAGCCAGCCTGGAGGGGGAGAAAGTTAGATTCATTCCTGGTGAAGGGAAGAGCGAGGGCAGAGTCAGACCATTTCTGCACATGGCGCTGATGCCTGCCCTTCTTTTGTTTTACTCACTGGTAAATCCCCTTTGCAAACCTTTCCTCTAAAATATCAGATTGCCATTAAAACAACAAGCATTCACACATTCAGGGAGAGAAAAGGCATTCTTTGCTGACTTTCAGAAGAAGAATCCAGGTTGTTCCATGACTGAGCTTTAACTAGTAGCTTAGTTTGAGGCTCTTGGTGGATAAAGCTTTTGAATGTGTGACGATAAAAGCACCAAGTAGTTGGCAATGGGTTGGATCCAAATAGAATTCTTTATTCTATATTGGCCAAGCGTGATTGGACATACAAGGAATTTGTCTTTGGTGCATACACTCTCAGTGTACATAAAAAGACAAGATACATTTGTCAAGAATCATAAGGTACAGCACTTAATGATAGTCATAGGGTACAAATAAGCAATCAGGAAACAATCAATATCAATATAAATCATAAGGATACAAGCAACAAAATTACAGTCCTGCAGTCATAAGTGGGAGGAGATGGGTGATAGAAGTGATGAGAAGACTAATAGTAATAGTAATGCAACCTTAGTGAATGGTTTGACAGTGGTGAGGGAATTATTTGTTTAGCAGAGTGATGGTGTTCGGGAAAAAAACTGTTCTTGTGTATAGTTTTCTTTGTGTTCAGTGCTCTATAGCATTGTTTTGAGGGTAGAAGGTGAAACAATTTATGTCCAGGATGCGATGGGTCAGTAAATATTTTCACGACCCTCTTTTTGACTCATGCAGTGTACAGGTTCTCAATGGAAGGCAGGTTGGCAGTAATTGAGTTTGAGTTTGAGTTTGAGTTTATTGGGATTTATAGGCCGCCCTTTTCCCTGAGGGGACTCAGGGCGGCTTACAACCACAAGGGAGGGGGGTGCAGTGTCAAAAAAACAAAACAAAATGTGAACAAAGAAAAATAGTAAAAACACAACTTTCGTTCAGCAATCAAACACTCGGGCGTGTGAATTGGAAACCTATCCCCAGGCCTGCTGGGAAAGCCAGATCTTGAGGGCTGCGCGGAAGGTCTGGATGGTGGTGAGGGTACGGATCTCAACGGGGAGATCGTTCCACAGGGTCGGAGCTGCAACAGAAAAGGCTCTCCTCCGTGTGGTCGCCAGTCGACATTGACTGGCAGATGGGATTCGGAGGAGGCCCAGTCTGTGCGATCTAATTGGTCGTAGGGAGGTGATCGGCAGAAGGCGGTCTCTCAAGTACCCAGATCCACTACCATGGAGTGCTTTAAAGGTGGTCATCAGTACCCTGAAGCGCACCCGGAGACCAACAGGTAGCCAGTGCAGCTCACGGAGGACGGGTGTAACGTGGGCGAACCGCGGTGCGCCCACTATCACTCGCGCGGCTGCATTCTGGACTAGCTGTAGTCCTAGCTGTAGTAATTGTTTTTTCTGCAGTTCTAATCATTCTCTGAAGTCTATGTCTGTCTTGTTGGGTTGCAGAACCAAACCAAACAGTTATAGAAGTGCAGAGGACAAACTCAATAATTCCTCTGTAGAACTGTATCAGCTGCTCCTTGGACAGTTTGAGCTTCCTGAATTGGCACAGAAAGAACATTCTTTGTTGTGCTTTTTTGATGACGTTTTTGATGTTAGGTGTCCATTTTAGGTCTTGAGATATGATAGAACCTAGAAATTTGAAGGTCTCTACTGCTGATATTGTATCATCCCATCTGTTCTGTAGATCTATTGATCCCTTGGGCTAACAGAGGAATCCCGCTGAGAAGATGCGGAGGCAGTTGCAGACTGAATCAAAGATGCAGAATTGCCTGTAATCAGTCCGTTGACCGATGCACCGATTGACTGGTTGAGCTGTTTGTACATAATGAGAAACAAAGCAGTAATTTGTTTGGCAGAAAAGAAGCAAAGAACGCTAGAGCAGCTGGGGAGAGCAGAAAAGGAGAGACAAAGTCACAGAGGAACAGACAAGCAAGCTAGGGTGGGTAGGGCTGAGAAGAAAGAACAAAGTAGCGGAGAGAGTTTGTCTTCTCCCTGCTTGAAATCCTCCCAGGTTGGCTTTCTCTTGCCCGCACCAGTGCTCTGTGCTTTTCAGACCAGCTGCTGCTCCTTCTATCTGCAGTTCGATGCCTCTTCTTCCGCTCGTGAGCAGGGTCAGCCCAGGCCATCTGCAGAAGGATGCTCTGTTCCTCAGGAAGACACAAGGGTCTCTCTGTGACTGCAAAAGCTGCCTCCGCCCCCACCTCGCCTCCTCCTGCCTCCCTCCCTCCCTCTCTCTTTCTCTTATTTCTGTTCTGGAAATAATGTTGCCTTCCCTTAAAAAGAGTTTTAAGTAATGACTCCGAATGATTAATTGGTGCATTGAATCAAGCAATTATAAAGAATCATACTGGCTTTGAATCTGGTGTAAATTAGCAATGTCTTGTTCTTCTCTCCAGTCGGTGACAAAATGTTTGGCTCGCTCCTGGAAGAGGATCTAGGCAATTGGCCTAAGCCAATTAGACATGAGTCATTTGCATGGAAAACGTGGCCTCATTGGGTTACATATTGTCTGAGGAACTATTAACACAAACCAAGCTATTGTAATAATAAAGGTGCGCAGGACTAGAACAAGAAGGACCCAGGTTTAAGCATACTTTCAGCCAATGTTCACTAAGTGCTTTTGGCCAAGCACTATTCTCAACCCAACCTACAGGACTATTATTGTGAGGGAACATTGGAAGAGGAAACTCTATGTATGCAGTCTTCCGCTTCTTATGAAGGAAGGAAGGAAGGAAGGAAGGAAGGAAGGAAGGAAGGAAGGAAGGAAGGAAGGAAGGAAGGAAGGAAGACTTTGACCATGCTCAAGACCAGTTTATACATGGAGGATAATGAGTCAGCTCCAAGCTTCATTAGAAGCAATAGTTTATCTAGATCCATTCATGGTGGATTTAGCCTAAGGTCTGACATAGTAAAAAGTTGGGTTAACTTTCTTGATTTCTATTGGGAGAAATAAGGAGGTAGTATGTTTGATTTCACCATTCACAACTTTTGATACTATTAATCTTGCTGGACCTTCTTTGTGAGGTGAAGCTGAAGATTCAGTGATGTAGCAGTTCCACTTAAGTATTGCAGGTTATTTCTGCTCAGCCTGGTGGCACGTGAGCTCTGCAAGCTTTCATCCTTCTCCTTTTTAAAAATCTACTGAGAGAAATTAGCTGAGTGCCTTGAAAAAGATGTCCTCAGTATCAGAATGACACATAGTTCTATTTCTTTTTGGCACCCAAACCTCTGACTAAATTCTGAAATAAGCTGGATGACAATCCATTCTGTGAAATTGAATCGTGAAGTAGAAAGGCACTGTGGATAGTCTTAGATAATCCTTCAGATCAGTGGTTCTCAACCTTTCCAATGCTGCAACCTTTAAATATAGTTCCTCATGTTGTGGTGACCCCCAACCATACAATTGGTGTCTCGGTTCCTAAGACCATCGAAAATATGTGTTTTCCGATGGCCTTAGGCGACCCCTGTAAAAGGTTGTTTGACTCCCAAAGGGAGTCACAGGTTGAGAACCACTGCTTTAGATTTTCTTAGAGCATCTTTTATAAGCTTTATCTGGTTTTTCACTCATGGTTTTCCTCAGAAGGATGCCTATTTATGATCTACATGCTCTGGTAAACACTCCACACCATTGGATGGATTCCTCTGTTTTGTTATGACATGCAAACAGCTTCTACAGGAAGCTGTTTGAAGTATGAGCTGATTTATAAATAAAATGACATATTGCTTTTACTTATTATTATTATTACATTTATAAACATAAGACCAGCCCTACTATATCAAGTCAAGGCCCATTTTGTTCTTCATAATGGCCAAATGCTCACAAGCATGAAATAGAAACAAAACTCCTTTTTACTGTTATTCACATGGAACAGGTAAATTATATTCTGTCTTTTTCCTTTGCAATCAGTGTGGTATATGAGAAGGGTTTCCCTTCATTTCCCCCCCTCCCCCCACAGTAATCAGTAGGTTTACTGATTTACTGCCTTTGGCACGAAAACTGGCTGGGTGACTTTAGACCAGTCCCCCCACTCTCAGTCTATGATGTCAGGCTCAGGTGACTAACTGGTCAGTCAATTCTTGTCACAACCAATGGATTAATACTCAGTTTATTTCCTTAAAAAGTGGACCCTCCACTTGTAAGAAAACATTGGGAAGGGGGGAAAAAGGTTAGGTTGAGAAACTGGTCTGCTATTCAATGAGATCTGTGGCTCAGGGATGACTTCAACCTGGTCCTTCCAGTCCAACCCTGCATGATACATTACATTCGCTTTCTTCTAAGCCACGGGTGCCAAACTCGATCGCATCATGTGATGTCACCTGACATATCACAACTTTTTTGCCTTTGTGGAGCTGGGTGGTGGTGGTGGTGGTAATCCATCCAGCCCATGTTTTATACCCGTGTTTTAAGCAAAGTAATTTGGTTGCTTCTTTGCAATTGTCTCCCATTCAAAATGTTGATGCTTACCTTAAAAGCAGAGGTAGAAAACTTGTTCAACATTGTACCACTTTCCCCTTTTTTGTCAATGAAATTTGGCGACAAGCCATAGAAAAATCAGTGGTGACACAATTCCCTACTGGAAATTTGGTGAGAAACAAAATAAGGGGAGGATGCATTAAGCTTTTGAATAGGTCAAAACATACCTAAAACAGAACATCCTCATCATCATCATCCAAAACCAATCTCCCTCAGAAAATTGTGGAGCTCTACAAAATTGTTCCTTGTGCATTTTGCAAGGTGTTAATGCCTTCCTTTGCTACTCTCTTGAACCATCAAACAACAGTATTTAAATAATGCTACCAACTGCATAATAAAAAAATAAAAAATAATCCAACCCTTCAAAATGCCTGATGAAGCATATCTTCCTGTAACAATCTATTTATACAACAATTCCTCAGAAGATACTTCTTGTAATGTTGTGTGTGAAGTGATTAATGAAAGAAAGGATGACAACAAAGCATTTCTGCTAGAACTGAAATGGAGCATTGGTGCCACCTACATGTCAGATAAATGAATATTTCATCAATCTATTTTTAGGACCAGATTTCTAAAGAGAAGAAGATGCCAAGTTTAACCGAGCTTGTTCCTGCAAAGATAGAGTTAGCAAATAGTTGCTGATTGTCCTCTCTTTTGAAAAACTTTATTTTCTTTGATGTTTACAACAGGAAGTGAACTACTTTAGGCAGGTTTCAGGGATATCTTCAAGGAGGTGCATATCTCTGCAATTTTGAGAAGTGATTGTGGGCATTTTCCCTGAAGTAACTGCAGTAGAAGAGCTAATTCACAAAAGTGTTGTTATGGAAGGCAAAAGCAGTCAGAAAATACACATTTACCATTTACTCCCTATTGTTTTCTAAGCTTGACCAAGTGTTCCTTCTCACACAATGTATCTTTGCTCTTTTTTTTTCCCTTAGGAAATCGACCCACTTTCTAACAAAATATTGGGGTATTGATGCTTTTTTTTAAAAAGGAAGTTTATGGGGCCCTACATAGCTTCCTACAAGTAATTTTAGAGTAGAACGGCTACTCAGATGATGACTTGTTTAACACACTACTTTGGTGTATGACTATTGAATTTTATTCAGTTACTCTAAATAAAATTAAAGCCAAATGGAAGAAAGTTCTTGGTGCATGTTTAGTGCATGAGCTCAGTTTATGGTTATAGAAAATTTGGGCCCTTCACTGCATTTGCAGAAACTGTACATAAGAGTAACAGAAAGATCCTTGTGACTATAGATATATTTTCCTCCTCCTCCTCCATCATTTCTCCTTGCTTTTTTGGGAATTATTTGATGTTTTATGTATTTTCTTTTAACCATTGAATTACCATTTTATAAATCAGAGGTGTATTGGTTAGGACAAGTATAGCTATTGCCTCCATCTGTAACCTTTTGCATGAGCCAAGTGGGTCATGAAAGACTGCTTGAAACTTCATACATGGAAGTGTGTTCATAATAATTGCAAGCTAAGGACAGGAGATGGGGATATACACTGGAACAGGCAAGAAACAAAAGCTGTGATGAAAAGAAATTACAAATATTGTTTCATCTGAATGTCATAGCTCAGGCTCAGAATCCAAGAACAATTCTAGGTTGGAAAATGGAACTGGAGAAACTCCTGCTTGTATTTTTCGGGGATCTTCTGCCCGTCAGTTTTGACTGAGAAATAAATTCTCTTGATTTCACGGGAAGGCAGCTTCCTATGTTTTTGACTTCCAAACACATTTTTATAAAAGTGGCCTTGGCTGGGTGTGGTGGGGTGACCCATTTTCATTTGCATCAGAAAACATAGCTGGTTATTTCAATGTAGGTATATATTATATCTGTATCATAAATCAGCACCATAACACATAGTTGTAGAACCTAGTTACAGACTTTATGGATATGAAGTATCATTTTATTCTTAAGGATACTTAGGAATAAAATGACTTAGGATACTACTTAGGATACTACACTACAATGCAAGACTGGCATTTATCTAATTCTTCTTAAGTTATGAGTTATATCAGGTTTTCCTGCTAGACTTATGAACCGGAGTTTCATTGCGTCTGGTGAAAAGTCCAGGATGAAATGTTCCCTTTGATTTTGTTTGTGCATTATTTCCAGGCAGCTCATGGCAACTGGAGGGTTAAGGATTTTTAAAGATTTTTTTTTAATGCAGTCCTCACAGAGATCAAGCTTTGCAAAGCAGGGTTTATTCTTACATCCTCCCATAATAACCTTCAAGCGAAAGCGCCAGCCACCTCTTGACATAGAATGCTCGCTTGCTAAGTCACTCTCATAATTTGGGTGATGAAGCAATTTCCACGCATTGATTTTTGTTCATTGGGGAGAATAAAGATGAGACTAGTTTAAGGGTTCTTAAATCAAATCCTACTGCTACATTTACCTGGCCATCTTTCAGCCTCTGCTAAATCGTATCTTCCCCTATCATTATTTTTCTTCATTTTGGTAGATCATCCTCATTGTATAAGTATAATCTTTATTGTCATTGTATTTAAATACAATGAAATTGGTTTTAACCTCACTGGTGCAAAATTATAACAGAAAGGAAAAAAGAAAAAAAAAACTAGCATGTGCATGGAGTGACTGTGGTTGTATTTAAAAGTCTCACAGGCCTAGGATAGAAACTATCTTTAAACCTGTTTGTTTAGCTCGCTATATTTTGATGTCTTTTGCCTGATGGTAGAAGTGCAAAGAGACACTGACCAGAGTGTGAATCATCTCTGAATATCTTCCTTACTCTGCTAAAGCAGCGAGATCTGGCGATGTCATCCAGGGGTGTCAGAGGGCAACCAATGGTTTCTTGTGCCGAATTGATCACGCTCTGTAGTGCCTTCCTGTCCGCAGCTGTTAAACCAGCATACCATACTATAATGCAATATGTGAGGACACTTTCTATGGTGGACCGATATTGTGAGAGGTTCAGAACAAAACAAAACACACCCACTCACAGACACACAGACATACACACACACACATACACACCCTCAAACAAACCACTTGCATTGTGCTTTCAAAGTTGTGCCAGATACTTCAAGAGAATAAAATGCTATTAAGCTGCAAAGTGCTTTTACAGAGCCAAACAAACACAAACAAAAATATTGTAGGTAAAATAACACTTCAGAGATACTTGGTTTTGTTTTGTTTTGCACTGGTCTCAGCAGTCATCTCATGATCTGTTTTTTAAGGTAATATCTCTGGCCTTTACCCAGCATGTGAGAACCACATTTCAGATGCTGCATTATGGCCATGTAGTAGCCAATGGCGGTATAAATTTTCCCAAATTGCCCACTAAGAGTCACTCATCTCACATGGACCCTAGTTCTTAAGCATCAAGGAAGGCTTACTAGCTTTTGCTAATACTTCAACTTTGGGGATTTAACCCAAGTTATAAATTTGTTCACACTGACTGCCTATCATTCCCTGAAATACACTTTCCATGGCAGAGAGAGGAAGAAACTTGTGAGAAATCCTCTTCGCTCAATGATTGCTGCTAAATAATATGCCAAAGCTAGTAGTCATATTGACCCCGCAGTGCCTGTTTATATCGCAGAATCTAAGGGACTCAAGACCAGTAAAATAGAAATAAAAGTGCTCTTAGACTGATGTCTAGTAATTTTGCACCTTAGGATATAATTTTAGACAAGGTAGACTGTATCTTTATATGTTCCGATGCAATTTAATAAAGGTAGGAATTAACCAGAACACAAAGAGGATCCAGAAATGACATTTTTGGCTTCAATCTTTAACAGTTGCTTCCAAAAATGAAAGTCCTACTGAATTAAGTTACTTTAAAAGCATGTGCCTTTTGTTATACATATGTATACTTTGGTTTTTAACTTTGCCTTTTAACATTCTTTTTCTAGGTGGAGACCCCCTAATCTGTCTCTCAAATCTTGGCTTTTCAATCACAGACACAAAGATCCATATACAGGAAGAGGTTTCATGTTTTCTTTATTATTGTTTTAAAAGATTTGTTTCATTTCCAAATATAGATCTAATTTCTACATGTAATTTAAAACTGTTCTAGAAATAGGCTCTTTCAGACAAGTTCTCCCATTGCTTTGTAACCTGGAACACAGAGACAAAAGGAACAGAGATACACAGAGAGAATATGACTGATGTAATGCCCGCGTCATTTCTGGGGGAAAGAAGACCAGTGTTCTTTGGGTAAAGGAGTCCCAGAGAAAGGTTTTGTCCTTTTTCTTCAGAAGTACATTTCTGTGTTTTATATCTTATGACACATAAGTCGTGTTCATACAACATGCTGAACCTGATTGTTGAATTAACTAGTTCTCAGGGTTTCGCACACATCGCACCGTTAACTGAACCAGTTGGCTGGGTTTGCATAACACTCAAGTCACAAAAACCAAAAGCCCAAGGTTAATGCTAACCAAATCTTTAATTTCTCTGCTTAAGCATGTTGTGCAAATGCACACAGAGACTGAGATATTGATGTTTAACCTACGTTGAGTGAGGCAGCACAACTTGCTTACTGTTTGCACATCAGAAGGGCATATATAGGCTACGCTTTCCAAAGCCGTGGGTTTGGAAATAAAAAGAAAGGAGAAAGAGCCCTTGAGATTCCGCATGATTGCTTGCATCAGTCAATGCACCTCTTTATTTTATTTTTTCTCTTCCATTTCTATCCAGTCACTTTCCTGATAACAGTAGGTTTTTTAGCCCTCAATCAGTACAGACATCCCAAATAACAAATCTTTGTCTGGTTGCAAACAAACATTGGAACCTTATCTCTAGCTCCAGTCTAAGTTAAAGAAAATAAATAAATATTAAAATACATAAAAGACAGTTAATGTTGCCTAACACTGAGAATGACCTGAAGAGGTTAAACAAATGGCCAATTGGCAACAGGGACTAATAAGTAACTAGTAACCTTTTAGGAGTACCTAGCATGTCACAAGAATGGTCTCTCGGAAATTAAGCCATTAGGCTACAACATTTCTTTTGCTCCTTCCTTGTAATTTTCAGATTTTCAAGATTGTTTACTTTTATCCTACTAATGATAAAGATTTTCCAGAAACCTAAGCTATGGTTTTCATAGTTCGCCTACCTAGCAGGGCTCAACATTAACCTTGAAAGCTCACTAAAAACAATTCCCCCGGTTCAATTTACAACTAGCATAATTAAGGTGGATTTACACTGTGTCACTATCTCATGTTTCTCCATTCCACCCCCTCTTCTGGTTTGAGAAGCATCCATCACACAATGATTTTGTGAGACAGCAGTTACGTAAGGCAATGCAGCTGAATTGTCAATCTTCTGTTATTCTCCATCAATATCAGAAATCAGCCAGAAGATTTAATCTGACTTTCATCATGTTTGGGCTTAAGAAGCAGATTATAGAGAGCAATTTAAGCCAAATGTTTGTAACCACAGCTGTAGTCTTTTCTCATCACACCACGCTTTAGAAACAGCCCCTACTACCCTGAGTTTCACATCTGGTGGTAAATTTTCTCTGTAGCTCAGATAAGACTTCTGGGATCCAAACCCTCTTTAATGAGGACATAACATATGTACACTATACAGAGTTAGTGAGCACAACAACAAATACATTAAAAAAGATCTACTCTTATGTACATTATTTATAAAAAGCAAATTGACCAGCCACCACCCCAATACAAAAATACATGTTTCTTATTATGTGCATTATAGTTATTAATCCCTAGAAATAATTACTGATTGACTTAAAAATTAGTTTAAACAACAATCCAACCATAAAATTCATAGGATACAATATATAAACGAATGAGGCTTTTAAAAATGATTTTTGTAAGGTTGGGCGGAAGTTGAAGATGATAAACATAGCGGGAAAAAGTAAAATATGACTGAGATTGAACTAAATGACTTCAGAACTCTGGATGAATATGGGGATTATTCTTTGTTCTTCTCTTCAAACCACATTCTTAGACAGTCACTTGAAAATGAGTTTCAGTTATTTCAAGGAAATCTACTTGTTTGGGATCACAGATGTGATTCACCTGTGGTGTTGTTGTTGTTTTGTTTGTTACATGGAAATAATGTGGAAGAGGTTTAGTGTTTAGTACAGGTTTTGTTGCACCAACTTCAGTGTAGAAATAATTACTCCACTATTCAAATGTCACCAAGAACAATTGGACTTTGGGAATTTGCTAATGCGAGGACAGGAGCGGGAAGAATTGTTGTCCATGTTCTCATGTTCATCTTCCTGATGCAACATTCATTTATTCTGAAAATTTGACTTGCTTAGTTATATCCCTCAAGTTCAGTTTGCAATGTATCCCATTTTGGAACATTTTTGTGTATGAATCAGCCTTTGAGACAATTGAAAGAAGAATAAAGTCCCTAGCTTTTCAAGGTGCAAATTATTGGAAGCTGCAAGAGTCACAAGCTACGGCAGAGGGCAGTAAAGCTTCAACTAGTGCCTTTTATGTATTCTGGCACTAGAACTGACAAGCCACTTCAATGTGTCACATTAAACTAAGTGAATGCTACATTCCAGCATAGTTTTGTGACACATAGTTATCCCCCACCCTGCTCCAGTTACTCCAGGGATGGCAGAAACATTATTGCTGAAAGTGCACAGAAAGTGGGTGTGCATAGAAAGTGAGGGATTTTGGTATTGTACCCCATACAGGGCCTACATGAAGTGCTGTTGTGCATAGGTAATAGCAGAAGAAAGCTACAGTCCTTTTAGTGCCAAAGTGTTCTAACACAGAGATCCAGTGTTTTCCACCTTGGGCATTCCTTCAAGCGCTTTATTTCGGTCTGAGATTGTATTCCCAGAAGCACAGCTATCTGGTTAAACTTAGCTGCATATCCGAACATCCGACGTGAAACGGAAAGCTGAGGAAAGCTGGATACCCATTCCATCATCGTGGTACCTGATATACAATAGCAGAGTTGGAAGGGACCTTGGAGGTCTTCTACTCCAACCCCCTGCCTAGGCAGGAAACCCTATACCATTTCAGACAAATAGCTATCCAACATCTTCTTAAAGTCTTCCAGTGTTGGGTCATTCACAACTTTTGGAGGCAAGCTGTTCCACTGATTAATTGTTCTAACTGTCAGGAAATTTGTCCTCAGTTCTAAGTTGCTTCTCTCCTTGGTTAGTTTCCACCCATTGCTTCTTATTCTACCCTCAGGTGCCTGGGAGAATAGTTTGACTCCCTCTTCTTTCTGGCAACCCCTGAGATATTGGAACACTGCTATCATGTCTCCCCTAGTCCTTCTTTCTATTAAACTAGACATACCCAATTCCTGCATGTTTTAGCCTCCAGTCCCTAATCATCTTTGTTGCTCTTCTCTGCACTCTTTCTAGAGTCTCCATATCTTTTTTACATCGTGGCGACCAAAACTAAATGCAGTATTCCAAGTGTGGCCTTACCAAGGCATTATATACCTGTATATACACAATTCTCCATAAATTTGTACACTACAGGAGAGCACTTACATTTTGAAAATATGAGGCAGGAATGCTGAGTTTCTTGATCCAATATAGATCAAGAATTGGGAGGAAAAGTGCTGCTACTTAATAAGTTCTTAAATGTTCTGCATGGTGCGACTGGATTTGTACAACACAAAAAGCGTGTTTTTTGTAACCCAGGGCAGAAAGTGCATCTTTAAAATCTCAACCACAGTTTGATTTGAACTGCTAGCTATAGGGCAACAGGGAAAAATGTATTCAGTTTCATTTGCTTAGTATTGTTAATGAGTAGTCCATTGTTTCCTATAAAACCAAAGGAGCTACTTTTGTCTGATGAATGTTGAATGACATTCTTCAGGATTATGACAGAAAAATAGGACAATTTTGCAACTATCTTTATCATCTTCTTGTTGCATAATAAGGACTATATATTAGGGCTATATACTAAATATAATATACATTCAGACTAGAGATAACTGTTTATACCTGGGAACCATCAGAATACCCCTAAAGCTTCAAAATATTTTCACAAGTTACCAATGCAGCACTACAACTAGCCTCATGATCTTCGTTCAAATCTCCTCAGAACGAACCTATTGCATTTTTGTTCCCATGTTGCAAGGACTAGGCTCTACTTACAATGTAAAACAGGTATTAATAAGAGAGAGGAAAAAATTGAATTTTCCAGTCTTGGAATGTTATCTCAGTTTTGATTACTATGTTTTCCATTAAAGTTTTCCACAGTTTAAACATTCTAAAATCATTTTCGCTTCATAAAATCCTGCTTGCTATATGTCATCCACTGTTCAGATGACATACACTTTTCTGTTCAAGGCCTTTATAATTTCATGTTTTAAATCAAGGATGAATCCTGAAAGCTAGCCTTCCCATATATGATGTCGTCTAAAAGTTTTAGTATTGCAACTCCCAGAATTCCCCAGCCAGCATGGTCCATTTATGTAGCATCAAGGGATGAATAATTTGTTAGCATAAGAGTCCAATTAACATAGAATCTTAAAACTGTGATTATTGCTTCCCAGTGAGACAAACAAACAGAAGTTAGGTTTTGAAGTCATGAACAATAGGACCATCCAAACTAAAGCTCAGTTCTGTATAAGAAGAAAGAGAGTTACATTGGCCAATTTCCAGTGCCATCATCTCTTCTCTGCTTCAAATACCCCAGGATAATTCAGAACATGTAAATGGATCCTTGGAAACCAGTGCAAATCTTCATCCCATCACAACTGGTAGTTCAGAAGGCCTGTAGTTTCCCAATATGCCCCCATTAATCTGCCTCCCACTCTAAGTCTTACAGCTATCTAAAAAGTGGCAAGGAGTTCATTGCAGAGGGCAAACAAGGAAACAGAACCAGTGTAAGGGAGAAGGAGAAAAAGTCAGGACTGCCAAGTGACATTTGAAGAGGATTAAGGATCTGTAGTGGAGCTGGGATTGTGACTGATAAGATTTTTTTTTAAAGGAAATAATTATTATTTCTTTCTTAAACCCCTTCAAGCTTCAAAAAGCCTTGGTTTTTCATTCTGTAGCCTCAGTGTAATATTCATATAATATAAAGCTTGGCCCAAGTCAACCATTCAGTAGTGAGCATCAAGTGAGAGCCCTACATCCAAGTTATTTAGCACAGTTGCTCCATTTTCTTCTGGTCCTGCTGACTTTTGAGTCCCCTCAGTGTGGGCCAGCTGAGCTGGGCATATAGAACTGAAGATAGACTGTGTTATCATAGCAGCCTCCCCTCCCTTTCCCTTGAAATGGGCTTATTTTTCCAGTTTATGTGCTCATTTAGACTACTGTTAGCCTGGCCGATCCCAGACTTTTGAGAGAAAATCAAATGCCCAGAGAAAGTAAGAGATTGGCTTCTGGTCTAGTCCAGCCTGCAGCACCTCTGGCTCAGTGTGAGTGTGAGGATTTCATACTGGAATAGCACCCGTGGCTCAGAATGTAACCAGGGATGAAAGAATGATACAGTACTAACACAGGGCAGGGGGCAGGAAATGGATCCAAGCCAGTTGAGTTTCCCAAGGCTTCGTTGTGCATCACGGGGCTCCGAATGTCGCCTAGTGGCTGCCTCCACTCTTTAGGCCACCTGACGTCCAGTCGATGATGATGAAGCTGAGGCTCATGATCATGAAGAGCACCCCGAGGACCGCAAAGAGAGATGCCTGCAGGGAGAAGAGACAGGAGGGAAGGAGAGTGTCACTCGCAGAAAGGAGCCCCCCAAATGGTGGGAGCAGAAACATATTAATGTGTGTCTCTTTCCTCTTCCACTAACTGGAGCAAAGAGAGCAATCTAGACATCCAAAGTCCAGGTCTCGCTGCTTTAATTTGTGCCACTTGTAGTGCAATAAAAATGAGTTGGCAACTGATTCAAAGCATGCTCCTACAGCTATATATGTCTAGACTTCACATAACTTCCCTCCCCTCACTCCAAAAATGAATCATGCAACCATTATGGCTGAGTAGCACTGCAGCTAGGGAGGAAAGACTCATGCCTTCCTTGAAAATTGTGGTTCTGCTCCAGACCAGTTCTTTCTTAATAGTTCCTTTAGAATAAAGATATATTGCACATCCCCATATGGCACAAATGACGATGACATTGATATTTATGATGGTAATTATAAACCATGTATTCAGTTTGAAATCCAAAAATGACAATAGTTTCCATAGATAATATGCAGTACACACAGGGCACATTCTCCTTACCCCCCCCCCCCCCTGCCAAAAAACTATTGCTTAGAAATACTAAATTTCACTATCAGGTGGATTCTCTAAAGCAGAACCTTTTTTTTCTCATCCAGCAATCCATCCAGTGGTGGGATTCAGCCACTTCGGGACAACCGGTTGTTAAGTTTCTGAACAGTTTGGTGAACTGGCTGTTGGAAGAAATCATTAGAGTAGAGAACCAGCTATTAAATTATTCGAATCCCACCACTGAGCCCAACCCTTTGGAGTCTTCATGAATAACTACTAGTAGTTATTAACTAGTCATTACTAGTGATAACTAATAAGTAGCCAAACTGGATTGTTAGAGATCACATACCAGAATCTTGGGAAGGGATTTCATAGGTTCCTTGTCCTTGGGCACGATCCGGATATAGAATATTGCTGGAAAGATGAATATCAGGCAAGGAGCTGAGGTGGCACCTGGGAGAGTCCAACAGAGAACAGGATTTAGGATCTTCAGAAAATGAAACACCCTGGGCTTGACTTTTGTTCACTAATATATTTTTGGGAAAACAAGACAAGCTCTGACAACAGCATCTCCAACCTTGGCCCTCATTCATGGAAGAGTCCAGACCAGCTATTGATTTTCCTCCTAGGATAGTGTTTGAGTTTAAAATCAGCAGGGGGTTGTGGTGGAAGCAACTAATGAGTGGCTAGAAGCATAAACAACAAAGAAGAACCCTTTGGAATTACATGGCAAACAAAGAGGTTTAATAAGATGGCTTTGATCCTGGAAAAACAGCACACTGAGGCACCAGCTCAAGGAGTCCCATGGATGTTCTCAAAGGAGTATGAAATAATTATTGTCCTAATGCAATTTCTATTATTAGAAGCTTGTTTATTTAATACTCCCTTGTGTATTAGAAACACTTTTCAGAAACGTTTTTCAAAATGTAAATGATTTTATCCATATTGATAAACAATATTCATAGTATACCATATTTTTCAGAGTATAAGATGCACCGGAGTATAAGACGCACGAAGATTTTGAAGAGGCAATTTTTTAAAAAAAAGTTTTTGCACTCTTAAGACCTCCTAAAAACGGCCCATTTTTTGTGAAAACGGGCCCTGTTTTTTTTAAAGGTGCATGCATAGCCTTTAGGAGGCTTATAGAGTGCTCCTGCGGGGGAGCAAAATTGAGTAAAAAATGGCCCATTTTTCACTCATTTCTGCCCTCTCCAGCACTCTGTAAGGCTCCTAAAGGCTATCCACAGCCATTTTGGTGAAGGGGGCAGGGTTTTGGGAGGCAAAAAATGCTGCATTCAGTGTATAGGATGCACCCAGATTTTCAGCCTCTTTTTCAAGGGAAAAAGGTGCGTCATACTCCGAAAAATATGGTATATTTTGCCAAAATGCAGAATCCATAATACATAGCAGCAATAAATTAACATCAGTAACTTTTTTATATATCCTCCCTCCCTCCTTTTTCTTTTTTTCTCTGTCACTCTCTTTCTCACTTTCTTTTTTTTTTGCTTTTTGCATTTTGTATTTCTTTTCTTGTTCAGATTAGGTTGTAATATCTTTTAGTATTGTTAAAATCCTTAATAAAAAGTATCTGTTTAAAACAAAATGATTCCTGGAAGGCGAGACTTACCAATTAAGCCAAAGATTCCCAAGATGGAGGGAGCAAAAATAACAAGCAAATTAATAGATGTCAGTAGCAGAAAAGCAATGATAATGTGCCGAATCCAGCTGAAATCCTTGTCTTGAAAAAGCATCTGCTGGATTGCACGGCGAACCTGGAGAAAGACAAAAGTAGTCAGATTCACATTTTAGAAACATGGCAAAGTTCTTTACTGCATATTTTTTAGGTCTGTCTTCATCATAGCTACTTGAATTTATCCTTTTTCCCAATTGAATAGGCTTCTGATCTAATGGCTTAATTTTTAACTTCAGTTCCCATTTATAATTTGGTGGACTACGCCAGCTATGACTATAACTCCTCCTTAACCATCTACCAGCACTTACATCTTGTATACTACTCTCCCCTGCTTGTATCTATCTCAGTGGTGCTATAGTTTTGGACTATGACAGCTATGACTATAACTCCTCCTTAACCATCTACCAGCACTTACATCTTGTATACTACTCTCCCCTGCTTTTATCTATCTCAGTGGTGCTATAGTTTTGAACAGCAGGGGTACCTTGGTACCAGTGGTGGGTTTCAAATTTTTTTGGAACATCTTCTGTAGGTGTGGCCTGCTTTCCAGCTCCACTGGTGGAACCTCTTCTAACCGGTTCGGTAGATTTGACGAACCGGTTCTACCGAATAGGTGCGAACTGGTAAGAACCCACCTCTGCTTGGTACTCAATGACTTTGAAACTCATTGAATTTGGTACTCAACACATTTTAATGTGAAAAATCTGTCCTGATGCTCATCGTTTGTTGCTCAAGGCACAAACTAGAACTTGTTGGTGTTGGCTGCCTTGTGACTCACTATATTATTCCTTATAGGAAAAATTTTGTTTGGTACTCATCGCTTTTGATACTCATTGCACCTCCTGAAACCAATTAATAATTAACCAAGGCACCACTGTAAATTACAGTGACTTTATTGGTTTACAGCCTAAGTTCTCTCTTGATTTTTATTCCTTTTTCAGTATCAAGAATTCATGCAAGATAGGAATTAAATTTTACATGAATATTCCAATTGAAAAAATAGACACACACAACACAACATCACATCTCCTTCTGTCAGTTTTCTGACAGAGGAACTCACCGGGAAGAGAACAATGGGCACTGTTAGTGTCACAGCAATCAACACAGCTACTCGCACACACAAGATCAGCACATCAAGTGAGTCTACTCTGCTGTAGGTGTGAAGCAGTTCTGATTCTACCTGCCCTGTAGGAGACAGCCAAGAATAGAATAGCAGCATTGATCAGGCTAAATATATAACAATGATTTTCTTTGTACAACACTCCCAAAATATTTTTTTTTATAATTGAAGACTATAGAGGTGTTTGTTGTTTCTGGAGGCTGCAAATCATATGGCTGGTGGCATGGACAACTTTGTAAAATGCTAATTACAGTTTTCTCAAATTAACATGTAAGTAATTATATTGCACAACAAGGGAAACTTGATGTACTATTATGTCTTTGTACAGGATACAATGCAAGGATCAGCATTCTTCTTTGGAGGTTCTCTAATGAAATGCATGAGACAGGCCAATCCAAAACACCGTGGAGAACACAAGCTTTGCAAAATGTGAAAGGATCTCTACTGTTGGTGCTATATAGTTCATTAGTGAGTTGAGCATCCAAAGAACATGAAGCTGCCTGCAACTGCACTCCAATGGTTAATCCTTGAGGGAATAAGGTTATAGCTTTAAAAAGACAGTACTTTCTGCCCTCAATGTCTGCCTTTCCTCCATTTAATTAGGAAGCACAGAACATGAGATACATTACAAGCATTCTGGTGGCTTGAAGGCTATCCAAGTCCTTGGAAGGTATATTGGTAGACATACTCCAAAATTGGCAAGAGAGGGATTTAAGAGATCAAATGGATGCCTGAAATCTCTACAAGGCTTAATATATATCCCCACAGCCCTCCTCCCCTCAAAGTTTAAAAAGATTGAAATTCTGGGAGTCACAAAAGGGATACTGATGGGTTGAATGTGGTCCTCAGGACATAGCTGAACTCCTAGGACAATAGAAAGGAGCTTACCATAAAATGTGAGATAACCAAATAGGGCAGCCAGGAAGTACATAACATACATGACTGTGATGGAAATGTTGGAGATACACTGCATCTTCTTCTTGGTTGGGCTAAAAGACAGACAAAAGCTCAATGAGAAGGATTTAACTTATGCTAATCATGAAGCGGTTTTGATTTATTAAAAGCAGGGCACTGTTATCATTTGACTTTCTTCTTCACCTTGCTATTATTTAAAAATAAAAATTCTTGATGAAACTCAATTTTGTATTTTTTAAAAACCCTGAACATTCTTCCTGTGAGTTCATATTACATGATTAGTCACAGGAGTTTAGATGACATGTATACAATGGTGGGATTCAGCCAGTTCGCACCTATTCGGGAGAACCGGTTGTTAACTTTCTAAGCAGTTTGGAGAACCGATTGTTGGAAGAAATCCCATTTTGGTTTTTCCCCCACTTTACAGGGCTAATCCTGTAAAGAAGGCAGGGAGGGAACATTCTGGTGTTGTTTGTACCCTGATCTTTATTGCCCTGCTTACAGAAATTGCTTCTCCAGTTAACCCTTATTACATTGTAACAGCTAAGGCGAAGAGCCCATCAACATGAGTGACGTTGAGTTGGCCACACCACACAGTCACATTACCACCGAGCCACGCATACCCAGCTGGTCATTAGGGCAGAGAACCGGTTGTTAAATTATTTGAATAATTATTTGCATGTGTATCCCTGGTCTATTATGGGCAGAGGGGTGGGCAACATTTGATGAAAATCCTGAGAAATACTAAATGGTTTTTAAATTAAAATGAATCTCAGTTGCACAACCTACGAGATGAAATGCTAGTGAAAAACTATAGCACTGATTCCCAATAAATTGGGAATTGTGCAATTCTAACAGACCACAGAATAAAAGCTCTTATGCATTTATGCATTTGTGAACAGGTATTTGTCCTCCTGCCTACTGAGGATCAACATTCTGGAATGGCAGAAAAGACACAGAACCAACAGAACTAGCCAGTTGGGCTTTTATACTTATAACTGCATGTCTTTCCTATGACATGGAAGGAAGCTGTCCAGAATTTGCTACAATCAATATGCAGTAAATGTGTGCATGCATGAGAAAGAAAAAGAACAAATGTCCTAAAACATCATCTTTATACTCTAAATTCAATAATCTGATGCCTCCTTCAGCTTGCAACACTACTTCGGTGATGTCAACAGTGAGGTATTATTAACATATGTACATACTTACTTTTTCAACTCTGTGTAGATAGGAAGGACTTCAGGATGACACACAAAAGCAAATGCCATGATAGGGATGGTGTAGGCTGTCTGCAAAGTTAAAAGAGAGAAGGGGAAATGTCAGAGAAGCTTTTGCCTGCAAGAGTAATGCTGTTTTAAGCTCTCAGCTATACCCAGGCAAAGGAATTGCGTACCCCAAAAAGTGTTAACGAAGATTAGCAGGGAATAAAAGAATTGGGAACAAATTCTCACAAACAGAATTTGTGATTCCCAGAAACTCAGATCCCTGAACCCCAATCTAGGTGTGTTACTTCCTGAAATTTCTGAAAGCCCTACCCACAGTCAGCATTACCATTGCTGAAAATTCCCACATTTGGATGGCACCTAGGTTGGAGAACGATATATACTGTATTTTTTGGAGTATAAGATGCTCATTTCTGCCCTCCCCAGCCCCCGGGAGCATCCTGAAAGCCTCCTAAAGGCTATGCATGGCCATTTTGGTGAAGGGGCGGGGTTTTGGGAGGCAAAAAACGTTGTATTCAGTGTATAAGACGCACCCAGATTTTCAGCCTCTTTTTTGGGGGGGGTGGAAGGTGTGTCTTATACTCTGAAAAATACGGTATTATTAATTATCACTCATCTGACCTGAGACTTGAGCATGAACAAACTTGAAGAGCAAATGTCTTCCTCTGTGGCCTGCAGAGTAGTGTGTTCATTTTCATAGCTGCTTGTGCTAATCAAGGTGTAATTCAGGTTGCCTGTGTTGTTGATCCGCTCAGGAAGTGGACAAGGAATCTGGAACTTTTTGTAAATGACCTGAGGAAGAAATAAAACCTCATAAGTCCTCATCTGAGGAGGAAGTAAAACCTCATAGGTTCTCAATAATACAATAATCTTCACTTGCCTGCTTCACATATTTTAAAAATATTTTCACTGGATGACCTCAACATTAGGCAAGAAATCAGCTATGTTAGATAGCTCGGGTTATCCAAGGAAAGAATGGCTAATGTCTGTGTACAAGTTTTTGATTGGTGGCCTCAAGCATCAATGTACTCCATGGCATGGGGTCAGCTTATATGCAGAACTGCCTGTCTTCAATGATTTCTGTTTGTCCCATGAGTTCTGGCACAGCGGCATGCTTTGGGTTCCTACTATGAAACAGTGTCTTCTGGTGGGATCTGCCTTCTCTGTCGTAGCACCTGCTCTGTGAAACAACGTTTGGATGTCCCTGACCTGTTTGTCCTTCTGTAGAACCTGGTTCTTCCTCTGAGTTTTAGCCCAGAACATGGGAAGAACCCATACAGAACTAAAGTTCTTGATTGAGATATGTGAGAGTTGGTCTTGGTTAATTTTGTTGTTATTGTCATTTCTGCTATCCCATTATCCTATTTTTCTTTTTATCCTTTTCTGAACATTTATTATACTGTATGTTATCCAAATTTTAATCCTGTGTTTTCAAGTTTCTGCAGATTGTAACTCATCAAGAGTCACTCAGTGACTCAGATGGAAGGCTGAGCAACCTTGAGCCTGGTGAGATTTGAACTACCAAACTGCAGCTAGCTGTCAGCTGAAGTAGCCTGCAATATTGCACTCTAACCACTGTGCCACCTCGGTTCTTAGGTCATGTTGGCCAGACAGAGAGGTCCAATACAAAAGTGCACATATAATATGTTAATACTAGAAATACGATCTCTTCCTATCTTATGTATCCCAATCTCATATTCCCTTGTCACAGGCCTTACTGACTAGAGTTGAGAGGAGTTAAAAAGAAATCTGGAATCGATCAATTTGCCTATTGCTGCTATAACTTTATTTAAGAATCCTGTGAACTACACTTTCCACTGAAATAGCCACATTCACACTCATACATCTTTGTATTAGTAAAACTTAATAATTGAGTTCTAAACATTGTACAAACTTTCCTAATTCACATTTCACAAAACTTGTGATTTTGAAACCCACTTTATGATTTGAATGATTTGACTTTAATACAACGATAGCAGCACAAATATACAGCCTAATCTTGATTGATTGATTTGATTTTGATTGATTTTATTGTATTTATATGCTGCCCTTTCCCCCCGAAGGGGACTCAGGGCGGCTCACAATTCAAATCAGGGAAGGGGGGTACAGACAAAAAATAAAAACGAAACATAACAATGCATAATTTAAAAACACACAACAGTCATACCATTCGAGACGGGGGCAACAGCTCTTTAGCCCCAGGCCTGTCGGAACAGCCAGGTTTTAAGGGCATTTCGGAAGGCCTGGAGAGTGGTGAGGGTTCGAATCTCCACAGGGAGTTCGTTCCAGAGGGTCGGAGCAGCCACAGAGAAGGCTCTCCTCCGGGTAGTCGCCAATCGACACTGGCCGGCGGATGGAATTCGGAGGAGGCCTAATCTGTGGGATCTAATCGGTCTAGTGGAGGTGATTGGCAGCAGGCGGTCTCTCTCATCTTGTATGTTCTGGTAAATCTTATTACACACACACACACACACACACACACACACACACACACACACACACACACACACTGGTTTTTCTTTATAAAATAAACTTAAAACGGGTTCTATAAAAGCCAATGAAACACAATAAAACTACTAAATTGTACTTTGAGACACAGTTGCGGAATTCATTCACCTTCACACAAAAAAAACCCAGGGTAAAATGATACAAATTAAAATCAGGGAGACAGAACATTAACCCACACCAAATCCCACTGAGTAGCTTGCCTGAGGCATCAGGCAAAAAGTAAATTAAATGTCTCCAGGTAGGAGGTATCACAGTGGAACTTCATACCCTGCACCAGCATGAAGCTTGTAAAACATGCTAAGCTTAGGCAGCATGACATGTCACTGATGTATATCATAAAAGAGATTTACTTATATAGCTTCCTAAAGACATTTTTCCATAATGCCATCAAATTACAAATTTTTAAAACAAGAAGTAAGTAGCACAAATGCTCCAGTGATAATTGCACTACCACTATTTTTTGCAAAAGATCACAGCTGCGATTATTTATAGGACTGGAGTGTTAAGGAAAAAATCAAGCTAGCAAGCCCTTCGGGATCATCCTTATCCAAGCCAAAAGTTACAATTTGATTAGTTATGAATATCTTCAATGCAGCAGTCCATGTAGGAGCAAGTAGCTGATTTAAGCTACTGATAAAGGAGAATATTTGCAGCTCAGCGTTGAAATTAAGTATCCCCGGTACTCTCTGAGCTGGATTGTTTTCTTCCTGACATTTCATTACCCAAACTAGGCAACATCATGATGTTTCCTCATTTGGGTAATGAAACATCTGCAAGAAAACAATCCAGCTCAGACAGCTCCAAGGATCTCTGATTTAAACTAAGAACCACTTCTGACCTACAATAGCTTGAAGAAGAGTAAAAAAAAAAATCCCTTCTCCAAGATTGGTAGGCACTTTGAAATTGCATTTTATTAGTATGCATGCTAACATCCCTATGAGGGCTCTGGCACTACTTCCTGTCTTCTCCTGTTGTCCCTCACAATGATACAAAGCTTCTTCTCCCAGAAATAGATCAGTGTTTCTGACAAGGGAGTGAGAATGTAGTGATGCATCTTGCAAAGGCTGGAGGCAAATTGCTTGCAAGCTATTTACTGTGACAGTCTGCGCTTGAGAAAGTAGCACCGTCCAATTTTAGCAATGTCAAATACAAAATCCTCCTCCTTGGCCTGATGACCCAAAAGGAAAAAAAATTTAGGACCAGATTCAAAGGCTAGATACATCTGGTCTGATGGAGGTAGAATCTAGCAGAAATAATTACATGCAAGTAAAGATGCTTTTATAATGAAGTAAAGTATTGCTCCCTTAGAAGTTAGGATAAAATACCTCTCATAAGAACCCTCTTTTAAAATTTGATTCCATTTATCTAACAAATCTGGATCTTCTTCAAGATGCAATTGCACCAAGAATTCTTTTCCTTCCCTGACTCCTATTTTATCTTTATGAGATCCATGTAAAACAGATTAGACTGAGATGTACTATCGTGTTTCCCCGAAAATAAGACAGGGTCTTATTTTCTTTTGACCTCTGAAATAAGCGCTTGGCCTTATTTTGGGGAAAGTCTTATTATTTTTGAGATGCAGGAGGAGGAGAGCGTGGTCACCTCATGGTTGCTGCTTTGTTGCAATATTTTCAGGAAGGGTTTATTTTCAGGGGAGGGCTTATTTTAGCACATGCGCTCAAAAGCCCAATTGAGCTTATTATCTGGGGAGGTCTTATTTTCAGGAAAATGGTAGAATTTTTATAAACAAATAAATGAATAAGCAAAGCTCTTAAATATTTTTTAAACTAGGAAAAGACCCCAAATAAGTCCTTGAAAATGTCCAACCATGAAAGATTTTTCATTAAGATTTTCAGGTAATGTATTTATGTAGTCATGGTAACCAAGCTATCAAATTTCCTCAGTCTTTGTGATGTCTTAGCTACAGCTCTTATTATCTCTAACCATAGGTTGGGGCTGATTAAAAGTTATAATCCAAAACATCAACACTGTTGCATTGAAAAGACTTGCATAAAAGTTTCAATGGAGCGCTCAAGCTCAGAATAAATTTCTCTTTCTTAATCTAACCCTTCCCATCAAGTTGCTATGTGAATAAAGGACACAGGAAAATGTATTTGCCACTCGTAACAGATGCACAAGATGGAAATATATGCACAGGTAATCCTTGCTTCACAACTACTTGTTCAGCAATCATTACAACTTATGATAGTGCTGAACTTATGACTGAACTCATAGTTGTGAGTAGTTGTATTCACGTGATTGTAATCCAGGTCCCCAGCAACCAACTCACAATTATGATGTTGCAGCATCCCATGTTCATATGATCACCAAATGCAAACTTCGCCGCCAGCTTTTGACAAACAAAGTCAATGGAGAAGCTGGCTGGAGGTCACCAATGCTGACTATGTGACATTATGTTTAATGACAATGTAGGCTTCACTTAATAACAGCAACCAGAAGTGCTGTAACTGCTATTGCTAAGCAGCACAGCCATCTAAACGTGTGCTCTATAACCTTACAATTCCTGTTGTTAAGAAAGAACTAATTACAGTTGATAATTAAAATTTCAGTTTTATGCTCATTTTTTTTTGCAAGTAGATCATGTTGAACTTAATGGATCAAACTTCTGAATAGACATGAACAGTTCCGTATCATAAATAAATCTTACATAGAGTTTAAAAAAAAGACTTTATAAACCATCATCATTCAAACTCACCGAAATAAGGAAGAAGACCATGCAGCTGAGAGAAAACCCACTGGCATAACCAAGATAACCTGGAACAAGAGAAAACAAAACAAAATATGCAAGGGATCTGTAATGTAATTTGTAGGTTTGCCGGTTGTACTACATTTCTCTTTCTCTCTGTCATTCTTTCACTATTATTGTCTATAAGGAGGTCTAGCTATTAGAAATTTTTGAAGCACGTGTTCCTGAAAGCAAGGAAGAGTGCTTTGGGTTTTCCGCTTTGCAAAGTCCAAGATCATCCAGTTCTAAATAATACTTTAATTCTCAGTGGTAGATAGCATGAAGAGCAGCACTCCAGTGGATGGGGTATTGGGGGTAATTCACATGCTTTTCAGAAACACTTGGCAAAACAAAATCCCTTGTTCACGTATACTCAGCAATATCCATGCTGCTTTCCCTGCTGATTCCATCTTTCGCCACATAGTCATTAAGCATCGGACAGTCAAAGTGTTTATCATCCTCATAAATGAGAGTTAAGGAACTTAAGTAAACCTTACCTAGTTGTTTCATGAGGGCCAGAGGAAGGATAATGGTGATACTGACCAGGATTACCAGGTAATTTCCATTCATATACCAGTCCCTGAAATGACACAGGAAAAATCACATCATTTGTAGCCACTTGATCTTTGAGTACCATGAGGTATCTCTCCAAACTAAATGCAGCCTAAGCAAAAAAGCGGACAGGTAGAACAGTTAATACAATTAAATCCTACTAATGCATTAAACGCAACTAATGTGTATGGATACACAGAATGTATCCTCACTACCACATTAAATCACGTATGTAGCATCTTGGCTGGGGAGGAGGGAGAAAAGATTGAGGTTCTTGGCAGTCACATGGTCCCCTTGTGCTGTAGGCTCTTTTCTAGAATCATACAATAGGATTAATCTCTCTGTGACTAGTAGACTATGACTGCAAATACCTGGAGAGAGTAATCTTACTATATGGATCTAATCAGTTAGACCACTCTTTTAATTAGAACAAAATTACCAACATCAGCTCTTTAAATTTAGGCTGAGTTTTGCCAGCACAGCTTGGAGAAACAGGACTGAATCTTGAATCTTTAGCACACATTATGTGGAACTCAGCCACTGAATCATGGCACTTCCTTTATTTTTGAGAGAGTTCTGTTTATCTGTCTGTCCGTCCGTCTGTCCGTCCATCCATCCACCCCTCTCTCTTTTTGTCTCTCTTCCCATTTGTCTCTAACCTGAGCACTTGAAACTTTCATTCAAATCTAAGGAAACCTTACCACGTTTCCTTCCAAAGAGAGAGATCTATGGCTAGGTCTAGTCTAAAAGCACACGAGGAAAAGCTGTTTAGCATTTCAGTACCTCACATATTTTTCCATGGGGCTAAGAACAAGAAAAGAAAACATTATAAGCCAGGAAACCAGAATTCTGCATGACTCATGCAATATTAAAAGACAGATACATCTGGGTATGAACAGGCTTAATTTTCATAATCCAACAAAGAACACTATTTTTGGAAGGCAATTTTATATTAACTATTTTATGGGGAAAGCTTCGGGATTAAAAAGAGTGGGTGTGGAAACTCATAAAGAAATGAGAGGCATTTCAAGCAAGCAGAGACAAATATCTAAGAAGTGGGAGAGGGGACTGGTTGTAAGAATTTCAGGGTATAAAGAAATCCTTGTCCGGAATCAGGACCTGACAGACCTCCAAAGTCCCCTGAAAATAAGCCCAGGGTTTTTAGTCTTGAAAGGCACTGTAAGATGCAAGTTAGAAGGCAGCTCCTTCAGCCTTGGTCCATGCAAAGACCTCTCGTAACAAGAAGCAGTCCAAGAGGAACCAAGGCAGGAGATTGCTTTCGTCCCCAGTTTACTCTTACAGCCTGTCCAGGATGAGCTCCATATAGACCCCAAAAGCTGAATCACCACCTATTTTACCCATCCTGTTTCCTCAGAAGCTAAACCCTTGCTCTTCTTCCATTCTAAAAGTCCTAGTTTGATCTTTAGCCTGCTTTTTAGATTGGCTGCAATTAAAGGGCACATTTTGTCTCCAAGTACATGCCAATACCTCTGCTGAGCTTGTGGTATTCAGCTTTGCAACGAGGGACAGTCCAAATCTAGCCAAAGATATACCTTTTTCAGAATATACCCCTTACGCACAGCGTTCTTAAAATATCAATGTTTTCAGATTTGTTGGGTACACACACTGTGCACTACAATGACTGAGTGCATGTGTTGCGTTACCTCATAAATCACGATCAAATCCTACAATAGCTGGGTTCATACCACAGTCTAAGCCAACCCAACAGGCCATATCATTGGTTAGGGCAATACAAGAACCTTAGTCATCATTTTAAAATGTCTTCTTTGCAGTCATTGTGTGCTCTGCTCCTTTAAATAAGATTTTCCAATGATAATGAAATATTCTATTCTGCTGTCATGCTGGCCATGTACATTTTCAGAGTGTCCAGTCTTGGGACTAATGCCAGATAAACATACCGCTGATAACCCAAAACATCTATAAGAATGTCTTGGATGTATCTCACACTGAAGGACAGAAGCAAATATGACTTTCCCCTCGTCATGTCTCAGATAGGCCTAAAGAGGAGTGATCGATACATCCAAGAGAGCAGATCTCTCGCTGCCTACTGCTATACTAATTTTCCCAACTAACCCTTCCACTAGGAGGAAATATTTCCTTGGGTTTGCTAGGGTGGTAGAAGGCGTGCTGAAGCCCAGCCAGCTCATGAGCAGAAACACAGATCTGACTAATACATCCTAGGGCAGAAGGAAGTGGAGCATCACACATGGATTGGAAGTTCACTTTGGTTTAATCCTGTGCAGAGGGTTTATTCCACGTTGGCGTCAATCAAAAATAGTAGTGGCTTAATGCTGTGAAATCCCTGTAACAGATTGTCCAGAGGAGATAAATCTCTGTACTACTAAAGAGATGTTAAACGGAGCTGAGCCACAGAGAAGGAGAAGGTGGGGAAAGCAGAGAGCTCGCAAATAAAGACGGGAGAAGAAATGGATGTCTGAGAGTCCAAAAGGGAGGAAATGCACCCAAATGTTTAAACTACAGTACGATTGAAGCATTTCTGCAATGGCATTTCTCCCCACATTCCATTTCGCTTTGGGGCCTGGGCTAATAATCCAAAAATAGTTTTGTAATGAACCAGCTGTCCTCTTTTGCTTTGCTGCTTCCCTCTGGCTGGCCACCCAGCTTACAGCTACACCTTGTCTTCATTGACCATGCAAAAGACTAAGAGCTGGGGTTCAGGATCAGATAGTAAACATAATTGGCACCCACCATAGAGACAATTTGCACTTAAATTGGAGAGACATAAACAAAATAGGCACCCAGGGCAGAGCAGGGATATTTAAAAAATTATCCCTGATGTAACTGGACAGAAATAAATTATGGGACTGAAATAAATGAATTTCATGCAACAACAAGCTTCTGTGTGCATGTGTGTGTGTGTGTGTGTGTGTGTGTGTGTGTGTGTGTGTTCAAAGCTTAATATATACAAATTCAGCCAATTACATTTTTTTTCAATGTACTACAGCCAAGCACACTATCTATTGCTGACATTACACCCTCCTTAGGCAGAACAATGTGAATATGGCGTATAAATATAGAAAATGTAGAAAAGTAAGAGACAAAATGGAAGACGTGGATGGGGACACTTACGCTGTTTTCTCTTCCAGAGCAAGGAAGGTCTGGATAACTAGAGGCAGTTCAGACTTCACAATGTATAGGTAGCTTGACATCGCTGAAGAAAGAGACAGAAGTTAGCAGAGGACAAAGGCCATTTAAGATCCAGAGGGGAAATTATTTAGGAATGCATTTTTGCCTGCATGATTCCTTCTTCTACAATGCTTTCTAGGAAATCTAGGTAAAAAGGCTTTTACAGTATTTAGAAAGGATGATGTGAACATGACTGGTTTCTTCCTACCTCCAATGTTTTGTAGTGTTATAGCAAGGGCAGCTGCCAATTTCCCTGGTGTCCCAAAGGCTCTGTAACCCAGTTGCTCATAGGCTCGGATTCCTACGTGATATCAAAAAAATTAACAAAAGAAAAATGACATATGAATGAACCCACACCATTTCAGTGACATAATGAACCTTTGCTCATAACAAACGCAATTGGAATAAAAACAACAGCCGTTCTTGCATACACGGCAAGCCCTGCAAATTACATTTCTAAAATAAAACACACAACATTGACAGATTGATCTTAATCTCTGTCTTGGATTGGTTTTTATTATATTATGGTGAAGATTTCTTCTCCACTGCTTAGGTGGAGAATCAATCAAGGCATTTAGCAAAAGTACTAGTAGTTCAGCTGAAGTCTAAATGTAACCTTTGGAATGAGGATGGGATTAAGTGAAACCACCAACAAAGTCAGATTTAAGGAAGTTGAAGTTGAACCAGCACTACCATTAGGGCAATTATACCCTAACCACCTCCTTTTGTTTAGTTTAATTGTTTTAATTTATTAATTTTTTATGTCATCCATCTCCCCTACAGCGTGACTCTGGACAGTTTGTTCACTAGCTTTGGGAACAGGAGTACCAAATAACAGCATGTCGACATACAGTGACTGAAGATAGAAAAGACACTCAGATCTAAATTTGCTGAGAGGGCATCAATGCAATTGCCCCACAGTCTACTTATTTATTTAGCAGCTATTCCACCTTTTGTCCACCATGGAATTCAAGACAGAGTAAATGTAGTCTCAGTTGATCTTCTAGCTGAATACGTTAATTTAGTCACAGCCAGATGCCGTATCACATAGCATAGGACTGACTGAATTGAACCACCTGTGTGTTCCTCAGCAGGTTTATCACACTTACCAACAATCCCTGAGGATTTAAGCAGCAAATGTATAGAATAGCTTGACAAGAGAGCTACAGTAGTCAAGAGGAATCTAGGGAGAAAAAGAAGATATTTATATGATTTATATGACTTGGATAATATTGGACAAAAATAATAATAATAAGGAATCTCAACTTCTTTTACAGTATAGTGGACAAGGTTTAAGGTTTAAGGTTTAAGGTTTATTGGGATTTATATGCCGCCCTTTTCCCTGAGGGGACTCAGGGCGGCTTACAACCACAAGGGGGGGGGTGCAAGGTCAAAAACAAAACAATATGTGCACAAAGAAAAATAATAAAACACAACTTTCATTCAGCAATCAAACACTCGGGCGGGTAATTGAAAACCTATCCCCAGGCCTGCTGGGAGAGCCAGATCTTGAGGGCTGCGCGGAAGGTCTGGATAGTGGTGAGGGTACGGATCTCCATGGGGAGCTCGTTCCACAGGGTCGGGGCAGCAACAGAAAAGGCTCTCCTCCGTGTGGTCGCCAGTCGGCATTGACTGGCAGATGGGATTCGGAGGAGGCCCAGTCTGTGCGATCTAATTGGTCGATTTAGGGAGGTAATCGGCAGAAGGCGGTCTCTCAAGTACCCAGATCCACTACCATGGAGTGCTTTAAAGGTGGTCATCAGTATCCTGAAGCGCACCCGGAGACCAACAGGTAGCCAATGCAGCTCGCGGAGGACAGGTGTAACGTGGGCGAACCACGGTGCGCCCACTATCACTCGCGCGGCTGCATTTTGGACTAGCTGTAGTCGCCGGATGCACTTCAGGGGCAACCCCATGTAGAGCCCATTGCAGTATTCCAGTCTAGAGATCACAAGGGCTCGAGTGACTGTTGTGAGAGCCCCCCGGTCTAGGTAGGGCCGCAACTGGCGGACCAGGCGAACCTGGGCAAATGCCCCCCTGGTCACAGCTGACAGCTGGTGATCAAAAGTCAGCTGTGGGTCCAGGAGGACTCCTAAGTTGCGGACCCTATCTGAGGGGTATAAAATTTGACCCCCCAGCCTAAGCGTTGGTGTATTAGCCAAATTATTGGGGGGGAAACACAACAGCCACTCGGTCTTATCCGGGTTGAGTACCAGTTTGTTAGCACTCATCCAGTTCCTAACGGCCTCCAAACCCTGGTTCATCACGTCCACCGCTTCATTGAGTTGGCACGGGACGGACAGATACAATTGCGTATCGTCCGCATATTGATGGTATTTTATCCCGTGCCTCCGAATGATCTCGCCCAGCGGTTTCATGTATATGTTAAATAGTAGGGGGGATAGGACCGAACCCTGAGGTACCCCACATGTTAGGGGCCTCAGGGACGATCTCTGCCCCCCGACCAACACCGACTGCGACCTGTCCGAGAGGTAGGAGGAGAACCACCGTAGAACAGTGCCTCCCACACCCACCTCCCGCAGTCGTCGCAGAAGGATACCATGGTCGATGGTATCGAAAGCCGCTGAGAGGTCAAGGAGAACCAGGATGGACGCATAGCCTCCATCTCTGGCCCTCCAGAGATCATCGGTCAATGCGACCAAAGCGGTTTCTGTGCTGTAACCAGGTCTGAAGCCGGACTGGAAGGGGTCAAGATAGCTAGCTTCCTCCAAGGCCCGTTGAAGCTGAAAGGCCACCACCTTCTCAACAACCTTCCCGATAAAGGGAAGGTTGGAGACAGGACGAAAGTTGTTTAAGATGGCTGGATCTAACGATGGTTTCTTCAGGAGGGGTCTCACCACCGCCGTTTTAAGTACGGCGGGGAAGTGCCCCTCCCGAAGGGAGGCGGTGACAACCGCCTGGATCCAGCCATGTGTCACCTCCCTGCTGTTAGCCACCAGCCAGGAGGGACACGGGTCCAAAATACAAGTGGAAGCACTTACAGCTTGAATGGCCTTGTCCACATCCCCAGAGGCAACTTCCTGGAACTCAACCCAGAGCTGATGTAACAAGTGATCCTGATGTCTAAAAGTCTAAAGTCTAAAAGGAGAGGGTATGGTCTTCTACACAGTTTTCCAAAGCCACATCTGGAGCATATCTCAATTACTTTGTCTTATTTGTGAAATATTCCCCAAATTTGATCTAATTCCAAAAGCAATCCTCTAATTTCTGAACAAGGTATCTGGAGTTTTTTAATTAGACTTCACAAAAGGGACGCACTCAGTATGAAGTACCCAGGTGGCTTTCTTCAAATTCAAACTCCTGTCCTGGATTTGTAACTGTTGGACTACAACTTCACAATCCACAACCATCCTAATCAATTCCAAAGTCACTAGAATTCCATATATTTGGGATTACATGAGACTGGAGAAGGTTCAGGAGAAAAACCAAAAGGAAACAAAATATACAGTACTTATTTCTACAATCAGCAAATGGTGCAATTCTTTAAACAAAAACCCAAAGATTGAGAAACAGATGCACACTTATTGCCCAGAAATATGAATTAGTATAGCTTTACTATCTGATTACTTTATTTACACCATCCTACTTGATAAACTCACAGACTGAGGATGATGAAAGGCAGGGCATGGAGAGGAAGGTAGTTTCCTTACAGCATTACCTTGATATGAAAACTATTATGTACTGGCTCCCCTGAAGACATGCACTCAAAGCAACAGCAGTGATATATTTTGATCTGTCCTAATACGAGTGTGTTATATAACCCTTTAATTTGTAAAAGGTGAATTAATTCTACCCAGAGGATAATACATTGGGATGGAAGCCAGGAGAATACAGGGCGAAACCCACACCCACATATGAATGCACTGACAAACAGCTGGGAAGTACCGATATTCTCTCCCAGCATTAGCTATCCTACATCTGGATGGAGGTTTTGTTCATTCAAGACTGAACTATTGTTTCAATTGTTGAATTCATCACTTCAAGAGCTACCTCTGTACTAATTATTTATTATTTAACTCCACGAATAAATGACATGCAAATAATTCTATTCTAGTTAAGTACATATTTCCATTATCAAAAAGAGAAAAAATTAAAAAGTTTTCCAGAAGATAATGCCCCGATGCTATATTCAGATTCTATCACATAATATAGAATATAAAATAACCATATTGAAAGAAGCAAGGGTGTTTAGAAAACTCGGTGATTGCTTTGAAATTGTTTATTGTGTATTAAATTTTCCAATATCCTGTTTCCTCTCCAGCCAGCATATTTCTATCACCACACATAAAGATGAAAGGGAATGAATTGTTGCCCAAAGAGGCAAAGAAAAAATACATTTATGACAATATACATTGCTAAATATTCACTAGGTCAGATCTGAAACACCAGGATTTTCATTCAAATTTGGAAGTAATTAGAAACACAGTAAAATAAAAAGAAATGTTGCTACCATGGCTACTTGACCTTCTTCATATGCCCTTAATTTTGTATCAGTCATCCCCATCCTGGCATGAAGTAGGATAGAAATGATGGTTACAATTAATCAACATAGCTACAATGAATTCTTCCAATTATAGTGCAACTTTAATAAGAGCCTTGCTCTAAAGCTGGAAAGTCCAAAAGTGGAGGTCAGAAAACTCAAGGGGGGTAACCAAATCCATGAAATCAAAGACCCAACCTTATTTTATGGGCTTGGGTTATATAGTCATAGGAACTATCTGGACATTTTTGATGCCTCCTGCCAGATAGTCCTAATGTAAAATATACTTTGTGGAAGTATTTCAACCTAAACTACCTGACTAGATGTGGAATGACCCCCACCTGCCCCTCTTTCAAAGTCCATTTTTCCAACCCAATTTTGTAAAGAGGTGGGGCCAGCATAGAGATACCTATTAATACCTGCCCCTTCCCAGTTTCCTAAGTGCTTCTTCTGAATCTCAGCCATGATGAACCACAGCTGTGTTTATTTTTTGTCCCACTCTCTGACTCAATCTTCACTATGGATTTAATCTAATTTATTTGCATTTCTAAAAACCTTGGCATAAAGCACTCCAGAGAATTTCCACAATCTTCTGCATGTGTCATTTCACCTGCTGAACCACAAATCCAGACCGGATGGGAATGACACATCATTGCCAGCTCTTGACTAAAATGGTTCCTGGAGTTTCCTATCCTTCGGCTTCTAGTGCTATTGGAGTGTAATGTCTATTATCCCAGCCATCATTGCTGATGGCTGGAATAATGAGAACTGTAGTACAAGAATGTTCACGATCCCTAGTTTGAATTTCCCATAAGACAAACAGTTGTAATTTGAGCCCTCATTGAAATGGAAGAGCCTTCCTTCCAGACACTGTCATGTTACAAAGGCAGAGAAATGTGTTTCTGGATCAGTTTTTCTTTCACTGAATCTCCAGGGTTATTCTGTCTCAACCAGTCCATGTACAATAGTTGAGAAGCAGATGGGACTACTAAGCCTCGATGGCTTGGAAGAAGGGTAAGCAACCTTTGGTATGAAAAGTCACATTCCCCTATGAAATATAACTCTGCCCAAATACAGGAATATTAAACTCTTGAATTTCTCCATGAGTTGCCTATAGAAAGGGTAGAAGTGGGACAACTGCAGGCTGAGCAATCTGCATGACAGAGTATCATCCACTTGTGGGCCAACAAGTGGGAACACAAGAGACTTCCAGAGAAATACACTCCAGGGATGTTCTAAAGAAAGGATAGTCAACTCTATGGGATGCTCACAGTCCAAAATTGCGATTAGTTACTAAAAATAGGAGTAGCAGGAAGGACAGGGAATGAATATGTCTGTTCTCCAGGAGAAGGCCTTCTAGAAAAACTGGGGGGATTGATCATTTTTGCTTTGAAAGTGACATGAAGTTTTCCTGGTTAAAGAAATGTGGCTTGGCAGATTGAGGACAGCGTGCCAGCACTATCCCTAGCTGAACTTTGTGACTGAACGCAACCAAAGAACAAAAGCAAGCTCTCTGCAGGGTAGCCGCATGATGCTGAATTGCTTCCCAGAACTTGGGAGGTTTTGTGACCCCATGTTTTGCTCTTCCCAACAAGAATTTCAAACCAAATGAGAAATCAGCCCCAGGGAGCCTCGGAAGCAGAGAACGGATCACTTCACTGAAAGCATTTCATTCCTCCCATCATGCAGTCATTCTCATCCCTGTCAAGATGCAAATGATACAGATGTCTACAGGGTGCAGACAACTGGAAGTATAAGAAATCTTAGCGGGGGGAAAAGCATGCATGAAGCATGCAATGAATCCAGGGCTCTGAGTTGAATTGAGTAGTGGATGATTCAGAGAGTAGATTTAAGATGGAAGAGGGTGATGCAACAGCTCTGCACACAGGCCCTGACCTCCATGTTGGTTGCAGACATTTTGGCCTGCACTTTGGTTTGCAAGGTCAACAAGGATGGTTACAACCCAGGTTAAAATTACTGTAGAGAAAGGAATGGATACAAGCCAAAAGAAATCCATTAAGGCTGATGACGTAACGCTGCCAAAAAAACAGAAGGACGAGCGTTACATTTACATAGCAAGAGGAGCTAACCCTGTCCTCCATCCCATTAACTGTTCAGGATCAAATAGCAATTCTATGTCTCTACTTCATGCAGATGCTAGAGGGAAATGCTAGTAGAGGCAAAGCAAAGTAGGTGGCTGTGTTACTGTTGGCTATGTTGCAGTTCGGGAAGAATCCTTCCCTTTCTGCAAGGATTCTATGGAGTAACAGAAGTAGAGCACATCCAAAAAGTATATCAAGATGAGAGTCATTCCTCAAAGATCTTTTGCAATGACTACCTTCCCCTACTGTTCTTATCTGCCTCCAGTTCACAGGCACCTTCTTGTTCCTCCCCGTTTATGCCATTCTAATAAAGGCTTTGATTTCACTCAGGATCGTGCTAAGTGTTACATAGAAGTCAGAGAGCTCCTGGAGGCCTTGTTCTCCAAGCAGAGGCTTGCTGACTTTGTTCCTCCCTTCATTGCAGAGGAGCATCATTTGTGTTCTCAACTCCCAGCATCAACTCCCGCTCCAAACCATCAATAGACTACAGTTCTGTTTGTCCCCAGACTAACCTGCTCCAGCCCACCTTAATTTCCCACATCGTGGGAATCTAACAAACCTCCTTTGTCTTTTCTTTCCCAAGCCTTCTGTGCACTCAGCCCAGCTGATTTTCTGACTATGGGAGTTCCAATTGCCAATAACCTTAGCTTAGGGTCAAATTCTGCCAACTTTTCCATTCATTAATGTACAAATAAATGATCCAACATCACACCTGTCCTTAAGCTAAATAGTTTCTTATAAAGGCAAGAAACATAAAATGATGTATTTATATTTGGCCAGCTTGTATGTCTATGGAGATTCTCAGTCATCAGGTCATGGTTGTCCCAAAGGTGCTTTTTCAAGAGGCAACTGGACTTTCTTGGTTTTTCTTTGAATACGTTTTGCTTCAGCTCAGAGCTGAAGAAGCTTCTTGGACGAGAAGCGAAACATCTTCAAAGAAAAACCAAGAAAGTCCAGTTGCCTCTTGAAAAAAATATCTTTGGGACAGCCGGCTTGTATATTCTTAGATCCAAGAGCATGTCATTGGATCATAAGTTCTCTTAGGTGTGGTCTGCAATTGTCTGTGTCCCACTCTGTTTAGTAGCTATGTTTCCGAGATTATGACAAGAACAGGACAATAATTAGAATCCCATTTCATTAGAGCAGGGGTGTCAAACTCATGGCCTGTGGGCCAGATGCATCACGCACTGGCCACATCCACCCCATTTAGCAAAGGGGGGGAGTCGTGATATGTCACATGACAATGATATGACAACGTGAGTTTGCCACCCCTGCTACATTTCCTGGATAAAACAGGAAAAACAATCCATTCTGACATTTCCCAAAGTAATCAGGATGAGGCTATAGGATGGTCCTCCCTGGCAAGGAAAAGCTACCTGAACAATAACATGAGGATTTGCTTTATCAGGCAGAATAAAATTCCCTGGAAAACGAGTATTGTATATAGACCAACAGAGAACTGCACAAACTAACCATAGGTACCAGAACAGTACAGATCCTCCAGGCATTTAGGATCAATGTCCAGAATTCCCACAATCAGCATAACTTTTCACCATATTGGGAATCCCCAAATCTGTGGAGAGTATCTGCCTGAGAAAGGAGAGGGTGGATTCCTCTCTAGCTCTTCTGATGATGAGCACAGCACTTACAGAAAGAGGAGGATGCCAGTGTTGGCCATAGCATATGCCAGCCCAAGGATCCCACTGCCCATGATGGCATTGCTGAGATTGAAAACAGACATCCCAAAAGAAGTCTTCCCTTCAAACTGAAACAAAAACAAGAGTGTGCATCTGAGAGAGAGTTGTATGCCAGCATAACACTTCTCTGCACTGTCCTCACACCTCCCCCCCCCCCCGGTCAGAAAGGAGTAGGCCATGGTCTATGCTAGCCATCTTTCATCTTTTGCTGCCTATGTTTCTTATCATGATCTTTAGGAAGAGGGCACTCCTATGCAGCATCTGCTTTGAAATCCTATATACTATAAAGTCCAGGTGAGCTTCCTATATCTCCTACTGCAATTCTTTTTCCTACCAGCTCCTAAGAAAGGTGAATTCTGCTTTTACCTATCACCTCTCTATTCCAGGGCTTGAGAGAAATCTTTCTCATATTAGAGTTATCAAAGATACATGTCCTTCCATTCTGATTCGCTTGCCTCTAACTTGACATCTTCTGGGTAGGCAGAGCAAGGAGGAAGGACCATCAAAAGTCTGGTTTGGGTTCAGAGGCTATTTGTTGTAGACTAAAAGGACACAACCAAAGATTGCATTCTTTTTTTTTTAATAGATTTGAATGGCTGTTGTCCAGACCACTTGCAAAATATGCACTGTTCTTTCATCTTTTCTGGTAATAGTTTCCCTGGAGATGTATGACTTAGTTATCAATGAATATATTAAAATTGCAACCATCAACCCAGAACAATATACCAAAACTTACATCTGTGAAATGAGTCTGTTTCTTTTCAACACCATGCGGAAGAAACTCCTCCATCTCCGTTACATTCGCCTGGTTCTCATCAAATCTGCCGCAAGATAATAGGGGTGGGGAGAAAAACTTCATTTAACCAGTCTTCACTTAGAAATTCTCCCTTTTCCAACTCTGGCTCAAAGGATTAGTTTCAGTGGTAATACTGCTGCAGAATTACCTCTTCTTTCCTTAGGGTCTGCTTCTTAGACATACTGAGAAGAAATAATCTTATTGAGGAATCTTTTCATACAGAGCCTATTTCTATTCTAACTTTCGCTATGTATTCCCAAAATTCCTTCTTATTTTCCAGAGGGCAATATCATTTATAAAAATAGCTTCAAATAGAATGAAAGAATGAATAAGCTTTTAAAAAACTGGGTTTCCAAATGCATTTTTGCTTTTAAAAAATACATAGCTAGATCTAGGATGCCATACTGGCTTTAACAACACTATATTTACCAAGAACATAATTAACTATAATTAATAAACACAACTTCCTGTGCTTACATTTTCTTAATTTTTTTTAAAAAAAGTTTATCAGTTCCTCCACCATATAAAATAGTGCCAGCAGAATATTGTATGTACTGCTCCAAAAACTAGCAGTTAACTCTAAACATAGACTTTAGCCTATGTTTCTTGAAAGCTCTAGAACAGCAGCAATGCAAGTATGATCTGGTGGTGGAGAATCACATTTTCACGCAGACAACCTAATGCATTTCATGTGTTGGATACTGCAGCATTCCCTGTCAGTTGTGTATCTGTTTGCAAATTTGGAAGTACCATAAAATCAATAAGAAACAAATTTGCATGTATTAGCTGGCTAAATAGAAAGTCCCAAAGCTTCCATTATATCCGTCTATTGATTAGGTAAATCAGGATTTATTGCTGTTATGGATGTTCTTTCTTTGCCAGTCAGCAGAACTCAGACATTTCCCAAACAGAATGTACACCGAGATGCATAGCCAATGAGGAGTCAAGTCCTTTTGTCACATAGACATAGAGAAGTACCTGGTCTGTTTGCTGGGGGGGGGGGGGGGGCGGGGGCGCGGAGGAGGACAAGTAAAACAAAACAGAACTGTTTCATGAAATGGTTGTCTCTCGTAATGTAGGTAAAAGGTTTAGCTCAGAGTATTGATTCATATTGAATCTTTATTTACCATACTATACAAATATTTCACATTTGATAATAAACACACTACATAATTGTGTGTACTTCAGCAAACATATCCTCAGACTGAACAAGAAGAAGAGCTTCTCTTCAGAATCTTGTCTAATCGGTAATAATCAGTGTAAAGTTTTATTTAATTTCTTTCTTACTTGTTAGATTTGTTTGCTGCCCATTTTGCCTCATTTTTCCAATATCTTTCTATAAATTTAGACAGAAACATTTGTAGCAGAAAAATGACATTTTGTGGTCTACCAGCACCATTACATCTATTGTAAATTTTAATGTTTTAATCAAGCTTTTCTTCCCCATATTTTAAATAGCTGTGTAGTTGATCTCTTTCACTACTAAATGCAGGTATTTTGGATATTCAAAGTTTAAAAAAGATATGTATAGTTTCTCTTTTCCTTTAATAAAATTTGATTGTATTTATCTCTGATGAGTTGGTTTGTCTTCTCAAATGGGGAAGAAGGGTTAGCAACAGAAATTTACAGAGATCCCCTAAGGCTGAAATGTTATGATCAACTGGGCTTCATTCTGGTTCAGTTCCCTACTTTCCATTTGATCTTGAATTAAATATATATAATTCTGTACTTACTTGGGAGTTTTCTTTACTCATATGTTTGGGGTTAAAAGCCAGATTTACATAATGGTTAAGGCATCACACTAGAAACCATAAATTCCAGTCTCACTTTAGGCACAAAGCCAATTGGGTTTTATCTCAGCCATAGAAGCAGGCAATGACAAGCCATTTCTGGAAAAAAACATTGCCAAGAAAATAGCAGGGACTTGTTCAGGCTGTCTCCAAGAATCAGACTCAACTGAACGGAAGGGGAAAAAAATGTTCAGGATATTTACAGATCACTAATTAGGTGGCAGCATTGATCAGGACGACCCAGCAATGTTCTGTAGTCATGGGAAGAAGGCAGATTAAAAGAACGGAAGTGGAAACAGCAGCACAAGAGTGAGTGGGTGCTAATGGGCAAACATTTGTGGATCAGAGAATGAAGTGACAGTAATCCCGTTCACTGCAAAAGATAATCTTATATCCAGGACAATTGCATTAACTCAAGCCTGCAATCTGAGTCAGTCAGATAAGCCAAGCCTTGCAAGCCACCTCACCTGTCATTTCCCATGGAAGAGGTATGTAATACTGAATGTTTTCCATTTGGCACGATGTCTATCATCTCTGTCTGGATGGGGATGTCTGTAGAATTCATTTTTTACTTTTGAAGTCAGTAGCTTCCCTTTTCTGGCAAACAGTTTTCAAAACAGGCAGTGGATGCAGGGCTACTGAGAGGTCCTGAATCAGCAAAGAGAGAGAGAGAGAGAGAGAGAGAGAGAGAGAGAGAAAGAGAAAGAGAGAGAGAGAGATCAGTTTGGAGAAGATATACAGCTAATGCCATACAACAGCCTCATCATTTTGGCATGTCCTTACTCTGTTGGGACATCATCCTAGAGTTCCTTGACAGTGTTGGACATGTCTACCTGAAAGGCGTTCAATAGAGTAAGCCTAATTTATACATTTTGGTCTGATGGACTTGCATATAATATTTCATCTCTCTTAGCCAAAGGAATATGAACTACAATTATTCTATAATGAGAACTATATCACATATGGTCCTCTGCTGGACTTATTCTCCAATGTTTCTGCTAAATTGAGAGCACCATGAAGTGAGACAAGATTAATTTCTATCTGATAAATCCTAAACTACTCAGCAATGTTCAACTATTCCCAGATGACTTTGCTGAATGTCACAACTCTAATATATTGGACCAGTCAGTATCCCACTCATCTACTTGCTGGTATATCTCTTTCAATATGAATTTTATTAGAGATTTTTAGAGAAATAAGACATGACATTATATAAACAAAAGGTAACAAAAAGAGAGACAATAAAGTTTGGAAATCAATATACATAGGAAAAAAAAGATTAAAAAGAGATCTTGAATCTTCTTTGTAGCAGTTATAAACACAGTCAATACCCTTCCTCCCTCTGTAAAACTACTCTTTACGTAGTTTCCTTCTATCCCATATTCAACCCTTTTTAATTAACAAATCTAGAAATCACTATTTCCATTTTCAGCAAAAAGTCCAAAAACCGGTTGCAGCCTTTTAAGAAACTATTGTTTTATCTCTGATCAAAGAGGTCTATTTCCACTTCTGTCACACACATGCACACAATCTCCCACACTTTTTCTGTCTTCACTTCATTAAGAGTATTAATAGAAAGGGCGAGGAAAAAAAGATACTACAAAGAAGAGTGGGTCAACCTAATTTCCAAAGCACTAGAAGGCAAGAGAAGAAACAATGGATGAAAACTAATCAAGGAGAGAAGCAACCTGGAATTAAGGAGAAACTTCCAACATTGAGGACAATTAAACAGTGGAACAGCTTGCCTTCAGAAGTTGTAGGGGCTTCATCACTGGAGGTTTTTAAGAAAAGGCTGGACAACCATCTATCTGAAATAGTATAGGGTCATCTGCTTGAGGAAGGGGTTGGACTAGAAGACCTCCAAGGTCCCTTCCAGCTCTATTGTGATTGCTTGATAGCATGAATAGATAATGTAATCAGTGGTCTTCAACTACACTGTAAATTATAGGAAGTTCAAATGTTATTTTTTAGGGGAACAGAAGATAAACCTTATTTGTTTATTCAGCACTGTCAATCGTTCACATACAATCTTCAATATCATCAGCTATAGCAATCTTCAATATCAATATCATCCTTTGATATTTAACATATCAAAGAGCTGCTAACAATAAGCAAAATACTACTCCATATTTTTCATGAAGCCAAGTTCATGATTTAATTCATTATTTTAGAAATTCAGCAAAGTGACAAGTTATTGTTTCCAGGCATGTCCGTTTCTAAGGCATTTCAGGTCACAGGACCCACTGATAAAAAAAAAAGACTGTGGCAAAGGGAACAGGAATAGACAAGCAGAGAAAATTATTATGGAACACTGGTATCATATTTAGAAATTTTATCCAGAAGATTTGAGCAGCAATTCTTCTAAAGATGAATACATTCCAACAAATGTTATTGAAAGTATCTCTAAGTAGACATTCATAGAATTGGAATCCATTGGAAAGATGACAACTGGGGAAACTTGCCCAATAATAAAGAAAAAGTTCACTGTGAATTCACATGCATATAAAGGTAGTCCTCAACTTACGACCATAATTGAGTCCAGAATTTCTGTTGTTCAATGATATATTTGTTAAGCGAGTTTTGCCCCATTTTATGACTTTTCTTGCCACCGTTAAGTGCAGTTGTTAAGTTAGTAACCTGCAATTGTTAAGTTAGTAACCTGGATGTTAAGTGAATCGGTCTTCCTTATTAACTAGGCTTGTCAGGTCGCAAAAGGGGATCACAGGATTCTGGGACACAACAAAGGTCATAAATGTGAACCAGTTGCTAAGCATCTGAATTTCTGATCACATGACCACAGGGATGCTGCAAAGATTGTAACTGTGTAAAACAGTCAAAAGTCACATTTTTCAGTGCCGTTGCAACTTTGAATGGTCACAAAATGAACTGTTATAAGTCAGGGATTGCCTGTATTTGAATCCCTGTAAGAAAGCAAAGCAATTAATATCTTATCTTAGATTTTGCAGGTGGAAATCTAAGGCAGGTCTTTTCCGATTACTACAGACTTCCATTTTTTTTGAGAAAAGGATTATAAATTCAAGCAGTGCTTCACGTTTTCTGCACCTAACTATCAGGCAGCAGCACTACCATGGCAATAAAACAAAGCATCTAGCTGTTTGGATTACTGATTTCCTGCTCCAGAGAGGCGAGCACCCTCCTTCCCAACGTAGACAATCAGTGTTGCTGAATAAGGGCAAGTTGCACAGTTTCTGGGCTTTGCTTAGCTATATATTGAAGATTTCAGTATGTGTCATTCCCTCACCTCACCCCGAAAAAGAGGGAGAGGGAGGGAGGGAGGGAGGGAGGGAGAGAGATAGAGAGAGAGAGAGACAGAAATACGTTGCTTTGTAGATTTTCAGTGGACAATAGGGTCCTGAATAAAGAGAGAAAACTCCAGCTTGAAATTATGGGTTGGAAGATGACATTAGTATCAGCCTTGGGAATGTCAAGTAACTACCTCTATCTTGGACCATGGGTTAGTCTAAAATCACAGTGGGTCAAATTTAGAGAGCCTTTGAGCCTACAATACAATACAATACAATACAATAGCAGAGTTGGAAGGGACCTTGGAGGTCTTCTAGTCCAACCCCGCCTAGGCAGGAAACCCTATACCATTTCAGACAAATGACTATCCAACATCTTCTTAAAGACTTCCAGTGTTGGGGTATTCACAACTTCTGGAGGCAAGCTGTTCCACTGATTAATTGTTCTAACTGTCAGGAAATTTCTCCTCAGTTCTAAGTTGCTTCTCTCCTTGATTAGTTTCCACCCATTGCTTCTTGTTCTACCCTCAGGTGCTTTGGAGAATAGTTTGACTCCCTTTTCTTTGTGGCAATCCCTGAGATATTGGAACACTGCTATCATGTCTCCCCTAGTCCTTCTTTTCATTAAACTAGACGTACCCAGTTCCTGCAACCATTCTTCATATGTTTTAGCCTCCAGTCCCCTAATCATCTTTGTTGCTCTTCTCTGCTCTTTCTGGAGTCTCCACATCTTTTCTACATTGTGGCGACCAAAACGGAATGCAGTATTCCAAGTATGGCCTTACCAAGGCATTATAAAGTGGTATTAACACTTCACGTGATCTTGATTCTATCCCTCTATTTATGCAGCCTAGAACTGTGTTGGCTTTTTTGGCAGCTGCTGCACACTGCTGGCTCATATTTAAATGGTTGTCCACTAAGACTCCAAGATTCCTCTCACAGTTACTACTATTAAGCAAAGTACCACCTATACTGTACCTGTGCCACTTCCCAGTCTCTTGCAAGCTATGCTAATGTTTAGTTATTCTCATAGTAAAAGAAAATGTTTTATTTCATAGGTACATCTGGGTAGATTTAATTTCCAAGCCCTTCGGTATCACTATTGTCATTTCCCATAAACAGCTCCTAGCCCTTTTGCTTTGCTCACCATAACCAAGTTACTCCTTAGCTCTCTTTTTAGATGCTAAACAGGATGAGTGCTTTAAATCTTTGGCTGTAAGCAGGGCTGCCTCTGTCCCTTTCAAGCGCACAGTTGCATTTGGATCATAATTGAGAAAAGTACTTGGCATGCTGTACAGGCAGTATCCCTGCTCTTGTGCATGGGCAGAAGAAAGTGAGAAGAACAACAGCAAAGGCAGCTGCAGCAGGAAGAGCAGAAGGCTGTTAGGGAAATGGGCTAAATTTAATGCAGTGGGGTACAGAAGGCCTGCAAGTAAATCTGGAAAAAAAAGGGAAGCAATTCCAGGCAGTCCCCAACTTACAACAGTTCCTTTAGTGACCAAGTCACAACAGCAATGAAAAAAGGGACTTTTTTTCACACTTACCACCGTTGTAGCATTCCCATGGGGGTCATGTGATCAAAATTCAGATATCTGGGACAACAGACTCACATTTATGACCCTTGCAGTGTGCCGGGGTCAGGTGTTCACTTTTTACAACCTTCCGACAAGTAAAGTCAATGGGAAAACCAGATTCCCTTAAGCAACCGTGTTACTAATTTAACAACCGCAAGTGATTCATTTGTGTGGCAAGAAAGGTTATAAACTGGGACAAAATTCACTTAACAACAAAAATTGGGGGCTCAATTATGGTCATAAGTCGAGGACTATCTGTACCAAAGGAATCCCGTCTTCTCTTTCCTAATAGGTAGACTATTGGGCACAAATTTGGAAGATTCCAACTGTAGATGGGAAATGGCATCATTTACTTTTTTGCAGGAAAACTGTAAGCAGGAATATATGAGGTCATTAATACTGCTAGTTCAGACAAGATTCTACATTTTATTTTGCTTACTGGAATAACCCAGCATTCGGTTTTGTTTTTTTTAAGTTTACCAATTCTTCATAAATTCCAAAACTTAACCTCTAGGGGAAAAAAACGTTGACCTGCTGCTTAAAGCAGAGAGTTGATAATACCAACTGTGCTGCATTGACAAGAAAAATATTGAGGGGAAAACAATTAGGTAAGGAACTTGGCAGGGGGAGTGCGGTTCTTCTCATTTATTCAGTTGCTGGATTTTTCTAGGCCAGTATTTCTTTTTTAAAGGCCACAAGGCTTTAACTAGAAGGGAGATTAATCATCTCACTTCATCAGTAAGCAAGATGAGTGTCTCTTCTTAACATCCACAAATACTGCTCCAAGAGTTCTCGTATTCTCACAGGAACAAAAGTGTAGCCCACCTGGGGCTGACTGTCAGCTTATGAAAGGACTGAAGTCTGAGAGGAGCGACAGAGGGAATGGAGGCAAATCTCTGGCAGGCTATTTTGCCAGGTTTGGAAAACCCTCAGCCTCAGACATGTTGGCAGGCGACACAAAGCACCTTCTGTTGGGCTTCCTGGTTCTACTTAGCGGATAGTTGGAAAGTGGCTTCCAAAACAACAACTTTAGAGGCAGTTGGCGCCCCAAGGAAAGAGAGGGACTACATCCCAGCCGAGGTGGCGCGGTGGTTAAATGCAGCACTGTAGGCTACTTCAGCTGACTGCAGTTCAGCAGCTCGGCTGTTCAAATCTCACCGGCTCAGGGTTGACTCAGCCTTCCATCCTTCCAAGGTGGTTAAAATGAGGACCCGGATTGTTGGGGGCAATATGCTGACTCTGTAAACCGCTTAGAGAGGGCTGAAAGCCCTATGAAGCGGTATATAAGTCTAACTGCTATTGCTATTCTCTGTGCCACCAGCTCCTTTTGACTGTCTTTCCCCTGCTAGCTCACGAAACGAGGTGTCGCTATTGTTTTTAAAATAATATTAATGTTAGTATACCATAAATTGCAGTTGATATGATGAGATCTAATCATTTGTTCTATTTCCAGTCTACTTTTCCATATCTTACATGCATCTCAGTGCTCAGCTGGAAAAAAAAAACTTTCTCCATAGAAATAGCACTTAAGACTCATATACCACTTCACAGTGCTTTAAAGCCCTCTCTAAGCAGTTTAGAAAGTCAGCATATTTTCCCCAACAATCTGGCTCCTCATTTTACCCACCTCGGAAGGATGGAAAGCTGAGTCAACCTTGAGCCTGGTGAGATTCAAACTGCCAAATTGCAGGCAGGCGGCAAGCAGCAGAAGTAGCCTGCAGTACTGCACTCTAACCACTGTGGCACCGTGGCTCACCATACAATTGCTTTGCCATTCTTACACTTTTTTATTTATTTAAAGAATTCATATTGCTGCTTAAAACAGACACTGATCCCTGTGGGGCTCATAGAAAACCTAATCAGCAAAATCTCAGGGGGAGGAGGAAACATACCAAAAGGTCACAGCTGAGAAAGAATTCCTTCCAAGTCTCAATAGGTAACAAATTTGAAGAAAGGAGATGCCCTTACCCTTTCTAATCCAGTGAGATGAACAGACACCCTCAAACAAATAACCTATTGCTGTGTTATGTAGAACTTTGAAAACCAGCACTTTGAACTGCTCCCACAAAGCAACTGAAAGCCAGAGGAGCTTGTGTAACAACAACAGTGTACCATGTAACAAAGCACAGCATCCTCTAAACTGGTCACAGCTTCTGGGTGGCCTTCTTCAAGGATAGCCCCGTGCAGTGTGCCTTCATTCCAATTGTTAAATGACTAAGATAGGAATGACTATGAGCAAAGCCTCTTGGTCATTCTGTAAACAATGAGAACTAATTCCCCCCCCCCATTATAAATGTTGTGGTCTTTCATGGATATATATGCCACTTGCTCACCCTTTTTTGCAACTCTATCAATTATGATTTGAGTTGAGTCGCACAGATGGACCCAGCACAAAAGGCACAGAGACATATCACAGCCACATAAATGTGAGGTGATTCTCGGCAAAAAAATAATAATACAGTTTTTCTCCAAGCATAATTTATTACTATTTTCTTACATGAACAAATATGAAAAATGGATGGCAGAGAACAGAAGGTTTTATGCAGAGTATCTCATAGCTTGAGGCTTTATGCTTAGTGATCATTTTTGTTTGTTAAAGGGGCATGTTCTGCCCCTACTCTCAACAATCCACCAGTTGCAGCCACTTACTTGTCTTTTTCTTACTTGAATTAAGAAAAATAAGCTAACTTTTCTCTGCAGAGGTCCCATTTGTCAAGCTGAAGCAAAGAGTTACATAAGGTAACATAAATTTTATTTTTTTATTTGATTTTTATTTGATTTTTCAATTGTTTACAAGATAATAGGTATAAGAATAAACATGAGTATGAATGAAATGTGAACAAATAAATGGGCGCAGTAGGACAGGCATGGTAGGCACAATGGTTTGCTTATGCACGCCCCTTACAGACCTCTTAGTAATGGGGTGAGGTTAATAGTAGACAGTTTAAGTTTAAAGTTTTGGGGGTTTGAAGATGTAACAACAAAGCAGTACATTCCAGGCATTGACCTGAAGTCCTATTTTCTGCAATCAAGTTTGGAGCGGTTTACATTGAGTTTGTTTCTGTTGTGTAGTCTTGTATAATTGTGGTTGAAGCTGAAATAGTCATTGATCGGTAAGACATTGTAGCGGATAATTTTGTGTACTACACTTAAGTCCAACCGTAGGCAGCATAGTTCTAGGTTGTTCAAGCCCAAAATTTCAAGGCTGGTGGTGTAGGGTATTCTGTTGCTAGCAGAGGAGTGTAGTACTCTTCTGTGAAATACTTCTGAACTCGCTCAATTGTATTAATGTCTGAGCAGAGCGGAAGAATATGCCCAATTCTTAGCGGACAAAATTGCTCGGCTTCGGTCGGACTTGGACTCCACACCCGCAGTTCCAGCCGAGGCACAGGGGGACCAAGTAGAACAGCTCTGGGTTGAGTTTCAGGACGTTATCCCCGGGGATGTGGACAAGGCCATGAGAGCTGTAAGTTCCTCCACCTGTGTTCTGGATCCGTGTCCCTCATGGCTGGTTGCTAACTGCAGTGAGGTGACACGAGGCTGGATCCAGGCGGTTGTAACCGCCTCCCTTCGGGAGGGGAACTTCCCCGCCTCATTGAAAGAGGCGGTGGTGAGACCCCTCCTGAAGAAGCCATCCTTGGATCCAGCTGTTCTTAACAACTATCGCCCGGTCTCCAACCTCCCCTTTCTGGGGAAGGTTGTTGAGAAGGTGGTGGCCTTTCAGCTCCAACGGTCCTTGGAGGAAGCAAACTACCTAGACCCCTTCCAGTCTGGCTTCAGACCCGGTTACAGCACAGAAACCGCTTTGGTCGCATTGATGGATGATCTTTGGAGAGCCAGAGATGAAGGACATCCCTCCATCCTGGTCCTCCTTGACCTCTCAGCGGCTTTCGATACCATCGACCATGGTATCCTTCTGCGACGACTGCGGGAGGTGGGAGTGGGAGGCACCGTGCTACGGTGGTTCTCCTCCTACCTCTCGGACAGGTCGCAGTCGGTGTTAGTGGGAGGGCAGAGATCGTCCCCAAGGCCCCTAAATTATGGGGTGCCGCAGGGTTCGGTCTTATCCCCCCTACTATTCAACATCTACATGAAACCGCTGGGAGAGATCATCCGCAGGCACGGGATTAGATACCATCAATATGCGGACGATACTCAATTGTATCTGTCCGCCCCGTGCCAAATCAATGAAGCGGTTGACGTGATGGGCCGGGGTCTTGAGGCCGTTATGGACTGGATGAGGATTAACAAGCTTGTGCTCAACCCAGAAAAGACCGAGTGGCTGTTGTGTTTCCCTCCCAAAGATTTGGCCAACATTCCAACACTCAGGCTGGGGGGTCAAATTTTACACCCCTCAGAGAGGGTTCGCAATCTGGGAGTCCTCCTGGATCCGCAGCTGTCATTCGACCACCATTTAGCGGCTGTGACCAGGGGGGCATTCGCCCAGGTACGCCTGGTGCGCCAGTTGCGACCCTACCTGAACCGGGAGGCACTCACAACAGTCACTCGGGCCCTTGTGATCTCTAGGCTGGAATACTGCAATGTGCTCTACATGGGGCTGCCCTTGAGGAGCATCCGGCGACTTCAGTTAGTGCAGAACGCGGCCGCGCGAGTGATCGCGGGTGCACCCCGATTCACCCGCATAACACCTATCCTCCGCGAGCTGCGCTGGCTACCTGTCGATCTCCGGATGCGCTTCAAGGTGCTTTTACTCACCCATAAAGCCCTACATGGCAGTGGATCTGGATACTTGAGAGACCGCCTTCTGCCGATTACCTCCCTACGACCTATAAGATCGCATAGACTGGGCCTCCTCCGCATTCCATCGGCCAGCCAGTGTCGGCTGGCAACTACAAGGAGGAGGGCCTTTTCAGCAGTCGCCCCGACCCTTTGGAACGAGCTCCCCGTGGAGATTCGTACCCTCTCCACCGTCCAAGCCTTCCGCATAGCCTTGAAGAGCTGGCTCGCCCGTCAGGCCTGGGGATAAGGACCGTTACCCCGCCCGAATATTGAATGTATGGTGTCGATTTTATTATATGTTGTCGTCTTAATGTTGTATTCCCCCTCCCTTGGTTTTCTGTGAGCCGCCCTGAGTCCCCTCAGGGAAAAGGGCGGCCTACAAATGTCAATAAAACCTAAACCTAAACCTGATATTCAGTGAGGATTCCAGACAGATGAGCCGTATTCAACAATTGGTCTGGCAAAGGTTTTGTATACCCTAGTTACCAATATGATATTACTGGAGGAGAAGCTTCGTAAGATTAGATTAACAACTCTTAATGCCTTTTTGGCAGTGCTGTTACAGTAAGCTCTTAAATAGTTTGATATGAGTACTCCAAGGTCCTTGACAGAGTGAAGGTTGTCTACAAGGTCATATCCACCTAGCTTGTATTTGGTGTTCTAATTTTTTTTACAAGACAGAGCATTTGTTGGTTGAGATTTGGAGTTGCCACTTTTTTGACCATTCAGACACAAAGTCTAGGTCGCTTTGAAGGGCAGTAGCATTGTCAGTGGTGTTGAATAGTTTTACGTCATCAGCGAAGAGGACACAGTTGCTGATAAGATGACTGCAAAGGTCATTTATGTAGAATGTAAAGACTGTGGGTCCTAGAACACTGCCTTGGGGAACACCACTATTAACGGGTTCAGGGTTTGATAGGGCGCTCCCTATTTTGACTATTTGTTGTCTGTTTGACAGGAGCGCAATCCACTTATGAAGAGACCGGAAATGCCGTAAGAGTTTAGTTTTAATAGCAGTTTATCGTGTACCATTGAATCAAAAGCTTTGCAGATGTAAAGCCTTTAATATAAATTGTGTCTATAAAAATTGTTCCTCATCAAAGTGAGAAAATCACTTTTTTGTAATCAACATATTTGGATGAAAAGCAAAATGTCTTCAAAGCCCAGTTGCCTCCTGAAAAAGCACCTTTAGGATCTGGATTACTGAGAATCTCTACAGACTTTTAACATATTTGTCACTATCATAAATAAATTTCCTGAGATGGTCCACATTTTTGCGAACTCATCTTCTCTCACTGTGAATTTTCCTTATCAGTAGTTGCCTCATCTCTTCATCTGCATAAATTTACAGACACTGTGACCTGGGAGCTGCTTTTTTAATGTGAATTCATACATTTTTAATTTAACAAGACACCAAGAAAAAGCCCCAGGTGTAAACAAATCTATTCCTATAAATCATGTTCACAACACTGAACATTCCTGTTATTTAAACTTGATATTTTGAAAACAAAACAAAACTCAAATTGTACGAAATATAACAAATATCCAATGGCAAATCATTCTTTTTTTCCCCTTAACAGCCCAGGGTGGCAGTGGCTATGGTTACAGAAGTGCTTTCAGGCCTCAAGAGAAGTGCTTTTGATTGTCATCAAAATGATTCAGAGAAGCTCTGTCTTCAGCAAGTCAGGAAAATATCCAGTTACATGATATTTGGCAAAATCTTCCAAAGACTGTGAAAGCCACCTCAGAAATCCAGAGGTACACTGGAGAGATTCAGCATGCACTTAGTTTTTACCACTTGCCCCCAAAACCACTTTCCTTATAGTTCTCATAACGAACGATGTAACAAAGAAGGTGTAAGAAATGTGTAGGACTCATAGCAGAGATTGTAATGTAGATTTTAGCATGTAGAAACTATAGCACTTCTATATATACAACCAAAAGCCTGCATCTGGTATGTAGACAACATCTGTAAACAAAAATGGAACAACTGGAGAAGAAACATGAAATAATCAACAATATCTTCTTAGGAATGAAGTTCAAAAGGGAAGAAAAAAACAACACACAGTGCTTTCTATTCTCATCACTAGAGAAAATGGTAGCAAATTAGAAACAAATCTATTGCTTAACCACTCACACTAACCAAGTGCTTCACTATCAGATAACACCCCAATCTCCCACAAGAGGATCTGTGTAAGAAAGAACATTATTCAGACAAGCACAAATGCACTGGAGCAACCCAGAAGATCATAAAAAGGAAACAGATCACCTATACATCTTCTAGCAGAATGGACACCCACACAACTTTATCAAAAAGTGCTTGATCACTCAACCCACTACAGAACAACAAACACAAGCTAAGCACTTAAAAATCACAATGAAAACTCCTTGAAAAGACTTAACCATAATTACAACTGGGAAACTGTGAGCATTAATAAACCAAGCTAAATCCGAAATGGTAGGGAATTCCTAGACCATATTACATCCAGAATCGTTCAGGTGAGATGTGTAGAAATTTAATAAAAATAAATATGAAAATATGTGCCACATGTTTTAATCAAAATGACCAAAAACCAATGATTTGATCAAAATGACAGTTTGATTAATTTTATTTCAACCAAGGGGACAGCTTCTTGACTTCATTTGGGAGGTAAAAGGATAAAACTATTACAGTTTGCCAAAGTATTTTCAAATTGCATCTAACTTTTTTCTTTCTTATTCCCTCAATAGTAGATTTGATAAAAGTAACCTAAATTGCAGTTTTGAAATCCCATGTCAATGTCTAAAAAAACTTAGCTGATACCATAATTGCATTCTCAGGGGTGGTGGCCACATGTGAGACCACAGAAGCTGAATGAGATTTAGATAGTTCTAAAACTGTTCTTTGTTGAGATCTAAGACTTTACTGTATTTGAGTCAGAACTGCTTTAACTTAAACCCCCTCATTTGCACAGATTTTCTTTTTTTAAAAAAATCAAGTCTTTAGAAAGCCACAGTTCACATCAAAAACAGATATAGCATCTGCTGTAAATTTACTGCTAACCTAAGATTGAATTAACTATCTCTTCTAAAGCTCCGGGTCATCAAGTTCTTTGGCATTTGCTATAAGCCATGATGAGGTCGCACACACTATGGCATCATAGTGCAAATTACATAGTTCACAACATTTGCATGATGATATTACTTCCTTCCTTCCAATAAATCCAAGTCTGGATGTAATGGAAAATTGAAGAGTTTCATTCAGACTGCATTGCTTCTGACTGGGCGAGATCATTCGGCGGCACGGGATAAAATACCACCAGTATGCGGACGATACTCAGTTGTATCTGTCCACCCCGTGCCAACTCAATGAAGCGGTGGACGTGATGAACCGGGGACTTGAAGCTGTTAGGGACTGGATGAGGGCTAACAAACTCGTGCTCAACCCAGATAAGACCGAGTGGCTGTTGTGTTTCCCTCCCACCAATCCGGCAAGTATTCCACCTCTCAGGCTGGGGGGTCAAACATTATACCCCTCAGACAGGGTCCGCAACTTGGGAGTCCTCCTGGACCCACAGCTGACTTTCGAACACCATTTGTCAGCTGTGACCAGGGGGGCATTTGGCCAGGTTCGCCTGGTGCACCAGTTGCGCCCCTACCTGAACCGGGAGGCTCTCACAACAGTCACTCGTGCCCTTGTGACCTCTAGGCTGGAGTACTGCAATGTGCTCTACATGGGGCTGCCCTTGAAGAGTATTCGGCGACTTCAGCTAGTCCAGAATGCGGCCGCGCGAGCGATTGTGGGTGCACCTCGCTTCACCCACATAACACCTATCCTCCGCGAGCTGCACTGGCTACCTGTCGATCTCCGGGTGCGCTTCAAGGTGCTACTTGTCACCCATAAAGCCCTACATGGTAGTGGATCTGGGTACTTGAGAGACCGCCTACTGCCAATTACCTCCACGCGACCTATTAGATCTCATCGATTAGGCCTCCTCCGAGTTCCATCTGCCGGTCAATGCCGACTGGCAACTACGCGGAGGAGAGCCTTCTCGGTGGTAGCTCCGACCCTATGGAACGATCTCCCCGTGGAGATTCGTACCCTCACCACCCTCCAGACCTTCCGCACAGCCCTCAGAATCTGGCTATCCCGTCAGGTCTGGGGCTAAGACTGTAACCCGCCCGAATGGTATGAATGTTGTGTTTTTTAATTATGTATTGTCTTATATGTTAAAAAGTTTGTCTCCCCCTCCCCCCTTGGATTGTGAGCCGCCCTGAGTCCCCCCAGGGAAAAGGGCAGCATATAAATAAACTTCAATCAATCAATCAATCAATCAATGTCTAGTATAATGAAGAGAACTAGTGAAGACCTGATGTCCAGTGTCAAGTACAAAAAACCAGAACCAAAGTTGTTGAAATAAATACAAGTTTATTCCATGCTACCTCTCTACAAGAATGTGAACTATTAACAGTCAATACAATACAATACAATACAATACAATACAACACAACACAACACAATAGCAGAGTTGGAAGGGACCTTGGTGGTCTTCTAGTCCAGCCCCCTGCCCAGACAGGTTGGCGATAGGGTCAATGGAATTCAAGGAGGGCTGGACTTAGATCTCTTGTAGGCATGAAGAGCTCCAAACTGATGACATGCTTGACCCCACCCTTGGCTCAATCTAGTCATCTCTTACAAGTCTTCCAATATTTGATGGGTTGTCACATAGAAGAGTGCCTATTTTCCAAGGCACTTGAGAGCAGGACAAGAAGTAACAGATGGAAAGTATCAAGGAGAAGTCCAACTTAGAACTACAGAGAAATTTCCTGACACTAAAAACAATCAGTGAACAGGTTGCCTCCAAAAATTGCAGGTGCTCCAACACTGGAGATTTTAAAGAAGAAATTGGACAGCCATTTGTATGGAATGTCAAGCAGGGTCTCCTGCTTGAGTAGGGGGTTGAAATAGTGTCCCTTCCAACTCAGTTAGTCTGTTAAATCCATCCAAATAAGATTTTAATAATGCTTTAAAGAGAGAGATAACATTACAAAATGGGAACTAGAGAGAAAATAGATTGTCTCAGTCCTTCTCGGTCTAAATTAATATCCAATGTTGGCACAGATTTGGCTTTGGTTGCTTTGGTGGATAATCTGCAGTGGGTACTTGTGGGGAAGAGTAAGGAACTCCAGATAATATCCTGTGTTGCTCAGAGCCTTTGATACCATTGACCAGGCTATCCTTTTGAAGCAGTTGAAGAGTCGAGGGTAGGAGTCGGGGGAACAACAGTTGCAGTAGTTCCATTCTGTGAAGAAGAAACACCTCCTGCAGAGTTTAATTTGGATGAAAATACTCATGAATGAAACAACAGATAACGTCCAAATAAAAAGCATTTGCCAATACCAGCTAACTAAAATCCAGAAAGGGCTTCTGGGAGAAAACTGACAGCTAATCTGATGGAAAATATACATTCTGTTAGCTGGCTTCTGGTGCTATCTTCTATCAGGTGATAAAAGTGTAAATTGAAGCTTGCAGGGATCATAAAATGGAGGGTGTTAAAGTCATAAATTCACTGTGTATTTCTTAAATGGCAAGCCTCCAGGAAAGTGAGAGAAAGTTGTAGAGGATATCTCTACTACAGAGATATTTTAGGTTTGGAGAATAATGGCTTTAAACTGCTTCAGGAATATTTAAAGCCGCCTGTCACAAGAATATTTTACGATGTGGGAGGAAAGGTGATGTTATCACAGGTTGTAATTGTTAAACATGGATATGAATTATTAGGTAAATGATTAGACAAGCGAAAGCATAAAACAATTGATTGAGAATCTATTTCAGCTATTCAATGATGGACCATTACATACCACTCAATTATGTAGGTTCAAATCCAGATAGGAAGCAGTTAAGCCTTGATTAAGTCCTGGGTCATCAGATATATTAGGTTTGCCTGCCCCTCTCTATTTCTATGGGGTGGCTTTTAGTGCAGATAGAGCCACTCCTCCTCTAGTGACTGAGTTCTAATCTAACCATCATTAAGCAAAATGGTCGCTAAATGAACAAGAGAGATGTCGAAAAGATCATTGATTGGTACCATCTCAGTCCGATAAAAGTTCTCTCATACAGCTATGCCAGCATTACCCTCACTCCGGCATGCAGGCAGTTTGGTCATGAATGCACACATTGGTTTAAAAATGAAACTGTTATTATCATTCATTACTGTTGTATTGTGAATAGTTGCTAACTGTTGCTAAACAAGAAGAAGTATTTGTACTGCAACTGGCCCAAAATAAAGGATTTCAGGTAAGGTTTGGCAACAGCTGCGCTGCTTGCCAGTTGCTTTCCAAAACCTAATTAATGTGCTTACTCTTATGTACAGAAGTTTATATGGCTTAGGTCCAAATTAGGTGGAAAACCACCTGCTTCAATTCAGTAACAATCAAAAGGTATTAATTTACTTCCATTATGTTTGCTTATTTTTTTTTAAAAAAATGTGATTTGTTGATTCCACAGTACCTTAGTGGCTCAAAGGATTTTTCTTGAAAAGATGATAAACTTGCCATTTTAAGAAAGCAAGTAATAGCAAGTCTACCACCCAGGGAGAGATAAATGTCTATTTGCTTTCCTGCAAGGAAATTGCCATGAGATGCCAAGCCTAATGATCTATGGATAAGCAAGTCAGAGATGAATCCACCGCCACCAGAAGGAGAGGACAGTGAGATATAAATCAGGAATTATTCAAATTGGCTTGGAAGATGCAAAGCCCACAGTCTTAATTCAATCAACAACACTAAAGGCTCTGAAGGAACTCTAAAGGAAGTTGCGACAAGGAAGTCTTATTTAGCAAAATTAATTAAGTGTTGATTTTGCCTCTTTTAAATATGGATTTGAGGGGGGGGAATCGTCCCAAAAATACTTGCAATACTGGATATAACTGCAACATACCATGTTTTCCCGAAATAAGTGCTTGGTCTTATTTTGAGGAGGTCTTATTATTTTTGAGGTGCAGAAGGCGGTGAGCGTGGTCACCTCATGGCTGCTGCTGTGTTACAATATTTTGGGGGAGGGCTTTATTTTAGAGGGCTTATTATCCAGAGTGGTCTTATTTTCGGGAAAACAGGGTATCATTGAGACCAGTGGTGGGTTTCAAATTTTTTTTGAACCTACTCTGTGGGTGTGGCCTCCTTTGTGGGAGTGGCTTGCCAGCCATGTGAGCTGGTGGGAGTGGCTTGCCAGCCATGTGTTCTCTCTCTCTCTCTCCCTCTCTCTCTCTCTCTCTCTCTCTCCCTTTTCTCTCTCTGTCTTTTTCCTTTTTTTCTTTCATCTCTCTCTCACTTTTTATTTCTTTTTTCTTTTTTTCTTTCTTCCTTTCTCTCTCTCTCTCTCTCTCTCTCTCTCTCTCTCTCTCTCTGTGTGTGTGTGGTGGGTTTCAAAAATTTTTGGAACCTCTTCTGTAGGTGTGGCCTGCTTCCGGGTCCACTGGTGGAACCTCTTCTAACCGGTTTGGTAGATTTGACGAACCGGTTCTACTGAACTGGTAGGAATCAACCTCTGATTGAGACATGGACACATAAGATCAATAATTTTATTTCCTACCTTTCATCTCCTTAGCAGATGCATAATGACTTCTCTGTTGGAAAGCAAAAGCAGTTCCAAGCTTCATGCAAGATTTGGACATCAAGTCCCATCACAGTTATTACAAGAAGCCGTGTGTGTGTGTGTGTGTGTGTGTGTGTGTGTGTGTGTGTGTGTGTGTATTTTAAATCTGAGGCTAGAAAGCTCTTTTAGCTTTTTTGCTCAAAAATCTTGTTACCCTATAATTAAATACTCATTTTTAACCCTATGCAACACAGAACATTTCAGTTACTTGAGTAATGAATACCGTGCCATTGCTAAGCCACATTTTCACTGCTCTTTGGTTAATTTAATGTACAAGAAAAGATTTCCGGCTCCCAGCCTGACTCAATGAAATTCCCAGAGCGAGTGGGCCTCTGCTGACAGCTGGCAGGATCTGGCAGCAGCAGCATTTGTTCCATAGCTGGCGTCCTTCCCAGAATGCAGTTCAGTTGGGCACCTGATTAGCAATATTAATGTAGAAATGAAGGAGTCATGCATAGTACTAATTATTTTTTTAAACACTTATTTGAAAACTATTTTAACAAAGCAGCAGTGGGAAAACAGGGAGCGTTTTACACATAGAAAGATGGGCAGCAAATCTTCCCTAGTATTGTACAATTTGGTTTCGTTTGCTTTCCTTACTTTTTTTTTTTTTTTTTGCTTTGCAGTAAGACCATGTAGAACAGCCAATAAATCTAACTTTATATGAAAAGGGGCAGCTGTAGGCCCACAAATATCCTCACTCCTCTGAATTTTAAAGTCTGCATAACATATCAGCACTGATGTTTCACCTTGGAATTTCTGTGAGAAAACACTATGTGCCCTTATGTTGTTCTTTAGAGTCTATATCCGTCCTCATAAAAAGTTATTTGTGTTAGGAGGTGAAGTATATGACAGTGCAGGAAAAGAAATCTCTCTCTGTGTGTATGCTATGAGCAATGAATGCAGTGCATGTAAAGGGCATTTGTGTGAATATTATGTGTTATTATGTGAAATGTACTTTATACTTTTCCCTTCCTTCCCTTTCACCCACATATTATTGGAGCCAAACTGAAATTGTCTTTCCATGCCCACCCCATGAAGCGTCACAGCGGATGAAATGAATCATCAAGCAATATATTCCAAATACTATGGCTAAGCTGTTTTCATGTATCAAAGGGCAGGAGAAACTGAGAGCCACACCAGATAAATAAAAACTCTGCAGCAGCCTATATGTAGAATGTTTTCACAGTCTTACTGGGTGGGTGGTTCTAATATCCAGACAGTAGCACTCCTGTTCGTCCAGCAATGGCTCCCCTGCTCCAAAAGACATGTGTGTACGTGGAGGGAGGGAGGGAGGGAGGGAGGGAGGGAAGGAGGGAAGGAGTGAGGGAGAGAGACAGAGAGAGAGAGAGAGGGAGAGGGAGAGAGACAGAGAGAGAGAGAGATTTCACTCCCTAGCAATTCCACTGAGTTCACCTCAGTTCATCAAGGAAGAGACATACCGTAAGTCAGTGCCAATGTTGCTAGGAAAAACTCCCAAATGCAATCCTGACATTTACGGCTATGCCTAAAAGAATCCTGCCTAAAATCCAATCCAGCTATTGCCAATCAGTGTGCGCTGAATGGATCCATGTTCTGACACCATAGAAGGAAGCTTCCTATGTTTCCACATTTTCAACCCTTCAAATTCATTTAAATTCTTCTTTCCAGCTTAATTTTGAATCATCAGGATGAGCATATATTCTAAAATTGTCAAATGGCATCCAGGCTCTGTTCCAATAATTCAGCAGTGGGTCTCACCCTACTTCTTTTACCACTGTTGCATTGCACTTGATGGACAACCATAATTAAGTCAGTGGATCTAATTGGTTTTTCTTTCCACTTGAACATCTTTTTTTCTCTCCTGTGAATCAATTTCATAAATGAGCAGGCAGATCTATTTTGAAGTCACATATATGAATGTTTTTGTCACAAATTGCTCTATAGAGATTTATTATCTAAGGAAAAAGGTCTTGCATGCTTTGCCAACACCAACACACACACACACACACACACACACACACACACACACACACACACACTGATTATGGACAATTACAGAAGATAAAATAAATCTTGAAAGCTGCTTATTCTCAACAAGCGACAAGCAACTTCCTTTTGGCTGATTAGGAAGCAGCTCAGTGTCTCTCACTTATAATGCTGATGAATGAGTAATTTCAACTAGTCATACAGTACACTACAGAATGGTACCGGGAATTGCAAGGATCATTTATAATATCTCAAGGAATATTAATGCATTTTAAATTAAGATAGAAAATTCCCATTTTAAAATACTATTTTTAAAATAAAAAAGTAAAAACAATAAATCAAAATACAGGTTTAGACATTTTTTACCAGCCACGAGGTTTTGTGGGAGATGGCAGGGAGTCAGGTAGCCTATAAATCACAATGAATTTCACTGACTAAGCTTAATATTTAATACGTTTTCTGCAGCTGATTCATTATGGAAGTTATTTGCTCTAACTGCTCAGACAATGCCAAATAACATGCTAACTACCATTATTCACTTACAGTTTTATGCAATGATGCTGGCTGTGGAAAACCTAACCCTCCCCTGTCCCCCAATCTTCAAAGCAAGATTGTGATGAGAGGAGGAGAGGAAGCGTGGGACAAGGGATAGGTACATTCCTGTATGGCCTACCCCAAAAAAGGTGTGGAATGTATTCTCTGACCTGCCACACAGTGATAAGTCAGAACACCTGAAGTTAAATGGCTTCAACTCTGCTCTGATTAGAGTGGACTTTTTGTTCCATATCAAATTTCACTAGAGTGGAGCTTTTGATCAATCGTTACCCACACGCTTCTTACAACCTTATTCTCACTTCAGACGTACATTCTGGAGAAGATAATGCAACAACACATGATTTCTTGTAATAGAAATTACCATTGTTCAAAATTCAAGGGATATGGGTATATAAATATGCTTTCACAGACGGGCTTCTTAGTAGTTTAAATTCTTGCAATGGTCCCCCCCTCCCCCATTGCTGATTGAAAGCCAATGTGTTGGTGTTAAATACAGAGATTCTTTATCAGTCATCCTTTGTTCTTTTCTAAATGTAGAACAGCTCCCTAGTAATTAAAGAAAAGCTCTATTTTCCTTTGTACATACAATATCCCTTTCTGTACCATCTGGTTTTTTAAGAAAGCGAAAGAAGACTATGCAGGAGAACCTATGTGGTATGAATCTTTTCCTTAATTTTTTAATATTCCATCCATTCTTCCTCAGATATCTATTTCTTTATATTTCCCTCTATTTCAGAGTTTTTAATCATTCTACTTTGTTTTTTATACATTTTAAAAGAGTCATTTACTCCAAATCATCCCTTATTTTTCCTTTAAATTGCAGACCTCTTTTCTATTAGCTGAACCAATTGATTTCCCCATCTGAAACCCGTATCTGCAGAAACTCCAGGTGTGGCATGCCCCCAAATCCTCCAGAAATTTATAAATTGTCATTTTTCATCTGACAGCAGGAGATATAACTGAATATGTGAGTCGAGTCTAAGGAATCATGTATGAAATATAGTTTTATAGAATTTAGTGAGGTTTTTTTTCCTGATCTACATATTTCCTGTGACATGTCTTTCAAAGGTCAACTGCAGTCCTTCACGTGGAAAAAAGTTTCATAATTCTGGCACATATAAATGCGAACTAAAAACAAGATATTTTTGATGGAGATCTGGTAAATATTTTTTCAGTTAAATTATGAGAAAATATATTTGTTAAAAAGAAGTTAACTTGTCCTCTTTTCTCAGAGTCCACAAGGCAAAAAAGAAAGCAATCTCTTCCAGTGTGCTAGAATTCAGGCAACAGGGCTATGGAACATTTTCATTCTAATTTGGAAGGGCGGGTGGTTGGAATGTGCAGGACTATAAATGGATCACCTTTATATGTGACTAATTAAAACAGCCACATTTGCAAGGTTTGTTCACAGAATTCCATTGCAGCCTCACAGTCCTGGAAACAAGTGCAGGTGCTTTAAATCACAGAAGGTGTGATTTGTGCTCCTGTGCTTTCTAAAGCATCTCTTCTGAATCAGAACATTATATAGCCCTAGTCAAAAGAATTTCACCCATTAGGATATCTATATCTATATCTATATCTATCTATCTATCTATCTATCTATCTATCTATCTATCTATCTATCTATCTATCTATCTATCTATCTATCTATCTATCTATCTATCTATCCATCTATCTATCCATCTATCCATCTATCTATCCATCTATCCATCTATCCATCTATCCATCTATCCACCTATCTATATATATATGTTATATTTATGCTGATAAATAAATAAAGGGAGACTAGTATAGATCTATTTCAAGCTATTTAGCTCTCATCAGCTAGCCATACCCTTGCTGGGAATCGAACCTGTGCTCTATTGCCTCTCAGGCAGATGTGTTAACCATTGAGCTACAGAGCTCGACTCCTTATCAGCCAGGCCATATATATATATGACTCCCAAATCTCTAAACTGCAGCAATAGTTACCATCTGGTTACTCTCAAAGCACTTTGTAGAATATTATTACCTGTGACCTTTCCACTCTCTGTGCAGAATATTTAGAAACACTGAATATTATCCTTATTCAGAAAAGCAGGCACAGAATCACTTAGATTGGGAGAAGTTCAAAATACACTGAGAAAAGAGAAGTCACAAATGACACTATTTTTTGTTTCTTTTTTATCTTGACACTCCTCAAGATGAGCAAATATAGTACTTCTACTCTTGTTTCCTACCACAGCCATATAGATAGTTTGATCTGAAAATGGTGACTGTCTCAAAGTTATTGCGAACTTCCATGGGCGAGGGTGAACATGGACCTGGATCTTCCAGGAGATTCTAATTCAACTTATTTAATTTAAAACATTTATATAGCCATTCATCTTATAACCAACACTGGGCAGCTGGGCAGCTGCCAATCAAAAGTTACAATAACATACAAAACCATATTAAAATTATAAAGTTAAACTCATTAAAACATTAAAAATAACAAAAACCTGATGCCAAGTCAAACTTCTAATATGCAATCATCTAATCTTCTCCCAGGACTTGTGTCAACTACTCCAAAGGAACCAGCTTGGCCCATCTAGCTGTCCTGGCTATTCCCTCCCTCTCACCTCTACCTCCAATGAGATGTGGAACAGAGTTTGTTGCTATGTATAGCAAGGCAGTAATCCCCAGTTGCCTGCTGTTTAAATTCTTATTAATCCAAGCATCCAGGATCTTTGCTGATTGTTGCCATTGTACTGTTTATTGCAAAAGAACATTTGTTATTTCTAGTGGAACATTCCTTCCCCCTTCCCTCACATTTATTGAACAGATTCCAGTTCCCCAATTAATGTGAACATTAATTGGTTGTGGCCTTCATTCTATTCCCCTCTGCTGTTCTTCTCATGAGATACAAGCTGATGCCAGTAGTTGTTTATGAATTAGTTACCCAACTGTTTCATAATAATGTTTATACAATAGTGTAAATTTCACTATATGATCCTCATTAGCGTGAACTATAAATACATTCTGCAACAGTTTCAATGGAATCCAAGAGAGTTGGACTGAAGGACAAGGTATTTCAATGTCAATCATCAGCCAGATAATTAAGGCTCACCAATGTTATTCAAGAAAGAACCTCAACGTGTTAAGATCAATGGAGAACAAATTGGATATAAATGCTAATTTACAATTCTCTACATCTTTCGACCCATAAGTTATTTTTCCTTATTTGCCTTGACTTTTAGATTCAGTGTTTACACAAGACAGTGAACCATGATTCTTAATTTCTCTTAATTTTGCTACCCTATTGCCAACAGAAATCAGTCAATCTCATTTTAGACTGATGTACTGTCAAAACCTTGTCCCGTTGATTAGTTTATGGCTGCTATGCAAAGTCAAGAAATTTGGCTAATTCTATAAACTGAAAATCATTCATAAATATATTTTGTGAACACAACTATTGCCTTTTTTTAAAAATAATGTGAACACTGTTAGGACCTATGCTTTTTAAATCAGTTTTGTTGGAAAATTTGTTTTCATTTTATTTCAGATTTCTTGCTACCGAAGATGAGAGAGGGAGAGAGAGATGGGAGAGGGAGGGAGGAAGGGAGAGAGAGAACACAAGAACAGAAGCACATTCCCTGAAACCATTTGAGGCAAAAGGGAAACTGCAAAAACAAAGAATCTTCTGGCATCTTAAAGACTAATCAATTTAACGTGGCAGAAGCTTTTGTGCCATTGAGACCCATGAAATCATATGCCATAATAAATCCATTAGCTTTTAAAATGCCTTCTTTCTAAAATACATCTTCTGTTTTGTTGCAATAGATTAGCCCTGCTAGCGTTCCAGAAACGGTGAAAATAAGAGGCCAAGCTAGCGTCTCTCTCTCCATCACACATAGAATGGACATATGATGCTATTTAATGGAGACAAAGGAAAAGACACATAGGTTGGTCTAGTAGAGATTCATTGACATTTTGGGGAAAAGTTGATTTTACGCCACAGAAAACAGACATTCATTCATCGGTTTGGTCAATTGGTGGCAGCCAAACAACTTTGCTGCATTACGTTGTAGTCTCCTGGCTAATGTAACATCACCATATACTAAATAATAATTAATATGGTCCAACCTCTAATTGTCTATATCTGGCTTTAAACCAAAGGTGTGAAATTAGAAAAAAAAGTTGAATCCTAACAAACAGTTCAAAAACATTTGTGTCCTGGAACAGAGCTTTTAGAGCAAAACTCCAGACTTTCCTCTTTAAGGTCACCACACTAGCATAAATGGCCAGGGCCATTTAATCTCCTTCTGCATTTTGCCCTTGCAGATTGCTTTTGGGAAAGCATTGGGATTTGGTGTGGGTTTTTTGTGCACGTGGCATTCAGGAAAACTGCTACAAAGCTGCACTTTATTCTCCAACAGTGCATCAAACACTTAGACATTCTAGAATCCTCCCCAACTCATATTTATACTTAGTACTTACTAAAAAAAAAATCTGACCAACAAATGTAAAACTCTTATTAGCGTCAAAGTCTTTGCTTCAGTTTCACCCAGATGTAAATATCAACAGTTCTACACAAACCTCTGTAATTCTTATTTCTCCATCTGTGATCTTTGAGTAATAACAGAGGCCAGCCACCCCTGCAATTAAAGTAGAGCAGAGATATTTAACTGCCTCATTTATTCTAAAATACCAGCTGCAGCCCTCTACTTTTTATGCTATTTGAAGACAGGGTAGTACATGACTTTGCCACAGCATTGTCATTCTGAGTATACAACCACTTGAAAAAAAAGTGAGGCCCAAAATTGCCATTCTTCAGGGAAGATAACACATTGAGATGCATCTGGACCTATCACTTCTATGAAATTCTATTCAAAAAAGCTACTAATTACTAACTTGTTGGAATGAACTAAACCCAAGATGGTGAACCTATGGAACGAATGCCATAGGTGGCATGCAGAACCATATCTGCTGGCATGCAAGCCATCAGCTCCAGCTCTACAGAACTTCTGGTAGGTCCGTTGGGCCTGTTTTTCGCTTTCTCCAGGCTTAGACGGCTTTCCTGGAGCCTAGGCAGGGCAAAAATGCTCTCCCCCACCCCCCGGATGAAATAGCAAGCTCAGTTTGGAGGCAAGCAGTGCGGCACACATAGGGGGGAGTGTGGGGGTTGGGCATGCATGCGCATATGGGGGCGCACTTTGCATTATGCATGCAGCCGCATTTTTGGCACCCAACAACAAAAAAGTTAGCCATCACTGATCTAAACCTTCCTTTTTGACAAAGTTTCCTACAGGTGCTGTAACATCATACTAAAATTAATATGGGAATGTCCTTATGATGAAGTGCAAGCTTGCCACAAATGGCATAAACACTGGGAGAAATCACAAGCAAAACAGAAAGGAAAGAGATAATGAATGTATGTAAAACAGAGGTGAAGTAAGAAATAGAGAACGTTCCTCAAAATTCAGTCTATTTGGTAGGTTGCAGCAGGTAGAAGAACCCAGACTTTGCAATGAACTAATCCAAATTTGGTGGCAATTTTTGGTACTTTTTCTATGATGAATCACAGATATGCATTTATACAACTCCAGTGCCATTTCCCCACCCCCTTTAAATTTAAATTGTATTAAAGATTACAATTAGAATGGTAAAAACTAATGCAAATTTTAAAAAAACTAAAGGAATAAAAAAGGTTTAAAAAGAACAAAGAGAAAGAAATAGAAAAGAAAAAATAAGAATATAAAAAAACAAATATATAAAGAAATAATTTGTTCCTTCATCACAGGTATAAACAGTTTTAGTAACTTATCACCTTCTCTTAAAATACAAATGATCTCTTCTTCCCATCTCTTATCTATAAACAAATGCATAAAGCATGCTCACTTCAGTTCTGATGTCAGCAAAAGTCCATCCACCAGGGATAACAACAACTCTATTTTGATCAAAGAAACCAACTTTATATTCCTTACTTTTATTTCTAACAATCTTGATCTTTAGGTCCTTTGAATTATGTCACAGAACTTTTTTTCCTCTTTTTTCTTGTCCCTTCTCAGAAACATCTCCCAAATTTAACAAGCCCTTTTTGAAATTCAGTATAGGAAAATTATCCAGGTCACTATTTTAATTTGTTATTTGTATATCCCTTCAAATTATGAAGACATATGCCAAGTTTTTCCTATGGCCAGTATAACTTCTTTTCTCATATCATACTTGCAAACATTATTTTAAAATTCACTTTCAAATCACTCATAATCTTGTCAAAACTTGTTCTTCTTTCATAACATCTTTTAAATGCAGTCTATGTATAGAGGTATAGACATTATTAAATTTAACTTCTAGGTTTGTTGTTCAAAAATATTCTTCACAATGTCTAATATTTAAATATTTGCTTCATTTTGTACCTGTAAGTCAAATTTGAATGTTCTTTTCCTTTAATTATAATTTTTAGTTCCATCTAGTTCCCTCTACTGTACAATTTTAAAGTCTTATTTTACTATTATTTTTTCTAAAAGAAAAATCAAAACAATATTTTTCCACAGGAAGGATCCTTTATAATTACTTCCAAAATCTTATTTCAAAGTTATCTGCAACCTTAGTTTGTGTGTAATTTTCTAAAATCAAAGTTTTAATCAATCTTTTGCTGATTATTTTTTAAAAAGTTCTTAAACTTGTAATTAAAATTTCCCAACCGGAAGACTGATATTTGAGTGGGTATATTACCATCAACCCAGGTAGTTTCATATGTCATGTAATACCACTACAAAAGCTGACTGGGTAGATGATGTCATTTCCCCCCAGAAAGAATCAAACTTGCAGACATTATGGAACGAATCCATTATATCTGTAAAACATCTTCTTGGAATGCTACCCTTCAGTCAGGTATGGTCAGGATGTGATTGCATTTATACACTCTAGTGGTGTAGTTGCTGGATTGCTTGTTTTTTGTCTGCTTGAGGACAAATACTTTTGAATCACTCAGCCTGGGAACACCTAAAACACAATGAAGTTGTTCTGTACCTTTTTCAACTGAAATGAATGGGAAAAATGCAGCCCCTCCCTCATATTTTCTGATCAGAATTCTCCAGAGAACTGTCCAGTCAATTTTTATTTACCAAATGATTTGATTTGAAACAAACAAAATCCTTTTGCTTTTGACAATCACACAATTACCAACACAAATTGTTAAAATATAATAGTTAACATCAACTGCCCACTAATTCAAACTGAAAAGGCTTAGCTAAACAAGGTGTAGCATCAGATCAAAAATTAAAATTTTACAAAGCAACTAGAAGGGAAGAATTGTTCAAATATTTTCAAGGAGAAATAAATATTGCCTGACCTTTCAAGATATTCTATTAATGAGCTGGATGGTTATTTCAAGATGAATTAATTCAGTGATCAAAATTAATTTGTTTCCTGCTACACAGCCAGGTTTTCATCATGCAATCCTCATTCCAGGGGTTCCCCCGGCAGCTGAAATCACAAAGAGTTCCAGATAGAAGCCCTGTGGATTATTCCCCTTCACTCTCCAGAGGCCTGGCATAGAAATGGGAACTCAAAGCTACAAAAGGAAATAACAAACTTCATGCGGACCACATCCAAACTGCCCTGCATTATGGTCTAGCAAAAACAAGTCTGCAAAGAAACAAAGCCCCAGGGGTTCTGCTTAAGGTATAATCAGTTGCTCTCGCATGTGGCTTGGGAGACAGCCCATTGCAATCTTTGGACCTTTCAGCTCATCCCTATGGTTGAAGGTGGCAAATTTCAAGACAAAAAAGTGAAGGGGATTTGAATTGCTGATAGAGTCAGCCTAGAGTCATATATTTCCTAGCAGTAGTCCTCCATTATCATAAAGGTAGACTCGACACTAATACAATGATTTAAAATGTGTTCGACATTCTGCAGGGTCTGAAGGTAATAAACAGTAATAGCCCAGAATCTCTATTTATTGCAAAGCCTGCCCATAAAGGCCTGGATGTTCTTGGGGAGACTTCTCCAATTCAGCCAATTCCATAGATTCTCAGAAATTGTTATGCTGGTTGGGGAATTCTTGAAGTCCATACACCTGGAGAATGGCCACCCTTAGCCTGGAGCTTTCCAAAAGACATCCAGATCCTCGTGTCTCCAGCTGAAGTTGCTGGAGAAGGCATAAGGGGTTTTTAGGAGACTGACAGCTTTCAGAAAAGGATTGCCTTTTTTTGCTTTTCTTGGGAAGAGGAGGAGGGGGAAGAGGAGGAGGAGGAAGAGGAGGAAGAAGAAGGAGAAGGAGGAAGAAGGAAGAAGGGAGGAGGAGGAGGAGGAGGAGGAGGAGGAGGAGGAGGAGGAGATCATCATCCAGAGAAGGCGATAAGGAGTCATGAAGAAATGTGTGAGGACAAGACAAGAAGCCACATAACATCGGAAGAACCAGATAAAAGGAATATAGTATGGAAAAATGGAAAGGAAAGGAAACTGGGTGGGAGGAGAGGATCTTTTAACTTCCTTGAAAAGCCTAAGGAAGATATCAGTTTTATAGCTCTACCTGTTTGACCCTGCCCTTTGGGGAGCCAGACATCTGGAGATTCTGTACTATAATGTACAGCTTGGGCAAACTTATTGTAAGGAAGACTTTCAGCTCTACTTTAGGCCGCATCAAGAATATTTGGGGAGCCATAATATATGCAGGAAGAAAAATATTCCATTATACTGTAGCTGCCTACTAGATATTCGATTCAAACTCTCCTTTGAACTTCAGCTTCTGACAGCTATCCAATGTCAGAACAGGATAATGAATGATAAATATGATGTATTTATTATTAATTGTTTATTTACAAAACTTATACATTTTTCAATATAATGAATGATAAATATGATGTATTTATTATTTATTATTAATTGTTTATTTACAAAATTTATACATTTTTCAAACTGAGTGACTTTAAGATGAATAGGCTTTATTCCTAGAGCTCCCCAGCCAGCATTATGGGAGTTGAAGTCTTAGAGTTGCCCAGTTTAAGGCTAGGCTAAAGACATGCTCAAAATGATCCATCCACTTGCAAAGACAGAGAATCAGTGAATGGCAAGAGGCCTGGAGAAAGGGGGAGAGCCAGAGCCACCTCTTCTGCTGAGGCATCAGGAAATGTAAACCGCTAACACATTTCTTGACAACTAACAACTCTCTCTTTCAGAAAGATTTACTTTCTCGTTTCTTCCAGAAAGGTTTCTTAGGAGCTTGAGAGTAGGTGCCATCTTTAAAAATTCTTTAATAATGCCTTGATGAGAATTATCCCTACATTTGGGTTATTCTTGTGGAAAACCTTGGCTATGTACTCTTTAAAACTTACTTTTCTAATCTCCGCAGACTTTTTCTTCCATTCCTCTACTTGTTACCTCAAAAGTTCAAGGTCCGATAGCAGTTAACATTAGGGATTGCTGTTAGTATTAGACTGTGGGCTTCAATGCCTTCTTCTGATTTTTTTTAAATCTCCTTCTGATTATTGGAAATTGAATATCTGGATAATTATTGTGAAGAGCCAACCAGCGCCCAAAATACTGCAGCCTCCTTGCCAGTCTAAATGCCAGCCCACGGTTGAGTTTGAATACACATCTTCTTGTGGGCATGGGTTTCGGCACTTCCGCTGAGGAGATTCTTTGAACCTCTTCTCTTCTGAAAAAAGTTGTGGTTCTTCTTAAGGGCAATACTCAGAGCTCTCTAGGCCAGGGAAAAATAAATTCCTGTGCCTGGATTGGAAAAAAAATGCAGTTTGGTATCTTTCCAACAGCAAAGATGAATGGCTGAAATTTCCCCCAAAAGTGGTATAATTCAGAATTCAGGTTACATCTAAGGAATAGATAACTGCTCTTGGTAGATGTTGCATTAAGTTTTCATTTGTTGTTACGTGTTAGAAACCTTATTCTCTGTTGCTCTTATTTCTCTCAACAAAGTAATTTCAGACTGAGTTCAAGATTTACTTTCTCTTTGTTAATTTCTTGGGATGCCTCTGGTCTGAGATACTAATTATTACACCAGTCCAACACCATCCTGTGGTTTGCTGAGAGCACTGCATGATTATTATTTTGGGGGGGGAAATTGGGGATTCAAAAACCCCATCTTTCAAGTTACAGTGCTGCTTTGAAAATAACAGTACGTTTTATTTATATCTTGCAAGACTGAGTTATCTCCACAGTGGGGAGGAAGGGCTGAACTTGTTAGTCACACTTCTTTATGCTAGAAGGCTAAGGTTGCACAGATTAAAAAAAATATTATTTTTCCCTCCATGTCTACCCTTCATTTGCCAGGAGGGCAGCATGAGTCATGGGAGCCTTCTATCTTTCATAGAGTGCAGTTGAGAAGAGGTTGCCTGATAAAATAGCAATAGCAGTTAGACTTATATACCACTTCATAGGGCTTTCAGCCCTCTCTAAGCAGTTTAGAGTCAGCATATTGCCCCCAACAACAATCCGGGTCCTCATTTTACTCACCTCGGAAGGATGGAAGGCTGACTCAACCCTGAGCCAGTGAGATTTGAACAGCCGAACTGCAGAACTGCAGTCAGCTGAAGTAGCCTGCAGTGCTGCATTTAACCACTGCGCCACCTCGGCTCTAAAACTATCCCCTGGGGATAGGAGGTGGCAGAATAACCACCATACAGCTCCAACAAGAGGACCAGGCTGAGTGAACAAAGTGGGTCTCTGGAGTAGCAACTTTGAAACCTCCAGCATTTTACCTTATTGGCTCAGCCATGCTACTCCAGTAATGTAAAGAAACGAATACAAGTAGGGCAAAGTGCCCATAATGCTGAAGTTGCAAGATTTTGTTGCAGTGCACAAAATAAACAGTGCTGAAAGGCAGAGACTAGCAGTATTCCCTTTGTGCTGATGAGGAGATGAAGTCAAGAGATATATCAAGCTCACACTGGAGTCTCAGTTTAAATTCATCCCTCCCAATGCTCTGACCCAGCGTTCTCCTTAGGCCAGACCCTTTTTCTAATCTGTTCCCCCGTTGTTCCCTTGGTGCTTCAGAAACCATTTTCATCCAGTGGGCATCTTTCTTCTTCTTCTTTTCTTATGTCATTCCCAACTCCAGGTAGCTGGCATCACAACATAAAACAATGGAAAGCTACAGTATTTAGATAATCCATTGTGGAGATTTCTTATCCTCTCCCAAAGGGTCATATTTACTCAGATACTTCAATGGAATTTAAACTCCATTAGAAAATATTGCTAGGATAACATAAAACATTTTCTCTGTGGGAAGGGAAGACACTGCCTTGCCATCCTCTCCTCCTGTGCTCGAAAATGCAGCTCACTTAAAAAGACAGAGAGAATTTGCCCAAATGAGCAGCTAACTGAAGGCTTTCCTCCAATCAACCCAGGAAACCCAACTTCATTCCTACATCTTCTGCTACCCTTCAGTCATCTTTGTGTGCTTTCAGATAACTTTTAGCACTTGCGGTCAAAAGATATTGGGCAGTTACCTTGTCTCTCCCCTCTTAATGGGTTTTCTAGGAAAGGGGCAAAAAAAACCCATAAGGTAGTACAGACGTTTCATGAATGGAAGACTCTTACTGTATGTTTTAGCCCCCATAAAACTAATGGGGCTTTGGAACACTAAAAACCATATGTGGAATCTTGTCTCTAGTCATATGCCATAATCCATCAGGAGGTAATTTTGACTATATACAATGTAGTGTGTGGCCATATAGCCTGATTCCTTGAATCTTCCCAACTGATTTGCCATAGCGAAAAGTCTCTCCACTGCAATATTCCCTTGCTTTCCTCTCTTACTTTCTGTTTGCTGTACCCTCTAATAATTCTATCACTGCAGAGTGTTAAGCCGGAACTGTGTGCAGTAGACAAAAGAGCCAGGTGGCTGAATCACATCACTGACTGATATTCTGGGAGCGATACTCTCTCTTCCAATAAAAGGAGGTTAAAATATAGGGAATAAAAATCCTCCAAATGTTAATGTTTATCTTAAACATTTTATCTCTATGCCTCAGTAGTACCTGTTCCATTGCATTCCCAATTGTCTCTCATTCTTATATGAGCTAACACTCCTATTCTCAATATAGAAGATGAGCAACATATATGTAAGTGGAACCTTCTGTGTCCCAAAATTTAAGCCATCTTTTGAATATTGTTCTATATCAATCCATGCCATTACAGGTATTGGGCAATAAAGACAAAGATTCACACTTCTGCTCTACAAGGTAGTATTGGTCTTTCTTTGATCATGCCACATGCTGGCTAAGTCTGCTGGAAATGAGAGCCCAGCCACACCTGGAGTGCCACAATTTGCTCATCTCCGAACCAATTCTTGGAGACACGGTTTTGAACTGGTTGTAAAAAAAAATGAACACATTCTCTCATGACTTAGTCATCCATACAAAAACATGCCTTTGTTATAAAAAACGTGAAAATGAGAAGTTCTTAATGCAGCCATTGAGCAAGGAAGTTTTTCACATCCTAATTAAATACATTATTTTAAATTATTAAATTATTTTAATTTTTGTACAGTTTGATGTAAACTGTTCTTTACTGAGTTGCAAGTTAACATGATCTTGGGAACAGGGGTTTTGCTTCTTAACTGCTCATCAAACATTACTGGATGGCACAAGAAACAAAACACAGTGGGGGGGGGGAAGGAAACATGGCACTTTTAAAAACTTTTCATGAAAAATCAGGTGAGAGTCAGAAAAGAGACCCCAGTGCATGAACCTACTCTGAAATGGATATATTATTAAGGCAATGTTTCTTGCTTTCTTGATTTATTCAGTCCATAATTGACAAACTTAAGGGCATCCACCTGATCTCAAAGCAGAGGTCACTTAGCCTGCTGTGGCCATAATGATTAGTCTCAGCTTGCAGCCACTGAGAAGTATGAAGAAAGAAAACATGCATCTTCTCAGATCTCCATTTTCCAGGATGAATAACACAATTCATGCATAAGTATCTGGATATGATTCAAGAGCAGATAACAGCAAACAGTAACAGAAGGAGAGAGTGCTTAACCCATTCTTCACCTAGTGATCTCTGCCCCCCATCCTGCCCCTTCCCCAACTTTCAAAATGTTTGTTCAGAAATTCAAATACTTCACTTAGATATTGATAGAGGGAGGTTGTAAAAGAGGAACCAACCTGAGAGAATGCAGATCAAACACTAGGTGCACATGCAGTATATGTGAGGCTGCTGTTGTCGGGGTTTTATTGGTTAGGATTATGGTATGCTGACTCTGAATGAACAATATAATGCAGAATATCAGAAGACTGCCAATTGCCTACATTTCCCTGAAGTAGAAGATTGGAAAAGAAAGGCCTGAAATGTAATTAACATTGCTAAAATTAAAGAGGCAGTGTGCCTCTGCTCACACCTTTTGCCATGAACTTCCAATATGTGCTGAAGTGAAGGCATACTGCAGTGATTGCACAATCATTAGTTTGTAAAAAGGCAAAGGTAGTCTATGCACTGGACTGCATACATAAGAGCAGAAGAGTTGTGTCCAATTAGGCCCATAACCTCTCTAGGCCAGCATCCTGACTCCAAGGAAGTCCACCAGATATCTCTGGGTAGTAGGACACCAGGCAAAAACTGCCAGTCTGATCCTGCTTCCCAGCAACTGATATTGGAGAGGCATGCTGCTTTCTCTCTCTCTCTCTCTCCCTACCACTCACATTCTTGGTGATCAGCTGACAGTGAAAACAATACTCCCTTCAGATCGTCAATTAGGTCTTGGCCTGTCTTGCTGATTCCCAGCTCTTCTGATGCTATTGACTTCAGATGCCACTGCACCAAAATAATAGGTCAGATGAAGACCTTCTGTTTTGCTCTGGGTCATTGTTCTACTTCCCCCCCCTGGCGCTGCTTCCGGGTGCCAAGAAAGCCATGGAGACTGGAAAGGTGACATCAGTCCTCACGTCCCCAACTGCCCTTTGGGAAGGAACATGAGTTCTTCTATGCAGTGCCTAGAAATCAAGGTTTTATGTAGAGAAGGGTATAGTTATTGTACTCCATATCATGAGAAACTGTAAAATAATGATGAAAAATGCATGGAGGTATCCAAACTCTTCTAGCATTTACAATCAAAGCTATGCTAGCATCAAAGGTTGCACTAAATAAATCTAGTTCTAGAGTTGGATTAGGGAAAAAAGGGTACTAAAATGATGCCAGTAGTGAACATACTGTAAGCCTTGTTATAAATACCTAGCAGGATGTTCACCCATCTAGTCAATGCCAAAATCTTTTAACAACCAAAAAGATGTTTGTAGATGAAACATGTGTTCAATGGTTGCCTTGCCTCATTTCAAGATTTTTCCCCCGGAGAACATGAATATCATAATCGTGTGTTGGAGCATTTTTATCACCTCTTCAATCTTATTTCTTACCCCGCCACTATCCCCAAATAATGAGAATATCACAGAATAATAGATGTGCAGTAACTTTTTGTCTGAAAGCACTGGAAAGAGAGAAAAGTATCTCTTCTAACCTTTCTCTAAAAGTAAGAGTTTCCATGGTATGAAAAACAGAAACTCTATAGGGCGCTCTCAGAATACTGTTAGTCAAGAGCTAGCAAAAAAAGGAGCAAAATAGGGCTAATCCACAGAAAACAGCTATATAAATGCCCAACCACATGGCAGAAATTTGATTGTCAGCCACAGCCTTCTCCAGTCTGGTGCCATTCAGTTGTGTTCAACTACAATTACCATAATGCTCAGCCTGCATGGCCTTGCACAGGATAAAAAATGCCCGAGAAATTATCTTCCTTTAAGGAAGATGACAAATGGTACTTTATCATCACAGAAGTTAGCTGTCTTCAGCCTCATGAAACCAAACAGGATAACTTTCTCTCATCCCAGGTCTTTTTGTGGTGATTGGTATCTAACCACATGCATTTAATTTGGGAAATAAATATGGGATTGAATGGGTCGAACATAATTTCCTGGAGTTTCTCTTAATCAATCAACATTTCCTCAAATGAGGAAATAATCTTTTGCCCCAATCTTGGTCACTTCACTGTGTGCCAGCTTCTCTTTCAACTTCTGAATTTTATTATGGGAACAGAACTTGGATGAAAAAAAGAGAATTTGGACAAAAGGGTTTACTGATAGCCTGAAAAAAGTAAACGGACTGAAATTATTATTTAAATAGGTGCTTTAAAAAGTTTTTAAAAGAGTTTCAATTATTGATCTTAATCTTTAATCAATGTAGTTTAGTGATATTGCCGGCAACGATTGGATAGAGACAGGAAGTGAAAACCAAGGAGTTACTGGGAAATAGCTGCGTAAAAATCAACAGGTGGCAGTAGGGAGCACATCGGTGTACTGTATAGCAAATGGAGCCACTCCTACACAAATGCACAGCATCCCTAGCTTCATTGTCTTGCCAGGTATAACACAGCTTTAAAAACAATGCCCTGGATAAACAGGCCAGAACTCTGAATTAATACTTTATTTTCTTAAGCATGTACCAAAGGAAAAGCCCAGACTGGAATGGGTTTGTTTCCTTCAGAATTTATGTGCCTCTAGCTGCATTTGTTGGGATGCTACTGCTAGCTTCCCTTTCCATCATGCCAGCTCCCTGACAAACATTTACAACCTACCAGGATTGGTTTTTCTTCTAAACTGGTTTTCCAGTTTCATTATTGAGTTTAGTTCCTACCGCGAGTCATTATTGGTGCAGAAGCAATCTATTTATATTTTCTTAGCATGGCATCTTAAAAAGAAAATATATAAGAATAGTAGACAGAGTGCCAGCACTCTTAAAACTGACCCCTGGTTTTGTGTGGTGGAAACAGTCTGGGATTGTTGCCCTGGCATATTATCTTCAAAACACTAAAATTTGAGGGAAACTGCACAATCGATTCACGTGAGAAACAGTGTTGATATTGTATGACACCCTAAATATGAGAAAGAGTCCATGTCAAATGTTTTCTTGTAATTAGAGAAGAAAACCATCATTTAAATTGTGAGAAAGCTAGGGTCTCCTTCTGCCACACCAATCCCTGGCTTGTTCTACCACACCATCTGCCTGCATCTGGCTGAGAAATAAACATGTGGAATAACATTTTGGCTGTGACGACAAGAGAATGAATGAATGAATGAATGAATGAATGAATGAATGAATGAATGAATGAATGAATGAATGAATCAGATGACAAGAGCCACAGGAAGAGTCATTTGAAATTACTGACAAGCATCCTATCCTCCAAGAATAATCTTTGATTGTTCCCAGAAGAAAACAAATGTCTTTTGCTTTGTTACCAGGCAGTAAAATATCTAAGTGTAATATTGGCCTTTTGGGGAGGTGGGGTGGGGACAAGCAACTTGTCTTCCCATAAAAAAGCCAAAGTAGTACTTCTGTTAAATTAAGAACCTACAATACAGTCAGGAAGTCACCAGGAAGCTTACTTTCTTGGGATAAATCAGTTGCTAATTGAAAGAGATTACAAACTTATTCTTCTAGAATCAACAATTTTTACCTTAGGCTCAAATTTGCTAATATAGCGTAATCTCCTGTATTCCTGTTAGTGCAGCACTAACAGTAGCTATATGCAAACAGATGTGCAAAAAAAGAGATTTATAAAACTGACTTCTTACTTTTCAAGATTAGGAGGCAAGACAACATGATTCCTTATTGTGTATATGTCTTTTGAAAATACAGGTACCAACCATTTGAAGTTACAACAGCACTGTGTGACTTATTATGACTGGTTCTTGCGCTTATGACCATCACAACAGCATCCCCATGGTTGTCTGATTGAAATTCAGGTGCTTGTGCTTAGCAAACGGTATGTATTTACGATGGTTGCAGTGTCCTGGGTCATGTGATCACCATCTGCAACCTTCCCAACCAGCTAGTACTATCAAGTAAAGTCAATGGGAGAACCTGGATTCACTGAACAGCTGCATGATTCACTTAACAAGTATAGTGGTTCACTTAACAAACATGGCTAAAATGGTCATAAAATCACATTTTATCAATCACATTGAACAATTGCCTTGCTTAGCAACAAAAATTCTAGTGTATTTGTGGTTGTAAATGGAGGACTACCTGCATAGCTATCATAGATTTCATTTTGCAAGCTTTTTCTTCTGTTTATTCTATGCCCTGTGTAACCCAAGAGGTACATTTACACTGGTAAGTAAATGGGAAAAAGTCATCTGACAGTGTAGGGGGGGAAAGCCCACCAGAGAAGGCTATGTGTTTCCTTCATGTTTTCACAGTTTTATTAATTTATAATATGACATACAAAAATAATTCAAAGAAAGGGAATATTAGGTAAATTAGGACAAGAAAAAGGGAAGTGGATAGTGGGGGAAAGCAAGGGGAAAAGGTGCAATATAATAAGGCATTAAGATCTACCCTCAACTTTTTACTTTTTCATAATAATAGAAACTAGCCATTTCTATAACAACAAATCTATCAAATCGGTAAAACCCAAAATCAAAGTTTTGGTTTTTTTCCACCTCAAGCACATAGTCCAGAAGTGGTTTCCAAGTAGAAATGAAAGCATTTGTATTTTTTTTCTTTGATCAAAAACAGTCAATTTAGCCATTTCTGCTAACTATGTGTTTCCTCCATGATACAAAAACAGCACCACTAAGGCAAGCTCTCTCTATATTCACCCAGGGCATGTGCTTACCACTGTCTTCCTACCCAATCTGTCCTCTGGTAGAACTCTGTCTTTCCCTTCCCAGGAACAGAGCATAGCAAAGTGTGCGGCTAGACTATTAGCAATGTCTCAAGCAATAAGGATGTGAAATGTGAGACTTTCCGTAGTCTACAACAGAAGAGGATCTCTTGTCTCCCAAACTTGACAACCCAGGTGGGGTTGCAGAATATCCAACTCTTCGTACTTTATGGCTTTGTTCAAACTCAACTCTACATTACAAACCCTTGATATTTGATCTGTTCTGCAAGAGTTGCCAGAAGCAGGAATTAGACGTCACTTTCTTGCCCAAATAAAAGTTAAATTGGTAAATGTGGGTTGTTTTTAAACTATTATCTTCATCATTTCAGCCATTATCTATCCACTGCAGGATGAAGGCCTCTTCTGCATGTTTCCAACCTATACGGTCCTGAGCTTTCTTTTGCCAATTGGCCCCGCAGTACTTGCTGATGTCATCGATCCATCTTGTTTTAGGTCTCTTTCGTGGACGCTTTTCATTAATAAAAGTCAGCAAATGCCAGATACACCTGTATCTTCTCAGATATCCCAGCCTCTTAGCAGACAACTTTTTCCAAAGTTTCACCATAACAGTACATTATATATTTAAATATGGCTGAATGTCTTAGCCATGAGATTAGTATATCATTCATCCCATTTTGCACCACTTTAGAGGACTTTTAGAGGAACTAATCTGACATAGATATTTTATCTGCATACAGGTTGGAGCAGGAGATGCCACCCAAACATTCACACCCAAGACATCACTTTACGCGGTGCGTACCAAGTAAGTGAAGTATTCAGACTTCACTTTAGCAAACTTTACAAGAACCATATACAGTAGGCTGACATCTTTATTCCATATTGATTGAATATATGAGGGTTTTGCTTATGGATGGTGCCGAAGTGAGATTTTAACTGATAATTTCTTTGTCAGTGTATCAGTTCAATGCACGGCAAAGAAATGGAGCTGGAAGAAAACCTTGGGAATCCCACGTCCCAACCTCAGGTTCTTTGTCATGATGTACAACAGTTACATTATTACTGAGAATTTGGAAGCTCTGGGTTGGATTATTCTGGTTGATCCTAGAATATTTTCTTTCTACTTTGAACTCTATCAGACAAATGAGAGGTTTCTACATAAGACAAATAAATAAATACTTTAGCTCTCCTGCAATTATTTAATATTTAAGGGGACACAGTGGCTCAGTGGCTAAGACACTGAGCTTGTTGATCAGAAAGGTTGGCACTTTGGTAGTTCGAATCTCTAGCGCCGCATAATGGAGTGAGCTCCCTTTACTTGTCCCAGCTTCTGCCAACCTAGCAGTTGAAAAGCACGTAAAAAATGCAAGTAGAAAAATAGGGACTACCTTTGGTGGGAAGGCAACAGTGTTCCGTGTGCCTTCAGCATTTAGTCATGCTAGCCACATGGCCACGGAGACATCTTCAGACAGCGCTGGCTTTCGGCTTTTAAACGGAGATGAGCACCGCCCTCTAGAGTCGGGAACGACTAGCACATATGTGCGAGGGGAACCTTTACCTTTAATTATTTAATCTGTGGGTGCTTCCTGACCAAAGGCTATGGAATACAAAATACACTGAGGTGTTCTATTTCTTTCCCTTCTTAACTGATTTTTGTGGTGTTAGGAGAAAACACTAACATTTAGAATAAAAAATTTGCTTGTTCCCACTCCATACAACTCTGTGAGTAAAATAGTGCTTAAAGCCTTGTCTGGAAGCATTGACTGTTCTGAGCTTTAGGCAGTGTATTGTTTTGCTTTGATCCACTATACATTTGGGATTATAGGCTCAGGGGTCAGGAAGGCAGCTGTCATGTAGAAATGACTAGTGTTCAAAGATAAGGGGAAAGTTTGGGTGAAACTGACAAACTGGCTTTATTCTACCAAATCCTTGTAGTCTTCTAAAACAGTTAACTACAGAGACGGCCACAAAAAGACAACCTTCTCTCTTCCAACCACCTTGTAATCTGAAGCCCAGAATAGACCCTATGTCATTCCTGTTCATAAATATTGGGATTGTTTCAACAGTTTTCCCAAATTCACTGATAGTTTTTCTGCTCTGCATCTCTGTAGAGCAAGCAAATTTCTTTTTATAGTTCTTAGACAGAACATAGAAGGTGGGGACACATTACTCTCCCTCCCCACCATCAGGGTGAGATGAGCTATGGTAGGAAATAACAAGGGACCCTACACATCAGAGGACACTCAATAAATGCTGTGGCCACCGGTGGTGGTGGAGAGGGTCACACTGGCAAGTGTATGCCTGGGTCAGTGCAAGGATGTCTCAAGATGACCATCGATTCATACTTTTGAACCAAGAAAGATGTTCGCTTGTGTAGGTGACCTTCCCCATAAAGGAGGAAGCGGACTGGGCTCCTGGAGTCCTTTCTGGAGTCCTCATTGACTCAAGCGATCAAATCGCAAGGCTAGAAATTCAATAAGCTCAGTTCTATTTCCGTCCCTCTTTTGATGGCTCAGATGACCGTGGCGGCGTTGCACAGGAGTTAGGCACAAACTAATCCCGTTATCACCACCACTGTCTGGCTAAAATCCGAATAGGAAAGTAAGGTACACGTTAAGGCGCATTTCTTAGGGGAAAAGTTTTGGGAGAGAGCGCGCGAGGAGGAGAAGGATGCTGGTTCGGAGACAGAGGCATAACATCCCGGGGAGTCCAACATTTGCTCAACGGAGTGAATTCCACGCACGAGACCCCCCACGGATTAACCCTCATTTCCCCGAACCGAGAGGCCACGTGTCGCTGCTGACCAAATCTCCGGTCAAGAGAGACGCTCGGCGGCGTTTGGGGTGCTGCGCGGGCTCCAGCGCTTCTCCACCTGAAGTGCGCGCAACCCCGGAGCCGCGGTCGGAAAAACTAAAGCGACGCTTGTTAGGAATAGGCGGCAGGGGTGGAAGAGGGGTTCGGGCGGAGGAGAGAGAGAGCGAGAGAGAGAAGAGAGAGCGGCACCACAGCGGGACCCGAAAGTCGCTGGAAAGTCGAAAGGTGTCGGCCAAGCGCGGGACAAAGGCATCCCTGCCGCCGCCCCCACGGCAAATTGGCGCCCGTTGAATGAGGAAGGGAAGGCGAAGCGTCCACGGCAGCGGGGTAGTCGCGGGGCGCTGACTTACGTTCCTGGGGTTTTTTTCTCGGCGACGCGCGCTCGGGCAAAACTTGGAGGGTCCCTCGCGAAAGCTCGGCTCGACTCGGCGGCTGCCCTGCTCGCTTGTTCGCTTGCTGAGCTCGCGGATTACAGCGCCCTGCCAATATTCCCCAATGGAGGGGAAGATTAAGGCCAGCTGGGCCCGCCCCTCCGGTCACCTCCAATCTCCGCGGCCGCTGGAAGAGCGTCACTCGCGCCCCCTCGCCCGGGTCGGGCAGGAGGCGAGCGGAGGGCGGGGGCGGGGGCAAAGGGGCCGGCTCCAGGCCTTGAGCAGTCAAGCGGGGCCAGCGTGCTGGCCGGCAGAGGAGGGCTTCTTGCCCGCCCTAGCGCGGCTCAGCTAGGTGAAGAGACCTTTGACGAATGTGGGGATGAGGGGGATCCAGGGGACTGAGACCACTTGTGGGAAAGTCCTAAATCACTGGAGGATCTGAGCTAACCGTGTTGGTGGAACTCCAAGAGGCAGCACAGGTAGTCCTCGATTTACAATAGTTCATTTAGTGACTATTTAATGTTACAATGGCACTGAAAAAAAAAGGACTTAGGACCGTTTTTCACAGTTACGACCTTTGCAGCATCCCCATTTGCAGCATCCCCACGATCACCTGATCAAAATTCAGCCGCATGGCAACTGCTTCATACTTATGATGGTTTCAGTGTCCTGAATACAGAGGACTACCTGTATTTCAATATTGGAGGGGTTCCTACAGAGATGAGGGGGGTCAACCTATTCTCCAAAGCACCAGAAGGCAAGACAAGAAACAAGGGATGGAAACTATGGTAATCAAGGAGAAATGCAACCTGGCATTAAGGAGGAACTTTCTAACAGGGAGAACAATTAACCAGTGGGACAGCTTGCCTTCAGTAGTTGTGGGTACTCCCATCAATGGAGGCTTTTCAGAAGCCACATCTGAAATTGTATGGAGTTTCCTGCTTGAGCAGGGGGTTGGACTAGAAGACCTCTAAGGTCCCTTCCAGCCCTATTCTGATTGTATGTGACCCTAGGTTCAACTTTTCAGGTATTTGGGGATGCCCAGCATCCAGGGAAGAAAAATCATCTCTTTTTGCATTTTTGTCTCCAAACCTGTCGATTCATCTGGTCATCTGGTCATCAAATCCTCAAATGAGATCCTTTACTGTTCATTGACGACTGGAGTCTGTTGAAATCAAAGGAGGTGTAAAGGAAGAAGATTCTCTTTCTTAACTGGACTGGACTGGCAGGACTTGGGCTCAGAAATAAGAGTGTTAGAAATGAAATGAGATGCTTCACATAGATTACAACAGGAAAAGGACATGTGTTTGGAATATTTGGCTTCTCTAGTACTTCTCTTTTCTCGCCATCACCATATTCAATATAATTTATATATTTATTTATTTTTATTTAACAGACATTCCCTAAACTGTCCTAAAAAGTTATAGTAAAATCATATTAAAATAAACATCAGACAAATGTTTACAATGGAAGAAGATGTGATAAAAGACATCTTATTCTGTCTCAAATTATATTCCTCTTTTAAAACTATTTAATAATAGCAACTTTGCCAAAGTGAGAATCTCTAAAGAAGTTTCCTGGGCCTGCCTCTTGGAATAAATTCTCTTTGAGATGCTTAGTAGTTCTCAATATCTTATATCTATGAATATTTTAAAAGCAGCAGAACCGTTGCATCTAATGCATCACTGCATTTTGCAGTGCCTAGACTCAAAACTTCCTAGACTCAAGAGTTGGCTTTGCCTATGATTTAATAATCACAATAATTGTCTCTGGTCAAATCTTTACCCATTGATTTAAATGGGCTTTGACCATTGGATTCAATGGCAAAAAAAAATGACAACTACTTATAGCAGATCTCTGTAGCATCTTCTAGCATTAGCCAGCCATCACTGAGGTGATAAAATTCATATCCCCATTACTATTCTATTAGTACAAAAATATTTGAATGACTCTAGCCTGTTCATAGCCTGTTCACTAACAGTCTTTAATTGCTAGATACTCAGGCAAATGTCTCCAGTGCTGATAATATGTGCCTGCAGTGAATTTTATGTCATTTAAAAATAATGCTCTTGCCTCCAGAAACATGTCATTAAAATGCAAATGTCATTGTACTCAGTCCATTAATCCTGTGCATAACATATTGTCAATAGGAGAACTTCAGGCCATAGCAAAATAGCAAAACACGATTTGAGGTGAATGTCCTCTATGAATCCTATGACAAATAGAATGTTTTCAAATATGTTTTTTTAATTCAAAAAGTAGCAATTGAAGATAAAAACCTATATTTTATTGTATTACAATTATCCTCCAGTTGGCTAATGGAATTGACATTTGACACTACAAATTAACTTCAAGCAATATAACTGGTTTTTTTGCTTTTAAGGTGGAGGCAGCATGTTGCAACACAAAATAGCTTTAAAGGCAGGTGAATGAAAGTTAGAGACCTTATGCAAAAATGGAAAATTATTTGTGTGAGAAACTTATATCTAGCTCTCACCCTCTTGTACCGTCCTATATGAACCGTGTCTCATATTTTTTTTGCTGACCTGTGGGAAGCCAGGAATCTTTGAAATTCCATTAAATATTGGTCCTCTTCTTGGGTGATGGGATGCTTCTTGCAGGAAGATTCAGCTTTTATGGAGGTTTCTTCTAACACATCACTCTACCTTAAGAACTAACCACACATCATTTGACAGTTCAATATGAGAAGGAAAAAAAAGAGGTTTTGCCATATACATTAGGGGTAACTTGATCATTCACATTGCACCTGAATTTCCAGTGATTAAAGCAGAACTGAATCAAGAGTAAGAAGAATCAAATCCTTTATAATCCTACAATCCAAAGCTGTCCTTTACACGATGATCTAAGAATAGGCAGAGGACACATGAAAAAAACTGGAATGAACTATTGCACAAATCTATTTCTTCAAACCCCGTTTGCATTTATTCTCCAAAGTTCATTTAATGGGGTTTTACCTCTAATGAATGTTTGAAGGTTTTTTTTTTTAAAAAAAAAAACCTGTTAGCTTAGATGCAGGCAGGTCTGCCTGGGCATTGCACCAATGAATGTGATTTCATCTCTTGGTGTGTGTGCCTTATAGCTGGTGAACAAGGGTTCAGCTGCCCATTGAAACAGCTTCTGTGGGTTGACAATCCCTTTCTGGGTTCTCCAACTAAATTTAGATAGACTGACAAGATTGGATGAATCAAGGTAAGTAAGAGGGATTTAATCCAGATTCTTTTCAGGACGCTTTCTTTTCAGGATGTAAAAACTAAAAGCAGAAGGCCCCATTTCCTTGCTCAATCTCTGCCCTACATGACTAATTAAATTGACCCAGGGTAGGATGGATTTCATGGCTACCTGCCCCTGCACACTATGTTTTTGTCTTCCAGGCCTAATCATCTTAGTTGCTCTTCTTTGCACTTTTTCCAAAGTGTCAACCTCTTTCTTGTAATGTGATAACCAAAACTGGATGCAGTATTCCAGGTGTGGTCTTACTAAGGCTTTATAAAGTGATACTAATGCTTCACATGATTTTGTTTCTATGGCTCTCTTTATACAACCATGTATTGTATTAGCTCTTTTGGCTGCTGCTGCACACTGTTGGCTCATGTTTAAATGATTATCTACTAAGACTCCAAGGTCCCTATCACAATTACTGTTTCTGAGACAGGTTTCACCTAATCTGTACTTGTACCTTTGGTTTTTCCTGCCTAGGTATAAAACTTTGCTTTCCTCCACATTAAATTTCATGTTATTGAATAGGGTCACTGTTCAAGTCTGTCAAGATCTTTTTTGTATCCCACACTTGTCTTCGGGGGTGGGGGAGTATTCCTGCCAGTTTATTTTCATTTGCAAATTTGATGAGTTTCTCTTCTATTCACTCATCAAAGACATTTGTAAAGATATTGAAGACTACTGGCCCTATATGGAGAGAAGTAAGCAGTATCCCCACTGGCTGGTTTTCAGACAGTTACAAATCTGTCTGGTGGTGATGCTGTCTATCCCACATTTTTCTAGTTTACCAGAAAATTTTTCTAGTTTACTAGTTTAGGTTGTGGGTTTTTTAGTCAAGTCTAATAATGAAGTCTTATATGTCCACAGCATTTTGCTGGTCTACTAATTTAGACACTTTGTCAAAAAATGAATTAAGATTGGTCTGTTTTTAACAAACCATTGCTGGCTTCTAGTTATAACTTTATTTGTTTCTAAATATTCACAGATCTGTTTTTTAATTATTTTTTCCAGTATTTTCCCAGGTATTGATGTTAGGCTGATTGGTCTTTATGTGAAGATTAATGCAAAGAATGAGTTAAGCAGCTCTGCTTTCTCTCTACCGCCTGTTACTTCTTTGCCATCTTCTCTCTTTAGTGAAGCAACTGTTTCTTTGATTTTTTTCTTGTTATTTATATTTTGAAAGAAACTTTTTTCATTATCTTTGACTTTTGCTGCAAGTTTATGTTCATTCTGAGCCTTTGCTTTCCTGACTTCATCTTCGGGCTATCTGCTAATATTCTGCCTTAGTTATGTTTCCCTCGTTCCATTTTTGGTACTTATCCTTTTTGTCTTTCAGTTTATTAGAGAGATCTTTGCACAACCATGCTGGGCTCTTTTTGGATGTCTTGTTTTTCTTTTTCAGTAGTATTGCATTGGACTGGGCTTTTATTATCATATTTTTCATAGTTCCCCATGCTTTTTGAATTGTTTTCCCCTTTAGGATTTTCATCTATGGAATTTTTCTTAGGCTCTCTCTGAGTTTGTTAAAATCAGCTCGTTTAAAATGTAAGGCACTGGTTGGATTATATTCTATTGCTTGTGTTTGCATTATATTGAATTCTAATATGATATGGTGACTCTCACCTAAGGTTCAACAAGAAGTGTTAAAGTAAAAATTAAAGTTAAGGCATTTTGGAAACTACTACATATACCTGCAGCCCTTCCTTAATAGTGGCAGAATCTCTTTGAAATTTTTGAAGCTCTCCTTTCCAGATTTTCAGCAACCTGGACTAATCCCATTAATTAGATAAGCCACTAATAAACTCAGCCATCTTTTCATTATGTGCAGAGCTCCTCCCATTTCTCTCTAGTGTCTTTACAACCTCTTACATTATAGTTCTTAATACTTAACTCCAAGGAAGCTATCAACACCCTTGAAACTGACCTGAATTATTTTCTTTTAGGGGAGGGAGGGAAGGAGGGAGATTTCTGATGCTTCATACTAGGAAGCAGAGGTCACTCCTGTCTCCACTATTTTTTATATTTTTCTGAATGGCCAGATTATTTGTGGGACCACCACTATTGTTTCAGTCTGATACCAGTAAGTCTTTTTAAAGATGATTAGACATTTGTCTGTCGGTAGAGGGGAAAGAGCCTTATATTCTGTGGCAGGCTATAGATGCATGCCCTTAAGAGGCCTATTAAGCTTCCATAATCCCAGTATTCAGGAAGATAGTAAGAGCACCATCCTTTTGCCAAGTTTTAAAGCAACTACTGGAAGGGATTGTTTTAATTTTGGTTTCAACTGCATAACCCATGCCCATTGGTCAATAGTTCAGATATATTTCTTTACCAAAACAGTGAAACATAAGTGGGGAAAAAATTAGTGGAGGCAGAAGTGACTTTTGCTTCCTAGTAAGAAGCATCAGAAATCTTCCTTCCTTCCTTCCTTCCTTCCTTCCTTCCTTCCTTCCTTCCTTCCTTCCTTCCTTCCTTCCTTCCTTCTGCCCTTCTGCCCTTCTGCCCTTCCTCCCTCCCTCCCTCTCCTAAAGAAAAATTCAACTCAGTTTTATGATTTGAAAGTAGCTCCAGTTAAGTGCAAAAATGAAATGTTCTATGCTTCTAGCATTTCTGCAATAAAAGTGTGAAATCGCGATGGAGCAAAAGTGATCAATATCAATACGTAGCTATTTCAAGAATTTCTATTCCAATTATTCACATCAAAATGCTACTAAAAACACAAGCATCATGTAATTTTTAAAAACTAAATAATACAATGTTAACCAATATAATACAGCAATTTAAGAACCTCTTTAATATTGTCCACTCCTAGCCCTGCAGAGTACAGAACATCAGGCAATATAGCAAGGCTGATCGGTGGCCAGTTGCAGAACCACGGATAGCTCCCTGTAAACAACTTCTTACAACATGGGCTGAGACTAGATGGCACTCTGACTACAGAGTCTCTTTCAGACTCCACCCCTATTCTGCAGAATGGGAACCCTTAAAGCAGTGTTTCCAGTCTTGGCTATTTCCAGAGGTATGGACTTCAACTGTCAAAATTCTTATCAATAGCCGTGCTTCCGGGGGAATTCTGGGGTTTGAAGTCCACAAACCCACCACAAATGGCCAAGGTTGGGAACACTGCCTTAGAGGGAAAAGCCTTGTGCTAAAACTAGCTTGAACTAGCCTGGTTCGTTCATTCGTTCGTTCGTACATACATACATACATACATACATACGTACGTACGTACGTGTGTGTGTGTGTGTTTGTGTGTGTATGGAATGGAAGCAGTAGACTTCCTCCTATATTTGGGCATACCAGGGGTTGTAACACTAAATAGATACCTATTTCCCTGGCTCAGCTGATAAGGAGGAGAACCTTGTGGCTTAGTGGTTAACACATCTGCCTAAGATGTAATACAGCACAGGTTCTAATCCCAGTAAGGGTATGGCTAGCTGATGAGAGCTAAATAGCTTGAAATAGATCTATACTAGTCTCCCTTTATTTATTTATCAGCACAAATACACACACATATATATTCATTTTCACAATATATAATCACATATATACTATTACATAGCCAACATCATATTGTATTATTAAATGTTTATATCAATTCAACTTACCACCAACTCCCAAAAACAATTATTGGCTCTTCTGCTCTCCATACACCATATTTTTACCTTATCCATCACTTTCTTCTCCCTCTCTCCTTCCCCTCCCTACCTCCTTTCTTCCCTCTGTCATCCTTCTCTTCTCTACTTCCCCTTCCTCTCTCCTTCTCCTCTCTCCCCTAGCCAGGTTCATTCTGATCATTGATCTACCAGTTCTGTGGATTATGTAGTTCTTGGAAGAGAAAGTGCAGGCTCAGTGTAAACCTGAGGGTCTCGGGCTAGGGACACTTTGACAGTCTAGCTCAAGGGCTTCCAATGTCCTGGGCTTGGTTTTCAGATTTGCTCTGGCACTTGGAAGGAGTAGCACTGATTCCTCACAACTGATGCTAGAAGGACAATCACAACTGAAGATAGAAAGACCAAATAATACATTCTGCAACTTTCTTTGGAAAAATACAGTCTCTGGTTAGAAATCTTGCTGAAATTGTTCTTTGCAGCTAGGTGAAAAATGGGGAGAGATTGAATTTCCTTTGAGAATCCATTCCATATATTTAGGACTACAACATAAAATACCTTATTATTGAGCCTATGGATTCAATATTAGAAATATAGGCAACAGAATTTGTACTGAAGGCTGATCTTACTGGGTTTAAGTCCTAGCAATTTTCAGAAATCAAGAGTAAAATTTCTGACATTAGCTGCTACTCATGGAAGTACATTTTACCTAGTTGTTTTCTACTTCCCTTATAAAAGAAATTGTTTTTTGGGGAACAAATTGAATGGGAAGGAGTAAAATCAATGCAGATTTTTTTGGTTGCAAATAATATTTAGTGGGTGTCATTTGGAATGTATCATCTATGGCTCCAGTCACCACAATAGGTAAGAATACATCTAAGTGCTGCAATCTAACCAGTTTACTTTGCAAGAATGGAATTAAGTGGAACATGACAATACTAAGACTTAGGTTGAAACTGCCATAACCAAAAAATGAGTCAGGCTGGTAAAAGAGAATAAAAGCCAGGAATCTTGTCAAAATCACCCCTTTATGGAGGCAGATATGAAGGAAATTAGTTGTTAAGGAATAAAAGGAGAAATGTCACCTGAGACAGGTAAAGGAGGCTGGGCCTCAGCACATGGAGGAGGGGTGTTTCCATGTGCTCAGGCCCAACCTCCTTTACCTCCTTCCCAACTCTCATTAACAGCAAAAGTAGCTTCATTCTTTCTTGCCTTCATCAAGGCAAAAGTAGCTGTCAGACTTGTGAATCAACAAAAGTAGAATGAGTCTTGAAATTTGCTTACTCCATGAATTATCCAAGATCCAGACTTGAGTCTGGTAATTTGGGCATGACAGTTTAGTTGAGAAGGATGTGGGTAAGTGAAGATGAAAGTCTGAGTGAGAAAGAATAAATTAACTAACTAGTAAAATTTACTACTACTTTAAATTCTTTGGGTCTCAGTATATTTTTTTAAAAAGTTGATATGCCTCAGTGTTTGATTGAAAGTGATTTATGTGTTTTCCTAATTATTTCCTGATTATTGGCCAGGGTTGTGTGTCTCATCTTCTCTAGCCACATTTATCTGGAAGCCTAGGTAGAAAAAAAGGGGGGCTGTAAGAATCTGATTACCTCAACAGGTTGTGAATCCATGACCATAAGCCAAAGCTGGGAGTGCATTCAACAGGTCCAGTTTGCATGGTCCTGTTTTTATTTTGTGTTGACTATTTGCAGGAAAGATATTTATGAAAAATTCTGAAAAACCTAAAAGTGTAGAGATAAGTCTATGGAATAATGGCAAATAAGAATTATTATATACAGTACTGCCTTCCAACCAGTTTAGCTAAATCCATTGGAGACATATTTCTAACATTTTAATGTTGTATCTTTCTCATTTTCACTTTAAATCAAATGTTTAAATTAGATTGAGTTATAAAATTTTTAATTTAATTTTTTTTGGCTTTCAATTTCATTATGAAACCAGGTTAAGTAGAAAACTACTATTTTACAGGTGAAAATGATGAAATCATAAGCAAAAGTAGTCTTATATAACTGGAAATTTTACATTCATTTATCATATCCACCAATACAAATAAAACTGTTTGTACTGTACACATTATGAGGTAAATGCAAGTACCCAAAGTCAGGGAAAAAAATGAACTCAAGGTCCCAATGTAATCCTAAAACTGAATTAGTTAATGAGTAATGTTGTTCCATTTGTCCATTGGTAATTTATTTAAACTTTTCAGGGGTCTGTGAGGCATACTGATAAATAGAACGACTTGTGACTAGCTCACAGGGTGCTTCTGCATTTTACTGCTAAAATTACAACTGGAAACCATTCAAGTACTTCAAGATTTTATGGGCGAAGGATGTTCTGGTTACATAATGCTAATATATTTTATTTTATTTGAAAGGGTTTCTTTTTTAATTAATGATCGCTGCTGCCTTTTGGAAATCATGTTCATTTTGAGATATCAGACAAAAACAACTTTGGGATGAGGAATTACTATAATTTCCATGAAACTGTAGGCTCTTTCTCTATATTCTACATTAAGATTTTTAAGACTACATTATCTCTGAGAATATAGAATCCTAAGCTTTTTGTACTTATTTACATAATGAGTCAGTGACATAGCATGCAATCTGTTCACACCTTGATCGAGGTTAAGGAACCATTCTAATCCTAACCCAGCTAGACGTGGAAAGCAATCCACTTGCTAACAATTCTATAACTTCACTTCTTTTCCATTTAACAAGTCTTGTTAAAGAAAACTCAGTATGAATCTGTATTTCAGTAAACTTAGATACATGAAATCTGGCAGTTCAATGTGGGGAGAAATACCTGAAAACTGTACTGTTTTTTTAAGGATTTGAATCAATCGGTTTTGAAATTTATATGGCAGGGGAAAAACCCAAGAATAAATCTCAAAGCTATGCAAGATACTAAGAAAAAAGAAGGATTTGGCATACCAGATTGGGAACTTTATTATACTGCGCCCACTCTAACATGGTTAAAAGAATGGATAATGTTGAGGAATAAAAGATACTCAAATTGGATGGTCATGACCTCTAAGTAGGATGGCATGCCTTCCTATGGTATGAAAAAGAATCTGCACATAAATATTTTTACAAACACTACATCAGATAGTCCCTGTTATTAATATGGAACAATATTAAACATGACCACTCCACTGAAACACCCATTTGGCTTTCTACGATGGAAGCATACATACAGTCAAATGTAATTAACATGGAAAATATTGTTACATATAAAGAGTTATTGAACAGACAGGGGGGGGGGGAGATTAGAACTAGACTAGAATTGGCATCACAAAGAGTACAACTAGAATGATGGTCTTATTTACAGATACAATCAAGGTTTGCACAGGATAGGAAAAAGGAAGGTATTGCCAAAGATTACACAATATTAGATGAACTTCTGATAGAGACAGAAGATAGGTTGATCAAAGTGTTGTATAGATTTTTGTTGGAATATAAACTTGAGGAAGAACATGTCAAAGAAACTATGGTCACCTGGGCAAATTTTTTTGGTTATAATGTAGAATTGGCTAAAAGAGACAATCTTTGGATACTTAATCGGAAACTAACAATGGCTACAGCATATAAAGAAAATCTGTATAAGACGTTCTATAGATGGCCTCTCCCTCCAGCATGGCTCTCCAAAATGTTTAAAAATTTGGCCCCAAATTGTTGGAAGTGCAAAAAAACACAAGGTACTTTTTATCATATGTGGTGGACATGCAATGAGGCAAAAATAATTCAATCATGGTTGGAACAAATGGTGGGAGATCAAATTTTGTTCAAACCAGAAATTTTTCTCTTAGGCATAATACTGGAGGGGTATAAGAAAGATGTACTTTATCAAATTATATATGTACTAACTGCGCTGCACATAACTTATGTGCAGTATTGGAAAAAAGAAAATACACCATCAGAGTTAGATATAATCAGAAAAAATTTGGCCTGTGCGGAAGTAGATAGGCTCACTCTTGAACTTAAAAATAAAGGGATATTTTGAAGTCTGGAACTGACTTTATTATTGGTATAAGACAAGGTGACAAGACTTGAACAAACTGTAAATAATGTGATTGGATAGAAGGATAGATAATGTATTAAGTAGGCTAATAGTTAATGGATGAGATAATTTGTATATAATTTGATTGTATGGTCACTTCGACTTCACGGTACTGCACTGTTTTAAATGTAAAAACTATAAAAATATATTTCACAAAACCCTTGTACTGTGATTCCTAAAACAGGCATAATATATTTACGTATATTTTGAAACCTTACTAATCTCTCAATAAAACCTAGTCTTATCCATTCCTCACCTACCAAAATATATTGACTGAAAATCTTGGCAAGTGAAAGATTGTCCATCTTTGATTTACAGAATGATGGTGAACTGACAATAATTATGATATGTGGCTATTTTTAATAATTATGTCTCAGATATATAACTGAGATAATCATGTAAAAAGCAATGTAAAAATCATTTAAAATAATGATAAAGTTAACATATTTAAAACAGTGTATGAGCAATTTTTTTCTCCATCAAAACGTATTGAGTTCAGTTTACATTTTCTATACCCGCTTATCTGAAAGTAAACACCATTGGACATATTTTATCCATTTAGAAAATTTATGCTGCTGGACATCCTACATATATAATCCTAAGTAGCTAACAACAATCCATAAAAAATGCAGTAAATAATAAAGGATCTATCAATAAAATACAAAATAGGCTTTCAAATGATCATAACAGAACACCAAAGCAGCATAACAGAGTTGCAACCAAAATCAACATCGGTTCTGAAAAGATATTCTTAGAATTGTACCAGTAGTTATGTAAAATAAGTAGATAAATGGATAGACATTTTAAAAATAAGCATCCTTCCTTTGTTCAGATTAGCTCAATAAGACCAACTATTTAAAGCATTATTTCACAATTTAACATTAAAACTATAGCAAATAGCATAAGTATCATTTAAAACTCAGTTACAGTTAAAACCAGTTTTAAAAAACAACTATTTATAATACAAATAATATTATAATTTTCTATTTTTAATAAACTTATTATAGCCATTAACTCACAGACATAATTCTACTAGGAGGAAATTCCAAAGGCAGCTGTCCCTGGTTCCAAGTTAGCTTATTTCTGACAATCCTGAGAAGATAAAAGAAGGCCTCTGAAGATTCAGTCCATCATGGTCAGGTTTGTAAGGAACAAGGCACACTCTCAGATATATGGTCTTAACTCCAAAAGCCTTTAAATCCCTCTTTCCCAATTTATTGTCCTCTGGATGCCTTGGCATTCAATGCAACTTCCATACTTTCAGCCATCTAGGTTGATTGAAATTACATGATGACGTTTTGAAATTGGCAGAAAAATGAAACTAGTTTTTAATGGTTTTTAAAACAGATGGGAAAACAGAACATAACTTATTGATGGAATGATTCCTTAAACCTGGAATTGAATTTGGAAATTCCAGATACTAAGGGGGGAAATCATAAAATTGGAAAAAAAACATTGAGCTCCAATTGCATGAATTTAGAAAAGTTAGATAAATCTTAACTTTTTTTCAAATTCAGCATAATAGAATTAAGATTTAACTAGAGTTAAGCAATTTATTATTGTATTAGGTGGACCAGTCTATGTTCATTAGGTAGATGCTAATAGGTTTGTCACTTCTGAAATTCTTGTCCTGCATGCCATGTTTTATTCTTAGTTGTCCTTTCTCAAAAAATCAAAATAATCTGTTTAATATTTACTTTTAAGGCAGGATTGAACCATTTTGGGTCCAAGGATGTCCTCAGGTTTTAATTGATATGGTGGGAGGCCATATTAGCCCAAAAGTGATTGTGGGTGCACCACGGTTCGCCCACATAACACCTATCCTCCGCGAGCTGCGCTGGCTACCTGTTGATCTCCGGGTGCACTTCAAGGTGCTACTTACCATCCATAAATCTCTCCATGGTAGTGGATCTGCGTACTTGAGAGACCGCCTCCTGCCGATTACCTCCCTTCGACCTATCAGATCGCACAGATTAGGCCTCCTCCGAGTTCCATCCGCCAGTCAGTGCCGACTGGCGACTACGCAGAGGAAAGCCTTCTCAGTAGCAGCTCCGACCCTTTGGAACGATCTCCCCGTGGAGATTCGTACCCTCACCACCGTCCAGACCTTCCGCACAGCCCTTAAGATCTGGCTATCCCGTCAGGCCTGGGGATAAGATTCTAATCTGCCCCACCCGAATGTTGAATGAAAGTTGTGTTTTATTGTTATTTTCTTTTTTTATTATTCACGCACAGTTTTATGTTTTTTTGTCTTGCACTCCCCTTCCCATGATTTGTAAGCCGCCCTGAGTCCCCTCAGGGAAAAGGGCGGCCTATAAGCTTTAATAAAATGAAATGAAATGAAAAGTGGACCAAAACCAACCCAAAAATAGAAAACCTCCCAAATATAATTGAATAATAACATTAGACTAAGAATACACCATATTGAGTATTTTCCCTTTTTCTAAAGTATTAACTTCCCATTTTTTGTAATGTTTGGAGATGTATCCCTGACCTTTTGAACCCTGGGTTAAGTTTATATAATCTTATTGGTAAAAAATTGCTATCTATCTATCTATCTATCTATCTATCTATCTATCTATCTATCTATCTATCTATCTATCTATCATCTATCTATCTATCTATCTATCTTTGCCTCATCTTTCATATCATTTTCTACAAAACATTTTTATTTTGAAAAGATAGCATGAAATCAGTTCAGTTTCAGTTATTCTATAGATATTCCAAATGTTTTTGTTCCATGCTAAACCAACAACAGAAAAATATAATGAAGTAAAGCAGAATCAGAGAAAAATATGTAAAAACAAAGGCCATAAAAATAACAACTACTATAGTTATCTTCTACTGAAAATCTTCAACCCAAAAGGCAAGTTTTCACTGGCCATCTCTGAATATAATTCACAAGTGAGCCAAGCCTGTTTTATTCCAGCACAAATACTCTCGTCTTAGGGAACTTTACCAAAGGTTGACTTATCTAAATGTGAAATAATGGAAGAATATGATATGGGAACTTCTTAAAATATTTATAATGCTGGCAAGACTGCCTGCAAAAAATGTATTACAAAAATATTCTATAGTCATTTTTTTTGTTCATTATATGTATCTCTCACTTTTTCTTATTACAGCATGCCCCCACCCATTTTTATTAATATAAACCTTGTGGTTAGGCTAAGAAATAATGACTGAATCTATGTCACACAGGAGAGCTGAGTGAGGATTTCAACTTGTAATCAATGTACCGTATCTTTCAAGGGAGTTATATTTCCAAGAACCTTTTGCAGGAACTTCTAGTAATTTTTTAACTCAGAAAGGCATTTTTTTTAAAAATGAAGGTGTATTTTTGTATTAGCTAAAATGAATGAGTGAGAACGAAACTTATATTTGATTTAGTTAATGAAATTAAACATAATGCATATATTTCATAGCTTTCTCTTTCCAATATGCTAGAAATTATAATTCAGCAGCAACTGTTGGGATTACTTTGGGATCCATAACCAAAAACATTGATTCATGTGCATTTGGTCCAGTGATGGGATTCAAATAATTTAACAACCGGTTCTCTGCCCTAATGACCAGCTGGGTAGGCTGGGCTTGGTGGTCATATGACTGTTTGAGTGTGGCCAACTCAATGTCACTCAGGTCGATGGGCGCTTCACCTTAGCTGTTACAATGTAATTAAGGTTAACCAGAGAGGCAGTTTCTGTAGGAGGGCAATAAAGATTAGGCTAGAAACAGCACCAGAATGTTTCCTTCCTGCCTTCCTTACAGGATTAGCCCTGTAAAGTAGAAAAAAACAAAAGAAGATTTCTTCCAACAACCAGTTCTCCGAACTGCTCATAAAGTTAACAACCGGTTCTCCTGAGTAGGTGTGAACTGGCTGAACCCCACCACTGATTTGGTCCTTAAATTAGACACCCCAACTATAACAATAGGCAATGCTGGGTATCCTCCAGAATTGAAATGCAATTTGAAAGAAAGGACAAGAGTTGTTTGGGTTGATTAATTTGAATGGAACAGATGATGTGGGCTTGTATATGTATTATAATACCATCTGTAAAATGACATTTTTACATTTCTCAATTTTTATTCCATTTGTTGGAAGACTTTTTTTTAATTGACAAGATGACAGAAGCCAAATGAAATCTAACCAAATATATATATTTTTTTAAAAAGAAAGATGTGAACCTGTATTTAAAATACATAGTATCTCATCTTAATGTAAAATGTGTCAACCACCCTTTCTGAAAACCTGTGCTAAATGATTTTCTTTTATTAGGACCCCCCCCCCCCCATATTATAAACAAAAGTAAAGGAAGAAGCACTCGGTGCCCAGAAGAGTGTGCTGTAACTTGCAAGAACTACTTGATTCTTTATCACTTCCGCTACTTTTTTTAAAACCACAAACCTGTATCATAGACTTAAGATGTTAAATATTCAAAGTGATGCAGTCACAAGATCTGTCCTTGCGTTCCCCAGCCCTATATGGCACTCTCTCATACTACACAGGCTCTTGTTCTGCATGTCTCTGGCCAAGACAAATGCTAAATGTTAATTCCAAATGACCAAGAGGAATCAAACTGGCAATATCCAGAATTCAGAAAGAGTTGGCTGGCCCAAGCTTTTTGAAGTTCAAGGTAGGCTGCAAAGCTAACAGCTGAGTCACAGGCCTCACTTGTGATCAGTTAAGCAAGACCCTGCTTTAAGTAAACCAAAGGTACCAGCACAGCTTTAACTGTTTGGAATCCACAGCCACAGCTACACTGAGCAGATGAATATCTAATCATGAATGGTGCAGGGTGACTTCAGATACCATGGGGTGTGTCTGTGGGAAATACCTGTCAGAGAAGATTATATGGCCATTGATGCTTAGGGCAACAGACACAATCGTTCAGTTGTGAAAGAAACAAATAGCAACATGCTGGACAACATCCACAGCTGTATGGGCACTTTTCTACAAATAGTGAACCGTGAACCACACAGATTCTGTGTGGTGGGCAGACGAGCAACAACGCAGTGAAATGTATTCAAGGATTCAAGGGTTTCTAATCCTTTGAATCTTCAGTGATCAATACTGTCGTGTTGGTTAGGCTTGGGATCTAGTTTTTAGCCAGGATGAAACCAGAGTCTAATTTGGATAAAGGAAGCTGGGGTCAAATATCAGCTTCCATGTCTTGTTAATAGCAAGTACCATGTACTGCAGTATACTGCTTGCTAAAAACCTTGGACGTTTTGGCTAGCTTAAATTTTAAGATCTTCACTTTCTAACATCCAGAGAGGTGCCCCAGTGGTTGCTGGCCATATATTTTTCTTCAGACTCTTGCCATTCAGGTACTGGTATTTCTTTTTCATTGCCTGCTGCCGGCGTGCATTGTACAGTTTTCATTCTGGCCTTTCGTATAATGATATCAGTCATGAAAGAGAGCAAGATTGGCCGTGCTGTAAATATACATGTACTTTGCACTAATTCAGGCCAAACTGGTACGATTTATGATTTTTTTCCCCTCCTTCTGTGACAAAATATTTGAGACACCCATGATTGTTTCTCTGGATGGAATGGAAGCAAAAGCTGACACTGAGCTCTTCTTTTCACACGTCTTAAGCTGCTTATCTCCTGTGCTGAAACTGTCTAAAAATGAAACTTGTTTAGAAAATTGTGTTCTGGAATTCAATCTTTTCCCCCCAGCTTTTGTTACCAGATTGGAAGATTCTCCTGGGATATTATTTATCACCTTACTTTCAGTTCTTTGAAGACATGTAATTTCCATTGAGAGACATTTTATATGACACCCCCTTCCTGACTCCAGCTTGTACTTAACTCCCTTGATCTGATGTATTGACTAGCTGAGGAGGGTGGGGTGAAAAGAAAACGCTCAAATTTTATTTTCCTTTCAGTCTTTGGTAAGGAGAGGGAACTGGCAGAGCTCTTGTCAATCTCATGAGAGTAGGCACTCCACTGTTTTCATTGGTCCACGTGTAAGGGGCTGTCTGGAGGGGTTAAGCAGCCAGTATCCAGGTTGCAACTACTATGGAGGGCAGTGACCACTGACTGAAAGAGGAGGAGAATTCCTGCCACAGCACACAGGAGCCAGTTGGAGACAAGACGTTTACTTTCAAACTGCAGCAGACGAACTAGACAGAACCACTTGAGCCAGCACAAGTTTGAAAACAAAACTTTTGTTATGGAACAAGGAGCACTGGGCAGTGGTCTCAGGCAGAGGTGGGTATTCAGCAGCTTCTAACCAGTTCTGGAGAACCGGAAGCAGAAATTTTGAATAGTTCGGAGAACCGGTAAATACCACCTCTGGCTGGTCCCGCCCCCATCTATTATCTGCCTTTTGAGTCCCAGCTGATTGGAAGGAAATGGGGATTTTGCAGTAACCTTCCCCTGGAGTGGGGAGGGAATGGAGACTTTACAGTTCCCCTGCCACGCCCACCATGCCATGCCTACCAAGCCACGCCCACAACCGGTAGTAAAAAAACAATTTGAATCCCACCACTGGTCTCAGGATGGTTGAGGTTCATGCAGTGCATTGAGAAATACTCAGTAGGCTGTTCTTGAGCCAGGATAAGACGGACATGTGTAGGACATTGTGTAGGAGATAGCTTACCTGTTAGGAAAAATTATTCCGTAGATATATTATATCGAAAGGGGAAGGGGGGGGGGTTAGGATGGATGTATGAAATTGGATGGGTTACAAATGTTGCTTTTTGTATTTGATAGATTATTTATTTATTTATGATTCACGTCTCTAAAGTGGACCAACTTCAGAATGACGCTGGGTGGCAAGCAGAATTAAAACCAATGATATAAAACATCAAACAGAATAGAAAAGAAAAGAAAACGGAGATCCTGTTGAAACAAACATTCCACCAACATTTGAAAAATCCTTCAGAATGGCTCACCTTGTCAATCTGCCTTTCAAACTGGGTTTACAGATGATCTGCAGTAAGACAACCCTCCTCAGATCCTCTGCCTGACATACCCAGTCTCTAAAGAACATGTCTGCATCTTTATTATATTTTTTTCATTTCCGACAAGTTTTAATATTTAAAATTTGAGTGACCAATCCTAGCTTCTACTTACCTGAGGTGTGCACATGCAGCAACATTAATAAGTCTACAGAAAACTCTAACCATGATCCCTCCACATATGTTGGATTGCAATAATTTCCAGGCAATTTTGATCTTTGTAAATTGTGGGGGAAACTGAGTTTGCATATGTTTTCATTTGTTGCTGCAATCACTCTTCCACAGACAACTGTGACTCAAGATATGTGGTTTGAAGTCCTATCATCTCCCCAATTTATAAACTAAAATGCCAGATTCAGCCAAATTATTTAAAGAAGCCAACAAAAGTTTCTGTCACTGTATAACCTATATTAAATAATATATTTAATATATGGATCCCCATTTATGACAGGAAAAAGCATCCAAATTTCCCAATTGGTTTGTGTCCTTAGCAGGGAAGAGGAAAGCAAAGGTAATACTATCCACCTCATTCAATGCAATGGAGGGGGAAGAAGAAGAATTATCCCCAGTATGATACCCTCCAGATACTCAGAATTAATTAATTAGATGTACGGTATATGGCTGCCCATATCAGAGGTGGTGCATTTTACATACACATATTCCCAGTTTCCTAAGGACTGAGATAAAACATAATTGTTTGGCAATATATTTCTTCTCAGAAGTAACAATTGACAACATGTTTATGAATAACATGACATAACAATTAGCAAGCTAGTTAAGTGTGATCTGGATAGGATGACAATGAATTGGACACAGTTGACTTTGAAAATTGGATTCAGAGATTGGCAGCTTCTCCTGAAATCAGAGGAAGGTAATAGGAATAGAATAGAATAGAATAGAATTCTTTATTGGCCAAGTGTGACTGGACACACAAGGAATTTGTTTTTGATTCATATGCTCTCAGTGTACATAAAAAGACAAGATACATTCACCAAGAATCATAAGGTACAACACTTAATGATAGTCATAGGGTACAAATAAGCAAACAGTACACATCAGGAAACAATCAATATCAGTATCAAGAAAACTGAAACAGGAATTAATTTTGCAACCTGTACCTTTCAACACATTTCCTTTAGCCATTTCTATATTGGCTTCTTTGTCTTTTAGTTTATTTCAGCTTATTTTTTCCAGAATTAATCATACTGTTATCCTAGTTGTTAGAAATCATGCCGTGAACAAAGGTTACAATGTTTTATTGATATAATATCTTAGAGTGAGTATGGAACACAACAAAAACTGTAATAGTACTTTTAAAAAACATATTACCAAATTCTGAAAAAAAGACAGCTATTTGTATCACTGAAAATATGTGGGGAAGGGAGGAAACACCTATGGAATAATTTCAGCTCATCCCTTTTAGTGACTGATGCTGGATGAAAGAGAAAGGGCATTTTCCAATACATTGACAAATTCTCAGACCTTCTGATCAAAAGGGGGACTCTAGCAGTTGTAAAAAGTGGAGTGGCAGAATAGGAATGTATCCAAATGCAAGAATTTATTAGCATTAATATTCAGTTTAACCTGGTGGTATACATTAGCTGGAAGTGGGCGTGCTATCTAATATTTTTCTAGGGGCCTTTACAACACATTGTGCTGCCTTTCTCATAAATTCAGCCATGTGTGTCCGTGCGTAAGTAAACCAACACTCCGTAGCCTGAACTCATTAGCTTAATTTCCTTCCTCTTGCTGCTGTTCCCATATATGGCAAATAAAAAGCAATATCTCTCTGTATATATTTTTACAGGTTTTATCCAGAATGTTAGATTACCTTTCTCCTTGTTAGCTATGCATGTGATGTACTGTATCTCCATCGTAGCTTTGTGATTTACTGCTCAGATAAAGCAAAATCCATTCAGGGTAGTCGATAGCATTTACTCATAGTTTCTGCAAATTTAACTGATGGAGAACTTCCAGGAACCAACCAATAAGGGCTCTGCGCACAAGAATTCTCCTCACCTTTTTTTGCAACATTACCTTGCAAGGCACATTTGAAACCTCAATATGGCAATACATACCCAATCATGGGGCCCTGGTCACCTTTTCATTCTTGGGCAATTTAATGGGACAAAGTTCTCCACTTCTTGTTATCCCAACTACACAGGACTAAACATCAGCTTTGGGCAAACACATAGGCGTACCAAACAGTTATTCTGCTATCTATAATGTAGCCCTCCATATGATCAGAAAATTATATTTCATATTTCCATATTTAATTTCCATATTTACCAAAATTTATATCTGAATGTTAGTTTACTCCAGAATGCAATAAATACACTGCTCATTCCAAAATCTCTGCATCCAGTTACAAACAAATTGGCATACCAACTTTGCAAGAATATTTAGAACAATGCAAAACCTAAGGTTTTATTATATTATATCCATCCAATGCTTGATCATTCTGAATATGCTGGTCCAATTATCATCTTTGTCTTAGCCATGGTGTTATTTCAATTGTAAATCTGAGAGCAAAATCTTTTTTATTCATTTTTTGTAGCTTACTTTGTAAAACTTTTGTAGTTGAAGAACATAGTAAAATGATTTCATATAAAACATTGGAGTAAGCAGTGTTTTGAAATGTCAAAACACACACACACACACACACACACACACAAATATATAAAGTCACAACCCCTGGTATGCCCAAATATGGGAGGAAGGTCACAGTTCCATTCTCTGTCCTTCGGCTCGTCACAAGAGACCATCCAGAGAGAAACCCAATATTTTTTACTGTTGCCTTTTTGTTACATTTGTTATATTTGTGCTGATAACTTTAAATATATACCTTTCACCCTGGCCTGGCTGATAAGGAGTCTAGCTCTGTAGCTCAATGGTTAACACATCTGCCTAAGAGGCAATAGAGCACAGGTTCGATTCCCAGCAAGGGTATAGCTAGCTGATGAGAGGTAAATAGCTTGAAATAGATCTATACTAATCTCCCTTTATTTATTTATCAGCACAAATATGATAGATAGATAGATAGATAGATAGATAGATAGATAGATAGATAGATAGATAGAGAAAGTAAGTGAGGTGAAAAGCCCACAAATCCTAATCACTTTGTAAAGTAGAAACAACTCTGGAAAAAAGTTGTTTTTTTCACCAAAGAGAAAGATCAGAAGTTCAAGGCTTGCTGTAAACTGACAAAGTGACTCTCTGATCACACATAGCAATGGCCATTCCTAATGGCCACTCTCTGAAAAACAGACAATATCTGCTTCAGTTCCTAGAAACTAGAGCAACAAAGTGCACAGGAAGTGGATCAGTATTTACATTGAAAGTTGGCAGTAGTTGCATCACCAATGTTTAAATTCTTTGAATGTCAACAAATATGTAAAGGTAGACCCTCTCTGAACTTTAGAAAAAAAGGCTTTAGGCAAAGTCCCTATGTTAAAATGATGGGTCCTTTATTTTATTTATCTTATATTATTGATTAGCCAGACATTGAATAATATAGAATAGGCAGGGTATGAATTGTTTATTTTTCTTTGTTAAACACATATCCCATGTTTTCTGCAGACGTTCAAGGGCAGAAGTTCTGAGGATTTCCCTTTGATTATTTTTTCCACCTGAACACCCCTGGGAGGCAGGCTGGGCTCAAGAGAGATCAACTACTCCTAACTCAGCCACTGAGTTTCCATGACTTAAGATGGACCTGAACCTGGGATTTCATGGTTCTGATCCATCTCCTGAACCAATTTAGCATTTGTGAATGCAGATAGAGCAAATGAAAGGGGTAAGCAGAGGCTGAAATTGCTCTTCAACTTTCCCTCTCTATATTAATTATTGGTGGAATAAGCCCAAACTATGTTTTCTGCAATTAACAGGACTATGGATAACTAAGGACCAGCTTTAGTAATTTTCATTGAAGGATTACAAAATAGATTCCCATTTTGATAATTTGGTAAACTACATGCTTTGTCTCAGAAGCCAGGCCACCGCCTAACTTTTCCCCAAATTTCTCATGATTTTTGAAGTGAATTCACAATACTTCTGAGTTATCTTTCCCCCATATTCCTAACAATATAATCATAGGCCTGTTGACAAGTCTAAAGATTCCAGAAATCTTTGTCATCTAATCTACATTTGAGTAAGCCAGCTGTAAGATGGCTCACAAGTGAGTGTCTCTTGATTCTACCTCCACATTCCATCTTTGGTACCTCAATTTATAAATAGGGGAGGGGAGAATGGTCTTTAGGTCCTCTTCATAAAAAAAGAAAAGAAAATAAATATTCTCAACAAACATAATCAATGCATTTATCTAGATTTTCTTATACATATTTGTCTAAGTTGCGAAGTCATGTCCCTATGGACAATGTTTCTCCAGGCCTTCCTGTCCTCTACCATCCTCTGGAGTCCATTTAAGCTCACACCTAATGCTTTGGTGACTCCATCCAGCCACCTCATTCTCTGCCGTCCCCTTCTTCTTTTGCCCTCAATCATTCCCAGCATTAGGCTCTTCTCCAGGGAGTCCTTCCTTTTCATTAGGTGGCTACAGTATTTGAGTTTCATCTTTAGGATCTGGCCTTCTAAAGAGCAATCTTCTAATAACTTTTGTCTAATAAGTTTCCCCAAAGTGTCCAGTACTGAATACTGAACTTGACTGAGAGGCTGTGTTTATAATGGCATGGTCTATAAACCTGCATTCCAAAATATTCAATATGAGCATTGGAGGTGGGGAAGGGTGAAAGTAGCCATTTGTAGAAATGGGTAGATGGACACCAGGACTTTGAAAATTCCATTAGTACAATTAATCAATCAATTTTGGGGAAGGGGGTGAGCAAAGATTTCCTGCAGATATTGGATCTTATTACAACTTCCAAAGAGATTCATGCTTAAAATGGTTTTGAGGTAGGTAGATGTGAAAGTGTGGGGGGGGGATGCATTTACCCCTTATACTTTAGCACAGGCAACTGTGCTGGAAGGGGAAGAATTATTCAGTAAAATTATAATCCAGAGAAGTGAAACTAAGATTCACTGAACTTGCTTCATATTGATCTCAATGTGGTGAACAAATCTGATCTTTGGACCTTTAAATGAATTTATATGATAGTCTTCCTCAGATATGCACAGGAGGAAATAGCTATTCACTGAAAATGGAAAAATCCTAACAAAGATAATGGTGATCTCGCTTCCTATTTTAGCTTAATCTTCTCTATAAATAGAGTATGCATTTCAAGGGAAGGACTAAATCTTGAAAGACACAGAATATCTTTGAATGAACTTAAATTTGCCTGGGTAGTTAACTGAATCCTGGGACCTATGAAAGGACTTGTTGATGTCCCAACTGAGTCGTAATGTGTTATTGTTGAGAAATCTTATTGGAAAGCACAGATTTCATCCCTATCTTCAAATAAGGGAAAACACAGATCCAGAACATTCTAGAACAGATTGTAAAATGACTGATCTATAAGCACTTTAAAAACAATGCACCGATTACCAAAAGTTAGAAAGGGATTGTCAGGATTAAACTTTACCAAACTATTATTATTATTATTGTACAATTGTATCACAGCGGCCAGTTGTTTCGCCGGATTTGGCATTGGTTACTAGTCGGGCCCCACCCAGGAGCCTAGGACGTCGTAACGTATTTTCGTAATATGCGTGCAGATCCAAGCAGTGCAGCTTTTTGCATTTGACTGATGGTGATTTTGTCAATTTTTAACTGTTTTAAATGTAATTCCAGTGCTTTTGGAATAGCACCCAGTGTGCCAATTACCACTGGAATTACCACTGCTGGTTTGTGCCATAGTCGTTGAATTTCGATTATTATTATTATTATTATTATTATTATTATTATTATTATTATTATTATTATTTGATAGCTAACTTGGTTATAGGATTACAGGAATGATTGTATAAATAAGATAAGATAATGGTTAGCAAATTAGTTAAGCGTGACCTGTATAGCATGACAATTAACTGGATGCATGATTGGCTTTGAAAATTGTATTTCAAAGATTAGCACAGTTTCTCCTGAAATTAAAGGGTAGTGTTGGGAAGAGTGCCACAGGAATTAATCCTGCAGTCTGCACCTTTCAACACTTTTTAATGACTTAGATGCAAAAAGTGAAGAGATTATCTCACTGAATTTGCAGATTATGTGAAATTCAGCGTTATCTTTCTTTTGCTTGAATACAATATTGTGTTAATTTCATTCCCTCTACCACTATGTTTAAACAGGCCAGGTAAAATCATGCACTGTGTTTAAAAACTAGAAACTGTCCATCACAACATTGCATTTTATTTCCTTACATTTTACATAAGGAATTTTGGAGGCGCACGTGGTCTCTTGGTTCCTTTGAAATGTCAAAATTGGTTCAGAGTAAACTTGGACAACTTTGAAGACTCTTTATTCAGTTTGGGTATTATGTATATTTGAATCAGCCTTAGTTCACTATGGGATTCATTCACATTCAATGTGCACCCCTGATTTTCATATTAGATTATACACTGTCCCCATTAGCTAGAAACAGATTCTGTCCCTTGTAATCTGAAAGGGGACAGCTGTTGAGCAACACAGGGGGGTTTCCCCCATACAATGTTCCAAATCCTGTTTGCTGCCTACGATTTTCAAAGTTATCGATTCTGTACATACCGGTACTTCAAACATTTTGTTATTTTGGCCTTCCAATATCTATATTTGTATTGAATCAGGAGATGAGTGACATGAGGACTGTCCTTTTCTGATGCAGAAGGTGGCAATGCAAGCAATGCTCACGGCATAGTACTATTTCTCCACGTACAGCTGCCAGATCAAAAGGTTAAGCAGGAGCCATGCAATGTTTGGACATGTATTTACACACTCATCAGCCCGTATGTTTTCTTCTGCACCTTTTTTTTTAATGGGGAAAAGAGAAAAAAAGGAATCCTTAGACCAGTGTTTCTCAACCTTGGCAACTTGAAGATGTCCGGATTTCAACTCCCAGAATTCCCCTGCCAGCAAATGCTGGCTGGGGAATTCTGGGAGTTGAAGTCAAGACATCTTCAAGTTGCCAAGGTTGAGAAACACTGCCTTAGACAATCTGGCTTCCTACCTTGCCTCATAATCAAAGCCAGTTGCTACCCAGGAGAATTCATTTAGCTGAAGTATCACCTTCCTATTAGAGCCCCTCTGCCAAATAACTGGCCCTATCTCTGTTCTCCTAGAAAAGTTCGGTACACTGGCGTCATATCAGTCTAGCTTTAGATCCAGAAACCTTGCTGGGATGTCATCTGTTGACCTCTGGGCCATGTTGCTGCAGATGTAAACTGTTAATATTTAGCCACTGAACCAGAATGTGGACAGATAGATCAGAAAGGGGAGAAGGAGAAATGTGTACTAGAAGCAGCATGTTCTATGTGGACTGATTTCAGAAATATGCCAAGCAGTATTTTTCCAGAAGTGGATAGTAATTGATTATTGGTAGGAGAGAATCTGTCTAATTCAAGTGATCTTCTAAAATTCTAATGGAAACTAGAAAGAAATGTAAATCATCCCCACAATGTCAGTGTTTCAAATATAATCCAAAATTAAATCAGAGTCCAAGGCAGAACTTTCCTCAAACTTCCAATTTATTAATGGAAGACAGGTTGGCATATCTGTGGAAAACACGAATCTGAAAGCTTCCAGGGTTTCCCACCCAGTTGAAAGTTCATGATCTTGCCCCCCACCCACAAGTCCATCACATGGTCCAATCTTCCACTGCCACGCTGGTATTTCCACCCATCTAGTTCCGGTCAGGTGCAGAGATGTGGAGACAAAGAATGACCTTGGGCTTCTAGAAAGGAATGTTTTATTTTGACAACAACACATTCTACAATTCTACTCCTTACTATTCCTCCTCCCAATTATCCTACTAATGAAAAAGCATAGTAAAATAATAGAGAGTGTGGCAGGCCAAAGATCCTAAAAGGAATATGACTGCAGGCCTGACACCCAAATCTTCAAAAATATGTTAATTGAATCTCCGTCTATATCAGTATTTCAGGGGTATCAATATGTATCAGTATTTGAGGGGCTCCCGCAAAGAAGAGTCGGTCAACCTATTTTCTATAGTACCATAAGGCAAGACAAGAAACAATGGATTGAAACTAATCAAGGAGAGAAGCAACCTAGAACTAAAGAGAAACTTCCTAACAGTGAGAACAATTAACCAATAGCAATAGCAATAGCAGTTAGACTTATATACCGCTTCATAGGGCTTTCAGCCCTCTCTAAGCGGTTTACAGAGTCAGCATATTGCCCCCAACAACAATCCGGGTCCTCATTTTACCCACCTTGGAAGGATGGAAGGCTGAGTCAACCCTGAGCCGGTGAGATTTGAACCGCTGAACTGCTGATCTAGCAGTCAGCTGAAGTAGCCTGCAGTGCTGCATTTAACCACCGTGCCACCTCGGCTCTGTGGAATGGAACCAGTGGAACCAGTGAAATGGCTTGCTTCCAGAAGTTGTGGGTGCTTCGTCACTGGAGGTTTTTAAGAAGAGACTGGACAGCCACCTGTCTGGAATGATATAGGGCAGTGATGGCTAACCTCTTTGTAAAGTCATGCCAAAATTGTGTGCATGCACTATCACGCATGTGCCCAGACTCACAATGGAATGCGCCCCACCGTTGGGCCCATCTTTCACCCTCCCCAGCCTTTAAGAAAGCCTCCAGAACCTGGGGAGGACGAAAAAAGGGCCCAACAGGCTAACTGGAAGTTCGGAAACAATCCATTTCTGCCTTCCGGAGGGTCTCCGGGAGGGCCCAGGGGAGACCATTTTAAAATAGAATAGAATAGCAGAGTTGAAAGGGACTTTGGAGGTCATCTAGTTTAACCCCGCTGCCTAGGCTGGAAACCCTACACTACCTCAGACAAATGGCTATCTAACATCTTCTTAAAGACTTCCAGTGTTGGGAGCATACACAGCTTCTGGAGGCAAGCTGTTCCACTGATTAATTGTTCTAACTGTCAGGAAATTTCTCCTCAGTTCTAAGTTGCTTCTCTCCTTGATTAGTTTCCACCGATTGCTTCTTGTTCTACCCTCAGGTGCCCTGGAGAATAGTTTGACTGCCTCTTCTTTGTGGCAACCCCTGAAATATTGGAACACTGCTATCATGTCTCCCCTAGTCCTTCTTTTCATTAAACTCCTCCAACCTCCTCAGGCTTCAGGAATGAACTTTTGGTTGGCCCATTGGGCCTGTTTTTCACCCTCCCCAGGCTCTGGAGGCTTTCCTGAAGTGAAAATGGCCTCGCCCGGCCCTCCGGAAGGCTGAAAATTAGCTGGCATGTGCCGGAGCTGAGGGCTAGCGTGCCATTAAGTGGCACCCATGCCATAGGTTCGCCATCATGGGTATGGAGTCTTCTGCTTGAGCAGGAGCTTGGACTAAAAGACCTCCAAGGTCCCTTTCAGCTCTATTCTGATTGGCTGATAACATGTTCCATACAAATAATCTAACTTGAAGATTGGCAATATGCGCCACTGACAGTCATGCCACTACATGGCCCAACTTCGTCAGATAACCAAGCCTTTAAAAAAAAAAAAAAACACCTCTGTGGTCTCCCAAAAAGTATCATGAGATTTGAATCTCTCTCTCTTTGTGATTTATGATAATATGTAAAATCATACAATCCACCACTTTAAGAGGTTATTGAACCTCTAATGACATTTGCTGGTAAATTTAGCAAAAACAATTTAAATGCATACAGTGTAGAGCAGTTTTTAAATCCTTTTCTGCAAATCTGTCGCACTTAATGAAAAATGCCACGATTTCTGTAAGTGTATCATGCCCAACCTACATTGATATGTTATCCCTATTATCATGTTTACTTGTGTGGATGCTAGGCCTTCCTAAAAATTGATCTCACAATAAATTGAGATGGACCACCCAGCTATAAAGAAACAGACATCATTTTCAACTTTTCATCTCAAATACGCTACATGTGGCATTTAGCACTGAATATACCGGGAGTCCTATTGATTGCCTCAGTTAATTTAAGAATAAATAAACTAAATAAGCATTCAATCCTAATCCTGCATAATAGGTAATTTTAATTTGCATGCCTCTAAATAAAATGAAATATGGAAATATGACTGTGGCTGAATTAATCTTTTTTCCTTTAGCAGCAGCCAAAATATACTAATATTTCATGGTCACCTTTAAAAAGAGGCACAGCTATTATTCAAAGGTTGTGTTTCCAGGGTTGCAGCATTTTTATTTCTAGGGAAACTGTACACAAATCTACTACTGCATTATCATCCTGATAAATCACTATTAGAACAGAATTGTGAACCAAAAAGCATTTTAATCCAGCCCAGTTTTTAACTGTTATATTTCACAAACTCAACTCTAAATTTCTACCCCACATCCCTTTTCTATGTAGCATTTAGCTTTCCCCCCCCTTTCTATGGCCAACTTGTGATCAGCCAAGGTCACAATATGAGGAGCATGAAATGTGTGGTGAGATCACAGGTCTTTACTAGTGTTAAATCAGGGAAGTTTCCATAAATGTTCACAGCAAAACAATATACAACATATTGGCAAGTATAATATATTTGCATATGGAACATTTGTTTCAGTAAATTAATAGATCAGCTCTGCACCAATGTAATTCATGAGTTAATTGTTGTTTTTATATTACTACACAATTTTCTGTGAAATTAACAGAGTAATCAAATGATACTATACCCTAAGGTCCAAGTTATTGTGCCAGTAACATGGCAGGCCATAACCATATCTGTATGATAACTGGTTATTCACCTGATTAACAAGGACTGGTAAGGAAGCTACTTAAGGCACAAAAGCTTCTGCTAGAATTGAAAGCTTGCCCTAAATGTATTTAAGAGTAGATGTGTATGGATATGTCTGTGCTTCAGCATTTAAGTGCTTAAACTAGCAGTAACAATTCTTTAAATGCATTAAAAGGAAATAATTGGGAAGCACTAAAAAAGGGTCACAAGATTGCACAGGAATTGAATTATTTATTTTTAAAATTTACTGCAGAGATGTAGGACAGATACTTTGAGCACTGATGTTTTAAGGTAACCGCTCTCCATCCAGACCTTTGCATTATCTGCCTTCTTTCCCCATCATTTTCCTTAACAAGGATATTATATCATTCTTACCTTTTAAATTATCCAGATGGCCAGCACTCTTACTGAAAAGTGTTCATCCATCTTATTACAGCCAATGGGAATGATTTTACAGCAGTGTTTCTCAATCTTGGCTACTTGAAGACTTATGGACTTCAAGTCCCAGAATTCCCCAGGCAGCATGCTGGTTGTGGAATTCTGGGAGTTAAAGTCCATACCTCTTCAAGTTGACAAGGTTGGGAACACTGGTCTACAGCATTCCCATTCTTGCTCTAACCCTTCTCAACTGAAGGGCACTGTTTAGCCATTTCATTTCTCAGCGACGTCAGGATATACACAGCAGTTGCAGAGCAGCTTCCAATATCCTCTTATCTGTAGTTGCTTTGACTGAAGACTGATCTTCCTTCAATCTGCACCCCGTCACTGTAATGAGGCGCTGCCATAGTTACAGCTGCTCAAAGGGGCACCTGAAGTAGTTACATTGTGTTATCATTTTTGTAGTCATTCTCAGCTTCTGTATTCAGGTTTGCTGCTGTGGTATCTATGAAGCTCCTGAAATAAGAGCATTTGTGTACAATGCTCTTATTGTACACAACTGCTCTGTACAATGGGTAGGGGTATCAATTTTTTTACAATTGATACCCCTACCCATTTCTCCTACATAGCATCTATCAGTGTGCCAATTGTGGGCATTCTTTGCAAATCTGTGGGCTTTAGCATCTATGGAAAGTAAGCAAATAATGATAAAAAAGTACCATTATTAAGCTGTATTTCGAACCATACACACAAGTTCCAAAGAGCATCCATTTGAGAGTACTTAAGGAATAAACATTTGAAATTGTTAATCTTTTTTTTAAAAAAATTCTTAGATCAGTAGACAATATAATATTAGTTTTTAAAAAAACACCAAAGAAATTCCAGGTTAGTCCACTTGCCATTTGTTCTGTTTGAAATGGATGGGAAATATTATTAAAGATAAATAATATAGAAAGATTACTCTTTTCACTTGGAAAGAATTAATATGGTTTGCAGTGGTCATCTTTCTCTCACTAACCTTTCAGCATTCTGTGTGAGTACTAATAACTATGTGATAGAGGTAATGCATTATTTACTTAGATTTTTAAAAGGCCTTTAACAGACACTCCAGAGCAAACTCAGCAATCATATGAAAAGTAGATCTTTGTTCAGTGAACAGAAAACAGGAATGGATCATCACAACATGCAGATGGATCTGTAGGGAGGAGGGAGAAAATCAAGATGTATGTATGTTTATATGTGTTCTCTCTTTCTCTCTTATGCATATCTATATGGATACGTACACACATACACTATATTGCCAAAAGTATTCGCTCACCTGCCTTTACTCGCATATGAACTTACTGTAAGTGACATCCCATTCCTAATCCATAGGGTTCAATATGACGTCGGTCCACCCTTTGCAGCTATAACAGCTTCAACTCTCCTGGGAAGGCTGTCCACAAGGTTCAGGAGTGTGTTTATGGAAATTTTTGACCATTCTTCCAGAAGCGCATTTGTGAGGTCATACACTGATGTTGAACGAGTTTATGTGGCCTACCACTTCGTGGCTGAGTTGCTGTCATTCCCAAACACTTCCACATTCTTATAATACAGCGGACAGTTGACTGTGGAATATTTAGGAGCGAGGAAATTTCACGACTGGATTTGTTGCACAGTGGCATCCTATCACAGTTCCATGCTGGAGTTCACTGAGCTCCTGAGAGCGACCCATTCTTTCACAAATGTTTGTAAAAACAGTCTGCATGGTACTTGATTTTATACACCTGTGGCCTTGGAAGTGATTGGAACATCTGATTCTGATTATTTGGATGGGTGAGCGAATACTTGTGGCAATATAGTATACATACATATGAAGCAAATGCTGTTCAGAACATTTTCCAAATGTGCATCTTTTCATTTTCTAATATGCAGAAGGCCTTTTGGATATGTCTTGTAGCTTGTTACTTCTTGCTCTTATGTGCTCTTTTATCTTTGTTAAATCCAATGTTAAAAACAACATCAAGCCAAAGTGAAGAGTAAACTCTGTAATAGTGGGAGACTCTCTCGATAGATGATAGACAGACAGACGATAGATAGATAGATAGATAGATAGATAGATAGATAGATAGATAGATAGATAGATAGATAGATAGATAGATTACACATACACACACACTAGGGTCATGAAAAGATCATTCTTGCTGGCTGCAACCAAATAATCCTTCTACTATTTAGTCAAATCAGCAGAATTTACTTCTGATTAACTTTTTATACAAGATACAGATACAGGAATGAATTCAGTAGTAACCAAATTTCTTCATATCACCATATTATTTAGATAATGCAAAATATGGCAATGAGCTGCCAAATGAATTATTCAAAGTGTGAAAAAATGCCTTATACAGAAAAAGGAAGTGTAAATTGATATACCGGAGTGGGGTGGGGTGGGGGAGATATATATTGACTATTTATATGACAATAAGATCGTGATGACTGGCCAGGAAAAGATCTTTGAAGCTGGACTAATAGCTTGATAAACTTGATTGGTTTAGTATGCCATAGCTGCAGAAAATAATAATTCACTTTTGGAATTATTGGAAGATAAATCAAGGCAATATCCTAATACTATATAGACAAAGCACTATTATCACCACATTTGGAATGCTGGGAACAGTTCCAGACATTGTTTCTCTATAATTATCTTCAGGGATGTGTAAAGGTATTTTTACAGAACTGTTACCCTTATGCATTAATGGATTAAACAGAGGCTAAATAAAATGACAAAAAAAAGAAGATAATCCTCTGAAAAGCTCTGTCTGGATATCAAGAAAGACTTCATGAGCCTCCGTAGTTTTGACAGTTGCATATACAGATAGTCCCCATGGAACGTAACAGTCTCAACAGAGGCTAGAAAAAAAAGGAAAGCAAAGTCAGGGACTTAGCCAAGGCCACCCGGAGTTTCAGACCTTGGAGAAGACGTGAGTTCTTCCACTTTCCCAGCCCAATTGGCTCTCTGATCTGGATTTTTCTTTTTGTTTCAACACACACACACACACACACCACACACACACCTGCTCCTAAGGTTTCTCCATTTCATTTTAAGGTCAATAAAAGCAGATCTGTGGGAAGCATTTGAAACAGATGTTTTGAAAAATGTGAGCATGATGGAAGAGTTAAAGCAGCCGCATCCCCATGAGCAGTGATAGCTAATCTTTTTGTCGTCATGTGCTGAAAGCGTGCAAGCACTCCTAATGCAACATGTGTGTGACCCCCATGCATGCATGTGCACCCATGTGTGCCCCCATGTGCACCACCACGCATGCGCATGGGACCCCTTGCATGCACCCCACCTCATGCACATGCACAAGTGACCCCCATGCATGTGCACATGACTCCCTGTGTGCACCCCACCCTATGCATGCATGTGTGACCTCCGCACGTCTCCTGCATGTGCCCTGCCCTCCCATGCACGGGCGGCAGAGACCCAAAAATCAGCTGGCTGGTGGGAGGTGCACGCGCATGTGTGGTGGATCTGAGCTGGGACGACAGCTCATGTGCCCACAGAGAGGGCTCTGCGTGCCACCTGTGGCACACATGCCATTGGTTTGCCATCATGGCCCTAGAGGGCTTTTTCAGCTGCTTTGAATGTTGTTCCCAGTTTTCTCTCTCTTTGTGTGTGTATATGCTGTATGGACAACACCTCTGCTGTGACCAGCCTGGCTGTAATGCAACACATTCAAAGAAGGACAGTATAGATGATTAGGCTCAAGAACCTAAGAAAGGAAGGAACCTAATAGTCATTGTCATATCAACCATCATTATCAAGATGATTGATACAACAATGACTATTATGAGAGAGGACCAACATTAGAAAGTGTGCCTTATAAAAGAACAGGTTCTCTAGCTTTCCAAATATGAAACAATAGTTTTAGGATACAGAATGATTGATTGCATTTGAATGTTACTAAAAATCAACCATAGTAGGATCAGTTCAACAATGGATCAAATTACCAAGACAGGTACTAGGCTCTTCTTTATGGTGCTCAGGAGAAGCTAGAGTTTAAGTGATCTCTTTCAACTGGACTTCTATTACTTGATAGTCAAATCAGATTTAATGAGTATTAAATGTGCAGTTGGAATAGCCTGAAGGGCTTTAGTGTAAAGTATTCCACTTAGGAGTAGTTCACTGTAGTTGATCATACAAGCTCACAAGCAGCAGATGGAGCTACATCTACTTCTTTTGAGCCTGTGTGATCAATTATCTTTGGACTTCAATAAAGCGTCCTGGTATTTTTACTCTTCATTTGCTCTTTTGTTTTTCAGCTCTGGAATCTTGACGGGGACCGGTTTGGCTCTCTGACTACTTTTCTATCTGTCATTTTAATTGCAAGTAATTCTTTCCGGAATCAAATCTCGATGGTAAAGTAGTGGTACTGAAACTCTCAAATCAGGAAAATAACTATGGATTACACAAGCATTATGGAGAGTCTCCAGGGTAGAAAAAACATCAGTAACATCGTCTAATATCTCCTTTCCAAGCATGGTAGGTTTATGGCGGAGAAGAAATTTAATTTATTTTAATTTATTATTTTATTGA